>NC_071343.1:9322865-10055365 GCF_027744825.2 Synchiropus splendidus | reverse complement strand
GTCCATGCAATCAGATGCGAGAACGAAAAGACGGAGACTGGGTTGAAGGAGATGAAGAAAAAAAAAATGAGAGAAATGGTTTGCATTTATAAACAGTTTTAATAATGGATGGCTTCTGTTTTTTTTATAAATGAATTATAGAACATTCCTGACTAACAAGCGAGGTGGAATAATCCAAGCACATCACATTCCAAATCATTGTCATTTTTAAAATGTGATTTACACTTTAATTTCTTTATCATATATATATATATATATATATATATATATATATATATATATATATATATATATATATTATTTATTAAAAAAAAATTTTTTTTTTTAATTCAAATAAATGCATTTAGCACCACTTTATTTTTATTTATGTTTAGTGTCTGACTTTGGCGCAAAGCAGTGAACTTTCATTGGTTCCAAATACAATTGCGTGACAGCTCAGGAACCCCAGAAGCGTTTGCTGTCAGCATGAATATTTTTGAATCCTATTGTTCTGATGTGCATTACATTCAGATTTGTATTTGAACCAGTGACTCATGGAACTGAAGGCGTGCGATGACTCCTTGCTAATCGACACATTTTTAACAAGTTAAAAGCTAGAAATGCTGAAGCTTTCAGTTGTGTATTGTTGCATCTAAGTCAACACAAACAATCTGCACATTGACTACAACAATAAAAGTAATAGACGGCGTAATAGACAGTGTCAAAACAGTTTGCTGAGACCAGGAAAACGACTTTAAGATGGCCTCTAAGAGATTGTGGAGCTCTGCACAACTGCTCCACTCACTTTGACTGGAGACTTTTGGGAAGGTGCAAGTGATAGTTTGAGGACCGAAGACATGCTGGCTCAGCACAATCTACCCAGAATACTTGAACTACAGTTGGACTCAGACTGCTTCACTCCCTCCATGTCCAAGACGGAGTGTGAGGTTGTGGTTCTGGAGCGAGGGATGGATGGTGCTCCACTGTCTGCTCCCCAGGGAAGCTGAGGGAAGTCTGAGCCACGTTACCTCGGCTGAAGCGGCCGTGCATGAGTGCGTGAAAATGACTGGCTGAATGAGGGATTCAGACTGTGCAGTTCTAAAGGATGGTGAATCCGCTACATGTCTTTTAAGCACCATTGTAATTGTCGTGTCAGTTGGCGTTACAGTAGCCCAGTTGGTTAATGGGGGTCATGGTGTCCACGCCGGTGATGGACAGTCTATTGTAGCACACTCCATTCTGCACTGATGCGCTCTGTGATCAGACATTTGCTTGGACTACAACTGGCCAGTGTGCAAATGTCACAATAAGCACAGCAGCCACTTTGTCCTCTTTAAATTCAACACTGGACTCATTCAAGCAAGATCCTCCCAGAGGAGCAGTGAAGACATGCTCAACCCAGAACGTGGACTTTACTCTTCTCATGCCTCCAAAGATGCACCTGCGCCGACAAAAGCTCCTCACTTTGTTTGTGTTGTTTACTCTTTGTGTCTCCCCGCCTGCTGGGGTCCACTTCCTGTAACTGTCCTCGATTTTTGACCCAATTTCTTTTTGTTTTTTCCCCCCGCTCTGGTGATTAAGCTGTATTGTCGAGGAACTACAAGAGAACTTGGCAACAAGATGCTCGGGTATTAATTTCGCTCTCATTATCGCCCACAGTTCTGTCGATTCGTTTCATCGCCAAATTCCCGGAGCAACAGAGACCCTGTTCAATTTGATCTGCCGTGGGAGGAAGAGCGGAGTTTAAAATTCATTATTCAAGCATCCATTTTCAAAAGCTTGGAGACCGTCTCAGATTTCCAAACCTCACCAGACCATTTGACTGGAATCTTTCCACAGCGGTGTGGAGATCTGATCTTTCCATCTTCATGAGACACAAAAACAACTCCGAAATGTCTGAGCGAGAATTCAACATCCCGTGTGAGGCAGACAGAAGTCGTCCTCCTCAGTCTTGAGTCACACTCATGATCAGATCACGACCACTTCATATTATCTATAACTAAATTAGAACAAAAAGATATCTATATATATATCTATATCTATCTATCTATCTATCTATCTATCTATCTATCTATCTATCTATCTATCTATCTATCTATCTATCTATATATGGATATAGATATATGTGTGTGTGTGTAATAATTCCACATTTAGTTAACAAAAGATCTAAATATATTTAAAAAATAAATAAATAACATATTGAACAAATTATTGGACAAAATGTTGAAGCAAGTCAAATTCGGCATATAATCTACAATACTGTCACAACATGAAACCCATCAAGTCGTCCAAGAAGGCAGCAGTATATATCTGGCATAAGATTAAACTAATATAACCACATCTTTGTGTCATGAAACACTGCTGCATGAAGATGATACTATATTGTGGTAGGAAAGAAATTGAAAATACTGGTGAGTGTGTGATATATGTTGGGGACAAGAGAGCGGCTGATTTTATTTTCATTTTATTTACTTTTGTTTTTCTGTGTGTCACTCTGTTTTATCTGTATTTTGTGCTGTTTGTACTGTTGCGTCTCACTCCTCTTTCCTATGTGTTGATTTTAATGCCGCATTTATATAAAGCACTTTGTGACTCAGTGTCTGAAAGGTGTGATATATAGAGATTATTTTTTCATTTTTTTGTACTGATGCACATGTATAACATGAATTTGCAATGAAAAACATCAGAAGCAACATGAAATTCAGTCCAGTATTCAGCAGAATATTCATATAATACACATGATGCATATTCATTTTGTAAAACACAGACATAAATAGGAAGAATAGTTATAGATATGTGATGCAAGCACATTAAAACAGATCTGTTTTTAGTCTGTAATATAGGACAGCATTGGTATGTGCTGTACGAATATCCAAATGTCATGAACCAGTCGTTGCACTGATAAAACATGGGAGCCTGCTTGCTTTTTTCTTACCAGTTTTACCTGTGTGAGAGCAATAGCAGCATCTCATCGGACAAACCTCACATTGGACCAGCTAATCACGTGCGGCCATAAACTTCTGAGCTTTATCTTCTTTTCCTAGTCTCTCTTTCGTTTTGATTATCTTCTTTTAATGAGTTAAGTTTTTTTTTCTTGTCAAAATAAATGACTAAAAACAGAATAAAATGAACTCATCTGACTTTATGTCACAGTACATATTCCCTTATTTATGATTTATTTTGGGAATATCTTGTATTAAGTGTGTATTTAAAGAGAAATATATCATTAAAGGAATATAAACTTTCTTTAAGTGTATTCTGTCTTACCGTTGCTACGATTATTTCTATTTCATAATATTATATTCTCATTAATGATCAAGATTCTTCATCTTCTATCAGTGTCGTCACTGAAATTATTTATTTTATTTTATTTTTTACTATAATACGGTGTAAGACATAAGCCCTTACATATCTTCAGATGAGCATAATATACAAAAGCCTTGAATAAATGACTATAAACTGGGATGAAAATACTGTATGTTCAAAGGACACACACTAGCATTTGGGATACTGCAAAAAAAACAGCTAATATTGAAGATATGCTGCGGTAACTAATTCATAAAGTCCTTTTAAAAATGCTGAAGAAATCCAAAAAGCAGAATTAATGACTGCTAAATATGCTAATTTTGCGACAGGCTGCGGCGGAGATCATTAATTATACCGTGCAGCGGCGGCGTGTGTAAATAGATTTTCAACAGCGTAACTTTAAAGCATTGATATTGATTTCCGACAGAACAAACACCGTGATTTATTACTCCATCGATCCAGCTATTCCAGGTTTTTTTTTTCCTGCGTCAGCATAAAAGGGCAGAAGTGCAGGCGAGGCAGCGCCCTCCCCAGCCGGAGCGCCGCAGTGTAAATAGAGTAACTACTCCTCTTCCTCTCAGGCGACAGCAAAGGTAAATTGGCGTAATGACGGCAGCAGGGGAGCCGCCGCCGCCGGCCCTGATGTTGGAGTAAATTAGGACAAGACCTCGCCGACTTTCTCCCGGGGGGATTTGCCGGACGTAAACTTTTGCTCCATCTCACTTCCTGCTGAGTAGAACATGAGTCATGCAGGAAATGGACTGTCAAAGACAAAGTAGAATAGAATAGAATAGAATAGAATAGCCTTTATTGTCCTTGTACAGTGTACAACGAAATTTGAGCGCGACTCCCTTGGTGCAAACATTGTACAAAAGAATATATCAAAAAACAGTCAGCTTGCAGAGAACAACCAGTAGGTACTAAAAAAATAAATAAAGAGTATATGCACAAGTAGCAGCAGTAAAAGAGCGTAATGACAGAAAGTAGCACTTATCCAGATGTAAACTTCAGTGATTTGTTATTGCACATAGTTTTTTTCTTTATTGCACTGTGAGCGATGTGGTCAGTGATCATGAATTTTGTCGACTGTTTTATCTGGTTTTGTTAAAGTGAGCTCAACACTCTTGTGTTGGACTCGCTGAAGACCAACCACTGTCGTGATTCCAGACATCCAGTTGTCACTTTACAGTCAATGAGTGTGGTCATCACTCTCCTGCTTATTGACGTGACCTTCTTGTGTCTCACGATTCGAGCGATTCGCAGCTCATTAAAAGCTTCGAGAACAAGTCCAAGATCGAGACCAAACTGACAACACAATGCGCTGTTCTGTCTGCTAGGGTTTAGAGAGAAGAACCAACGGAACACTGCCACAACACCCCTAACACATAACCTCCAAGATTGGCACAGGTAGCTTGACACTCACATCTCCGACCAAAACAAGGTTCCTTTGCTAGGCAGCATCCACTTCACTGTGCAGAGATTTGACACATTATTATTGTTGTGGCTGTTATACTATATTTTCCCATATCAAAGTAGCAGTAGTTTTGACCAAAAAACATCAGGCACGACTGAGAGAAGACCAAAGACCTTGAACACGTGATCTTCAGACCGAGAAAGTTCACATTTGAAGAGCAAGTCTGCAAGGATTGTTACATGTTTACTGTAAGATATTTTGATGCCAACAGTGTTGTGGCCGAGGACAATACGGTCTCTTGCATTAAACCAATACCTTTACACTTTGTCTTCCTGGTCATGGTTGGACTTCCAGTTTATCACGTGTTGAGCCAAGTCCATCATGTCAGTCAGAGGCATTGTTTTACTGTGTTACCACATCCTACAAACATGTAAGGCTGGAAGGCTCAGCTGGTCACGTGACTTGGCGGCACTGTAGCGGTTAAAGCACATCCCCTGTGTGTCACAAGGTCACTGGTTCATGTTCGCTATATCTGTCTTGTGCACTTATTTTAACAAGTTTACGTGGCTCATGCCACCAATAACGTCGCTTTAGTCTGTGTGTGCAGTGCAGACTGGAGCGTCTCATGTCGACTCTTCGCTCCACTGAATTAAACAGACTTCTCAGCTATCAAGACGAGAAACACATGCCATACGTTTAGTTTAGGTCAAGACATATTGATGATTCAAATTTCGCCGGAATAGCGCTAACTTTTTCAACTTATTTCCTGTATGAACGATCATCTCAACAGCACCTTGACGAAAACTGCAGCTACTTCGGCGGCTCATTTGGTGAAGAGCCGCATGAAACTCGAGAAAGACCCGTATGTTACCATGCCTGATGTAGATAGACACAAAAATGTTTTTCACTTCAGAACCATCCATCATTCTCAAAAGCACAGCCATTAGTTATGAAATACATAGCATAAGGAATGGTGATTTATTCTATGAAGAATGGGAGGACCAAGTACAGGTGCGTATAGGCAAAAACATCACAATACAATGCACTTCACGATACTTCACTTCACGATAGTATCACAATGTCGTGTTAGAGTGTGATAGAGTTGGATATTTAACACAGTTAACTGAAAAAAATGAATCATGCACATCACTCAAAATACTAAGGATAAAACAGGACTTATTGTTCAACAATCTTCATGTACTAAAAAAACATCACGATACGATGCACTTCACGATACTTCACGTCACGGTAGTATCGCAGTGTCGCACAATATCAAAATATTGTGATAGAGTGGGATATTCAACACAGTTAGCTGAAAAAATGAATCATGCACATCACTCAAAATACAAAGGATAAAACAGGACTGAACAATTTTCAGCAATATCTGTCATTTTAAGCAAAATGTAGAGCTACACACAGTTATCTTAAAAACATAAAGTGTGCCAAGTGTGTGCCAATAAACTCGTGATGCAAGAATATGAAAATGAAGACACGATGACTCGCTTTCTTCCTGTCACTAGCAGTGCACGTCAGCTTGTCACATTTAATTACACTTAGAACATAAAGTTTGTTTTTTTTAAATAAAGAAACAAATCAATATTAAGGGAGGAAATAGCAAGATTATGTCAAAGTCTATTGTCGTATCAATGTGCCTTGGCACCAAGTGATGCGCGGATTACAGCCGTTTGACACAGTGACTTTGGCTGATTTTTCAAGCCTGTTCCATCGATGCTTCATGTCGAATGCGAAGCCATTGTCGGAGAAGTTTTACGCGGTAACCTTCTCCTCATTTCACCCATTGTTACCGTCCCTGTAGTCCTGGGGTGAGGAGCCAATATTGGATTGGCTGCCAGCGTGGCAGCGGCAGGCGCAGGATTAATCTGCTCACAAGTCTTTTCCAAGATCGTTCTGCTTGAAACACGTGTGTGTGTGTCTTCACCAGTCCGAATATGTGTTCAGTCCCACTGTGAAGAAGGCATCGCGGATGCTCCATATTGCGCTGGTGATCGTCACAGATTAGGATTGTTTCTAGAAGTTCTGATTCGCTCAATCAATTTTGGAGCATAACAAACTCCAAAGTCAAACCTCAAGGTGAATTAAGGTCACTGACTTACTGCTGGAAAATACTCCCATCACAGCGCCTCCCTGCTGGTGGTCAGCTTTTGAAGTCCGCTGTTTAATCATGTAAACACGGACGGTGTTATGCTGCATCCTGCTCTGCTTTTCTGCCCAAAATAGTCTGAGCAGAGATATATTTAGCGCCTTTTCTCAAACCTTGATCTGGCTAATATTCCCTCCCAAAAGTCATTCCGCAGTTCTTTAATCTGAGCAGAGTGTTATCTTTGATGGAGAGCTTCATACTGGGGGAAATATATTTAGGTGTTCATTTATTTAAGGAATGAGTCAGCAACGCTCTGAAGCTGGAGGATGTGCTCTAGTTGTCAGCTGGAGCTTGCAATAATTTGACTTAATTTATTTAAAAAAAAAAAAAATCTGGAATGGCTCGTCTCCCGAATGTGATCTTCTGTGATCTCAGACACAGCTCATATTTGGGAAACACGTCAGACTCTCGGGTATCGCTGTTTACATATGTCGACTACTGACTTGATCCTGTGTGACAAAGGTTTATAAAAATAAAAATAAAAAAACATCCAGTGTTGTAAAGAGCATCAGGGGAGGTGAAGAGCAGAGTGTTGAGACATTGCAAACAAATGATGGGACTTTGAAAAATTAAAAAAAAAAAGCTTTGCTCTTGTGATGATAAATAGCCTTTTACTTATAATTCTCTTTTATTGTTTATTTCCTGACTGCTCACACTCTCGCTGAAATTGTTGACCCAAATCTCTCGAGTGGGCGGGCCTTGTGAGGAATGCATCCTCATTGGCCATAGGTTTTGAGTGACATCTCAATGTTGTTCTGTCCCGCTGTTGTGCTCTTCACTGACAGGATTGTTCAGTGTAAAAATCCCTAAGTCAAACGTTTTGCCTGATTTTTATTGACTGTCATGTGATCAAAGGGGACCGCGCGGACACAAGCAGGAACATTTGCTACCTACACTGGAGCCACGATGACCACGTTCATTCTATGGTGAAGCTAGTGCGATAAGCAGCGTGTCAGCTCACCCCACTTTCACCCATTAATGTCCGCCTTGTTGTACTCTCCTGTTGTGATCTGATTTTGTCAGACAAATAGGTTTGTTTGTTAGATGGAGTCGTGCGTGTGTCTGGTTCTGAGGACAGATCCAGGGTGCGAGACTTAATGGATAGACTATCGGGCAAATATTAGAGAGAATAAATCCAGAAACGTTCCGTTATCTTGAGCCCAAAAATCCATGTAAATTAAGTGTTTTCACGTCACTAGATAGTTTGGGATTTTTCATTCATTTTCATTTTTATTTAGTTTTGAATTTTTGTCTTTCACATTCAGTTAGTTTTAACAGTTTTTTTTAGAGCGGGTTGGCTAGTTTTTTACTAGTTTTAAATTTTTGTTTTCCTTCAGTATGGGGTAATTGAACAAGATTTAATGTTGAAATAGCACACAAAAGTGGTCACCATATAAAAAAAATGCACAATGTCTGGAAAGATGACGCTTTTGCCCAACTATCACCATCACGCTAGTCAGTGTTGTCAGGTCAGGTCATCAACACAATTGGCATCACAGACTTGACATGCCGCACATTGTCGTAAAACCAGCTGCGCCAAAATAAATACATTTAAAATCATCTTATTCAGTTAAGACTTCTTCATTCATTTCCACTGTGGCTGGGGCCACAAGACTAGCCAAGAGTCAGGGTCCCACTGAGGCAGATCCGGTCGATCATGAGGCCCATAAAGACAGACAGTGGTTCACACTCACACCAACGGACAGTTGGGAGTGAACTATTAACCTGCAGCCGGGAGCAAATCCACACCTGCCAGAGAAAGCTCCGACGGAATGTTTCTCTCATGCTAAGGCAACGTGACTTCACCAACCACCCAGCCATGGCCTGGCAGACCACGCTGCTGGGCCACTTTCCTGACTTGAGGCCAGTCAATGTGTTTTTCTGACAAATTATTGATAAAGGAGCATGTTGAACATCTTAGCTAGCAGACGGTAACCTGGCACAGCAGATGGCTTGTCCTAGAACTGTCCAAGAACTAGTCCAAGGGTGTGGGTCAGGCAGCAGGGGCAACTTTAAGACGAAGAACGGGAAGGGTTGGGGGCATTTGGCAGGTGATCCTCCATCTGTCTGTCACCTTCTGTTAGCGTGCTCGCTGGTGGTTCCTCAGGGGTTGCTAAGTGGACCTTGTCACTTTCAGTGAACATAACTGTAGCAGGAGGTTCCAGACCAAACGTTCTGGATTCTGGTTGCTAAGAATAGGACTGTTGCTGAAGGACATTCAGCATTTCTCGAGCAACACTGGAAGAGTGTTGGCTGTGCTGCAGCTTGAAGGGCGAAGGTGGTTGGAGGGGTTGACAGCAAGCCCTCCTTCACTCTGACCTTGGTTTGAGTGATATCTCGTGGAAGCCCCTCACACCCCAAGCTCTCTATGGCTCCCTTTCAGGAACCCATCTTCGCTAAATTCCCTGACATGACTGAAGAGATAGGCCAGGGTTTTAGGCCTCCAGTCTGAGAAACATCATGTTGCATGATGGGTAGCTGTTGTGTTGCTTTGGTGGCTTGTCACTTGAGCTCCAGAGCCACCTAGAATAACTCCACATTTTCCTTAGGTGTATTGATCACAGAGGCTGTAAGAAGAAGGCAGCCCTCCCCTGGTCGGCGGGTAGCAACCCTCTCTCCAAACCTATCCAACCTTTAGGCTACTCCTGACCCCTTTTGTGCGGCTGCACAACCCCCTCATCCCACTTCCCGATCAAATGCATTAGACGCCATGCTTCAATGCACCAAATATGAAATAGATGCAGCCTCAACAAAAGCCCCTCCACTCCTTTTACCCCCCCTGAGGAACCACGCATACTGTTCAGGGGTCAGCCGGCAGAACAGGTCGGCCATCTGGGTACAGCTGTCTTTTCAGTAGTTGGTGTAGCGGCATGCGCGGGAGGAGTCGGTGCGAAGACAATTAGAGCATGAGACATTTCCTGGTCACGTGGCGTCGACCCTCATCACGATCATCAGATCATTTTGGGACGGTCTCTAGGTCAATGCTGTAGATGCTGCGGCGCTTCACTGTGATGTGGAGCAAAGTTTGACATGATGCGATGAGGGAAGACAAATTCATACCCACCAACCACACAATGAGTGTGGCCCAGATTTTGAAGGAGGAATGCCTTTGTTTTTTGGGGGGTGCAGAAGGGCACAGAAGTAGAGCTGATGTGTTGTTCTGTTTCGTCATTCCATGAATTACGACGCTGTTTGACAATAGCTCGACAGTAATGAAGTCTTTTAGTCAGTTTTCTTCCACCACTCCAGCATGAACTGTCTGCTACGACAGTACTTCACCAGAGAATCCCAGGAATTTCCAGCTCTGTCCTGGGGACAGAACCTCACTCCAAACCAGTTTAGTTTAATATTTCCGTCGCAAAGAAGCGATGATTCTACTCCATGTTTTTTTTCTGGCTGATACTCAAGCTCCTTAGAGCGTGAATGGACACAGTCCTAAATTGACCTAAATTTGGGTTTAACTGGCACTTTTGGAATGGGGCCGAGTGTCATTTTTGCCTATGTTAAACAGACCAATCCAATGGCTAGATTGATGTATGACAAGTCAAACCGCTGCCACATGACAGCACAACTTGTGATTCTATTGTCTTATTTCTCACCGAAGCAAATCTGACGTTACAATGAAACGATAACTTCATTTAATTCTCCCTTTCCGTTCAATGTTGGCACATAAAACCTGAGCGTCAAAAGTCATGACCACAAGTTTATTCTGACTCATCAGGGACTTTGGTCTTGTGGAGCCATAATAGAGGGAGGGTAAAGTAAGTCATTTGTCCTTCACCATTATACCACACTTTCTGGAAAAGGTCAGGGGTTACAGAGGGCTCTGTCTAATCCAAACTGGCATGAAGTGAGAGGTGGGGTTCACCCTGAAAAGGTCATCAGTTAATCACTAAGACACTAGCTCACATGCGCTCCCCCTAAGAGAGACTGTGCTTAACTACCTGCAGGACGGTGGTGATGTCTCCTTCCGATAACCCTTTGAGATCAAATACAAGGTGAACTCTATGTTGCTGTGAAATGACTATGAATGTAGGAAACCCATGTGCCACTCACTGTTACTGAGAAACCCACTTTAAAAGCATGATCATAACATTTGCAGATGAGCGAGCTGGAGACCAAAACTTGAGACCAAGACTTTGAGGGTCGAGACCAAGACAGAGACCAAACTAAATACAGAACAAAATTTATCTTTCTGTTCTTGATTTATTTTGAAAAAAAGTAGTTTCTTTTACTGTAAGAAATAAAGGTGTGTGTTAATATGACTAATAGACTTAGACCCTTGTTGGTCTTAGATCTGACTCTGTCTCGTACCCTTGATGTCTTGGACCTGGTCTCCGAATGCTCTGGTCTCTGTCTGGACTCGATCTTAGGTTCGGTGGTCTCTGCTACAACAAAGGCGGTGATATCTTTTAGGTCCAGAGAGTGGCAAATATAGAGTTTGTTTTAGGCAAAAAAGAGATGGCTGAAGGATCATGATGAGCTGACCAACCTGTTGGAACGTGACGGCCTCATTGGACCTTTAAAGCAGACATTCAGCATAAAATCTGGCAAACCAAAATGCGTAAGCCAATTGCGCTAAAAAGTAGTCCACTGGAGGACCTGAGGAACCAACTTCCAAGTAGAGGACATGCTGCCTGAGATCTTCACAGATATCTTTGACATGGAACTTTATCAGAGATGGAAAGTGTGACCCGGTTTCTGAACCTTTGTGACAGCCATCCTCTCTTGATACAACCACCTGAGCCAAAGCTTCGACAGTTCAAAAGCAGATCAAAAGGAGATCCTAATTCTACCGTGGCAAACTTAAAAGACTCATCGTACATTAAAGCATACGTCCTTTGGAGGGACTGCTTGTCAGCAAGGCAAACACCAGCGGAAAAATTGAAACCCGGCGCCACCCACAAGCAAAACAACACAAAAAGGGCTCAGACTAATAATGTAGTGCACAGAACAGCACAGCAGAGGTCTCAATAAAAACAAGGAGCAGGGAGGGAATGGCTTTTCTATGCTTTGCCAGACACGTGTTTTATAGCATTTTTATGAAGCTCTGTAGTCTGAAAAATACATGTAATTACACTATTATTACAGAGGATTATAAGTTAATCAACCTATTTTACTTCATTACCTTCAAGGTTCTAATTGTTAGATGTTGGTGCTATTGCTAGTGTTAAAATTAGCCCTTAAACTTGGGCCATTGGTGAAAGTAGAAAACAAGCTTTGACTGGTCACGTTTCTGAATTAAAGAGCTGGTTCTTTATTTCTTTGTTTCTGCTGACAGCCTGCTAACTACCAGCAATTAAAAAAAAAATCCAGCATATTAAATAAACGATTTGTTTGGATGAATTTTCTTCAGGTCGAATTAGTGTATGCTACCATACCAGCTAGCATGCTAACTAGCATCAGAGGTCGTCCAAATGTGAATTCATAAAAGTAGAATCAGTTTTTATTTTAGTCATTTATTTATTTGTGTCCAACATAGATGTTGCTCATTTGGAATTAACAAAATATGTTTTTGTTTCTTTGCTCTACAGTTATTGATTTCAATTCGTAGCTAGCATACGGTGGAAATATGCACCGTATACAAGACACAGATGAAGTAACTTCCGTTTACAGACGTGTTGTTGTTGCTGGAAACGGAAGGAAAGAAATGAAGCTGTGTATCGTTGTTTCACTGAAGGAGGTAATTTGGGGGAAATGAATCATAATCATGTCCAGATTTGGGAGTAAAGCAATGTTAAAACTCATCTGGATTCAAAGCCAAACAAGAGCAGGGCCAAATGAGCATTGACATCATTTACCAGAGAACTTGTGTAAACAGGCCCACAGAAGTTCCCAGACAGCTTAATGACCACAAATGAGCGGCTACTCTTCTAACTTGATTTTGGCTAATTCATTATGTCCATCTAGCGCCGTTCACATTCCAGGGATCTTGAGGTAAATCCAGTCACTTTCAGGACCTAAAATGACTTTACCAAATGATTTATTTAAGGTTTTTGCTTGAGCGAGCTTAACCCACTTTCCCTGCTCCTTTAGGGGGGAAACGGCGTGACTTGTTGCTCAGCACCGAATCTCTGGGGCCATGCATTATACATGGAGCCGCTCATGGAACCGACATGGCATCTTTCAATCGTCGTGTGATGCGAAAACCCCGCAGTTTGGGGTTGAAGAGATGTAAACAAATCCACGTTGCCATGTGATAAGTAAGGAAAAGCATCAGGCTGACAGTGAAGGAGCATCCTTACCCCGACTGAGCGTATCCACGGAGACAGATGTCAGCAGACTGGAGCATGCCTTGTCCACATCACATCCACAGGCCACCCAAGGTGGCGAGCACGGCGAGGAGCAGGGTCTCCACTATCTGGGTCAGTACTGCTGGAGTCATCCTTGTAGAGAAGGCTGTAGACGTCACGGGCCCACATGGAACCTAGCATCCGCTCACCGTCACGTCCTTCATCCGCTCCTGATGCTGCCGCTCCTGATCCAGACGCCAAGAATTCCACTGATGCCGAGGCGGGAGAAAATCCATGAGGATGTCACGTTCACCCCCCGACGGCTGGCGACAGAGGAGCGTCTTCCCTGGCTGGAGTCGAACCTGATCTGCAGGCTGTGGAAAAGACGCTCACTCCTCCTTCCCCTCCTCCTCCTCTTCTTCTGTGTGGCTCTGCCTAATTCACTGCTTTATCGCTCTATTTCTGTCTTTCTCTGATGCTGTTTCCACTTCAGCGCTCTCTCTCTCTCGCTCCCTCTCTGATTCTCAGCTGAGTCTCAGCGCCCAGAGGATGTTGAACATGTGCTGGGAGTGGGGGTTGGGGACTGCTGACTCCAAAGGTGGCACGATTACTCCTCGTAGGTAACATGCCAGCGCAGGATTATAGTTTGAAAACACACGTTCTCGTCCACTGAGAGTCGAGACCTGCTTTTATGCATTTAGCATGTGCAGGTATTTGAGCATGTAAACACGCTAATACTGAGGCGGATGATTCACTGGAGGGAAGGGATGGGCGTCAGAAACCGGTTCCCATTCAGAACCAATTCAAAATTCTCCGTTCATTTCTTTTTTTTTTTTTCGATTCCCGACTGTGAAGTCGCCGCCGTCAAGCGTTGTTTCTTTGGAGAGACGATGCGACTTAAGGACGATGTGTGAGTGACAATGAACAACCCTGAGCTAACAGCTACATTGACGGTTAGCATGGCGCTAACTGTTGTTGCTGTCAGAGGAAATTGATTTTTTTTTAATAACACGTCCGATTTGCGCTGATACCGTCCTTGTTTCTATTGTGATGTAACAAAGTGTCCCCTGTCTGTTTCTTCTGGAAGCATGTGTGGTTGCCTTGCACCGATGATAGTGGGCTACACTGAAGGCATCATGCTCGATGTCATGTTTATGCTGTTATGGCCAAAACATCTCACAGATAAAGCAAATGCCAGTCTCATGCCAGCTAGTGACATGCAGGTGAGGCTTCATGAAACAGTGTCTTTATTTTCAAAGCTCAGTAGGAGGTGCTCTTGGTTCAAAAATGATGTGAGGTTTCATTGGTCAAAACCAAGGATTTTAGAGTAGAGAGTGCCACCTACTGAGCTCTGAAAATGAGGGCCGTGTTTCATGAAGCCTCACCAGCCCATCACTATCGCACAACCATTTTAAAAGTGAAGAAAAAGAACCTTTTCTGCAGGGGGCGCCGTCCTTCTGGTGGAGGCTTTGCTCCATGAAGATGGTTCTGGCCTACTGACAGCGCAGCTCTACTCCCTCACCATGCTGGTCCAGAATGAAACATGCTGTTTAAAAATGAATTGAGCTTTTATTTAAATAAATGTCTGTAGCCTTTAGAGTGGAGAGTGCTGTCTTGTCGGCTCTGAAAATGATGACACTGTTTCATAAAGCCTCACCTGCCCATCCTAACCCAGGGAGTATTTCATGGATCCTTGTCCCCATAGGCTTCTGTTGCAGCGGCTCACTGTGGTTTGCACACCTTCCAATGGAATCCATTCCAGGACAGTCAAACCCTTTTTGCACATGGTCCTTTGGATCATCATCAGGCCACTAAGTGGATCCTGTGCCAGAGTGCAGGAACTACGGCTTCATTATCCACTCTGTTCTCTCCAAGTCCATTTGTGTCTGGTTTTGCCCAGCCATCAAGCAAAGATCAATTTACACCAGATGCGTTTGCGTTGTGTGGAGATAAGCAGTGATTCCAGCTGTGTCACATACCCAGCTGTGAATATACGCATGGCTTCTATGTCTGCTGCAGGAAGTGGAACACAGTAATAAAATAAAAGCATCAGGGTACTCAAAATAAAGTATATATATATATATATATATATATATATATATATATATATATATATATATATATATATATATATATATATATATATATATATTTTATATTTTATTATATATATTTTTTTTTTCTTTTTTTTTCTTACAATATTTATTAGTATTAATATTTCAATGTTGAGGAAAATGGGAGACGAAAGAATATTTGAATTGGTACTTGGAATTTTGACTGGTACTTAAAATTCAAACTCTGATTTTGAAGCTGTATTACAAATTCATATTCAATATCCAATGGCACAGATATACTTCCACTGTCTTTCAGGCTTGGAGTGGCCAAATCTTTCCTCCAGAACAAACAAGGATATCTCTGCAACCGAAGCAGATGCCGCGCCGTGAGAGGTTTTCTTCCGTGACTGATCAGATTTTCATGTTTCTACAGTGAATGGTTTAAGGCGGATGGGGAGTTGAAAGTGAGTGACAGCTCCGTGTTTCTCCCTACCAAGCAGTCACACAATAAGGATGGTTCGTATGTAGCCGGTCGCCATGTCCTCTAAAAGCATGGCAGGTTAGTTTAGTCTTTTATTTGTTTTTCTTCAACGCAGGACGGCAGCTTCACTCTTCCGCCCCGGGCAACACTGCATCTATCGGGAATCTTAATTTGATCTCAGCTGCAGATTTAAGATGTATTTCTTCATGACGCAGTGCATCTGCTGATATCTAGAATTGGCGTTGCAAATGCAAAGCACATCATTTCATTTCGGACTTTCATTTCAGATGTGAATCTGAGATAGCTGTTTATTGATTCAAGACTCTTGAAACGCACATCAGCAAGGCAGTTGCACCCGGTCCACCCCAATGTTTGCACTCGGATTGTATGCTGTTTTACTTTTGAAAAGCAAAGTGAGAGCGCAAGCATCACCCTCATTGACCACCTTCTGTCAATGGACATCTCAACTGTTGAATATCGGGATTTAAAAATATAGCGCGAAGCCGTGAGAGGCACCGTAGAGGGAGGCGGAAGACAAAAGGAAACCGTCAGCACATGATATTCTTTTCACCACGTCTTGCCACTTGACAGACAAAAGACGTGTTGCTCCACGAAAAACAAAAGAGCGAAGTGGTGGGAGGCCGCGTAAAGACGAACAAGCACTGCGGAGGAAACGGAGAAATCAGCAAGGAGGAAAAGAGAACGGAGCTTTGGAGTATTTATAGGAGGCCGGAGACTGATGTGAATAAATAAGCTCCTCTATTTCAGTGCTGTGACACATGGTTGCATCTCAGATGATACGCTGTCAGGCTAAGTCATATCAAAGGGACCCAGTGGTGCCGGCACACTAGCAATGCTAGGTGAAGCAGTAAACAGCATGCAGATCATGCAGGGACGTCACCGACAAAAGGGCTTCTCCAACGCCCTGTATCGGGGGGGGAAGTGAAAAAGTTGTTCGGAAAGTCACTGAGTCATTCACATCATCCAAAATTCAGTGGGTTTGAAAAAAGGACGCCTCATGAGCAGCTGAAATGTCCCAGTCAGGCAGGTCAACTGGCCTGTTTGAAGCCATTGGAATTGGTTTTTTGATGACTTCAGCAGGACAACGGACTTGAAAGTTACGTAATGTATCTGCAATGTAATGTAATCTGCAATTCAAATGTGCGTGTTGAGACTTTTGCCACGTTGTTAGCTTGCTGAAAATCCAGGGGTTTGGTGCAGCGAGCGTGTTCGTGCACTCTGCACGGCCAGGCAGACAAGCCGAACCAGAGAGCAGATCTATTTTCAGATCGATTTATTATTCCGACTATCGTCTCCACCTAAAGCCAGGGATCATAGATAAAAGCTGCGGCAGATGCCTTTTTCAAGATACCATGACACGCATTTAGAGACTCCATGGAGTCGAGTAATAGAAAAAGAGAGGTAGAGATGGATGAACAGCAACCAAAGGGTTCGTGTGTTGCTCGTCCCGTGGGGATGTGGGGTTCTCTGGGAGCCTTCAGGCAGATCTCTTCCCCACCAGCCGAGGTGTCTGTTCTTGCTGCAGTCCTCCAGCAAGCTATCCGGGGTTGGCGGGACTTCTATAAGCCGCTGGCACGATGAAATCAGAAGCTGGAGCTGGGGGTACGGTTCTCAGGGCCAAGTGGGGGGTTGAAACAAAATCAAATGAAGGGATGACACGGAGAGGGAAAATAGACTTGAAATAGACCTACTTTTTTTTTTTTACACAGTGTTTTGCTTGTGATTTTTTCATTCTAGTCAAAAAACACATTATCAACCCATCAACTGCAGGGAATGATTTAACGACTCCTATTTTATCAACAACAGTGCTCAAACAATGAAGATCCAAAGCTCCGGATTAAGCTGCTCACACTGAATAGTCCATTCCATTGATCCAAATTTTGCCGACCTTGGTGAACGGTCCGACGATACGAGGGAAAGTGATTTTAATGGGACCGTCATTTGTGCGACTGTAGCTTGTTTTGAGGACAGTCTGACTCATCCCTTTAGCTATTTCAGTCACGTTTCAGTTGAGGAAAACATTAACTGTAAATAAAGTAGTTACATGCTTATTACCTATTAATAACAGCAATTCCTATCTTGTACAGAGTGAAGTGTTGCTGTCCCTTCCAGCAAATACCCGCGCAAATAAGAGGTGTGTTTTTGATGGCATTTTTAATCTTAAGTGTATTTCACATTCCACTAGTTAGCACTGTTAGCATTTTGTTAGCAGTTTTCAAGTAATTTTTGGATTGCAGACATTTGGATTTGCAGATACTTTTGGGGATGACTTGTATACTTTTTCTATCAGCGTATGTTTGTTTCCGTCTACTATTTTGAGCTACTGGCTCAGAGCGACCCATAAGCAATTCCCACGCCCTGACGCAGAAGTGGATCGGTGCCTCTCAATCGGCGCTCAGCGTGACAAAGCTGAAATTCGGCCTGACTCCAAAAATAGTGGTCAGATTAGAATTTGGGTCAAATTCAAACTGAAAATCTCCGTCAGAGAATCTCGCATGTTCTTCCGCCAGGGTTCGCGACCGAGCTGACAGTAGGGATGAAGATCGTGCGGGAAGGTCGCCCTCCCTGACCAACTAGATTCCCACTTGAAGACTGGAAGCGTGCGACTTCCAGCAGCTTCCTTAAACTCTGGGTCGGTCGTGTGCCAGCGCGACAAACTGAATGTGCAAAAAGCAGCGATGCAGTTCACCAGTCACGAAGTGCACGACAGCACCAGCATAGAATGAATAAAAAATAAGACAGGTCGCTGACGTACCTGTAAACTATAAGGTCTCATTTGGAATGAGGGTGAGAGTGGGATTATTGATGCCCATGTAAACACTGAACAGTTAATCCTCCCTCATCAGATAATCGCCAGAAACAAACACGCAGCTGATGGTAGAGCAGGATTTATTTATTTATTAGATGCAATTGGCCGGTTTATTTTTAGTCGCACTCCTGGTGGGAGGTCGTCGGATTGAAAAGCAGATGCTTCTCACTGTTGGCTGACGGAAATTAGTCAAAACGGATTTTGTTTTTACAGAGAAAAAAAACCCCACGAGATTATTTTATGACTGTGAATTTAAACATGCAAGCCAGTGCATGGAGGCAAGGATACCTCTGGGCTTATGCTGTGACCTAGATTAAGCCTTGATGCTCCCAAGCCTGGCAGGCTGAGAGAGAGAGAGTGTGTGTGTTTGTGTGTGTGTGTGTGTGTTCATAGAGTAAATGTGTGCAGAAAAGCAAGAAAGACAGCAGAGGAAGAGGAAAGGACAATGTGTGAAAGAAAGCGATGGAGGCACAGAGTGGTACACATGAGATGAAAGCTGCATGGCTGCCATGCTTGTGTGACTAAGAGCCTCAGCTGGATGACACACAAAGACGATACAAGCGCGTGCGCTCGTGCGAAAACAGCCTCAAAAGGCATCCTTACATAACGCAGAATAAAAATTGCCCGACAAAAGGGTTGTAAACTGGAGCAGCGGGGCGATTAGCTCCCACTCTGGATTAAGATGATCCATTTATTGGCTCTGGGGTGTTTTGTACGTTTTTTTGCGTCACATTCCCGACCCACAAATCCATACTGCGATGTTCTTGTGTCAGAAAAGTGTGGCATCATTTCGCCCCACTTCATTTCTGACTGATTCAGTGGTGGATTTCTGCTCACGTTACCAAGCGTTTAATCCGTCGGTGTGGAATGGAATCGATAGGAAGGTGTAGTGAGAGGGTTGTAAAAATAGCAGCTTTAAAATCAATTTTGATTTTCGTGGAGATGTTTCACTGAAACAAGACCTCTGTTGGCACAACAGACGGCATTGAGCACCAGAGTTTCATGAATGAAAGAGTTTCATAATGATGAGGTTTCATGAAACACTCAGTAGATGGCACTCTCAGTTAAAAAAAAAAAAAGAAAGTGAGGTTTTGCAGAAATACCTTTTATTTTAGGGAAGAGAGCGCCATCTTGTGGGCTCTGAAAATGAGGACACTGATTCATGAAGCCTCATCAGCCCGCTTCATGAAACACTGAGCTCAGTAGGTAGCGCCTTCAGTTTAAAAAAAAGGGAGGTTTCACTGAATAGTTGTTTACATACAATTATTTTAAAGACAAGAGCACCAGCTAGTGGGCTCTGAAAATGAAGACACTGCTTCATGAAGCCTCACCAGCCCGTCACACAATGCAAGCAGCCGTATCAACAAGGTCGGACAAACTGGATATTAGCAACAGAGCACCAGATTTTGCTTGAAAATTAGAGGTGAGTTTATAGCAAGATACCTCATGTCAACTCTACCACTGAGGAACCCGAACATGAACTTCCTTTCGACTGACCTTCGGGGCCAAGATGGAGTGTAGTCAGAGCAGTGCACGGTCTTGGATATCTCAGAATTTCCAACCAAAACAGCTGTGGCCGTCCGGGATCCCCAAGTCCCCCGAGACAAGTCGTCTGGTTGAGAACACTCAAGTGTAGACCTTCCCATTTCCTTGTGACCCAAACTGGTATCAGGGACGCTGGACACCTCTGAGTGTTCCTACAATCCTATGGGAAATGATGGATGAACGGAAAAAAATCTGATGTTGTTTATTGTTTACTGCCAACTGTCCCAATTTGCCTTTACATCCGGATCCGACGCTGCTCTCTCCAGAACTCTGCAATGCCTTGAGAGAGTGCTAACTCTGCCAAAGTCCTGCACTCACGCGGGGTGAAGCCCACCAGAGCGGTGCCCTTCACGCTGACATCCTGCCGTGCTGCGAGCTCAGCCACTCTGCCGGCGATGAGGGATGCGGGGGCGTGGCAGTACAACTGTCCGTCTACACTGAACGACGGCCAGGGGTCACTCCAGCGGCTGGGTGGGCTTCCTTTCACGCTTTCAACATTACAGGCGATCTCCACGGCGCCCTCGTGTGGCAGAGCCAGCACCTGCACCCCAGGCAAGCCTCCTGGTGCAGACTCCCTGATAGCTGAGGCGATTTCCCGTCCCACGACCAGGTCTTGCGTGTCGATCGTGACGTTGCAATTCATCACGTAAGGACTTGCACCGACCCCTGCGGGACATCAAGGAGAACATGTGATAATAAAGCCGACTGACACGCTGTATCTCAGTCTTCAAACTTTAAGGGCACAGCTCACCGGTCAGACCGAAGCGCCTCTGTGGCAGCGGTCCAACGTCAGCTCGGATCTTCTCAATATCCACAGACTTCTTGAACCAGCCCATGTCCTTCCGCCTCTGCGCCAGCCCCCGCTGAAGAGGATCCGCCCAGCCGAAGAGGAAGGCGGCGGCACCGGGGACCCTGTCTGTGAGCCCTCGAGCCACCGCTGAGAGGTGATGGAAATGCCTTTATATTTTAGACATGTCATTCTATAAGTGGAATATTGTACTGATGACCTAATGCCCTGGCGTACACGCTCACCTCGGGCCTGCTCGGCACAGTCCTGGACTCCCACCTCCTCCCCCAGTGGATAAAAGGGGACCAGGTCAACAGCCCCCATGCAGGGGTGGACGCCCACATGCTGGCGCATGTCAAACAACAGGCAGGCTTTCTCACACGCCGACAGAACCGCCTCACCTGCAGCACAGACACAGGCGTGGACCATGACTGGAGATGGTGGGAAAGAACCTGTTCAGATCATTGAGTTTTGATCTTCTGCATGTTGGTGTCTCTTGAGACAAAAGTTCAACATTACGACTTCTTAAAACTTCCAGTTTGACGGGTACTGACCACTGCCGAAGATTTAACAGAGATTTTTTGTTTTTTTTTTAAATCATGGAGGAGGGTATTGCACCAGCAGCACGGTGGTCCAGTGGATAGTGCTGCACCCTCCCAGCAAGAAGGACACAGGGTGGGTGGATAAGTATGTTGCATTGGTTTCCTGTCGACACACGTCCCATATCTTTATACTGTGGTGGACTGGCGTCCTGCCAGTGGTGTTCCCCACGTCTTGCCCCAAGTAGCTGGGACAAGATCCTTGTTAACGGAATCTCTCTCTCAAAAATGAATGAGAGAATCCGAGTTCCTTTGAATCCGCTGAGCCTTCCACCAAAGTCCAAAGTCTCCGTTCCTCAAACTATTTTCCCTCTAATCACCATGTTTCTCCTCAAATTATCATTTTTAAACTGAGTTGAACCACTTCATAAGAATTATTCATAAAAGCGTTAAAATTAATAGAAACCCTGCACATAATTATTTGGAATTATTCCACCCCGAAGGATCGGGGGAATGTTTCCACTTCATTTGGACCAATGCAGAATTAAGTGGGGGAGAAAAAAGAAAAAACATTTGCAGTCTCAGACACAGTTATTGAAGAGAGAGCAAGACTTTTCTTTAATACTGTGGAGAAAAGGACAAAGACAACTCGGTCTGAACGCGAGTGAAATAGTGTGATCCCAAGGTGGCGCTCCAGGGTTAAGGTTAGATTGAAATCCAAAGATTTTAGAACGGAGAGTGCCATCTAGTGGCCTAGTGAAAATGAGGACACCGTTTCATGATGCCACACAAGCACAGCCGTTTCTTGCTATAGGCGAGTTTGGCGAATGCCTAGAACACCGCAGCCACCAGGGGGCGCCAAAGCCGCATGCTCAGCCTCTTTCAACTGTGGTTACGTGTTTATTCCACCTATTATATGCTGACAAATAAAATTAAATTAAATTAAATAAGCTGTGGTCTCTCTAAGAGAGTGGTCTCTCATATTACTGTTATTTACTTAAGATTTACTAAGCTTAGCGTGTTATATATAGGGTCCTAATGTGTTGTGCTAATGTTAATAATAATAATGAAAATAATATTATATGATTAAAAAAATACATTTTATGGAAATATTTTATGAGGCATGTTGCTGACTATTTTAGACTATTGCGGCAGTGGACCATTCTTATGAGTGATGGAAAGGAGTTGGCTGTGGAAGTCAAAAACCTGCCGCCTGATGACATGACTGCTCTTGAGTTCCTCACTTTTATCCGCAAAAAAACAAATCTGTGAATTGCCTTAAGAGTTGCCTGCACTCTGCCTGCGACTGTGGCCTCAGCAGAGAGGCGCTTCTCAAAGCTGGAGCTCACATCCATGGGACAGGATCACCACACTTGGTGTCACGCAGTAATCTGTATTAGCCATGACACTGGGATGCAGCTCTCGCCCATGACTTTTCAAATAAAAAAAACAATCTGTCCTATTTATCTACTTGTAATGATTCTTTTCCTTGTATTACAATATTATTTAATCAGTATAACTGGCCTTATTGGCTCAACTTCAGCTGTTTAATCTGACCTATTGCCTGTTTTGCTTCATCACTGTCCAACAAACTCGAGGCCCCCTAACTGCATCTTGCTTCGGGCCCCCACACAGCTAGAAACGGCCCTCCACATCGGCCTATCATGAAGCGGTGCTCTTCTAACGGCGAGTTACACATTGAAAACAAGACGAGAAAATGAAGTGCAGCACGGTCTTACTGATGTTTTCGAGCGGCGCCACGATGGTGATGACGGAGCGATTGTAGTCGTGGTCGTTGAAGATGTTGAGCACAGTGGTGTTGTCTCTTCTCACGCCTGCAGGGGGCACAGTTGTCACTTTCAAGAATCCCCGGTCAGAACTGCAGCGTGGTGCTGGACTCGCCTTCAGAGTGATACACGGCAGCGCTGGCCACCGTCTCCACCAGATGCTTCCTGCGAGCCTCGGACACGTTCAGAAGACACGCGACCAGCCGTCTGCCAAGTGTGGACGCCATGACGCTGCGTCTAGAAACTAAGGAAAAAGTTCCCAGTGCTGTAGTCTCTACAGACAGCAGAGCTGTGAGGCCACAGATGGTTTTCAACTGAACTGCTAAGTCAGCAGTGGATATGGAAAACAATTTACCTTGTCTCAGATGATTCTCTGAATAAAAATAAGGAATAACGTGGAATTAGTCGCAGCCAAACCAACCGTGGCTTCACTGCTGTGTATTTGCGCAACTCGTTCAAAGTCCAACTCGCTTATCTGACCGCTGCGAGATAAACGCCAGGACGTGGTTTGGGTTCACAAATGAATCAACCGTCACATAGTGACAATAACTAAGACAAAACACAAGGCTGATGCGTCCTGAAGTTTGGTTTTCTGCAGAGAACAAGACGCAAGACCAGCCAAACACTTCGTCACGTGGTTTACAGAGACGAGCATCACGTCAGGATGATTCACGTGTGTAACCACTAAGTATCCACAGCAACGCGCTATTGACAGTTTTTCTGAGAAAAGAATGAGGTCCACTGTTGCTTTCGCGTTTCATGTATCGTTTTTAAAACCTGATATCTTAATGCAGCTTTTAAAACATTTAATTCTTCATGTACGTATGCCGTCCATACACAGACATTTAAACTTAACATTTTATTAAAGCGCGACAAACCCGGAAGTATATTACGATCATTATCTCATTGCTTATGACCCCATCCCTCTTTGAAGCTGTCACGCTCACACATGCGCAGAAGCCAGTCTCCTGCTGGCGCATTAGCGAACAGCGCCTCTGTGTGGACGAAAGCGGCGTGTAACCGTCAAATCTAATCGCCAGGTTCCGGGTTCTGGCCCATTCTATTTTAATTCTAGCGACGTGGGTCACTAAGCGTCAGTTGGGTGTCGTTTATTTATACATACAGTGAGTTACTGTCTGTGGTATCAGCGATAATGTGATGCTAGCAACGCAGCTAACCGGCAGTGGCTGTGAGGATGAGGCGTCCGGACACGTTGGTTTAAGCGTCGATGAAAGTAGCCAGAGTTCTGTCGCTGGGTTTAAGCGCGATGGCTTCTGTGAGCCGAGCCTCATCCTCGGAGATGCCGGGGTTGAATCCGATGCTGGGGCTCCAGAGGCTGGCGGCGGTGCCGGGATCCGCCCCGGAGAAAGTCAACGACCTGCTCCTCCTCCGGCCCCGCGCGCCCGCTGAGCCTGAGCCCGCGGGCTCCAGCAGACATGCGGTGTTTTTCCACGGAGACATCCAGGTGACGCTCTCATGGCTGGACGTGTTTGTGGAACCATTTGTAATATAACGGTGTATAACAGTGTCTTGGAGTGTTTTGACGCACTGACATAAGTTCATTATCATTCCATAGAATGTAAAACTGGAACATGTCTTTCGTGTATAGTGGGCGTGTCACAACTGTGTTTACCTTCATGGCCACACTGACTTCTGCCTCCAGCTTCCTTTCAAACTAAAATCTACGCGGTTAATTTCAGTCCAGTACATACCGTGGCTTCTATTATTAATTCTGGACTTCACTTTCTGACAACTTTTAGGTTTCATTTCGATTTTTTTTAATTGTATTTTCACATTAAATGACCTATAATTTAACTTAAACCTTTGTACCTAGACTGCATGACTCAGCAGGTTCGGATAGCATTTAATTTCTGAAGCCAGTCTAATTCATCGCATCTGTCCGATTTCATGACTCAGCAAAGGTGTGACATCTCATTTCTGTTCCGCAGAACTTCCAGGACGAGATGTCGCAGCAGTCGGACGCGGCTCCGTGGCTGCGCTGGAGTCTGGAGCAGGTCGCTCTGACTCTGTCCAGTCGCTTCCCGGACCACCACGTGTGGGTGGTCCGCGCGTCTCGCATGTACCTGCACAAGTTCAGCTGCTACCACAACTTCGTTCAGAGTAACATGTTCGGAGCGCCGGAGCACTCGGAGTATCCGGAGGAGTCGGGGCTTGGAGCCTTCCACCACCTCAGGTAGTCTACTGAGTTTTCCCTCTTTATTTCTGCCGTTTAAAAAAAAAAAATCAACATTCAAACAGGATGATGAAAAAATGAGCAGTGAAACACAAATAAAATAATAAATAAAATAAAAAGGTTTCAGATTAGTGTAAAGAAAGTTGAGTGAGTTGGTCATAATGTTTTGGCCGCCAGGTGAGTTGACCAGCTGACCTCTCAGCATGTGAAAAAAAGTCAACTCATTGTGATGTTTTATGCTGACTCGCCACTCTCAGAAATCTGCTGAGCCATGGAATGCGACGCGCTGAACTGGCAGCCCCCCTCCTGCCTCCAGAGGGCGCCGTGCCAGCGGGGTTCTCCCTGGCGCTGGTGGGCTTCAGCAAAGGCTGCGTGGTTCTGAACCAGCTGGTGTACGAGCTGGCGGGGGCGCGAGCCGACCAGCAGATGGCACCGTTTGTACGCAGCATCTCCGACATGTTCTGGCTGGACGGCGGTCACCCCGGCGGCAGCGAGACCTGGGTGACGGACAAGCCGGCGCTGAGCTCGCTCGCCACCAGCGGGGTGAGGGTCCACGCGCACGTGACGCCGTACGAGGTGTGTGACCCCATGAGGGCGTGGGTGGGCCGCGAACACGCCCACTTCATCCAGACGCTGGAGGAACTCGGGGCCAGTCCGCAAAACACAGTCCACTTTGCCGACGAGCCGCCGTCAATCAGCAACCACTTCCGGGTTCTCCTGGAGTTCTGATCGTTTTTGGCAGGTTCGGAGCCGGTTCGGATCTGTGATGGTACTGAGGCGCCTCAACTGGGAGCACAGTGCATAATGGGAAACGTTCGGCTTTTATTTATTTTTGCTTATTTATCTAATCGTGACTCAGCAGAAATGGGGAAAAAGCTCCAAAATAAGTGAAACTTTATACCCTTGATTCTGAGACACGTTCTGATTATTATTACAGACACGGATGTAGAAAGGAATACTTTAGATTTTACAAGTAAGAAAAAAAATAGGAAATTACTAGAATAATAGTAAGTACCTAATTGTTTTCTACTTTGTCTCACTATTTTTTTTAAATCAGGAAATGGTGTTTGATACAGAATTGTGATATTTTATCTTGGATTTCTTTTCATTTTTATTTATTTTCTTAAACAGATGAGTTAATTTTAAGCTTGTACAAGCTTGCAATAAGTTCAATTTTTTGGTTTCAAATGATAAGAGGGCAAAATTCATATCCATATGATAAGTGCTCTCTATGCTAAATAAATGAATAAAATAATTCAAATGTGCTGCCATAGTCGAGGGCTTCCTGAACCCGAGGATGTTATTTATATTCACAGTTTAACATAGAACATTGACGAAACCAAAACGAACTTACATGAAAACTTTTCTGAGCATCCACAGCATTAAAAACGTATTATTCTCAGAGTTAGTGACTTGAAGTTTTGGACTGTCGTTGGCGTGTTCTGCTGTGGAAGTCTGGTTTGCACTTTGCTGAAGCTTCTGAATGTCACTTCATATCATTCCAGACTTGCTGCTTCTCAGGTTTGTTAAAGCACAGTTGAACCCTTGCGCACTGATGCGCTAACACTCCTCTGCTAACTCCGCTAAGCATGAAAGGCAAAGAAATCTCGAATCACTGCGCAACTCAATACATCCATACGCTCATGGACGTCTCCAGTCTGCGTGAATGTTGTTTGACTCAGCATGTGTGCATCATGTTTCACCTGCAGGGGGCGCAGTGAGCCACAAGAAAGCAGAGACAGGAAGGACATGTTCTATATCTTTAATGAGCTGCTTCATGTTGCCGAGTCTAGATATAAATATTAGCGTGATCAGAGTACAAACGCTCATTCTTTAAATATAAAATGCAAAATAAACAAACATCTCCTTTAAACTTGTGCTTTTTTTTTTTTTGGATGCTGTGACTCGAAAACACTCGTCTCCTTCAGGCAGCGAGAACAAACGTTGGCTGATGTCAGCGTGACTGCAGCAGCATCTTTAACACCATGGCACGAGTTGGGTTCAACTGTCACACAAACGACCAACAGCAGAGACTTTGTCTGTGCGCTACATCATCGATGACATCACCGCGCGCTCCACACATCCCAACACTGATCTGCTGCGACCCTGAAAACCACCCGTCTGAGTCGCCCCGAGGAGATTTTAGCTGTTGAGGAACTTTGCTACGAGATGCTGGTGACGGTCGTGCGAGCGCCTGAGATGAACAAGTCCAGTTCTTCAGGAATGCTGCGACAGTGGTGCCAGCAAGCGACGGCTACGGTTCAAACACTAGCTTTATTCAAATTTGGCACCAAATTTGGAAAACAACAGAATGTTTCATTGGAATACGACGGTCACGGCTTAAAACCACATTTCCCATAATGCCCTCTGGCCAACATCCATCTCTCATCCAAACCCTTCACTGCTCACTTTGCCAAACCTCTCTCCTCCACTTCTAAACATCCGCTCCTCTTCCCACTTTCCGTCTCCAAAGACTAACATTCCCAACTTTCCCGGCCGCTTCCCGTCTCGACTTCACAATAAAGACAAATATTCACATAAAAGTCCTGCGACATAAATAACAATAATAATCAGCACAAAAGAAAAACGGAAAAATCAAATGGGTCTCGGAATGTAGAACGACAAATATGGACTCGGGATTAAGTGCTAGTTTGTGTCCTGACAAGTCCCTGCAGGTCATCAGACCTGAGACGTTAGAACATTAGCGTGGTTCCATCACAAGTGTAGGTGGATCAGCAAACACTTGGAATTTGACGGAATGTACGAAAAAAAACACAAGCTTGGATCAGGTGAGTGCAACACGACGTTCCACAAGACGGAGGACATCACACAACCTGAGTATATCGCCAGACAAACGCGCAAGACTCGGACTAAAGTGTGCGATTTTTGTGCATAAAGTTTTATTACTGAGGTTATTTATTCAGCTTTCATCGTCATGAGTCATTTAAGTAGCTTTCTATTGTTGCATTGGTTTGGGATTTACGCCCTGTCGGAACGGCGATCGCAAGGTTTCGGATACGTTAAAACTCATCAAATCTAAAAACTCGAGCTAATTTTATAGCCAAATAAACAAGATCATCTTTTCAAGTAGAAATGCAGAAACGACCCGAATGCTTCGGTAGGAGAAAACTCACTCGGGTCATTACAAAGATAAACTAGCCACCTCAGACTGGAACAAGACACCAGAGCTGTCATGGCTGGGAGTTGAGCCAAGATGGCCGACATAAACAATGTATAACTCAATGTCCAGATCGATACACACAAGTTTACACTGAGGATTCTCATTCATGAGAATGGGTGGGTGATCGGAAGGAAACACCAAGTGTTAAGGGAACTGCAGAAGTGCAACTTATCAGCAGAACCGCTCAGATTTAAGGCAGGACTCGGGTTCTGGTGACACGACAAGTGCTGCATAGAACTACGGAAACTGAAACTACCTGAAGATCAAGAGAGCCCTCAGCAGGAGGGCCCCAGGAGCTGCGTCTCTTTGGTCTGAGAGGTTGAGGGGGGGGACGTGGGGTCGGGGTGCTGCTGGTGCTGCTGAGCTTGAAAGAACTTAAAAAGCTGACGCCTCACAGGTCTGAGTCCACAGTCGTCTCCTCGTCGAAGCGAAACCTCTTGGCGTGAGTGTGAGGAGACTCCAGGAAGTTCTCCTTGTCCTCCGGGTCTTCCGGCGGAGCGGCCCACTTGATGCCGCTGATCCGGATTCTGGCTGTGGTGTGGACCGGGTCGGGACTCAGGCAGGGATGCAGCTGCTGACTCAGCCATGGATGACACAGACACTCGGCTGCTGTCGGACGATCCCTGCAGTAGCACACGTTTACTTTTACCACAATACTGAAAACTTCTGCACAACCTCAACTTCCACAGGAGCTGGGCAACGAGTACAACGAGTACTACAGTAGGATGACAACACTATTCTCTGGCACGCTACAGAACACTAATAATACTCCAAGAAAACTTTACTCTCCCAGGTACTACTGAGTTGAGGAGAGTAACATGGATGGATACCACAATTATTATTACTCACAATGCAGAACAACTTCCAGTACTAATGCAGGACAGCAGTTTACTTTTGTTGTAGCAACAGTACTGTTACAGTATAGCTACAACTGCGGCTCCATGCAGTACTATAGCAGAAATTAACTCTATAAATACTGACACTAAAAGTATTTCACCAACTATTTTCAAGTACAGTTTTACTTCAGCAGCAGATGACAAACCTGCCATTATTAAGAACATAAACTGCCGCTTCATGTTTCCACTAATGCTAAACTCGCGGCTATCAGATTACGCCACATAATATCAGATTATGACTGGTGTTATTGGACTCCCATGGAGGAAGTGACATCACAACAGCACTTACTCAGGTGCTTTGACCAGCAGCTTGCGGATGAAGTCGACCGCCAGCTCCGACACTCTGGCGAAGGAGTCCCGGCTGAAGTCCACGTTGACCTGCGACACGTTCAGGTACGTCTCCTGCTTGTCATCGCCGGCGAACGGAGACTCGCCCGTCACCAGCATGTAGGCGATGACGCCGACGCTCCTGACACGAACGCACCAGACACACACATTAGCACCGATGCTTCCGTCAGCGATGGGCCTCACCGGAACTCACCAGAGGTCGGTTGCCGTGGTGATTGGCTCGTAGTTGAGGATCTCCGGAGCTGCAGAGAGGAGGAGAACCATCACGTCACTTCACCGTGCCTTTGCTAATGGCTAAAACAATATCACAGCAGTGACAAAAAAAAACCTGACGTCAAATGAAAGACGTCCAGAGAAGTTCACTCAAGGATAAAACGTGAACAGAGGCGTCAGTTTCCTGTAAAAGCACTGCTGGCGATGACTCACCAACATCAATGAGTAACACACCAAAAGAATAGTGTTTAATCTTTAACACCTAGTCAACTCACCGACATATTCAGGCGTGCCCAGGATCTCCCTGAGCTCACCAACGGCACCGAGCCTGCGGGCCAAACCAAAGTCCACGATCTTGATGTCTCCCAGTGGACTGAGGCCAGTGAGGAGGATGTTCTGAGGCTACACACACACATATATAAACAAAGTCAAACTGAGTTTAAAGTTTACGTTTAAACAACAGAAAACACTTGATTGTACAAGACCAAGGGAACAATGTCAACAAGAGGCGAGGAGCCGTGAGTAACACAAAACCACTCATCATTATGCAACTTTGGTCTCGGAGAACAGGATGTGTGAGTTCAGACCTTGAGATCGAGGTGGACCAGACTGCTCTGGTGAAGGTGCTGAACTCCCTCCAGAGTCTGTCGGATCAGTCGAGTGATCTGAGGTTCCGGCAGCAGCTCGTCAGAAACGCAGTGGTCAAATATTTCTCCTCCTGCAGCGCTGGAACACATAAATATTGAGAGTCACTTTTCAGTAGAGCACAACAGAGGCTGCAGGAAATAAATGCAAGCAGGACCCGGAGGCCGGCAGAGAAGGAGGCAAGAGACTTGTCGCCACCTTACAGCCACATTAAACTGCTTTATTTCTGGATGTCTCAACAGAGGCCAGCTGTGCCCTATGTCCAACAGGGGGTGATCTGAAAAGGTGGGTCTCTCTAGATGGCTGAGGTTTCTAGAGCAGTGGTCACTGCAGACCGGTCAACACTTGACAATTGGAACGTGGACCGGGGGTATGAAGTTGCCACCTTGACCTCTCATATAAGGCGTCTGCATGTTTGTTTGCCCGCTAAGACTCACAAACTCTCCTCCTCTCGACCGGTGCCCTTACGCTCTTGGACTCTGGTCGCTATGGTAACGTATAAACATGCCTTTAAAATAGCATACAAGTACAACACAAAACCAAATGTGAAGTGCGTGAAAATATTAACTATAACCATATTGTCAATCAATGGGATCCCTGAGCTTGTTTCTCTGCAACTAGACGGTCCCATCTGTGAGTGACTGTAGACGACCGACATAAATCCATATTTCAAGTACGACTCCTAGTATTGTTTGTTACTGTTAACTGTCTACTTCTTGGTCATAGTCATAGGCGCTTCCATCTCTTCACTGAACCTTTTCCCCTTCGCAAAGAAAGAGCTGTTTCCTACTCATTTTGCAAGCGTGTGGGTTAAATTATGGCTCTCAAATGACCGAAACTTAAGAGAGAATCCAGTGATTTTTCAAAATAAAATGTTTTTCAAAATAAAAGATCCTTCAGACTCAGATCATAGACAAAACAGAAATAATTTATATTTCTTGTGCGGCCCGGTACCAATTGATCCACGGACCGGTACCGGTCCCTGGCCCAGGGGTTGTGGGCCAACGTTCTAGAGCACTGTGCAGGAAGCGCATACGTCAGATGTACGTGGTAAATGACTCAGTTTGTCGTCACTGATGGTGAGGAAACACAGCCTATTGGTTCTGTAAAGCAACATCCCAGTTGCGCCCACTAACACTTCATCACAGGAAATTACTGGTTAAGAAATCATGTCCAATCTAACCCTCTAGATTTTATAATCTAGGACTGTCTGTTGTCAGGAATTCTCCACAGGAGGTGAGACCCAAAACAAGCTCAGCTGTTTCAGTCTGGTTTTTAAAAGTCTCCGCAGCAAGAGGTCGAACAGGCGGTCGGTTCCGGAGGAACCAGTTCGACGAGAGAGAGTCAGCAGTTTCATGAGAGCCTCCAGACTCTGGGAACTTTGTACGCAGCAACATCGTGTTTACTGTAAACAAACATCAGCTGGTCTCCATGACAACCATAGGTTTCTGCTTCAGAGAACACAGTGGTCCAACTCACTATTCCAGGAGAAGCACGACATCATGGTCCGTCTCGTGTGCGGCGTGCAGGTTGACCACGCGGTGGCTGTGGTGCACAGCTTCCAGCACCGCCATCTCATGAATGATCTCCGCCCGGCAATCGCGACCCCGCCGGCGTTTTCTCAGGAACTTGGCGGCAAAGACTTTCCCGGTGGCCTTCTCCACGCAGCGCTTCACCACTGCAAATTTACCCCTGAGGAACAAAACCCAAGTCAAATATTGTGCTCATAAATGTTCATACATATCGATTACAGTCATTTAATTTGAATAAATGCATATATATTTTGCATAATTTGGGATTATTTCCTTATTATTTTATAATTTACATAATCATTTAAAAAAATAGTTCACTATAATATAGTTCATTTGACTAACATCAACTTCAAAATTGATATCTTACTTTTGCTATATGACACTTGAAAAAAAGAGGTTAAAGACACTGCTATTCCTCTTCAAACTGACATTATATTCCAGCTACACTTCAACTGTCATTGTTTGTATTCTTGTATATTTTATTTTTTCCAAGTTATACAAACAAATAAAAAACAAAAAGTCCTACAGTATAAGCACATGTTCGAAGTTGAGCTGGGAAAGGTTCAATATTTGCCAATGTGAAGTTGAGAAAAGTTTCTTTCAGGGTTTCGGAAATTTACACACAAACACACACACACACATTTGTCGTTGTGTAAGAGGAAAGTTCCATGTTTGTTTACACACAGTGCAGCGCTCCAGGTTGTTTTACAGCATTTCGCGTGTGACGAAACGAAGAATTAATCACGCAAAAACTTTCTGAAAACTTAATATTCCTCTGCACACGGCACTCATTTTGCCCAGTAAATACTGTGTAAGTAAAATCTTTTCAGATACTAAACTTGTAACCAGTGATAAGAGTAAATAGAAAGCACTATGTGACAGTTTTGTTCAATGGAATCATCGATCCTACAAGTTCAAGGCTTTGAACACATGCATCTGTGTTGGCATCACACGAGCGCTGTTCACTCAAATCCTTGGCACTTTGCTGATGACATGAAATCATGACTGGACTTGTGTCTCACAAGCACTATGAGGAAGTGGATGTCAGACGAAACTTCAAACCTAAAATGTCCAACTTTGCAGATTCACACATTTGAAGCAAATTCAGGTGCGATAATCGAATATTAAAGAATGAGGACAGAGAAGCGGCACTTCTGCTTTGGTGGTGTTCTTGAAATTGCCAGTCCGCTTCCTGTTTTTGAAACTCAACTCTATGCTCAACTCAGTGTCATTTCTTCTTTTAAAAAAGTCTGCCGGCCATATGTGCATGTTTCCTTCCTGCTGTTTTGAAAAGCAGAGTTACACACTTGACGCATGACCTGTAACTGAAGACACACCTCACTGACTCAAGGATCTGCTCAACAAAAGCAGTACACACAAGACAAAGGTCGTCTGCCGCTCTGTTGTGCAGTTACGGTGGGATGAGCTCATGGTCCAGAGTCCGAAACACTTCGAATGCAACGTGATCTTTTCATTCAGTTGAAATCAGAAATGTCAACAGATGACGTCAAACGCTGTTTTACTGCCGGCACCAAAGGTGAACCCTACATAGCTCCTGGTGTGTGGACAACCAACTGTGACTTTTGTTCATTCGGGAATCTCAGCTCATATGAAGGGAAAGTAACTTCGCTCACCATGATTTCATTCAAAATTCGCTCAAGTTTTATTCTTACACATCAAGTGCAGTAACATTGTGACCGCTTGTTAGTTTGGCAGGGAAAAGGGTTAGCGTGGACGCAGCCACATCTCAGCATCTTCAGTGCGCCAAAGATAGTTGCATCTCAACACAGCCATGTCCCTTCCTCACACCTTTAAACTAAGTTGTTTTTCTTCTGTTTTATACAAATGACAGGGGGAAGAAATGCACAAAAGGATGAAACGCATAGGCCATCTAAAAATGACAATAATTGAATATTTATAATCCGCAACATACTACATATAATGGAGAAAATAAGGTAACAATTCTACTATATCTAGAAAAGTAAAAAGTCAATTTATAAAACTGCACACTCCCTTATACCGTATGTGTATATATAATTGAAAATACAACGTAATGTAGCATAAGAAATTCAAGGAATTTAGTATTAAAGATCAGTGAGGCATAATACTTCTCTTGAAAATATACAGCTTCATCCCCACCTTAAAAATGAAATGATATTAAAAATTAGTAAGTAAAATAATAAATATTGTAAAATATATTTTAGCTCTTCGGGAAAAGACAACATTTACATATGCTTACAATATAGTCACAAAAATATTTAACGATGTTTCCAGGGCTGTAAAGAATTACCTTTAAGCTGTAGTTTACACAGAATTTTACATGTGTATGCATATATAATTTTGAGCAGTGCAGTCATATCAATTGTAAATGATTTCTGTAATGATAAACTTGCTGCTCCAAAAATAAATAAAATAAATGTAATTACACTTAAATAAAAAAAAAAATGCACTGCACAGTTTTCATCTTCTTTTGTTTACAACACTTAAAAGAAAAAACTTAAAATTTTTCTAGAATGATGTTAACAAGTAGTGGTTGACAACTAGTTTTCTGGTTTTACCAGATGAGCGATGACTGGAAAACGTAATTAACGCTATGTCAACATGGATGAAATGCAGCTCACCATTTTAAACATAAGGAGAATGTTTAAATGCAGAGGAATATTCCTGCATAAATGAATGAATACATCTAAAATGAAAAATCTTTCATATCATGACGTCTCTGAACAGTAAGAGCACCATCTAGATGAATAACACTCAACAACATGGACGAGCTAAAAAGAAAACAGCCTCAGAAACGAGGTGAAATAGTGACATTACAGAGCAGCTACGGATCAGGAGCATTTGCATGGTGGACGTCAACACCAGACATCAAACATGAAACTATTGTTTTTAATCGAATGGATTTATGTTGACACGTGAAAAACTAGGGATTTGGTCAAAATAGATGCACAATAATTTAATTTCAAAAGAGGTTGTTGCGAATTTCCGTGGTTTCTGGATGTCAACAGACTGGAGTGGAATCTACATGAAATATGGCTGGAGATTTTAATCCAGCGCAGACGATTAGTGTCCGGAAATTGAAACACCGGTCACTCTAATCCAGATTAATACTTGATAGGATATGAAACTGGAAAAAATCCAGTCGTGTGTTTTGCAATGGTGTATTTTTTTTTACCTCTTTAAATGTAACATATGTGCAGCAGGGCTCGCGACCGGACTCACCTCCCCAGTTCCCCGGTGATTTCGTACACACTTTCCAGCGGCTCCGGGCTGATGGGGGTCAGGATTTCTCCGAGGAGCCCCGCGGAAAGTCCGCTCCGACTGTCCAGCCGTCTCCGGGACATGTTCCTCTTCCGTCTGCAGCCCTTTTCCTAGCCGAGGCTCACTTGAAGCAAATACAGAACCGGAACCAGCGAGGTAGCTACCGCTAGCACCGCCGGTTTAGCAACCTAGCTCGTCAACGTCGCCACTTCCAAAGTGACTCGAAACGATTTTTAACAACTTAACAAGAGCAAGAGGTTCCACGACGCCGACGTAAACTACTGGTCCCATTTAGCGGACTGGGCGAGCTGCATCTACCGGCTCCAGACGAGTGGTTAAGTGAGTTTGTGTCGACCGCTTCGGTCATTTTTACATCCCTCTTCTGTTTGACACTTTCTGGACACGTCACCGCAGTGCGCATGCGCAGCAGTGGTGCGTTTGCGATTTGAATTTGGAGTTTCAGTTGAAGCTGACGGACTTTGACCCGAGAGACCAGATGTTTATTTACACGAATGTCATTACTTGTTATTCTGCCTGAATTCTTTAATACTTTGTTCTCTAATAAAGGTACACTGACAAAACTGTCGATTGATACATTATGTTTTGATACCTGAGTTCAGTGAAGTGACATCTATTTTGTATGAATTTTGACTGCCATACTTTAAGAAGGTAAACCTTTCCTATTGTTTTTATTTTTTTTCTTCTAGTTTGTTCCTTTTGCACTGTTGTAAAATAAAAAAGTATGTAAAATATATTTTTCGAATTAAAAAAAGAGTAAGAAAAATATAATAAACGTAATGCATTTCGTATAAATATAATTTGTCTTTTATGTTTGATGAAATATAAAAGAAATGAATATTTTTTTAATAAATCAAAAACGGTATCGCCAAAAACCCCAAATAATGCATGGGATTTTTCAAAATATGTTATCGGCAAAGTGCCACATATATATACATATATACGTATTTCTTGGCAGGGGGAATAAAAAAATAACTAAAAATCCATCATCCTAAAAATAAGAGTCGCGTGTATCATGAATAAAGATTTCCATATCTTCTCTTTTATTACAATCATCAGGGTGAAATGGAGACACACTCATGGGAGCTTTGCATAGAGTGGAGATCTGAAAACTGGTTTGAACTTGAGTCAATGTGGAGTCGAAATGCTGTTTCACTTCCAGTCCAGTGCGACACAAACTTGACCAAACGATGTGAATCATGTCGCCACGACGTTCGAGCAAAGATGCGAAGACGATGTGAGAGGATTCTGCAGACTGAAACCGACGTCGCAAGCCCCCAGAACTTTGGTACATTCGGTGCACGCACACAACAGGACACACAGACATATGTACAAAGAGACAAACAGGACGTTTTACACCGACATGTGCTCTCACTTTTTTTCCCCCACAGACAGCCCTATTGATTCATCGCTGCCATGAGCCGACTCTTACTAAGTTGGGCAGAGCGACGGTTTGAAACATGCTGCCCAGGTACTCGCCGTCTCCGACATACTATTGCACTTCCTTTGCCTAAATAACAGCAGCACCTATTTTCCTACGCCGAGTCCCAGTATGACAGTGCCAGGTAAGCAGAAGGCCTCATGCTTCAGTTTAAAAAAAATAAAACACCAAAACCCTCACTTGTGTTTTTCTTTTTTTCTTGGTCTTAATGGACAGCGATATCCTCATGCACAGGAAGCTAGTAAGGACAGTGTCTTGCACTAGATCGGCATGCAATATCGAGCTATAACACAATGCCATTGAGGAGGTAGGGGTCACCCCCATCGCGGCTCACGGAGCCGACAAGCATGCAGTAAAGTGGGATTAGAGCCGGATGTGGAACTCCACTCCAGCCAGTCCTCTAACTCTGTACAGTAGGTGTTAATCTCACATGCACCCCAGAGAGAAGTGTGTGCGTGTCAGGGCGAGAATGCGGGAGACTGTTGGAACCTTCTCACTAGTGACCACGTATTGTAAAATCCGGAAACAACAGCGTCCCCTTGTGTACACTTGTGTGAAGTAACATTCATTCATTCAATCGCATGAACTGGCCCTGACTGGGTGTCGTCGCTGATAAAGTAAAGAAGCTCTACCCCGAGTTCCTAGTGGATGATTCAGCTCATTACACTCGTATATAATTCATATAAAATGATATAATTTTGTGATCTAAAAATAATTTGGAACATATGTGTTCTATTTAAAATATTCTGTCTCTTTCATGGCATTTAGTTTTTCCAATAAATAAGGGAGAAAATGGGAACAGAGTGGAGATGTGAAAGAGGAGACTGGGACGAACTGCTGTCGGATGAAATGAAAAACAAAACAGACCTCTAACCCATGAGCGTATGAGATACATGACTGATTCGTAGAATGGTTGAACCTTGGCAAAACATTCGTACACACACGTTTGTATTGATATCCTGTAAAGTTTCTCATGACAACATAACCATCCAAAACAAATGGCTAACCTCAACCAGCACTCCTTAAACCCGCTTATAATGACACAGTTATTTTGAAGTCTTCATCATCAAATTGACCTGTGGGGACCAGAAAAAGGGTCACACAAGAATAGCGCTTTGTCAAGAATTCGTCCCCACAAAGTATTATAAATAAGCCCACACACACATAGGTTGTGTGTTCATCACAGTTGAGAATCCTGAATAAAATCTCTGTTTCGCGCAAAGCATCAAAGAGTGATTTTAAAGCAACTCAGTTTCAGAGTTTGAGGATCAGTTGGTCAGCAAGTGTGTGCAGAGTGAGAAGGACTACTGTGAGCGTATGCACAAACACATGACAGAGGGAATGTTGTAAAGCTGGGGAGGTTTCAAAATAAGAGAAACAGTAAAGTAACACAACGCGGGTCACTGAAGAAAAATACAAAACAAACGCTTATTTATTTACAGTAATAATCGTCATTGAAAGTGTAAGTCTGAAGTTGTATATTATATAAATAATAATAATAATAATAATAATAATTTCCGATTTCTGCTCTCCTTCCTACAGGCTCCACAGCAGAAGTATTATTTTCAGATGTGGCTTCTGAAATATGATAGGACGGGTGCCGGTAATCGCAATTCAAGGTTAAATATGAGTCATAAAAGTTCAGGTAACAATATTTTGAAGATTACCTGAGGTACGATGGTTATGAAACAGACACACATGCATACATACAGCAAAACAAACCTCTAACTCAAGTGAACTTAGGTGAATGAAATCCATGTATAAAATATGGAATTGGATTGTTGTTCGCTGTTTTCACTGTAACAAAATATGACGTCAGTGATGCTGAAGAATGGAGGCCAGGAGATCTGCTCTGTGAGAGACATGTGGCTCTTACTGCAGGTGTAAACAGGGCAGAGACAGATGATGGTTTGGGATTTTGGAAAAGATTAAAGAAACAAGCCACTCAATCATTATCCCTACATTCAGTCTACATTCTTCATACAACCACATTGAGCCTTTAAAATTCTTCTGCCTGTGTCAGGAAAGTGCTTTTTAGAGATCAACCTTTGACAATCAAACAATGTTCCGTGAGTGTGTGCGTGTGTGTGTGTGTGTAGGTGCCACGGCAACGGTTAACCAGCATCACATTCATCTAGAAAAGGTCCATGCTGATCAGAAGTCTTTCGCGTGTTCCTGTTCCTAACTCTGTTTTTGGGGTGCAGACACAGTTTGGTGGTCCAGTGAGGGGTAGGAGGGCGGGTGGTGGTGGGGAGGGAAGGTGACCAAGGCCATTAACTGAATAGATAAAGCACGCGTGCGGCCATATAAACTATCTGTACAGACGCTCACACTGGTTTGATTGGAAAGTGCAGTCAGAAATGTGGAAAAAGAACCAAGGCGATGTGTGGAAAAGCCATTCAGGGAATACTCCACATGTGGGACGGTGGCGGGGGGGGAGGTGGTGAGGGTTAGTTGCCTTGTGAGGATTTTAGTTTGTTTCCCAAAAGTGGAGACAGTTGGTTCTGCAGAGTTACTCCAAACCAAAGGTGCTGGTTTCCTCCACAGCAGTGACCATCTTCTCGTAGAGCATGGAGAAAGACGGGTAGGGGGGGAGGTCCAGTCGGTTGAAGCAAGTGTGAGCCCTGCAGGGGGAGACACACACGCACGAACGCACACACACAAAGACACTTGAGTCTCACTTTTTCCTCGCTCATATTCATGTTTTTCCTTCCTGATTCAGTCCATCTAATACAATTGCACTTCTCTTGTTCCGACACAAAAGCAGATGCTTGAAAATCATTACTGTGGGAGCAGCGCAGCTTCTTTCACCCAGAGGGTCACATGGCTTCTCAGCCTTAGTGAGGTCACTGTTAAATTATGACATGCGTAAACTAACAAGGTGCAACGTGTATTTATATGTTCATTTGGTTTTACAGTTAATTGAGTGGACACTATGAAAACCTCCAATAGTATATAAGAAATTTAGTAAATGACAGGTGGGAACTGTCAAAAAAAAAAAAAAAAAACGAATCACAGTAAACTGAAAAAGCTAGTGAACACGAACAAATGCTGAAGAAAAAAAGTGAGTATATGGAATAAAGTATAGTTATGCCAGCAAAGTGAACACATGATTTTCAGATAACTGCTCTCCTGAGTCTTGTTTGCACGTGTTTTCATTGATCAAAAACATATCTTTTTGCATGTATACGTTGAATTAAATAGATTCTCTGAACTGCACAGAACTGGGTTTACAGAGGTTTGAACTAGGCTGCAGAAATAGAGACTCATGCAGGGCTTGTTTCCACGTTCACATCCACATCCCTTTGTCCTCAGTAGACAGACGCCGCAGAGCGCCAGTACCTGGGTAAAGAGGTGATCTTCCCCCACTTCTCCACGCAGAAACGCCGCGGTCCATTGCTCCCACGCAGAGAGGCAAATCCCTCATAAGGAATGCTGGAAGTTCCTGTTACAAACTGGGAAAAATAGGAAATGGGCGAAGTTAAATCCTCACAAAATGTTTGACTGACTGAGCTCAGAAGCCAGGACACTAATTTTTACTTTTTTATTTTGTCTCATTTTATTTTATATATACATTATACATGAAATTTCCTTTCATTTATTTATCCACACACACTTTTTTATCAGTTCGTGTTAAAAAGGATGGAAAAGAATGGAAAATTTCTATGAGAATAATGTGAATTATTGGAGCTAATGGGATTCAATGGAAATTGAGGGAAAAGAACTTGGGAATACACTGTATCAAAGTGTATATACTGCATATAAACAGACTACAGCTGGGAAAGATGGGCTCAGTGGACTGGAGATAAAACCCAACTGGGGTCAGTTGGGACCCAAATCCACGGTCATTTTATCAATTACTATATATTAATACATATTTAAAACTTTTCTTTTACAGTCAGGTGACAACCATACACAGCTCAATGAAACATTTAATCTGTTCATCATCATCATCATCATCATCAGCTATTTATGTATTAACGTCTTGTTGCAATCCTTCCAATAAATCTATCATCATAGATTGAGACATGTATGGTCTTATTATTTAATTTCTGATACAACCATTTATTTATCTATTTATCCACCATAATACATCTACTTAACTTGATTTGCTGTGCTACCAAGCTTCCCGGACATCTATCCACCATCTAAATATCTGATCTCTTTATTATGTAACCTCATCTTTCTGCTTCAATCCATCCTTTTATTCACCTCAACGTCAAGCCAGCAACTCCTCCATTCATCCATCCGTCCATTCATCTATTTTTATCCTGCTGTCACATTCATGTCAATAAATCCAAACAATTTCATCTGTTTACCGACATAAGTCTCTTTCTATTTTTTAAGAATGAATCCTCTGTGAGGAGGTCCACGTGTGCTAGTCCACGTGTCTCACCTGCAGCAGTCGGAGCCTTTGCTCGTTGTTGAACCGCTCGACTGCCGCCCAGAACCAGCGAATCACTATGTGGTTGTCATGGTAACCTGAGGAGAGAGTGAGAGAGGCGACATAGGTGCATGACTCAGATGAATAACAAATATCCCTCCATCTATTCCCTGCTGAGGTTTTTGAATGGGCTTTTCTGTTTAATGTTTAATAGGCGCCCAAGTCGATTCCTCTTTTGAATGAAGCGCTTGTCAGGTGGAGTTTTTAATCTGATCTCTGGCTAATGGCACAACCGAAGACATACAGCAAAAGAAACATTTCAAACAAACTTGCGAGCAGAGCTCAAGGTGTGCTTGCGAGAGCTACCTCCTCTGTACTCGGTGTTGTTCCGCCAGTCGGACAGGTCAATCTCTGCGGTGCCCGCTATCACCAGCTCCAGCTCTCTGGCATCGAACACCGACACCAGCCGCACGTCCACCACCTGAGGGTTGCAGATGACCACACTGTTAAGAGAGACGCTTTCCTATCCTTGTTGTAGTGAGGCTTCATGAAGCAGGGTCTTCTGTTCATGAGCCCAATAGATGTCACTCTTCGCTCCAACAACATCAATGTCAATGCAGCCTCAAATCATTTTTAAACAGAGAATGCAACCTACTGAGCTCTGAAAATGAAGACACTGTCCCTCTTAATATGATCATTTATGAAGCACCATATAGATCAGTGGTTCCCAACTCCCGGGCGGGGGACCGGGGCCGGTCAGTGGATCAATTGTTACCGGGCCACACAAGAAATACATAAGTTATTTCTGTTTTAAGTATTAGCTGAGTTTGAATAATCTTTCATTTTGAAAAATCTTTTTATTTTGAAAAATGACTGGACATGAATGTAACCCACAAGCTTGCAAAATGAGTCAGAAACAGCTGGCTTTGGAAACTTTCTTTGCGAAGAGGAAAAGGCTCAGTGAAGAGAGAGGAGAAGAGCCCACGACTTCCAAGAAGAAGAAAGTCTTCTCCTGCTAACAGACAATAGCAGGAGTCGTACTTGAAATATGGATTCATCTTGGTCTGTGATTCCCACGAGCCAAGCACACAAACACGCAGAGGCCTTATCAGAGGGTTCAAAGTAGCAACTTCGTATGGTCAATGGTCAAGTGTTGACCGCGGAGATAAAAAGGTTGGGGACCACTGATATAGATGGGATCAATAGGAATAATGGGTGACACTTCACTGCGTAGTCACTGACTGAACGAGTCCCACCTCATAAAAGCCTCGGACGAGACTCTCTGTCTGCTGGGCCACCCCTCTCTCGATGCGCCACTTGACCATTCGCTCGATGTACTCCTTCTTGTTCTTCTCTGACACAGGAATGCCAGCGCCCCCTGGCTTCAGCTCTCGCTCTGTGATCTGAGGCGTCACAGAGAGAAGAAAGTCTGAATCCCTGAGCCCAAAACCTTAACCTTAAAGATGAAGGAGCACGAATAGTCCCACCTGCCCGAAGACCTCCTCGTTGACAGTGAACGTGAGGTCCAGCATGTCCTCGATGTCATTATCCTTCATCCACTGCAGACTCTGGTGGAACTCCTCATCCAAGAACTCCAGGTCGCTCAGGTCACAGGGGCTGCAGAAGAGAGGGGGGGGGTCACCTGGGTTGAAGACTACTTGTGAAGCATGATTCATTCCCACAAAAAGGAGGTCAGAGGTTAATTTCCTGATGTCCACGGAGAAGGACGTCCCTGCTGAAGCTCAGGAAATTATGTTCCACAATAATAAAGGCGAAGGTGATGGATGTTTGCGCAGATTTATTACACAGCAGGACGAAACCCCTGAGAGAGCTCAGTGGTCTGATAGAAGATTATTTCTGACCCTCAGGTAATAAATGAAACCTGAAGCTTGATAAACAGCAAGAGATACTGTCTCAAAAAAAGTGATAAAGAGACATTGTAAACATGGTGAATAGTGAATTGTAAAGTCTGAAAGTGAGGCTCACATCCGAAGAAGACCCTTGTAGAACGGCCGGGTGAAGAAGGCATCAAGCAGGTACTGGTGAACCAGAGCAAGACCCAGAATCCGCCCGCTAAAGCGAAACCTGCAAATGCATCATGGTGATGGTTGAGCAACTTCTGTTGCAGTTTAAAGAGCCACGAGTCTGTTTTTTGTTGTTGTTTAAGTTATCTGCAGGGTAACCAAGACGAACGTATTTTTCACAAAGCTCACCATTCATGATGGTTATCCACAAAGGCAGACATGGGGCTGATCTGGACTGTGTAGGTGTCGTTGGCTGAGTACTCAAAAAGGCCGTAGTAAGGGTTGAAGAGTTCTCTTGACACCAGGAAGAAGAACTCTCGGGATGGCCCACTGTAATCCAACCTGTGGAAATATCACCATTATGGCTGTAAATGTGGGGGAACCCAGTCAGTATGCCTCTCCCCTCTGGACCCTAAGACCTTTGTTTATATTGACGCCTGAGAGGTAGATAAGGGAAACTTTTTTTGGCAGTAAAAAACGACAACACTTAATCCGTCAGTATAGTGAAATACAGAATTACAGAATTACACTAGTTGAACATAGTATTTAAAAAATCATTTAAAGAGTTATGAAACATAATCTGTTCCTATTACATGGCATAACAACACAGCATAGCATAGCATCATTGCATTAGCATAGCATGGCAGATTATAGCATCATATAACTAAGGTTTTATAATTGTAGAAGACCATCTAAGAATTGCAGTAGTCAAGAGGTGTGGCGACAAATGTCTGGTCCTGAACTTTCTGTGCTCTTTAGTGTTTCATCATGAAGCTGCTGCATTAGTTGTTGGAGCAAAAGTAATACTCTCTTACTGTTGGTAGGTGTGACATTAAATATGATCATTCTTTTTTTTATGAACTGTTTTTGTCAGTAGTTGGGGTAGTTCATGGATTTAACTACTAACCAGTTGTAACAGTAGGTCTGATCAGGTTTGTTTGTGTTAAAAATAACACACATCAAACACATAAAATAAAAGTTTCAGAAAACAAGTGAAAAGAAGAAATTAATGTTCCATTTTGGAATTCTTTTTTGAAGGCTACTTTGAGTTGAGTTGGAAGATGCTGGGGTGGATTCAAAGAAAGTGCATATCACAGTGCTCTCATGTCAACTGACTGACATTTAGTGCATTTATTGTAACAAACAAAAAGACGCCATTGTTGATGAGATCAGAGATGAATGAACTCACCCGTCCTCGCCGACAAAGCTGACGTACAGTTTACTTCTCTGCAGATCTTTTCGGGAGTAGCACATGATCTGGTTGAAGGCGTCTTCCAAGAGGTGGTCCCTTCGGATGATGAGTCTGGAAACACACATCGAGAGCCAGGTGTTTCCAACAGCATCCATCGTGCACTGACAACCGATGTAAACACACCATGGAGCTTTTGTCTGGAGAACAATGTCATTTTAGCTAAACTAGATCATCATCTTCCTCAATGATCCCTCCACATTAACACCACAAAGGCTTCATATTCCATTGACATAAGTGAGTCAGCAATATATAGACACCTGCAGAAAGTACTGCTACGTTTGTTTAGCATCAGTTGAACAACTCATGCTCATAATTCACTTTTGTTGGTGATTCATTTTGACTTCGCTATTCATGTCCCACTGTCTCATATATGTTTCAGTTGTACAGCTTTTCAGTTTGACACGCATCCATGCAGGAAGGTTCATTTGTCATTGTTAAAGATATTGTTTGCAAGTGGGATGTGAGCCTACTTGACTTTCCCAGGTCCTTGACCGTAACCTTTGGTCTCCAGTTTCCTGTAAAAGTTCCTCAGTTTGGCCTCAAAGTCTCGCTTGTACGGCGCAGGAGCTCGGGCGTTTGCTCGCTGAGTTCCTGGCACAGAAGAAGACAGTGGGGAAGAACAAACACAGAATCTTAGTGGGACAAATACAACTGCTTAGAGAGGTGAAGGCAGGTTAATCCAGGATTTATACTTTCTCTTCTCTGCTCATTATCTGTTCATCTGCTCGTGTTTTGGTTGAACAGTTCAACAGAAAAAGCTTAACGTCGACAGAAATAGATAAAGGGAGTGTAGTGTGTGTGCGTGTGTGGACAGTAATATGATTGAGCTTGTAGATTAATATCCTCCAATTTAATCTTATCTTCAAGGGACAATGTTTCTCTGTTGCATGGAATGTTTGATTGTGACATCACATCTCAGAGGAAAAATCCATTTGGGACGAGGAAACCAGACATCAAATAACGAGCATAACATTATGACCGCCTGCCTAATGTGATATGGAGCTCTGCTGCCGCTCTTGAACTTTCCAACCCGCCACAGTGGGCACCTAAATCTCCATTTCTAAGAATTAGATATGAACTTTCATTGCAATATAATGCCTCGAAAGCAGTTTGAGAATTTTAGTGTAACACCACTGAAGAGATATAAGCATTCAGCAGGAATATATTTGGTGAGACACTTTAAAACATGAGCGTTGAGTGTGTTCAGATGAAGATTTACCGGGCGAGCTCTGCGGTGAGGAGAGACAGTAGCTTGGGTGGAGTAATGGCGGCACGTATGACATCACCTCCTCTTCAAACAAGCTGCAGAGGGAAGAAGAAGACGTTTCGCAGCAGTCAGTGCGGCTGGATAAGATGTGAAGCGGTGATTTTAAGGACAGGATTTCTGTGCACATTCTCTTATTAAGAGACGGATTTAACACCAGGGTGAAGATCAATAAACACACACACCTCAGCAGCATGACCAGGTCAGCATCACTGGAGAGTCGTGCCAGTCCAGTGGCTCCCTCGCTGCGAATGAACTGCACCTTCTCCCTGCAGACACACAGACACCAGGTTCTTACTGAAGTAAATGTCAAAATTCAACTTTTACATTTAAGACAGCTTCATTACTCTACTGTAGTGTCTAACTGTACACACTCTTTGGAATAATGGAATAATAATAATAACAACCAAATGCAAATGTTGTAATATTGTAATGCAAATATATAAAAATGTGTGGTCATGCATTATGACATTATTTTTAAATTTTTATATTTTTAACATTCTCCCTCTGTGATCTCTTTGAGATCACTTGAGTTTTTTTTTTTTTTAACAAAAATGTATTTTCACTTGATAAAGTACAATATAACCTGAGATCGTAATGACAATAAAATTATTCACAGCAAGTCTTTAGGTTTTCGGTTTTTTACATTTCGAGAAGATCAGTTTCATATTTCACTCTGACTTCATGAGGGCCATATAACAAAGGGCCGCATCTCAGGTTGATAATGATAATATATATATATATATATATATATATATATATACATATACACACACACACAACAATTTATTTATCTAGATAAATAATATATATTATTTATATAGATAAATAAATTGTTGTAACTGGCTACAGGTGTTGGCATCTCTGTTTAAGAGATGCTGGAAAGACATTTTCTTTTTTGTAACATGTGAATGACTGGTGAATGGAGGTGAGTCAGTTGACCTCAGCACTTGAGATGATGGATGGGTCAATTTATAGAACACAGAAGCAAATGCGTACTTCAGCGAGGTGTTCCTGGCCAGTTCAGGTTGTCTTTCCTGCAGGATGTCGAAGATGTTCTGCTGCCGTAGAAATGCCACAATCTTATCGTTGTAAGCTACAGGGAAAGTGAGATATAAACACCATTCAAACTCGCAAGTTCGCCTCATCGGCTCTGCTACACACCAACGGGCACCACATCGTGGTACTGACTCCGACTGGAGCCGCTGAAGGTGCTGGAGGGGCGGGGCATGGCGGGTGTGTTGGTTTGACGCGAGTCATCCACCACCTGGGACAAAAAGAGGCACTACAGTTCAGGTCGCATCCTAGTTCTGCCAGCGATTCGCCGTAAATCCACTGACCTACACTGACTCATGAGTCGCCATCATCCTGCCAGAGTTTTGAGGAACTACGATCCACAAATATGTCAGACCGGATGAATATTTCACGTCAGTGAGAGGACCAGCACAGTGAAAGTACTGTAGACTGGATGAATTATTAACCTTCCGCTGAGCCCCTGATGTCATTCAGTGGACACACAGGAAGAAAACCTCCCTCCTGGCCTCAGTCACACAAATCACTCATCCTTCAAACTACCAAGGAATAATGCAGCAGAAGGACGGAGAGGTGTGACATGTCACTGTGACAAGCGCTTTCTTTTTGACAGAAGAAACCGCCAACTTGTACTGTTCACATCTCCACGTCATTTCTAATGTTAGCCAGAGTTTCCTGCTAAGGCCCTCAACATGGTTTAAAAAAAATGCTGAGGTAACCACTGACGTCTGACATCTGCAGGAGCAGGTAGATTGATGCCTCTCATGAGTAAAGGTGCCACAACAGAGCTACCATAAATCACATGGTGAAAGCATGACTGTGTGTTCCACACCTCTCCGGCACTGTGGCTGCGCTGGCGGCTCAAGTGCTGTCTGTGGGCGAGCAGCCCAGTGGAACGGGAACTCTGGAGCGGCAGCCGCGGGTCGATGAACGTTGTAGATCGACAGTTGTGATCCACGAAAAAAGGCTGAAAATGGACACATATGGACAACACATATAGGTTTGTTAGTTTTTCTGCTATGCAGCCTTTTATACACCCGCGAAAGTGAGAATAACACTTTTCTTTTCAGGTACATTTATTTTGTATTTATGTAAAAGGAACCCACAAAACTGTCGAAGTGTTATTTTTAAAGTCCATGGTTAAAATGTGTAAGGGGATCAACATAAACCATATTTAAAAAAAAATATATATATATATTACGCTTGAAAATTTGGATCGTTCTCACCTTTCCAGTGTGGTCATGCTTCATCTCCCATCCTCGTGGAAGCTCGAGCTGCTTGTTGGAGAACATGTTGAGGAAGGTGACCAGGTCGCGATTGTGCTGGTAGCGTTCAAAGTAGTGAGCATCTCGACGCACTTTACTGATCATGTGCTTCAGGCAGGTGTTGCTCGTAAACATGCGGTAGGCACTCTAAAAGAGAAAAATAGAGTAATAACAACTAAATCATTATTATTATTATTAGTAGATGTAGATTAGTTAGATGATGCATTGTTGGTCACACAAGTGAAATCAAATGCACAAAATAACTGCTCCACTCACAGGGTTTGAGTGCAGAACAGTGAAGAAGTCAGGGCTGCACAGGAACTTGGCGCTGGGGGACTGGAGCAGCAGAGAGAGCCGCGAGCGACCGCTGGCGTGACTGATGGCGCTCTCTCGTCTGTACTCTGCGGCAGAACCGGGCCAGTGTGTCAACAGTATGGTGCAGCAGATTTGTCGCCTGAATTGAAGCCATTTGAAATGTTTTGAGACAGACCTGATATGGATTGAGGCATGAGTTCACCCTCTGGTTCTGGAAGCAGGTCCACAGGGTTCTCTTCACTTCGATCACTGTTGGTTATCGTCCTTCTAATACTCTGGTATCTAGAACCAGAACGGCAACGTTAAAGTAAAGTGACCACTGACAAGTGACAACGTCTCAACCAAACAATGAACTGCAAAATGCTAACTGCATATGCTAATTCAAATGAAGTGTTAATAAAGTTACGTGAGTGTGAAAGAAAAAAAAGGCAGATGTGAAACATACTCAAAGAAGGTTGCGTCACAAATCTTCATTGACAAGCTCTTCAAGAAAAATAAAATAAATAAGATAAAAATAACAGTTTCTGCATTGCTGTCAATGATAGGTCACATTCCAATTACAGAGTAACTACATGTGCTTGAATTAAAAAAGTAATTTAATTGACGCAAAGTCTTTTCATAGCTTAATTCGCCTGTCAGGTGTTGAAGAAAAACACAGTGCAATAAAGCAGACTGAGCCATTCAAAAACCACCTCATGGTTTTGAAGTGGATTCCCACCTGCGGTTGAGCTGCTCCATCTGCTGTATGGAGTTGGAGCGGGTCAAACCCTGAGGAGCCGGTGGCCCGGTGGGTCGCTGCCAGGTGGTGGTTCGGTTGACATGGTCCACAAAGAAGATCCTCCCGTGACTATCAATGCGGGCCTCCCAGTCTGAGAGGAGATGAAGAGTGTTATTCTGCATGTATGAAAGAAATCTGGTGAGAGAGGTCAAGTTAGAGGCTACACAATGGAAGTGTTGATGTGCTTGCGTGTGTGTATATATATCACAGAGCTGGATAAACGCTTGTCAGGAAACGTTACACAGAAGGCGAGCGGTTTGGAGCATGCAGACACACGCACTCACTGGGAGGCAGAGGCTCGTCCACACGCTGGTAGCGATGGATGTCGTGGCGGACTGAGGGAAGCGAGCGGACCGGATGGCCGTTGACTGTGGTGCCTGAGCAGGAAATATTTGGTGTACATGCTTGTGCAAACATTTAAAGTTGGACGACAAAAACATTCTTGCAGTCAGCTTTTTTTAGACCATTATTGTTGCCCCCACTCTTCCCCCAAGTTCTAAGACACTGATCAACTTCTTGTACCTTCCTCGCCATCTGTTTCGGTGGTAACTTGTTCCGACTCCACAGCTCCAGGCTCCTCCAGCATCTTGGTCTCCTCCTGCTGCGGTTGCACAGTGCCGCCCCCTGCAGCCTGCAGGCTCAGCCTCCTCACGCTGACCTCCCCAACCACTTCCTCCTCAGCCGGTGGTTCGACTGCATCTTGCGCTTCACTTACACCAGCGTGACCTCCTCCTTCATCATCAACAGGTTGACTGGTCGGCGGGGTGCCAGAAATCCCCTCCCCCCCTGGATCGATGACCGTCTCGGCTCCTTCTTCAGCCTCCTGCTGAATGTTCACAGGAATACTATTGACAACGGTTCACATAAACGAAGACGTGTGGACAAACACTAGTGATCCACAAATAACACAACTCTTGCTGAGCATAGATGTGAATGCTCTTTGTTTTGTTTTGATGAGGTCATATCCTGTGCACTTTACTCTTTATAAAATGTATATTCTTCTATCATCCATCCATCCCTCCATCCATTCATCCAACCATCCATCCCTCCATCCATTCATCCAACCATCCATCCATCCATCCAACCATCCATCCATCCATCCATCCATCCATCCATTCATCCAACCATCCATCCATCCATCCATCCATCCATCCCTCCATTCATCCATCCATTCATCCAACATCCATCCATCCCTCCATTCATCCATCCATCCATCCATCCATCCATCTGTCCATTCATCCATCCAAATCACTTGGGAGATCATTTTTATCACTACACATTAGATATTCAGAAATCTATGCATAAATGACACTTAAGTTAAAATCAGTATTTTATCTAAAAGCACGCTGATGGTTGGTTACCAAGGGGCTGATTTAGTGAAGGTTTGCATGGACAAAAAACGCTGAAAATGTGATTGATCCAAATGACATGCAAAGGTTGGTGTCTTGTGAAAGTGAAAGCGCCTTTGCCTTATTCATTTTCTACAATGAATTTGTGATTTTGGTGGTGCACTGTATACACAGTTAGGTCTGTGACAATAGTCTGTACTTGTCTTTAACCATGTTTAAGATGTAGGGGGACAGTGTTTTGGCGTGAACTAACCCTAACCCTAACCATGACTGACGCCAGAAGACATCATTTTTCAAGTATTTCAACCTGAGGTTGAACACAAGAATGTCACAAGAAACCAGTACAAAATCAATGAGAGAGAAGAGGCTATTTCCAAATGCCTAATACAAGTCAGATTTGCACACAACCTCCCACATTCATGCAAATGCATTCGCTCAGATCTGGGTAAACCTGGTCGCGATGCTAACACTTAGCCTCTCCGGAGGACGCTCCTGCTAAGGCCACTGTGTTGAACTGAATTTCTCCACTGCCAAGGCAACACCACAATAAACGGCGCCTGAAATAGTAACTTTGTTTGTACAGCGTAACTATGGAATCCACTCACTCAGGATCAACAGCAGCTGTGTAGCAGCGCTAGTTCCCGTAGTGGCTACCTCAGAACACCAGACAAGTGGCTTGCATTACTCTGAGAGATAAATAACTCTAAATGACCTCACATTGTCTTTTAGATTATTTTCCAGCCTCAGTCCCGGATGAGGTCGATCTGATCAATCATCAATTCAGAATCAGCAGCAAACATCATCAATGTAACACAATATAAATAACATAATTAACACAATCCTGTCATTTCCTCTGAGCGAGGATGTGTTCAATTATTCAATTTCCTATTCGACCAAGTCTATCTTTAGTCCTGGCGCGGTGAATAATAGCAGTCGGACGGAGCTTCTTGCTGAAATATGTAACAGCAGCAGTCAGAAATAACCGTCTCTCCAGTCAAAGTAATTAAACGGTGTCAAGAAACGTGGAACTCAGGGGAGTTTCACTGTCTGCTGCTGACTATATCGTACAGCCACAAACCACACAGATACTCCAACGTCATAAAAACAAGATGGAATAGAACTGGATACATTGTATCACCTTGGAAACCAAGGCCTTAAGTCTGGAGGGTGACAGAAGAATGAAAAGAATCATGAAACAAAGGAAAAGATCTTTGTGTCTTCATGGATTTTAATTTCAGTTTTTATCATCTGTTTTCATATTTGCAGCACACCTACAAGTCAATCCATCAGTGTTCTGGAGAGTATGTTTTTTTTGTAATGATCCGATATGTAGGTTGAGGATGAGGGATGCTAAACCTGTTGACTTTCAAAGATTCCCCATGATCAAAACACCCTAAATGCAACATGAATACAACACTAATATACAAAAAAGGTATTTACATGGTGGAGTTTTTGTAAACATCATGGTTTTATGGTGTATACAATCATCTTTCTTTGAAGAGTTGACATTTTCACAGACCTTTTAGTGGTCAGTTTGTTTTTCCTTCAATGATTTAAGTTATTTCAGGTTGTGAAGTCATTTTTCATCTGTGCTTGTGAGTTTTTTGTGACTGCTTCCTTCATTCTGATCAAGCTCGAGCCCACAACTTTTCCGATACGTCTTTGGTTTCTGATAGTTCTATTCTTAAAATTGGGCTTCGAAGATTCATGGTCTCCTGGAATTTACAGACTGAAATGACCAACTTGCGTCATGTATGAACAGGATCTAAGTTTCAAAATCATCCAACAGAGCTGTAAATGTCCCTGGAATGCATCAAATATGCTGAAGAGTAAAGAGTCAAACTCACCACAGCACTGGTCAGTGTGACTGGACAGCTCTCGGAAGTGGAGACAACCGTCTGCTGAGCTGTTGCCATGGAGCAGGTGTCAAACTCCGAAGTGGGATCCTCAGCAGTCTCTCGTCCTTTCCCGGATGCCTCTCCTTCCTCTGGTGTGTTATGGGACACAGCCTCCGTAAAAGGAGCTTCCTCCACTTCGCTGAAGACGTCCTGCTCCATCCCCTCATCCAGATCCAGACCTGGGTCCACCTGCGGAGTCACCCCGCCCTCTGGAGGCACAGCAGCGGCGCCCTCCTCTGGCACTCTGGGCTCCGGCTGCAGCTCCGTAAATGTTTCATCTTCATCTGCGCCGCAGACGTCTGGAGGAACCCCATTCATCAGCAGAGGCGACAGCGGCACCGGAGTGATGTCATTGGCCCCGGACCTCTCCTCATCCTCGTCTGAGTCTATGTGCAACATGGCGCTGAGTCTTGTGTGTGTGGGGAAGCTGGAGCGTAGTTTCGGTGAAGCCGCGCCCAGGGGTCTCTCACCGGGGCCTTTGGGGGCCTCGATAGCATCCAGGCCCTCGCTGAGAGACCTCTGCAGCACCTCGTGTCCTGAAAAGCTTTCCAGCTCCACGAATCTGCCCTCCGCCCCCACAGGTGATGACAAGTCCTTCTCTGGGTACGCTGAGGCTCCTCCCTCCCAGGCTCCCTGGGAGCCAGTAGGGGAGAGCCCAGCAGACACCACACCAGGGAGGTGATGAGGCAAGTCTTCATCGTCAGATGGAGTACCCGGAGCTCCGTTGAAAGACGAGAGGCCAATGATAGAATCTGGAGAAGCACCTGGAAACACATAATATGAGTCTTCAGTCCAGAACGTTTGAACCCCAAGGCTCAACATTTCCCTGCAGAAGAACGTAGAACCTCATTCATTTAACTGATCCTGTAGGAGGCTTCATGAAACCTCATTTCCAGAGCCGGCACTCTCCGCTCTAAAATCCTTGCATTTCAATGTAGCCTGACATCAATTTTTAAGCGAGAGCCAAGCTAGGAAAATGGGGACACTGTTTCATGAATCCTCTTTATTGAACAGACAGGAGCTCGGTAGGTTTAGGCAACATATCCTCACTCCCATGGTGTCATATATTGACGTTGGGAAAGTTGCCTTTCGCGTCTTATACTGACAAAAATGGCAGCCTTCGGCGTCAGATGGTGACACATTGGTAGCGTGACATGTTAAAAAAAAGACGTCGGTTGGGGTTAGGGTAAGCAATGGGATGGCGCTCCATTCATTCTATGTTTAATACCATGTGAAATTGCTATTTAAAGTCCATCAAAAGGCCATGCGTTTTAGTCGCAGTGACTTTCAGTACCGTCACTGCGGAGGAGAGCCACGTAAAGGGTTAGAATAGCAACTGACATGCAGTTTCATTCAGTGTCTCACTGTCCCCTTGCCCCAAGTAAAATGATGCGCCATGCGGCCCCACGTAATGCACAATCCACACCACCCCGAGTGGAACCCAATAGAGGGAAACTGTTCTTTCAGTCCATTGAAACACTGAAAGGCAGCCTTTTACATGACTATGGGACGCAAAAGTCCACTTTGTTTTGGTTAAGTCAGGAGAGATCTTTCCAGATAGGAAATTCTGAACCATCTGAAGTCTGCAGTTCAGCAAAGTTTAGCTCAGATCATCATTATATTCATCATCGTCCTCCAAATCTGGTTCCATTTCAACTAGAGTCAGAACTTGGCCTTGCGAAAGCAACAAGTGAGATAGAGAGCTAGTAGGTCTGGCTCAAATCCAGCGTAAATAAACCCATGGTTAGAGACCCATCTAACATTTACAGTGGCTGGAGCAAGTAATATTGAATACAAATGAACTTACCATCAGGTCCAGTTGAGGTCAGCTCAACTTTGAATTGCAACTGACCACTAACATGTTCGGTAGGCAAACGCCGACACAAAGAGAAGCTCACAGGCTGGACTCTGTTTCGGATGAAAAATGAAATTATTGACACGATCGTATCCATCCATTATATTTTGAACTGTTTTATCAAACGTACCCAGGTATTTTCTCGATCAGCCGCTGCACAGGGATTGTGAGCTGACCGAGGAACCGCTTAATAATTGGTCGGCTCTTTGCAAACTTGTCCTTCACCTCGATGTACAAGATGTCCGTCATTAAAGCCACAAACGTGTATTTCTGAAAAATAACATTTTGCTTGGTAAATGTTGGCAACACTGAGGCTCAACAGAAACACGGACCTCTCCATGCCAGACTGGGTTGGTCGTGTTTGCGATGATGGCAGATCTTCGTTCCTGTCCGTGGTGACTGAAGACTGGGAAAACGCTTCTCTTGCCAGGATGGATGGACATCTTTAAGTAAGGGTCCGGGTTGAAAAACATTCCTTTCTTCAGGCCAGTTGCTCGGAGATCTGTGGTCATCGATAGAAAACTAGTCAAATACGTCACTTTTTTTTTTTAAAGTTTTGTTAGTAGCACAAAGCAGCACATTTAGGGACCATTCAAATTTTGATTTGGTGCTTCCTAGCTATTTAAGTTACTGTGAATGTGTTGATAATACAGCAAGCTCTTTTTTTTAGTTCTTCTCAGTTCCTTTTCCCTGTTTACATGGAATATACTGGAGTACATTGTCTCTCCACCTGGTCCTGGATCAACCCCATGTGCTCCTCCTGAGTGGACATGCCTGAATGCTCTCAATAATCCAGACCTTCTTCAACTCACTACAAGTGGAGAGACAACCACTTCAGTCTTTTCTGATGGAGATGAAAGTCATTTTCTGAGCAACATGAATGTGTATCAATACACACCAATGTGCAGCAAATTCATGGTTACAATAAAGTATTTGAAAACATTTAGTTTACCAGTTTGCATTGCCCTCATACTAAAACAACTTACATGATTAATCTAAAGTATATGCCTGGACTAACTGAGAATCTTCGTGGGGATATAAACATATGAAGAGCAGTGATTTTTTTTCTTTCCAAATGCGCCATAGCAAACATAATAGCGAACCTAAGCTAGCAATGCTAACATATCCATGTACTGTGTGTCTTCTGTTAGCATTGTTAGCTTAGTTTAAATAAAGGTTTATTCAACAAAATAATTCAATAGTAAAATGTACATGTATCTCGGGGAAAATATTTTGAAAGTACTCACATTCTGAGTAATAAAAGTGGTTAGAGAACGCATAAAACCTTTCGCAGAGTTTCATTGACAGATGTGACTGACAGCTAGAAGAGCTGAAGCATTGGTGCTCAACAGAATATCAGAAGTGGGAAATATGCTATTGACCGAGGTGACAATGTATTATGTCAACAAGTCATTACTGGATGTAGTAATTTTAGTATTTAGCAAAACATAGGCAGTAATTGCTCATTTGTCTGTATGTGGGAACATTCCAGGCAAGCCATGAAACAGGTGTAAAAAAAAACAACGTCATGATCTGCTTTTATTTTGTCGATACATTTCCTGTTTTCTCTGCACTACATCCATCCCAGTTTGACCTACTAATGGCATACACAGGTCCTGCCATCACCAACACCTGCTTATCTGTCTGTGTTCTTTTCTTTGGTCGTTGAGCTTTAATAGGCAAATTTATCCATAAGTCAGTTCTCTTCTGCTGTTGCTGCTGTTTTCTCTCCCTTACTCACTTCAGAGATGCCCTCAGTTCTTCCTCATGTCCTGTTGCTGCTGGTTACCACTTGCACTTGGGTTCTATGCACATGTGGCTGGTGACAACATGGCTACATTTCAATAATAATGTTTAGAAAAAACACAACCTGTCAATGGCAGAAATATGACTTCATTAGCAAATACTTAGTCAGAGAATAACTTGTATTATTCATGGGAAGGCCTGAGTCGTAAAGCCAGACTTCCATTCTTCTGCTCCTCGACACTATTGTGTTGGTGTTGGACAACAATCACATACCAGAGTAATACACATCCTTAATTGGAGAGTCCGACGCAACAATTTATGGACTCATCCTGGAACTGACCTCAACGTCTCTCTACGCTGAGATTTGACAGGACCACCTTACAACTGTTTGGTAGGAGAGTGTTTAAACAGCACATACCGAAGCACGGCCACCCGCTCACCAGAGCTCTCCAGCGAGGGAGCAGACTTTTGAGCACTGTGCCATCATAACATCAGTTCTGTTATTAAATATACAGTTCTCTCTCAAGGAGTTGAAAAGAAAATGATCTCCTGAGAGATCCTGAGATTAAAATACTCATGTAAATCAAAGTATTATGTATCAATTAATTGTATATTTTATGATATTAAAAAATAAAGCACATTGCTCCGTCACTCCCCGCAGCCTCACACACTGATGTCGCGGCGGCTAACTCACCCGTCAGCGTGAAGCTGATGAGCTTGCGAGGATGCTCCACACCCACCTGCTCGGCGAGGCCCTCCACCTGAGGAGGATAAACACACTTTGTATTCCAGGCAAAAGCCCTAAGCTCTCCACGTCTGAATGGAAACACAGGCGGCGGCTCGAGAGACGGCCGGAATAACATTAGCGACGTGAGAGCTGTTTACGCCGACGGAAATTCGGCTGATTGATTGTGATGACGGCCTCTAATTCTGTTACTAATCTGGGATTAATCTTTTAGAATTGGTGCACATATTTATGTTTTGGCTTAGTGGCTTAAAATAACAAGCCATTGGTACTTTCACTAACTGAGACTTCACATATGAAATTATTATTTTTTTCAACACTATAAAAGGAAGCAGATTTGGTGGCTCACTGAACTGCAAATGAACTGATGTTCCGAAGAAAACGTCCTAAGAAATACTGATCTCCTGCCACATACAGAGACCCAGACCAAAACCAATGACAGGGGCAAGTCCACGACTGAGACCAAACTCAATACAGAACCAACTAATAGCTTGTTCCAATAACAGCATTTCACTTCTGGATTTATTCTGATGAAACCTTTCCTTTGTCGTGAGCAATTCATGCTAACACGCATAGACGTAATATTCCGGTTTCCGTAAGGGCTTGATCTCGCCCCCATTGGTTTTGGTCTCTGTATGCTCTGGTCTCAACACGGTCTTGACAACTAGACAGCACTCACGTTTTACCCGACGGTGTTTTTAACTTTATGCTCACGACTCTTTAGACCATGACACGATAACACCACAGCTGCAAAGTCTTCAGCCCACAGTCTTCACATCCTACGATCCTACGTCTGCAACACTTTGACTCAACAGTCAAGATGCCTTTACTTTGCAGCAAGAGAAGTATCATTTTCTAACTTGTCCAGTTATCACAATGATCTCCGACATCCGGACATTTCATAGAGTCCTTAAATGATATGTGTATTTATGTTGACTCTCATGTGAGCTCAGTGGGAAGCAGCGCTCGCTCAGATTCACACCAACACACCAGGACAGCGGTGTTCTTCACAGTGATGCAGGGAGTCGTGGCTCTCAGGGCTCCGCTTACGCCGTGGTAGTATTTGAAGCAGATCTTGGTCTCGGCTACAGAGGAAGAAAGAAAACACTGAGGGAGAGGATTTCAAATGTATTATGCCTATTGTTTGTCCACATTTAAACTCTCTTCATGTTAAAAACCAGCATGTCTACTGTGATTCTCTGGTGCACACATGCGCTCGTAATACAGATGCTAATGCTAACACCTTGAATCATCCTAAAACCCCAAGCTATCATGAATAAAATCTTGTTCCCTTTCAGAAAATATCATGTCAGTTTGCCTTCAGGAATAGACCAACATAAAACCTGGTCCTATTTCGATCCCATAACTTTATACAATGCACAAACATAGCATTTATGAATCTGCTCATTTCAATAGCTCACATCACTCAAACAGGATAAAACGTTTTTTTTTTGTTTTTTTTTTAGGTGTTGACTTACGCTCCATGAAGTACGGCCCAGGCTCCAGTCTCCACACAATCTGACCCTTTTGGGTCCCATTGACCCCTCGGTTCTTACAGTCCCACACATTAGATGCGCTGGTTTCGTCTGCAGGCAGAGAATCGGCGAGCGCAGTTACAGACCGATGTCCGACTATAATGAAGTCTACTGGCTTATGGAAAAACAGTTACAATTCACAAACATTCATTCAACGTTTCTGATCTTAGAAGAAGGTTGAGGTGAGAAGAGCAGGAAAGCAGCGGCTGAAAGAGAAAGTTAACCTTGTTGAGTATTATAGCGCAATAAATCCTCTTATTCAGAGTTCAGTAGTGACAGATAAGCAATGGTGTTCCTTAAAATGTTTCATATTTATGGTGACACCGTGGGGCCTCTAAGAACAGTGAGGTGCACAGCAGCAGTACAGTAACAATTCTGTTCTAATGCGGTATTAGATGTAAAATCATAACTGTTGACCCACAGTCTTCCACTACAGTATACCATTTTGATGTTGCAAGGTGTGCGCTAGTCGAAACCAGTGGACTGACACAGGCTTATATTGCTACCGTTATAACTAGAACAGCACTATGACAGTGCATACCTCTGGTAAAAAGCTCATACCAGATGACTTCATAAAAACACAGAATGTCATCAAGTCAAAACTAAAGATTTTTTTTTTCTCTCACAGTTACATGTATAGTGTTTTACGGAGCCATGCTTCCCATTTTTGGCTGTTTTGGCAGATGGCACATGGGCATCAGCACCAACAAAACATTCCTAAATCCGTCTTAAAATGTCACTGAAATACGGTCAGAACTTTGCTGACCAGACGGACATACGGACAGACTTTAACTGTGACCATCACCAGGCATCTCCTCCCTCTTCTAGAATGTACTACACAGTCTCGTAGATGCCCACCTCCTCTGAACACTTCCACTCCTCAACAACTCCCCTCACTTCATCCTCTTCAGAGAACCCACTGAACTCACCTTGCTCCTCCTCCCATATTCCCAGTAGTCCAGAGCTGCCTCACACTGGCTTCACTTAAGACCCTACAGCAGACGCAATGCCCTGTTACATCTAATATTCCATTGTCAAGTGCAGGCAAATGTACCGACTCAGCAGAAACAAAGTGTTCTATAGCATAACGACAACATTCAAGGTACGACGCTTTTCATTGGGGCATGAAATAACTTGTACTTGAACATGTACCTGAATTTTAGATGAAGAGCCGTTGCTTAATGACAAAACTATTTTAAGACACTCAAAAATAGCAGACCCCCTGATGACACAGCAAGTGGTCATGTGATGGAGGCTGCAGCCTTTTCTGTGTGTTTAGTCTGCAAACTGCCTGTAATCTGTGCAACCCAAAATAGCTCCAACCTCCAAACCGAAGGACAAAGTGTTAACTTCCTGCGAGTTAAGGAGAGGGTGGGTGATTCCGCCGCACCAAGCACTTTCACACACAGATTAATGAAGCTGGCACGAGGGGGGAGGAGGGGGAGAAGAGGGGGCGCGGTGGCTTATCATTGAATGTCTGCTTAGTCGAGGAAAGCAGCAGCCCCTCTGGGGTATTAGAGGCAGGAGCAGGTAATGAAGTCCTGCAGCCTGGTGATCGATATGAGGTGACCCCACAGGCACCAGTTGGCTGCTTCACCAGCAGCAGGAGAATCTAATCGGCAGGTGGGGCGGATGAGGGAAGTCCAGGGGGTCATTAGAGCGGCGCTTCACCAGGTCAACAGCCACAACATCGCAGCGCTCGCAGGCTGTTTCTGGATGGGGAAACTGAACAAAAATAATGCTCAAAATCGTGCAGTTGACTTTCAAAGCTGAGTCTGGTGAGGGCAGATGAGGACACCTCAGGGTCAAGTTCAACTGTGAAATACTGTGGAATGGAGATGGAAAAAAAGTATTTTAAATAAATTAAAGGTTTTGCTTTTACAAAAAACATCTTTGTTTTTAAGTGTAATACGGATTATTGAATTTAGTTGTTCTGTTTTGAAAAATAAATACCTGTTTGAAGAGATTCATAACATAAGAAAACAAGGCAGACGATTACACAGCATGAAAACTAACACCAGTCTCAGCACTGGATTCAAACTGAATCTGAGTCAAGAGGAAGACTGAAGTTTTCACTATGAGTTATGATCTGGAGTCTCTGCTTGAATTGTTTAATTTTGAGGTAAATCCAGTAGAAAACTCCCGATATAAATCATCCTGCGGACAGACGCAGTTGACATTTGTGAACCTCACATTCACATTCACATAAGACATTTTGTCTAGTTACAATCGATCCACTCAAAATATTCTGAAGCTTAACTACTTTGAAATGAAGATGGGGAACTGATGACTGAAATATCAAATTTGACAGAATGGAGGAGTGTGAGAGAGGAGGACTCACACATCCACGGACCACCTGGTTTCACCAGTGTCGCTGCTGAGATGGCTGTTATTGTGGAGCCAAGCAAAGCTGTGACATGTCGACTCAGCTTGTGCTCCTGAGGAGAGTCTCGTCTCCAGTTTCAGTATTGACTCTCTGTTGGAAGCTTCTGCCCACTGATTCCAGTGGTCTATTCTCAGCTCCTCCCAATCAAGCGATCAGCCAAACACACTCCGGGGACAAGTGAGGTCAAGTTTAAAACAGCCCAGCAGAAGTGAGTGAAGACTGAACTGCTTTTTCTGAGACATCATTCACCTCCAGGGAAAAAATCTGACATCAGCATCTTCAAGAAACATGTTAAGGAGCTCGGAAATAGTTAACTATTAATAGCGTTTTTCATTGAAACAGTGAGTCCAAACGTCCAGAAACATCATAGTGTACATGAAAAGAAGGAACCAAAAAATGTTTATGATCACAAGATGTTGAGCTAAGCAGAACTAGTAATTAACTCTAAACCAGAGGTGGAAAAGGTGCGGCCTGGGGGACAGTTGTGGCCCTTTGTCTGTATTCATGCGGCCGACAATTGCAATTTGAATTTGATCTTTTTTTTTTTAAACAGCCTCCTTTCTTTTTCTTTCTGCATATGATAAATCTATTGAACAGTATTGTTTGTCCCTCAAAATAAATAAATCAATAAAAAAATACTTTGTATTAACTTGCTTTTTTTTAATCATATTAACACAATAAAACAAGCTATTGGTGATTTGCATTGAGAGTCTTTAAATAAAAGGAACTATGCAATCAAATAAGTTTGCTCTCAGGCAACAGGGAACCTTTGTAAGTGCAGGAGTTCCTGGTTCACTGATCACACTGATGTACAAGACGCGTGGCAGCTAGGATGATAACAACAACAACAAACATGGAGGAATCATCCCTTAACAAAAGCAAACAAAAGCATCTGTTTGCTTTGGTTCAGAGATGTTTTTCACTACACAATGGCCAGGGTTTCCACTACTCTGAATGTACTTGAGATTCTTATTACATTGAAATTCTCATACAAATATTTCCAAGACATGAAAAGAGCTTTAGTTTAAATAAGGTGATATAAAAACTTGAATATAGCCACCATCGTGATTTATTGTGCTATTGTCAAACTGATGCAAAATAAACAATATTTTGTTGTTTAAACATATGTGTGGGTCCATCATTTGATTCAGTAATACACCAAATTCATTCACATTGAAAAGTAGCTGGTCACCTCTGATCTCTAGTCTCTAGTGTTGAATGGACGAACCACCCCGTGACTTAAAGGTAAGCTGCTGACAATGTGTCTCAAAATGTGACTCATGAGTACCATCACCTGGCACAACAGTCAGTTCACCATCATGTCCCATGTTGTATCGAAGTTTTGGATTTAATAGTGTTGATATAGAGGTCGTACAGAAAAAAATCCTCTTACCAATGTGGTACAACCCGATCCAGTCGGTGGCATCCACTTCCTCCTTGATGTCCCAGGATATGATGAGGTTTTGCCCGCGGCTAAGAGTGTACTCCAGGGTGGACGCGGTGAGCGAGGACCTGCTCTGAGACGTCACCAAATCCGTGTCGCTGTTGGCCCTCGGGAGCCCGACGGGACCACTGACCACTGAGACATTGTCTGGCGAAGTTCCGCCTCTCTCCGCCAAGGTCCGAAGGTTCTCAGGGCTGAGGGTGTGCCGGAGATGAGGACTGCGCCTGCGTGGGGCGGAGAGATGTTCACGGGCACCAACAGAGAGGTTGGGTGGGTTGTGGGAGCGGGTACGCGCTGGGAGGACGGCGGTGGCAAGGGAGGGACGCATGATGGTCAGTGACTTCTGAGAAACCCGGGGACTTGTTTCTTCACAAAGTGAGGCGATGAAACACCGTTAGAATCCCATGTCCAATTGGTTGGAATCCAACTGAACTGACACTTGAGTGGAACATGCTTGAGTCCTAAAAATGACCGGCTGTGTTCATATCCAGTGTCTTGAAACGTCCCGTGTCCTCCATGATGACAATAATCTTCTTGGAGTACTAAAGGAATCCTGGCTTTTCCTTGATCCTGGAGCTCAGAGGAGACCCTGAGGACAAGGACACAACGTGAAAAAATATGTTCAGCAAGCACAGAAACTTGAAGCTCAATCCTGAACCGAGACACAGAATCAGCAACTGGACTCTGACAACGTCGCAGATGACTGAGAGTGAAAGTCGTCTGTAAAACCAATGTCAGCAAATCTTCAGGTGATTGAGTTCCTGTGATATTGTCTTTAGACTGAAGAGAAACAACGGCAGCATGCAGTCAAGTAAAGAGAAGCTCATGGCTAACAGCTAGCATTACGTGCAACATACACAACAACAACAAAAGTTCAAGATCTTAGCCATAAGAAACATAACATAAAATGTTTTCTGTATATGAACTTAGAGTTTAAAAAATGGGTAAAATGTTGACATGAAAGAGAAGTTACTAAATATGTAAATAAAAACGGAACATCTACAAACAAACAAACAAAAAACCCTTTAACCAAAGTCAATATTTAAAGATCAAAAATTGAAAGACGGATGACCAAATTCTCCTGTTTTCCGGTTGTTGACTCTGCCCTCTACACTTCCTCCAGCTCCAGAGAGGCTCAGACGAAAATTCATTTTAAACCCATCACCCGCAGGATATGGTTATGACACACACACACACACAGTGATGTTGCCTTGCGTTAATTAATGACCAAGATTTAATATGAAAGATAAATGAATCTGAATCCGCTAACTGCTGCTAGCCGCTAATGGTTAGCATCATTACAGCGGACCAAAAATAAAACAAACAGTGACAAGACTGACTTGACTCACCAACCAAATTTGAAATCTTCGACAGAAACAAGGCACAAACTTTACAGTACGTTTAAAGAAAAGCACAAGCAAAAAACGTGTTCACCATTTAAAACAAAACAAAACAAAACAAAACATTGTTTCTAACTGCGACGCTACCTTCCACCTACATCTTTTCATGTTAAATTCTCTCTCTTTTCTACATCACACAAAAGAGTGTTTTCTTGTTCTAGAATCGATTCTCCAATTCATTTGTGTTGGGACAGAGATGATGAGGCAGGCGTATCACGAATGAAGATCTGCCCTCTGTGACGTGAGGGAAGCCTGGACATCCCTGACATGACAAGATTACCCAGCATCAGGCACGCGCACACACACACACTGGGGGATTTACGGCAAAATAAAACCTTCATCACAGATGTAGGAATTGGTAAATCCTGCTCACGTGTGCCCGCGGGCCCACACAGCGTCCTGACGCTGACGTCAGGGCGGAGCAGAGACGAAAAACCAGACGCCTCAATAAGAGGAGCAGTAACTCCTGCTGCGTTATGTAACTGCGCCATTGTCTGAGGCGACTTGGTTCGGCCCAAACCCCCGAAGTGATGATGAATCTGTCAAGCACCGCCGTCTCCCGGAATGCGGTTTTGACAGAGAGGAGGCGGACGAGTGGAGGGATGGATCAGAGCCCAAGATGGTGTGCAGTTCTCCAGACGCATCCTCTCCTAGCACATATCCACACTGGGCTGTGATCCGAATACTAAACAGGCATGCAGCAGGTTGTCGGAGAGAGCAGTGACATGGGATGTTCTGCTACATGTGAATGGGTTACCTACGTCACTCTGGGTTCCAAGGATTCTGTCTCCATTATTCCTTTGAAAAACGGAAAAATAGCATGGGAGTATGTCGTAATTTAGCCGTGATACTCGATGAACACCTTTAGGACAGGCCCCTGGTGAGGTGTTTTTCTGGGAGGAGGACCTGGTGCAGACCTAGAACCACCTGAAGAGGCGATGTCTCCAACCTGAGAGCGCCTCAGAATCCTCCTGGATGTGCAGGAGGAGGTTTCTAGGGAGTGGGGATTCTGGGCCTCTTCACTTCTGCGGGTGCCTCCACGACCCAGACTCAGATAAGCAAGAGAAAATGGACGGATGGTTTGAAAATAGTAAAGGAGTTTGTCATGACGCTGTCCCTTTGACAACTTCATTGTGTCACTTTTTCCCACTAAATCCATCCTTTCTTTTAATATTTTATCTGCCCCATATATATTCTTCCCAAACTTCTCGAGTCGGGGGGTTAGGGAGTTGGAGATTGGTTGGTGAATCGGCGGAGCCCGGGCGGAATGGCAGTTGCTCTACCGCAGAGACAGAGTTGAGCCACAAGGCAGAGCTCTCTATTTACCGATCAATCTTCATCCCGACCTTCACCTACGATCATGAGGACTAAAAGAAAGAGTTCCCGGATAAAGCGGCTAAAATGGGTTTTCCCAGGTGAGTGGGAGGTGCCTCCCTTCGAGATAAGCTGAGGAGTTCTGTCACTCGGGAGAGACTCCGAGAAGAGCCACTACTTCTCTGCACTGAGAGGAGTCAGTTGAGGTGAGGCATCTCATGAGGACGCCCCCTGGACGCCTCCCTTCCTGGGAGGAGACAGGACCAGGGTTGTGTTTGGTGTCACCTTTTGAAGCTGCTGCCCCTGGCAACGGATACAGCCGATGGATGGATGGATGGATGGGTTCTTTTTTTTTAATACACTAAAGCAATTTGTATCAGTGCCCTGTTGTTATATTGCCTAAATGTTTAGGTGCATCAGATTTGACAGAGAGAAAAATACGGTGGCTGAGAAGTGCAAACCACATTTACCAACTTCTGAAACAAATTTACAAACATCTTTAGCAAACTAATGTTTTCCTGATTTAAATTTAAAATTCAATTTTTTAATTAAATTTTTTTAAATTTTAAATTTAAAAGTGTTTTCAGAGTTTGTAAATGTGTTTCCAGTGTATGCAAATTTTCCAAAGAATTGTACGGAAAGGGAGGCGACCAAATTACGGACGTGATCCGGAAGTGGTTGCTAGGAATGTTCCACTTGTCCCAATCGTGGGGATCACCATTAAGAGTAACTACTGTAAACGCGGAACGTTTTTTGTCCGTTTGGCAGAACTCACTTCAGCAACTTAGTGCATTTTTGTTTCACGTGTGAGCGTTCATCGGAATGTTTGGTGGACGTTGGAGAAACAGATGCAGTAGATGAGTTAAGTCGACTTGCACAATACTTCGACGAAGGCCACTCGTACCACGTCATCGTGGATGTCACAAGTTTATATGGGGTGAATATTAGCCTGCAGACTGTCAAAGTGAAACTTAATGCTGCAGGTTATTACCGCAGAACAGATTATTCTCCTGAATAATCCACCAGATTGAAACTGCGTAATCTTGGCCAACTATTTGATTATAGAACGATGTGGCAGACACTCACACAAACGCATCTACTGCGAGTGAGACAAGACGATGAGATGCGATTGAACGCGGTACATCCCCAGCAACCACTTTCGGATCACGTCACAATTGGGTCCCTTCCTTTCCGAACCGTTCTGCAGCAAGTTTGCATACACTGAAAACAAATCCACAGACTCTGAAAACATATTTACATACAAACTTGCTGAAGAAGCTTGTAAATTTGTCTGAAATGTTGTAAATATTTTTCACCATTTGTAAATTTGTTCCAAGAAATTTGTTTCAAAAGTTTGTCACTTCTCAGTCACTGTAGAAAAACCTTACTGTGGCGCAGCATTAACCGGATGAGAAGACTATGGTCATAATAATAATCTCTGGTGGAGTTTATGAGCTGTGATGTCATTGCCGGGACTTCCCAAATATATGTGTGTGTGTGTGTGTGAAGGCTCCCCAAGGTGCCCGCTCTGTCGGGCACTGAAGTGCTGCAGTCTCCTCCGCAGGAGCACAGTGGGGGGGACCCGACCAGTGTTGTCACTTCACTCCACTCACATGTGAATCAAGCAGTGAAGCTCAGGGACTTCAGTCTGGTAATTAATAATTCCTTAAGCATGAATTCACCTGGAGTCATTCAAGCGATGCGTATCGCCATCGGACATTTGAGCCAGTGGAGCCCCCAGTTCAAGTCATGTGACCGGCTCTTGCATACAAGCGAGGTCATGAATATTGGAAACTCCAGTGGATGGTTGTGAAAAGTGGCTTTTCTGTTGTAATAAGTTTGTTTGTTTAACTATTCCATTGGTACACATCGCTTCTTCTATCTTCAGGGTCAAAGTCTCACAAAAGAAAACCTGGACGCTAACTTTGTTGAAAATACTGTCCACAGTTAAAGCTAACATTGGTCAGAAAGATTTGGCGGTGGACATCTACATTGAGAGTATCGGCAGATTTGTTCACAAAAATGGCCGACAGACATAGTCAGAGGAACTTTTTTTGCTTTATGCTCATGTCCCAGTGAGTCAGTTAAAGGCGGCATCCATGCAGGAACTTCAGTTACCACTGATTCAAAAAGTAAAAGTCAGAAAAATAAATTACAATACACACACACACACAACTGTATCTCAGTCTTTGTAGGAACCTCTCTCTCCACAATGCTTTCCCCAGCTTCTCACACTAAACCTAACCATTCCAAATATATGGCTAACCTGAACCAGGACCTAAACTAGGACCAAACTTACACAATGACCCAGTTATTTTGACGTCTTCGTCCTCAAATAGTGGCTTAAAAAAGTCATACAGACCCCACAAGGAAGTGTTTGGTCAATAATCGGTCCCCATAAAGCAGGATAAACAAGCCCCCCCACACATGCACAGACTCCCGATAAAGGTGACGCCTCGGCCCGTTCCCTCACTGTCCACCCAGACAAGCCTCCTCCTTACTCCACTCTCCAGCTGAAGCGGAGCCCACTCGGGCTGTTTCTCCAGACCCCGTCCGTCTGGGTGAGTCACCACTCAGGAGTTATGAGTGAACTCAGCCAGGCCAAAAATGGCTCGGAGACAGATTGATATCCTTTTGGCTAAGTTTAGATGGCTGACTTATCTATTAATAACAAGCGGGATTAATCACACCTGAATCTTTATATAGAGACGAGACTCTTCTCTGATGGACTCCACGATTTATCTCCGCAGGACAGATCCCTTTCAAAGTCGTCTCAAGAATAACGCGCCTCTTTGATTTGACAGAGGAACAACGGCACAATCTGTCCGTCGTGACAGCAAAGACTTGGTCACTTGGTGCTCGCGTGATGTGATGATGTTAGTCAAATAATAATAATTCACCAGGGTTGGAGTGCAACAGCAACGGGACAAACCCTACCTTGTGTTTGCTTGCTCATGTTTCTGGAGTAGCTAGGTGTGAGGTGATTCGCTAGGCGCTCCACTGACTAGAATTTTGGAGGTTGAGGACAACATTTTTCTCTAGGTATTTGCTCTGTTTTTCCCAGTGTAGATCCCAGAGTTAGCATCCGTATCAGTGGATCTCAAGGGTGTTGGTTTTGGGGCCCCTCATCACCCCCAAATCTGTGACACAGATCAGATCATATACTTGTAAATATTGAAGAAGAAAACTCACATTCAAGACGATATAAGATAGTACAGTGGTACCTCGGTTCTCGACCACAATCCGTTCCAGACGGCCGTTCAAGAAGCGAATTGTTCGATATCTGAATAGATTTTTCCCATTACAATGAATGGAAAAAGAAATAATGTGTTCCAAGCCTTAAAATAGTCTTTTGTAGGAGTGAATGTAGAGTGTCTGCTGCAGGTGCGCTGTTCCTCTATGTGTGTGGCCGCTGCATGTGGGAGGGGTTGCCGAGTGAGTGACGTCTCTCCAGAAGTGAAGAGGTGCCCGGTGCGTGTCCAGCTCTGAATGTGCGCCTCTGTGCAGTTTGGCTGTGACAAAGTCATAAACCAAGTCACGCTCTGTCCCAGACTCGCCTCATCCCTGTCCCAGCTCCAGCCCACAACAGGACATCAAACCCTGGAGTGTGTGTGGAGAGCGAGCACCTCCCCTGTGACACTCTACCACGGTCCAGTGTGGAGACAGGAAAGGTTTTACACCTCAGTATGAAGAAAAAACACTCAGTAAATGGAGCTAACGGGACACGTCTGCATACAGAGGCTGCCTTATACGCAATAACAAAGCGCCCCGTGGGTCAGCTGATCGGTCCGTGCACTTTATGTTTTTTCCGGCTTTTTTCGGGGGGCGTTCGAGTTCTGGATTTTCATTCAAAATCAGAAGCAAAAAAATCACAAAATACTTGTTCGAACTCTGATTTGTTTGAATTCCTGGACGTTTGAAAACTGAGGTACCACTGTATTTGGACTCCCCCCCCCCCCCTCACACCTGCCTACCTAACAGGAGAGACGGCTCTAACAGGTCGGTGAAGTTCTGACCTGCATAATGCGAGTTCAAAGGTTAAACTTTACTCTGCCATTTGGGGTGTTGGGCTGGCAGATAAAGGGTAGCATTAAAATAACAGAAGAGTGGCCATCTTTCTGGGTGGAAGACAAGGGAGATAAAGCGCCGATGTCATCGTTCTCAGAAGTTTGAAGTTTGGTTTTATCGCACAGATGGAGACCCCAAAACTAATGTTTCAAGACCCATCCTCTCTGAAATAGATCTGGGTCCAGTCGCTTCAAATGGTGCTGTCTGTCCGATTCAGGACTCTAGTTCTGAGCTACTTCTGTAGAGACAACGAAGATCTGTCTTTTTAATATTTATCAATGTAATATTTATTCTCTAGAGAAATATGGTGGATTTTTAATGTTGTTTTAGTCTTTAAACTCATAATAAATCCGTCATTTCGGCACAAACAATAATTGTAAAGCATATTCTCATGAATTCTCGGCCGTTTGCGTCAATGACATAATATTGGTTTGGTGACGGGCGTTTCAGTCTTAATCTTTCAACCGCTTGAATGACGCAAGTCTCACACGCGCCACTTGGATCTAAGAAACGCGTCCAACACCAAGTCAGTCACCTCACTAAAACCAGGTTGCGTAAGACTTGAAGGCTTTCCAGGCGTGAAGGCTCCACGCCGCTCCTGCAGCATCCACGCAGCGCCGTGGGTGTGCAGGTGTGACCGGCTGCTATTGGATTACTGTGGGGATTCCCTACGTCATTGTCTCTTCATGCATCCTCCACAGGACACATGCACCGCGACCACCATCGATCCATCCACCCCCCCCTCACCCCCGTCCCACCTCCGCCCCCGCTCTTCCCCAACAGGCGCAAAAGCACAACAAACGCAGCCGCTGGTTTCCATGACAGCCTCGAACGAGCATCGCCGTCGCCAGCTCCACGAGCCCCGTTACTTTGACGCAGAGGTGCGGGCAGGGATGAAGACGGTACCTGCAAAGTGCCGCTCCGGATCCCGCAGTCCGGATCAAGCGAGACGGGTGGGGTGTCGCGCTGGTTGCCCCCCTCTCCTTCTCTCCCCTCTCCACACGGATCCAGCAACGCGATCGCCGCTGCGGAGTCCGGGACACTGCAGCAGCAGCAGCAGCAGCAGCAGCAGGAGCGGCGTCCAGCCCTGCTGCAGACACGCGGATCACAGGCGCGATGTCGTCACGTCCTCGGTTCTGCTGCAGAGAGCGGCGTGTTGGGGTCCAGATTAAACATGAACACGCATATTAGAGCCTCAGTGGGCGGTGACGCGCAGCAGCAACTGCAGCCGAGCGGAGGAACCTGTGGACCCGCTGCTGCACTGGAGTCAGGAGAGAGGTGGAGAAACGTTGGCACAGACGATCGATCACGGCTCGTCATGGGGCTTGACAGGACTTTCGCTTTCACATGGCAGACGTACACCTTTTTTTTTTTTATTTTATCCTATTTCTTAAAACAACACCACAAAATACAAAAGTGATTAAAAAATACTTTAAATAATTGCTTTATTGTTAGTTCAGTCCGTCTGGCTTGCAATCCGTATTCTGGTATTTTCATTTTCTATTCATCGCAATTTAATTTAATTTTTTTTTCTTTTTGTTATGTTTGTTGTTGTTGACAATCATGTCCATGCTTAACACAATGTCAGTCATTTATATTCCACAATGATGACGTTACTTTTCTGACTTTTTCGACTTGAGTTTCTGTGTGGTGTGCGTTTTATTTATTTATTTATTATTTCATTGTTGTTGTTGTTTACTTTTTGGTAAAATAATTGTATTGTTATTGTTAGCATTATTATTATTTTCGACAGTTATAAGTAACAGCTTACTTTTTAAATATGTATATGTTTGGTATTTTTTAAATTCTAACTTATTGTGAGCTAAATTTTAACTTCAGTGATGAGGCTATGGTCAATCCAGACCAGAACCTCCCGTCACAGGAACAACAGAAGGAGGAGAAGAAAAAGGAAAGTTTTTTTTTTTGACAGTTTTTTTTAATGACGGCCCTGTCGTCTTCATGTCACAACCGATTTTTCAAAAAATCACCAAAATTCGACTTTTGCGTTTTGATCATTTTCTTTGTGTACCTTGATGTTCAAATGGTCCAAGGATGCTAAACAAGTTGTTTTCAAATCATTTGAGTTTTGAAAAAATGTATTTTTTTTTGGCATGCCGTAGTTGTGCAACAACCTATTAAAAAAAAAAAAAATTCAAGTTTTTTTCAATCAATTGTTTCACTTTCCTTGATGTTCAGATGGTCGAAGGATGCCAGAAAGTTTTTTTTTTTTTTTTACATTTTGAGTAATCGTTGTGTCACAACAGATTTCTCAAGAATTCACCAAAATTCGACTTTTGATCAATTTCTTTGCAGTCCTTGACGTTCAGACGGTCCAAGGATGCCAGACAAGTTGTTTGCAAGTCATTTTTTGAGTTGGAAAAAATTCATTGCATTTTGAGTTGTTGTCGTGTCACAACCGAATTTTTGACGACGGGACCTAAAACATAGTATAAATGAAATCCATGTATATTGAAATAGAGAAGTTTTTTTGTTCAGCCATTAATGCAGTCAAGGAAGCTCCTTATGCTCGTGCCACCTGCTGTCCAATTGATCATATTACACTTGGAATATATTCACCACGTCAAATATAGATTGAGTACATGTTGGGCAATAATATCATGGGTTTGAGATCAAGTGGACTACAGTACAGGAGGTGTCGCAGTGCCGCTCTAGTTTCCACTTTACCGTGTGTCCTGTATAACTTCATATTTGACCTCCAACCACGACCATTTATTCTGGACTCATCTGTTGTTTAAAAATGTCAACATCTTGAGCGACGCTTGGGACCATATTGTTACCACACACCTGAAATTTATCATCATCAAATAGTTACTCAGGCTCACGTGAGATTTAAGAGTATCACAAACGCTTAAGAGACAGACATAACTGGTGATGTGTTCATGAGGCTTCATGAAACAGTGTCCTCATTTTCAGTGGCCACTAGATGGCACTGTCTGCTCTAAAATCTTTGGATTTGAGCAACCATTATTATTGAACCTCACCGCATATCTATGGAACCTCAGAGCACCACCTACTGGCCAATATATGATGATATGCATGAAAACTTTCAGAGATTGATCAAACTAGCCGTATTCAATAATAAAACTCAACAATTGTGCTGTAGATTACCGCCATTAATGAAGCACCGAAATGCACAACAATCGTGTTTTTGGACGGACAATTGTGTAAAAATTGTGTTTCCAGCTTCAACAAAATCTTAATATAATAATATAAATATGACTTGATATTGTCCAAAGACAGAACTACTTTTTCACCTTCCCAAAAAGTACTTCAAGTGCAAAGCTCACCAAAAGCTTGGGCCTCAATTATTTTTATTTTCTTTTAAATATTTATATTTTACACTTAATATGTTTACGATGGACATCTCACATGACCAGAACTCTGGATTGGAAATACAAAGACAGATGCTGTAGTTTGGAAGCCATTTTGGGCGGGATTATTTTGTCAGCATTGAAGAGGTAAAACGAATAATAATAGAAAACAAACAAGTCACAACAAAGCCATTGACTCGTGAGTGTTTATCCAAAAGCTGTGACTTTCATCCGAATAAACAACATTTACCAGGAGAACTTCACTTTGTATCGCCATCATGAGGCGTAAAAGTCAGCGGCAGTGATCGAGCAATGCAGTGATCTTATAAATACAGCGAGCGCACACTTCCGCACACATTTGGAGATGGACACGAAGGAAGTTGAGAGCAAAACAGGAAGGTGTGAATATATCTCAGAGGAGACTGAGCCAGCAACCGAGGCCAAAATGGAGTCGGACAAAGGGGTCAAGCAGGAAGCTGAGGCAGCCGGGGAGAAGGTGATGGAGAAAGTTGTTGGTCTGAAGGAGCAAGACAAGGCAGCAGGGAGAGAAGTGGAGGCTGCTGTCATTGATGTAACGGAGACCAAGGACGAGGTGAAAACTGACACGGTGGTCAAGAAGAAGATAAACACAGCCAGCAAGATGGAACTAGTGGATTTGCATGATGAGGAGAAAGAGAAAACAAGAGGCCATGGTTGGAGCGGAAGGCTGGCGGAGCAAGCTGGATCTCTCTCGGCATCCTTCAGAGGAAACAAGCACTGGCAAACACTGAAGAAGAAGCTCCAGGTGCCGAAGAAGCAGGGGAAAATCGGCTCAGGGGCTCTGTCTGGAGTGATTCCTGCATTCAAGAGAGCCTTGACTTTCCAGCAGAGCCCTCTCACTGACACGGAAGCAGCAGCCGTCAGCACCGACGACTTGGTCCAACAGACTGACCAGCTGATCCAGGTCCTGGAGAAGCAGAACCGAGAGCACGACCTGCTCTACAGGGAGGCCGTCCTGTGCGTGATGATGAAGGCTCTGGACCAGGAGAAGAAGCGGGCTAAGGAGAAGCAAAACCACGAGCCCGTCTCGGTCAAGGTGCCAGTGAGCTGGTCACGTCTGACCTGGAACCCGGAGCTGGAGCTGCAGGTCATCAGCTCGCAGATCTACAAGGAGAAGGCAGATCTGCAGCAGCAGATCGAGCTGCTGAAGAAGATGCTGGAGCAGCACAAGAGGGAGAAGAAGCAGCGCATCAAGAGCAGCTCTGGCCAACCACTGGAGCAGGACCAGATGTGCGTCACAGAAGAACCACAGAGAGGGTAGAAACCTGCATCCTGAATGTCACCATACCTGATCAAATCTATGAATTACTTTTCTCTGAATAAACACAACTCCATTTTCCCAGAATGATCTATCCACAAGCCTGCGAACCTATTTCAACAAAAATAAAAAGGCAAATAAGTCTTCTGAACTGTATTTTTATGAAAAATGTAAATTGAATTCTGCAAAACAAACACAAAAACCCATCTCAAGTCATTTCCTTTCTTTTATTGCAACGACTACGGTGCCAAAAAATAGCAGTTTGCTTTCCGCAGTGACATCAGATAGAACACAACACCATCCATTTGACACGGCGAGTTTAAACCTGAGGAATTAAAAAAAAACAAAAAAAAAAAGTCATCACACGCGAGTCACGTCGATAAAATATAAAAGGCAACCAAAAATAGAAGCTGAAGCCGAGTCAGCAGAAAATAAATCACAGACTTTAAAGCACTTACATTTTCACAATTAATACAGACCTCACATCTATATTAACACAGCTAGTGAGCATAAATGATACCATAGTTAAAACCCACAGACAGGTGGCGCTCATTTAAGACAATACTGTCGTGTTATTGTGCTGATTATTGATCTGATGTAAAAATGTACTCACTCTAGTGGCGCTTACCTGGCTTGTGTTTTCATGACATTCATTAGTAAGTAGCAAGTGAAGGGCATGTGAAGCTTCATGAAACAGTCATTTATCAGAGCTCGGAAGGTGGCGCTCTCTGTCCAAAAAAAATGATGTGAGGTTTCATTGAAATCGTGGTTCAAATCCAAAGATTTTTAGAGATGAGAGTGCCCTCTAGTGGGCTTGGAAAATGCAGGCACTGTTTCATGAAGCTTCATGAGTCTACTAAAAACTGCTGTTTGCTTGGGCAAGAACAGAACGGACTACGTACAAGATGGAGAGCGTTCAGCTTGTTTTTTTTTTCCACAGGAATGACATTTCACAACTGTTTAAGATGGTCACAACGCAATAAAGATCCTTCCATTATTCACCCTATTTTCGGTTGTTTTTGAGGGAAGATGAGTCCGAGACGCATCAGTGAGCTCCTATCAATGCTTAAGATCAGCAACTCTCGAAGCGTTTCACCTCACTTCTAAGGGAAAGTCATGAGAATCTTTGGAGAAATGCTACTTTGGACTCATAATGTTAATGTAGTTTGGCCACAAACCAGTGCTAATAACCAGTGCTCCGCAGCACGTACCCATCCGTCGACCTCATACCCCAAGCAGTCGGGGAAGAATCTCATTTACAAATCGGACATTCAACCCCAGTGGATACCTGCTGTCCGGGCAGGCGACTGTACAAAATAGAATACTATCAAACCACAAACAATACACACGTCTATGTCTGTGTAAATTCAATGAAGCGGAAAGCAACAGCGTGAGTCCAAAACACGATCACAGTGAACACGGATCACTATTGTTCTAACAGCTTCTTCACCATATTCAGGGCCACAGTTTATACACCTGAAAGACGCCTGTCACACACGCACAGTTACAATCAGCGAGATCACATGAGCGTGTGTTTACTCCACAGCGCAGATAGAGACCAGGATCACAGAGATGCCGGTCAGCAGAAGAGTAGCGGTCTGGCGCCCCCTGCAGGGATTAACAGGAAGGGAAATTTCCACACCAGTGTTGGCCACCACAAGCCAGGTCACTGATGCCAGTGGGTGGTGGCAGTGTATTTACAGGGATCAGTTGAGGATGGCAGATTGTCTCTGTTCAGCACTTCTGCTGCCGTCTAGTGGAAAGGCACATAGCAACTCGAAACCGAAAGGATCAGTTCATGATCGACATGACACACTTGCACCACCCCAGCTGCTGTCTGTCTTAACAACAACCAGGATGTTTAGAGGAAACATGAAAGTGTGGTGAATCTCTTTCTGATGTATGTGCACTGACGTATCCTTACATTAATGGTTCAATCTCATTTACACTGCTGAATGTCTGTGGTCTGTGTGGCGACGACTCTGACCTCATGGATATCAGAAGCTTGTCAGGGACGGAATATATCGCAGTGTCATTCCACCGCTTGCTAGTTGGATCCCAGGTTCTGAGGTGTCAGAGCCCAGTGAGACATGTGCTTTGTCAAATCTTTTTTTTTTTTCAACTTTCCACTCTCAGGAATTTGCCAAAAACAAAGCAGAGAGCTCCAAGTAAAGGCATGAAAGAAAGTCAAGTAGTGGCTACATATTCAGCGAATCTGTGTCTGGTACGACTTTAGACACGACTTGGCACCAGAAGACTTTAAGACTTGGACATAAGACCAATCTTGACTTGCTGCCACCTTATGCACCACTTCACGTAAAGAAAAAAAAAAAAAAAAGGCAATGTCTATCAAAGATGTCTGCACACGCACGCATTTGCTGCACCCAGAATGTGTAATGTGACACACACAATGTAAACATTATCACTTTGGGTTTGTTAGGTCGATGGTCAAACTGTGACTGCTGTACCAGTCGGCGAAGACACGTCAGTAAAAAGTCCAATCTTTAGGCAGTGACACAGAGTCCACAGTGGACTCTGGCGAGAACATTCAGATAATCGCACCCTGTAACGCTTCGCTCCGGCTCACAGGTTCTGGAGAATCAACGCGACGTAAGGCAGAGCGACAGACACGGAATGAAGGCAAACTTGGTTTCCATCCCACATATTTCCATCGACTCTCCAGCGAGTCAAAATGTTTCCATGGAATGTAGCTAGCAACTTTCTGGGGCATTGCTAGAACATTGATCTCACAGAGCTCCAGAGTGGCAAACAGGAGCCAGGAGAAAGGCCAGTCGTGGTGAAGGTTGGAGCTCAGCAGATGCTGTCAGAGCAGACCACACATGGCCAGAGGAGCCAGCATGGCCAGCAGAAAGTAGGTGACTCTGTACAGGTGAAGAGGGGAATAGGTCACCATGGCGACAGCCAGTGGGAGAGGGAGCCAGGAGGTCAGGCTCAGGAGTTTGCTGAAAGAGAGTACAGGTGAATGACGGGGATTTTTCTGTGCGGAGAACGAGCAGAGGAGCGAGCCAATACCTGCGGCTCAGCTTCAGAGAGCTGCAGTTGATCAGGAGGATGTAGGTGAGGAGGAGTGGCATCACCACAGGCCATGACGGGTCGGGATCCAGCTGGGTTGAATATCTGGACACAACAAAGGACTGATAGGACGGATATTGTAGACACTGTGATGTCCAATCTAATGCATTCTTTTCCAAAAAAACATGCGGAGCTATAGGAGTGGAGATACTGGAGTAGAGAGAAACTTTTACCAAGAACTAAGCGCTGAGCAGCACAGAAATGATGTGAGCGACAACAGCAGGAGGAGAAATGAAAGTCAGCTACGACATTGGTTGGAAAAAGCAGGGAGAGCAGCTCCATCACTGGTTAGTGCAACCGCCAGGGAGAGCGACACAGCAGCAACAACCAACAAGTCGGGTATGTAACCTACACCAGTGATTCTTAACCATAGGGCTGGGGCCCATGGTTGGCCCAGGAGCGCCTCCTAGAGGGCCACTAAACGTTTTTTTTGTTTTGCACCTTTGGGCTGTGAGACGCTCAGTTTTAACACATTAGTCACGTATGGTGGCAGTAGTGTGTCATTGAACTGACCTGACAGCTGCAAATCTGTGATGTTACCAACTATGGAGAAGTTAAAGTGATGGTGCCCCCAACAGTAGAAACTGTTCATGAGAGCACCTGTTGAAGCAGTTTTGAAATGGCAATACTTTTATTTACACCTCACTTATATGTTCTTTGGAGTTTAATTTTTATTTTATGATATTTAGACATGGTTTTATTATATTTCTTTTATTCGGAATTTGATTCAGCTTTTCCAATTTTCTCAACAGTTTGCATCAATGGTATTTTTTTCTTTCGTAAATTTGATGAATATACATATATTTGCGATGATCACATGGTTTCATGTCATTTCACAAGGTTTTGGTTTGTTTACGTGCAAGTAGATTAAATATGGTTATGGATCACAAATTAAATCAATAGTAAAGAATCAGTTATATTACGTGAATGGGCCCGGGCCCATTTGTTCTGGGATGGTGGCCCAGACCCATGGTCACTAGGAACATAGACTGGAGAAAATGTGGCCATTCAGTAGGTTTTCCGTTCATGTGCAGCTGAGTCCACACGTACCTCAGGTTGCGAATCCAGTGGAGGAGAGACGGTGCGCTCAGCATCACAGGAAGCGTGAAGATGGCAGACAGAGTCAGGTGGAGCTGCAGATCATCCTTAGCCTCCTGCAGAGCGCTCTCTGACAGGAGGGAGGCGCCGTTGCACTGCCTGGTCTCCCCGTTGTTGACAGATCCGTTCTCAGCTTCCTTGTGCTTTTGAGGAGCCTGAGAAGAGGAGGATACGTCAGTTCTGGGTCAGTGCAGGAGACGACAGCTTCAATCGTGGAGCTTACCAGGTTCAACATGTGGTTTAAAGAGCGCTCTGTCATCTGGAGTCTCAACACCTGAGCACACACACACACACACACACATACGAATATATAAGAATATCAATAGAGAAATTGCAAATTGACGATAAACACTCTCCACTCTCACTCTGTAGATGTGCAGTAGGAAGGCGACCGCCAGGGAAATGGCTCCACAGGAAGTCCCACCCACAACAGCCAGACAGGCAAAGATGAGAAGCTGCGTCCGAACTTTCAGTGTCCCACAGTCCCTGGAGACAGACGGCCTGAAGAATGCAAAAGGTCGGGGAAGAAACACTGGGTGTCAAGCAAACCCTTACAAGTAAAGTCTACTCTGAATAACATGATAAATGCATCCTAGCACACACCATACAGAAGCTTAACAAAGCAACATGTACACACATTTACATGCAGGGATAAACACAAAAACAGAAACTGAAACACACACCTGTGCAGTGGTGCTAGGATAAGCGAAAGGAGGCGAATGAGGAGATGCAGCAGTGCACTTCCCCAGAAAGCCACGGCTGCACCAAAGATATAGAGGAGCGGGGTCAGCAGATGGGGCCACTCCTCCTCTGGAGCCTCCTCTTCAAAGAAGGCTGCATCAGGGAAGGTAGGTGGGAGACTGTCCACAGGAGGCAGCAGCAGCAGGGACCACAGCTCTCTGAAGCTGCTACAGCTGCGGGACACCAGAGCGTTAGAATGGATCAACTACCTCACTTGGAAGTTTGGTCCAGACCTGAGCAGGATGTGCAGGGCGTAGACAGGCAGGGTCACCAAGTGAGGCCGCAGACCCCTGCCCACCACCTGACTCATTGCAGCAGCTCTGCCTGTCTTCAGGATGGAGCTAAGCTGCCCCCCACAGGCCAGGAGAAGAGTTACAGACGTGTAGACGGGCACCGTGGGCCCACAGAACCTCAGGACCTGACAGCAGAGCAACTTTTAGAACTTGCTGCGCATTTAATTTTTACAACAGTTGACCTGACCTGGCCAAGCACCCGGGGCAGGGAAGTCCTCAGCGAGACCTGAGCACAAGAGGAGATGAAAAATATTTAGCTTCTGAAAGCCTGTATCACATGGGTAGTGGTGGGCTGGTGAGGCTTGAAACACTGTCCTTATTTCAAAGGTTCAGTAGGTGGTACTCTTGATTCGAAAATTCTGACAGGTTTCATAGTAATTATTCTTAAGATGCTAGAGCAGCGCCATCTAGTGGGGTTGGAAAATGAGGTTTCATGAACCTTCATAAGCCCCATCACTACATACTGGAACATCAAGAGTTCTACCTTGTACTGGCAGTTGGGGGCAGTGTGGAGCTGTAGGACCACACTGGATGTGTTGTCTGGACTGCTAGTGTGAAGCATCCCCGAAATCTCAGTCACCGAAGGGATACTGGCAGAGCACATGACAGACATCAGTCATGTGACTGTTAAAACAACTAAAGAAATTAGAGGAGCTGATGTCACCTGACTGTTGTGAGTGAGTCCTCCCGAAACCACGGTGCCTTCATTCGGTACACGTTAGGTAACCTGTCAGCTGACACACGCCGACAACCGTTCAGTTTAGACAGACATGTTATCAGCAGACGCCGTTTCTACCTTTCTGTAGTTTGCAGTGACTTGCCACGCTGATTCTGAAAGCCTGGTAGACCTGAGCACAAAGTGGTTCACAAGTTGTTACAGAGGCTCTAAACTGTTTATCTGACCCACAGTTAAACTGCATTCCAAACAACAGGGCCAATAGTCGACGTTAGAATACTGACTCATTGACACACACACAAGAAGCAAAACATGGAAAACGTGTCTTTTTTGGAGGTTGTTGTTAACTTTTGCCAAATTATCTCAAATGAGAAGATTTGTGTTGAAAGGAAAATGGTGTGTGTGTGTGTTGAAAGGAAAATATCTCAATGTTCCCATCACAAATAAACTACCTGGCGAAAGTGTTGCAACACAACGTTGTGAAGGAGACCTGAGGAGTTGATAATGATGTCACTGGAGGTCAAACCTGATGAAGAAGGACGTGAATTAAAAACTCTCTGGTTTCTTGAGACTAAATTTTATACAAGCAACGTGACTCACCGAAAGAGAGGACGTGCGGAACTGAGACGGACAGAGTTTGCGCCTGTTGTCTCTGCCACTCACACTCCACTGTGAACTGTTGCCAAATAAAGAAAAGAGAATTACACACACACACTGGCATATCTGGAATATCACTACATGTAAATGGTTGATTTGGAAATGTCAGTTACGAGGTAACAGACCACCAGAAGAGCTGCAAAGCTACCAGAAAAGCAAACAAGGAAAACTGGAGAGTAAGAGAAGAAGGTGACCTGATCAGACTGGTACCTGTTTGCCGTTGAGGTTGGACGCAGACACCACCAGGTGAGTAACAGAGGACAAGTCACTGAGACTCAGAATGAGCACCTGAGAAGAAGAGACACACGTGAGTGAAAGCTGGCTTCCATGTGACTGTTCTTGTTCTCCATTCTCCCCCTCTGGGTTCGGCAACTCACCTTGTACGAGGGTAGAAGTTCTGTCCCTTGAGACAAATCCACGGTCTTCACGCTGGCAAAGAGTTCTAGTGTTTAATGTTGACTGAATGAAAAGGCTGAATCATGACACACACTCACCATGATTCCCCACTCTTGTGGACGCAGCCAAACACCCAGCTGGTCATTTCCTGTCGGACAAAACACACGATGCAGTCATCCTAAGACCAACTTGGCATCTCAACCTTTGATACAGCCCTCTTTCCCACACTCACCCATTCTTCCACCATTTCTAAACACCCAATTCTCCATATCCCTTTCCAACCCCGCACCATTATAAACACTCATTCTAGACAATTTAAACCTTACCAGGTTGCTGCTTCGACAGTAGAAGTGGCTGTAGGCTTTTCGCCGACTTGCCAGATTGAACAGGAAGTACTTGACTTGTCCTTCCTGTTGGAGAAACAGCGTTTTTAAATGACCTTGACAGGACTTCTGTTTTCATTTCTCTGGGATTTAACTACCTTGGGAGTGTTGTATGCCAGACGCAGCGTGTTGACTTCGCTCCACGCCTCGGGGGAATCTGAAAATGAGCAAGAAACACAACAGTTTCAAGGACTGTACACAGCACAACCCAAGAGACTGAGGCTTCCTGAACCTTATGATGCAGTTATATAACCCGCTGAACTAATTTTAGCCATTTATGTTGGGTTTAAATGACAGACAACAAAAACAGATAAACAAAGTACTTTTCTTACTTTTTATGGCAAGTTTGAAACATGTGAACTCAAAAACAAGGTCTGTTTTAGGGGTCACATAATAGGAAACCTTTTCTTCTCTAAGCAAAAGAACAGCAGAAAATCACCCCTCTGGATTTCAGTCAGCTGCTTTTCAAGTAAAACATCATTTTGCTGAAAAAAATGGAAGTATAGAAGTGAACAGAGAGTACCTAGTACCTAGGATGGAGATGGAAGTTTCCTGAGTGCCTCCCAACATCCGAACAGGGTGTCTGATGAAGTGGTGGTTCAGAACGTTCATCCTCTTCTCTGGGTTTTCTGTGAACTGATGTTAAGCAGCATGAAACGTCAACTACACTGTGTGTGTTTGTATGTGCGTGCGTACATGTAATAATATTACATGTACATGTAACATGTATAAAGACACTTATGAGGACATTTTGCTTTGTCAGGCCTTTTTGGGGGTTAAAATGTCAAAGTAACTGGGTCATTATAACTGGGTTTCAGTTTGGTTCAGAGTCCTGGTTGAGGTGAGCCATTTGTTTTGGATGGTTAAGTTAAGGGTGAGAAGCTGGGGAAAGGGTTATGCCAATGAGCAGCCCTCACAAAAATAACAAAACAACAAACGTGTGTGTGTGTGTGTGTCTGTGCCCATCTGTGAGTGTGTGTGTGGTCTTCTTTATACTGCCTCACGGGGACCAATTCTTGACAAAACACTATCTCCGTGGGGAGCTTATGTCGTCGTGAGGACCTTTTGCTGGTCCCCACAGGTCCAAATCTCAATTTGAGGATGAGAACTTTGTTTGGTCAGTTTGTCAGATTTGGTTCAGAGCCCTAGTTAAGGTTAGCCATGTGTTTTGGAGGGTTAAGTTAAGGGTGAGAGGCTGGGGAAAGAACTATGTCAATGAGAAACCTCACAGTGTCGCCACAGGGATAGCAATACAAACATGTGTGTGTTCACCTGTCTGGTGTCAGGCTCAAGGAGATCAAAAAAGGCCCGAACAGTGGCAAGAACCAGCTCTTTGCACCTGAGGAAAAAAAATATGCAATGCATTGCAGCAGGAAGCTGGAGTTGAAGTTCATTTTAGGTCCGACAGCCATAAATATATTTTACCATACGATAGAGAGGTGGTCAGTGGAAACCCAAGTCCTGGGAACAGCAGTTACCTTGGGAACACAACATCTGGAATTAGTGAACAAATCCATGAAAAGCACATGCATCATCAACAGCTGCCAAGAATCCATGCCACTGATCATTGAGGTTCACTAACCACTAGGGAGAACTTGTTGGAATCCCAGGACGGACAGGACAGCGAGGTCAGACCAGAGCGCACTTGGTAGTCACGGTAACCACCGCCAATAGACAGGACTGTGACGTTCTGAAGCTTGCTGGCCTGATTCACCCACTTCTGCCTCACTGCAGAGTAGAAGTCTGCGAGAGAGAGAAAAGCGGTCTGGTATGGGCATTTCATCATGATCAGCCGATCAAATAACAAATACAAGCTGTTTTTTTCAGATTTATTTATTTTCTTTAATAAAATGCTATTTCATATAAAATGCTAACCAGAGCTAACCGCAGGCGAAACCACTGCAAATGCGAGTTTTGTTGTCGTAGATCAGAGCCTTCAGCAGTTGATAGCACAATTTTTTTGCTTTAAAAGTTGCAATGTTTTCGACAGAGTGTTATATTGTTACTTTGTAGATTGGTGAAATTAATCTAAAACAAATGACTGTTGTGTATGATTAATTTGAGGAAAAGAAAAAGAAAAAAACAAACGGCAAAATCGGTATCGGCCTGTTGGGCATCGGTATCGATTGCAAAATATTTATGAATTATTGGTGAGTTATTTTTGGGGCAACTTTAACTATACTGCAGAAAAGGTGACGCAATTTCCCTAATCATATCCACCGCCACTAAATTCAGAAGTGTCAGCAAACCAACGCCAGCTTTTACCCAGCAAGTACGAGTCCAGCACCAGAACTGGAGCCAGGTGGGGCGAGGCCTGAGTGATGATCAGGCTGACCAGGTTTGGGTTGAACCTTGGCAAGGTGAAAAGCGCCCTCGCCACCACTCCACCCATCGAGTGCCCCACCAGAACCACGCTACGCGGGGGATTCTTCAGGTGCTGAGCAGAGGAGAGACAAGAGAGAAGACGGTCAAACTATTATTCGCTGAGCTGGAGAGTGCTGACTTGTGGAAGAAGAACAAAAGACTAAGCAAAGCAATATTGCAAGCATATATGAGTATATATATCTTGCTGTCTAGTTTCAAGCAGCTGCTGCTTGTATATGTTTGGAATTAGCGTCATCTGATGGCTTGTTAGTGTCGATGAAGATCAGAGGGCCTCAATCCCCCTCGTGGTCAATGACACGTGTGAGCTGGGCCAGATTCAGGGTCCGGTGGAAGAGAAGGAGGGTGTGCAGGGCGGTGACACACGTGTGATGTTGAAACACAACACCGCAATAGAATTTGTGAACAAGGTCCCCAAGCTACCTTGTAGAGTTTCAGGATGGCCTTGATGCTCTCATGCAGGAAGTGAGTCTGCCGCAGCAAACTACCTCCGTACAGCGCCACTAACTCTTCATTGAAGTCCACGGTGAAGACATTGAAGTGAAGACCTCCCTCCGCACTCTCAGCCTTCCTCAGCGCCACAGAACCCAGAGAGCGAGCTGGAGAGGAGAGAAACACAATGAAGAACATAGTCAAACTTCTATTATAAACAACAGTGAATCAGAGTCAGGGATTATCAGTCGCATGCTGACCCTGATCCAGGTTGCATAAGAACATGCATTTAATAAGAGTTGTTGTTGACTGGTGAGTGGTTGCTAATAGATAGGTGTTGTGCACATAGATATGAAGTGGTTTGACAAAAAAAAATAAAAATAATATTAAAGCCATATTTTTAAGTGAAAAGGTAATTTAGATTTACATACATGATTTTATCTTTAAAGCCTGAACCTGAAGTTATTCACTGCTCAGTTTTTATCTTTTTTAAGAAGGAGCCAGCATAAGTTAAAGCATCTGAGAGAGAAACTGGGATCTGAGCAAGTGGCCTGTGACAGGTGGAACTGGTTCTGAAGGAGGAAATGTTGTGAAACAAGAAACAACACAGCAGCAGGACAGTGGGTGGGTGAAACATGATGAGAAACTAAGTGGGTGTTCAACTCCCACATGCTAGGCAGAACAGAAGAGCAGCAGCACCTCAGGAGGTGTCAAAGACAAAAATTGAGATGTAAGAAATGTCTGCGTCAGGAAGAAATGGTTGATGATCACAACGCATTAAGTTGACTTCTTGTTTGAATAAAACATATGTAAACATACTGCAAATTGCATGTTTAATAATTTATTAGTAAAAAGCTCTGTGCCAAAGAAGAAAACAAAAATAGAAGAAGGCATATTAGGGAGGATAGACCAGTGTCTGAAATGAGAACATGAGCAGGCATGGCTGGATTTATGAATTTTACTAGGATCATATTGACTTCCTACAACAGGGAAATAACATTCCTTTTATTCAGCACTAGATGTCTAATGAGGCTGCAGTACAACAATTCTCAGGCTGGTTGAGAGAATGGATGAGTAACAATCCTTAAATCACATATTACTGCTGTGCAACTTCTTGAAGCAACTCATGCACAAGTGATTGTAAAGGTGTTGTAGTATGTGGGAATGAATCCTCTTGTAGTACAGTCGGTAAATAACTATTAACTTTAAGTTTTTTCCATAAGTGGCCACAAAACAGGAAGCACTAGGCGTGGGTGGAGGTTAATAGCATTGTCAGTATATGCAAGTATTATATTGATTATCTTTAACAGTGGTCTAAACTCAAGACATTTGTATTTACCATCTCAATTTCCTGAGCATAATCATAACTCAAGAATGATGAAAACCAAAGAAACATAAGAAAACAGTATTCTCTCATCCTGCGAGACATCACTCCAGGATCACTTGCCCAGGTTTTGAACTTACCTTGTTTATAACTGCCTGCATTTCCAGGCAAGAAAAGTACAGGGGCGCCATTGAGCTTAAGTTCCCGGGTCTCCTGGGCATAAAGCCCTTCACCATACAGGTAGAGTCCATATGCAGGATAGAGTCGCGCCACTTTTCGAGGTAAAGCCAAACGCTGGGAACAGGAAAAAAAAAGGAGAAAAATGAAGCTTTATATTCCACATCTACTGTCTTGACATAGACAGTGTTGTTCCTCAGGGTTGAGTTTCAAAACTTGTGTTATTAATCTTTAAAGTGCAGAAAAGATGCCACATTGAAGAAATACTATGAACACTGTATATACAATATTTTTGTCAGCATTAAATCAAATTTGTCTTGCCATCTGACGTCTCTATCAGTGTGACACCCTCCTTATGTTTCGTGTTGTCTATGAAGCCTGAACTATGGCTCACAACCAACCAAGACTGATGTGAATGTGGAAAAATGGAATACAGCGGTATGAAAAAGTATCTGAACCTTTTGGAATTTGTCACATTTCTGCATAAAATCACCATCAAATGTGACCTGATCTTTGTCAAAAGTCACACAGATGAAAAAGCAGTGTCTGCTTTAACTAAAACCACCCAAACATTTATAGGTTTTCATATTTTAATGAGGATAGCATGCAAACAATGACAGAAGGGGGAGGAATAAGTAACTGAACCCTCTGCCTAAGGAGACTTAAAGAGCAATTGAAACCAATTTTGACTTTTCCCACGCTCACGCACTTGGACACTCCCCAGAGGTTTTGGCAAAATATTATGTGGACTGATGAAACCAAAGTGGAATTGTTTGGGGGGAACACACCACGTCATGTGTGGAGGAAAAATGGAACGGAACAGCTCACCAGCATGAACACCTCCACCCCAAACCATGATACACCGTCCCCCATGAAGCATAGTGGAGGGTGCATCATGGTTTGGGGCTGTTTTGCTGCTTCAGGGCCTGGACAACTTGCAATCATTGATGGAAAAATGAATTCAAACGTTTATCAGGATGTTTTGCAGGAAAACCTGAGGCCATCTGTCAGACAGTTGAAGCTAAAAAGAGGATGGATGCTGCAACAAGGCAATGATCTAAAACACAGAGGTAAATCAACTTCAGAATGGTTTCAGAAGAACAAAATAGACGTTCTGGAGTGGCCAAGTCAAAGTCCAGTCTTGAACTCCATTGAGATGCTGTGGCATAACCTCAAGACAGCGATTCATGCCAGACATCCCAGGAATCTGACAGTTTTGTAAAGAAGAATGGGACAAGATTAGTCCTGATCGATGATCTGCAGCTACAGGAAGCGTCTGGTTGAAGTTAGTGCTGCCAAAGGGGGCCACAAAATATTAAATGTGATGGTTCAGTTACTTATTCCTCCCCCTTCTGTCATTGTTTGCATGCTATCCTCATTAAAATATGAAAACCTATAAATATTTGGGTGGTTTTTGTTCAAGCAGACACTGTTTTTTCATCTGTGTGATTTTGACAAAGGTCAGATCACATTTGATGGTGATTTTATGCAGAAATGTGACAAATTCCAAAAGGTCCAGATACTTTTTCATACCACTGTAGCTACCCATCTGAGGAGTGAACTGGTTTTCTTGGTCTGCTTTTATTTCAGATCCTAGGTGCATAACACAGGAAGGATATGGATCTCTGTGGTCTCCATCAGAGACTCGGAGTAGAGCAGCGAGTTTTCCATCTATGGTGTTTGGGGTCCTCACATGCCAATAGAGAGTTAGAGATCGGACCAGATAAAAGGGCACACAGGTCTTCAGTGGCTGGACGAAGGGATTCAAGAGAGGAAGGAGCAAGCGAAAGTGAATGATGGAAAACGCTGAAAATACACAAAGCACTGGTCTATACTTCACTAGTCAGAGCATAAACATAAAAATACTCCGTCCTGCTGGGCTTCATTGCAGGGTTTAAAACCAAATTCCGAACCCAATAGTGAAGCTAATATAATGTGGGACACACCTCCAGTCTTTGAAAAATAAGCTAACGTCACCGCTTCAGCGCGGAAACGTCACACCAGAAGGTTCCAGCAGTCATTCCAGGCAGAATTCACGTTTCTGTTTCGACACTATGGTTGGCTCGATGTCGGTGTCAGTAGTAATAACTAGCCGGGATACTCACCCGATACTCGGGGTACTCGAACATGTAGGTCATACTGCATCGGTTCTCCTCGAAGCCAGTTAGTAACTCCCTCAGACCCACCGCCAAAAGCCCCGCGGAGAGCAGATAAAAGGCCGCGGAGGTGAACTTCATGGTTCCGCGTCAGGTTCTTCTTCACACGCACAGGTGGTTCATTGTGTGGAAGACACACGGGCTGCTGTCACTCACACACCGGCTCGAGCTCTCACAACAGGAACCACTGTACGCACACGCCATTCCGACTGACACCCTGGTGAGCCAATAGAAATAGAGAAGATCGGCGACGCGACCAATAGACGGCGAGACAGCGAGAAAACAGACCAATCGGAGAGCGGGGAGCGTTCACTTAAACGTGTTGTTTTCCTCGCTTGGCATTTAATAATTCATATCTTCAAAATGAAAAACACATATACAGTACACGAGCATATATATATATATATATATATGTTTCCTAGCAACACTAAAACCTTTAACTACTTAAATCTTGCAAATAAAGCGTTTCATTTATTTCAAATGAATTAATTTTATTTGGGACTTTATGGCCCCTTTTACCGTTTCCATATATATTTAACACAACAACGGCTGAAGAATTCAATTATTGTAGACATTGAATTTATTCCAACACAATTTATTCTATGATTTATTCCAGCCTAAAAGGTGTTTAAACATGAGGTCATCACCAACCAGGACCTGTTGCTGGGCGGTACCAGTTTCATAAATGGGCTTACAACAGACCATATCTCCTCCAGCATTAGGTCTGAATAAAGGCACAACCATCGGTATTTCATACAGGACATGTATAGAAACATATGAACAATAAAATTAAAAAATGTTTTATTTGAATACGTCCACCTGAAGAGCTTCAGCACATGAGAGCACGACAGAGTCTTTAAATTAAGGCTGTTCAGTCTTCACTCTTCAGTCCCGGAACACGATCCCATCCAGAGAAACGTCCAGGTACCCAGATATCTGGTGAAGTTCTTGATGGGTATCCAGGGATCCGCAGAGAAGTGGCCAAATTAAAACACAGTGGGCAAGTCTTTGCTTGTTCCTCAGTCTAGGAGCTTGGAGTGTTCGATCCTGGTGATGGTCCAGTCTGGTTCCACTCCTTTGGTGAACTCCCTCTGGAACCTGACGGTCCATGTGCAAGAGAACAGAGAAGACAATAACATAAACATGCAAAAAAGGTCCTTACAGACTGTGTGTCCATGCATCGTGATGTTTAATTTCTCCATCACCAGATGACACTTAACTTTCACTTACTCATAGTTGGCCGTCAGCAGCCTCTTAGTTTCTCCTTCCACGTTTCCAATGGCCACTTTAAAAATCTTTGTGCCCTCTAGCGAGTCATCAGGAAGACGTGCGCTGGTCAGGTACCAAAATCGCATCAGGATACTAACAAACTTCCTCCCTGGAAATAATAAAACCAACTGAGTCAGCAAGCAATGAGAACATTGCTAAAGAATTAAGGTAATAAACCGCTCCTGACCATCGTCATCGTAGTAGATCCCCACATCGCTTGGAGTGGTAAACATAATCTCTTCCGGTTCAGCGTACAACGCTGACTTGTAGTTTGATGGAAGCAGGTTACACTTTTCCTCGAGCTTTCCAATCAACTGCAGGTAGATTGTTGATACACATTAGATGTTTTTACTGATGAATTTAGATCATTTAATACACTTGTGCCTCCAATAAAAATGCACACATTAATAAAGTAAATAAAGTAGGAACAGACGTAAGTGTACAAACAAAACAGAGTTTATCAAAAATGATGGCAATTTCCACAAGGGAAAATATTAGTGAACGAAAAGAAAAGAACACCAATAAATATAGTGCAGAAAAAAAAGACAAAACACATCACGAGGAACGTTGGAGAGAAAAAAACCCCCAGAATGTTCTGAACAATAAGAGGTTACAGTTTGGTGGTGTGACTCACATCTTGGGCCACCAGCCCCTCCAGGGCAGAGAACTGACACTTGGACAGAAGCCTGGACACGTGACAGAAGGCCTGTGGATCATGGTTTAAATGATGAGTAATATAGCTGTCACAGTTTGGCGACTATTCATATATGTGCTACAGAAAAAAAATGCAACTCTAAAATAATGCACACAAGAGTAAAATACATAATTAAAATAAAAATGTGAATATCATTTGGCAAATCTTCTGGCGTCTAGAAAAAAATGCATTTATAAAGTATAGTAAAATTCTGTGTTTATTTTTCCTAACAATTCGCGACAATAACGGTGCATTTTTCAATCAGAAAACAAAAACAAACTCATCATATTACTGACTTGTTTTGCGCCTTCTGTAAACTCTTCGATGCTGAACTCGGCATCAAAATACGCCCGGATGAGAAAGTAGTAGATTCGCGTCCGAATCCAAATGAACGGGTTCGTCAAGCCGACCACCACCACCTTTTGGTTCGGTTTCTGATCTCTCCGGTTCGAGCTATAAGGTCGGACCGCTGCTGCGATCGAGGTGACGGGCAGGTGTCTTCTGCTGGACCGGGACCGAGCCAAGGTGTCTTGCAATAACAAGCGAGTGACGCCGAATGTTGATGGAAGCTTGTAAAACCTTGACACTTGAAGCGCCATCTTGTTCCCTGCAAGCGCACTTCCTGTCCGTTTACATAAAGTCGTCGACTAGAAACCATTGCACTATACACGCTGCAAGCACGATGAAAAAAAAAAAACCCAACGAAGTGATATTTAAAAATATAATACAGAAATATGATGTGTAATAAACCGTCATAGTCATTTTTTTCACTTGTTCACTTGTTTCCAGGGGAGCACTTTCAATGTAGCACATCCATTTACATCCGGCCATATACGGATGTAAACAAATGCGGCATGTTGGAGTAAAATGTCTTTGCAAGAAACAACTCCGGTTCCGATATTTGAGGACGTCGACAGAGATATTTTTCTCCGTGATATTTATCCAAGGGTGGGTACGCAATGACATGTGAAATGACATGTGAAATCGATGTTTTATGTGACATGGTACTTGGGTCCGCTGTGGTTCCAGCGTGTTCCGGCTGTGCTCAGGGGGGTGAGTCTGGGTCCGTGCGTGGATCTGTGGGATGTGGAGAGTCTCAGCCACAGAGGGGGAGACCGAGAGGTGAAAATCCACGTGTCTGAAAGTCCTCAGATGAACTTTCTCCACAAAAACTTTGTTTACAAGTGAGGACACAACACACACTCTTGAGGACTGTCTTTGACATACATTAACATAACACTTTCCCCAGCGTCTCCCCGTAATCCTAACCATCTAAAACAAATGACTAAACGTAACCTTTACACTTAACCAAACCTCAACACACCTCAACTGTTTTCCTTTCAGGACCCTTCCCTTCAGTACGTTTGTGAAAAGAGCATCAGAACAGAAGCACTCAGACTTCTTCATCTGTGAGGTGACTCTTTTTCATCCTTCTCTGCTTTCTCAAGTAACCATTTAATAAATTATCTGATTTTTATTCTCCACCATTGTTTGTCTTCTTTTCAGGATGAATGTTATTATTTAAGATCACTTGGGGAAGACGTGCGAAAGGTACAAAGATCAGTGTTTTGCAGGGCATTTCACATATTGACTTCAAATCAGATCTGAGATGTCATAGATGATGCTGGTCTGACAGGAGCCAGCTGATCTGAAGAAGCAGTTCCCGGACTTGGCCCAGGACTTCCACCTTCCGGACTTCTTTGAGCCGCATCAGTTCTTCTCCAGCGTGTTCCGGATCAGCTCCTGTGGCCTGCAGCTCTGGACACACTACGATGTGAGTGCTGCAGCCTTCCTGGTGACCTGTCTCAGTCTTGAGTGTGTGTTTGTGTGTAGGTGATGGACAACCTGCTCGCTCAGGTGACAGGCAGGAAGAGGGTGGTTCTGTTCAGCCCGCAGGATGCCTTACATCTCTACCTGTCAGGTAAGTTAGCTGCACCCATCAGAAGTGAAAAATTCAAATACCAGTCAAAATTAAATACAACTACACCACTTATATTTTGTGTCTGGACTTGTCAAGACCGAATAAAATGTCTTGCAAAGAAAGAAAAGCATCATATTTAGCTGCAGAGTCAGAATGGGTCATTCTCCCTGATCTGCTGAAGGACGTCTACTCCAGCTCCTCTTTTACCCGAAACATCAAACTGTTCTGAAACTTTTAAACTTTTTAGACTTTTAAATGTACAAAAATGTGTGATTAATGAAAAAGTAAATAAATAATTCTCAAGTTTATATTGTAATGAAAATGTATAAAATAAAAATGTTTTGTTTTGTTTATTTTGCTTTCAAATTCTTATGCATTCTTATGCATTTCTAATCTGTCTCACTAATCACTTTCTTGCGTATAAACAAGTGAAAATTAATATATATATATATATTTCTAATTTTTTAAAACTGTTAATTTTTGTTCTCAAAATAAATGCGTCCATCAACGTAATTCATTAATGAAATACTAATTGATGAGCACAAGGGGGCGGTGTAGGGTAAAGCAACGCTAAACGGTTGCTATAAAAGAGGAACGCGTTGAAGTCAGTGGTTATACATAATATGATGGCCAATTGTTGGATGACCTTCTGCGCCGTAACTTTTGCTTGTTCTTCATGAATGGGTTCCTGCTTGACCATTTAGGTGACAAATCAGAAGTGGTGGACATCGACCGTCCTGACCTGACTGTGTTCCCCAACTTTGTGAAGGCAACCAGACACGAATGTGTGCTGGAGTCTGGAGACTTGCTCTTCATACCCGGTGAGTCCACAAACCCCCCCGTGCAAGTCTTGTCCAGGATCCTCTGACTTTGTCTCTCCTCAGCTTTGTGGTTCCACAACACTCTGGCGCTCCAGTTTGGAGTCGGTGTCAACGTCTTCTGGCGCCATTTACCAGAAGACAGCTACGACAGAAAAGATCCGTACGGGAACAAGGACCCGGTGGCAGCGGCAAGAGCCCTACAGGGCCTGGAGAGGGCGCTAAATGCTCTGGAAGAACTTCCACCGGATTACAGGGACTTTTACGGGCGCAGGATGATCCAGAGGATCCAGAAACGGACTCAACAATTGGACTCTCATGTCTGAATACGGATGAGTCACAAATAAAACCTTCCCTTTTTGAACCAAAACGCAAATTTGGCCAACTTGCTCTTTAAGAGGCAAAAATTAACTAGTGAGTCAAAGAAGGAGGTGGAGGGAGGAAGAGGGTGAGTGATGAATGAGGCAAGTATTGGCTCTTAAACATATATAACATAGAGAGAGAGAGTGAGCAATAAACCGTGACGGAGACACACACCAGTGGAAACCTGCTGCGATGGATTTATTGTGACGTGAAGCCTGAAAACAGGAAGCGATGATGTCACGAGCTACAGCTACGTCACACAAATTCAATGAATAGTTTGGCTCCAAGATGAGGAGCAGTGTGTGTGATGAGGGGGAAAAAAAAAGCAGCCGTCATTCATTCATTACAAACACACACACACACATTATACACACTGAGTCCCTGCAGAAGTGACAGCCCGGAGCAGGGTGCCGGTCTCTCCAGGCAAGGAAGGCAAGTGATCATGTGACTGAGGCAGCAGGACGAAGGGCAGTGCAACGTGGTGTGGTGCCACCTGTTTTCCGTCACGATTCAGTGTCGACTCATCCTGCAAAGCACAGTTTGTTCGTTCTTGTTCTGCCAGTTTTTTTGCGGGGGGACGGTGGGTCCGATGGGTCTACGGCGTCTGCGCCATCCCCCGGCTGGACTTCATCTTCTCCAGTCTTTTGTTGAGGTGGCTGTTGTTGGACTCCAGTTCGTCGATCTTGTCCAGTGCTGAGCGAAGCTGAGGAGGAGATGAAACCCGTGTCAAACACTGTCCAGACACCATTAAACACGGCGTGAATTTCTTCTACATCTCTTTGCAGCTTCCTCTTTTCCGCCTTCAGCTCGTCCTCCACCTTCTCTGCGTTTTCGGCGGCTGACTTGTAGCGAGTCACCTGACCCTCCAGTCTGCTCACCTGGAGACCATAAACTCATTTCAGACAATCCACCGTGTTGGCAGAGAACAGAGAGACTCGTAAAAGTACGTTTTGTTCCAACGCCGTCACTTCCTGCTCAGCCTTCACCAGCTTGAACTTCATGTCGTTCACCTGTCTGCTGGAGTCTCCTGTAACACCAGGCAAGGAGAAGACAGGTGATGAGGACGATGCCACGCTGACAGGCCAGAAGGACCACAGTCCTTAAAGACACTGGAATATACTTTGAGCATCAATGAGGTTCGGATCGCCACCGTTTTCAAGAACCGGATTGTCTGGGCTGGAATCGCTTTCTGTGCCATTTCTTGTCGTCTTCTGGTCCAACTGGGTCTTAAGCTTCTTGATCTGTGTACCAGGAAGAACATTGGATGGTGCAGAAAAGGAACTGTCTTGGTGTCAACAACCACACAAATGGTCACATTTATGATTTTCACACCACGCATCGGTCATATTGCTCTAACATTATTCTGTTATAGATCATTAAAGGTAAAGTTATATGATAAACCATATTCTTACCTATGTTTTACATTTCTCAATGAGATGATAAAACAACAATAAATTGAATGAAATAATAAGTTCATTGTTTTTTCTTGTGTTAATTTGCCTTGTTTGCAAATAATTATCCATTTCAATAACTATAAATTTATGTTTAATCTTTTTCATTTTTTTTTTTACAAATAAAATCAGAAAATCTTTCATCATTGTACAAAAAACATGAGACATTGAATCATATCAATGACATAATAATTAATAATATAATTTACATAAAATATATAAGTTAAATTAATTTAAAAATGAAAATATATAAATCCTGTCACCATCAGAAAATAGAAAAGCATGAAGTGTGAGCTGTATGTTTTCTGCCCTTTTCAACTGAAAAATAATACTATTAATAAAAAAAAATAAAAATAAAAATAGCAGTGTATCCGCAGAATTTTGTGTTCATTTAGATGACAAAGGCTGGATTTACTTTTGCATTTTGTGGCTCCTTACCAATAATAGAATGATTTGCTGAGATCTTTTGAAAAATAAAATCCTAAATAAAATAAAATAAACTATTACTTTTAATGAATAAATCCCTATATAAAGCCTTTCTCTGAATATTGCGTCCTTTCACAATTCATATTTTATATCTAATTGAAAGATGTATTTTTCTATTATAAGCTAACTTTAGCGTATAAACTGATGTTAGTGTCTCTCACCTGCTCGATCATTTTCTCTCGCTCGTCCACCAGTTTCCTCAGACGAATTTCTGAAAGTCAAGAATAAAGTTGCAGCTTCAGCAGCATCACAAACAGCGACGCCATTATTCATGTTGACAGGTTAAAACAGAAGTCAACATACCAGGGGTGGGTGGAGCCAAAGAGATGGTGGGTGGGGTCTGATGCATGCAACAGAACAGGCATCCATGAGGGGGCGGTGGTGAGCAGGTAGGTGGGGGGGAGGAGGAGGGGAAGTTAGCATGCACACACTGTGGAGAGGAGGGTCAACGTGGCGGCACACAAACACACTACTACAATTTAGTGAGGAAAAAAAATCTCATCAGATTTAATCTCATTTGACATTTCAGGAGTGACAGGTGGATTTATTGATATTTTGGACAGAAAAAAAAGAATCATGTGACAGTGCCCGGTCAATATTTTATACCTGGTTAATATGTTTTGGAATGGTAATATTCTTAAGAAACCAACAAGTGGAAACATTGTGAACAGAGCTAAAACATGCTCAACAGTAATTCAACTTTTACTTAAAAACTGGAAAACCAACATTGGAAAATCACTGATTTTGCTTGATCAAGTTATGGAAATATCACTGGGGTATCATGTCAATTGTGCTGTACTTTACAGGACGAGTCAAGATGAAAATGAGATGATAAAGTGCCTTGCTTTGACTTTGGTTTCCCAGTTTTGGAAAATGTCATTAAAACAGGGATAAAAACAGAGTTCCACTCTTGCTCATGGAATTTCAGCCAGAAGACAAAAAAGATTTTGCCTTTCAATAACAAAAAGTGCAAAGCGTTTTGAACATTTTAAAACCTCCATTAACTAAAAAAAACTAAAATATTGGGCTAGGACATCTTACACTCCTCTCTGCCTTTTCCTTTGCCTTTCTTGTTATTTTTCTTTGGCTGTGGCTCGTCTTTGTTGGGGCCCGTGTGGGCTGGATGACTAAACCCAGGCGTGTCGGTCTTGTCATCCACTTGGCAAGAACCTGTTGCAGTTACTTTGATAGGAGTTTCTTCAGCGATGCTTGCTCTGGGTGAATCTGCGGCACAGACGTCCTCCTTCTTGCTTTCCAGAGTTGCTTCTTCAGACAAGTGCAGGGCCTTGGAGTCTCCATCCAACAGGCCACCGACATCTTCGGTCCACTCCTCTGTCGTGGTGCTTCTGATGGACGGGCTGTCATCTATTGCCTCTGCGAGAACTTCAAGAGCCTCCTCAGCATCCTCCACCTCTGGACTGTCGTTGAGGTCAACCGCTGACTCGAAATCCAGTTCATCAAAATCAAAAGACTGACCCTCCTCCTCATCTTCATCGCACCCCTCCTCATTGCCTGGTCTGCTAATCCGAGCTGCATCTTCGAGTGGCTCCTCCAAACCTGCTTCACTCCTTCCCTTGCTGCTCTGGTTTTCTTCTTCAGCTTCAGCAGCCTCTTCAGCTAGACACTCCTGTGCCTCAGAGGTAATGCTCTCAAATGAGGCAGACTCTGGTGTTGCCACATCGGGACCCGAGGTCGGCATCTTTGGAGCATCACACTGGGCTTTTGCTTGACTGGGAAGTTCTTGAGAAACACGTGTTTTAGTGTCAGCTGCATTGTCTCGCTCCAATATCGCCAAATCTTCATCTGGTTTCTCAAATGAATCCACAACATCTGAGTCAGGGTGAGCACTAACTTTTTCTTGTTCTTCTGGCACATCAGTTTGCTTCTGAGAATCATCATACGCCAGCATGGGTGCTACCTCACTGCAGTGGTCGCCATCAGAGGCAGGAGTTTCAGAAACCTCAGGACCGTTCGTAAGAGCTTCAGTGGGCTGACTGGAGACACCCAGATAGTCTATGAGAGAATCTTCGCCAATATTTTCTCTGGCAATATCACCACAACCTTTCGACCCCTCCTCAACAGCATCGACAAGTCCAACACCAGAGTCAGATTGTTGGTCCAGCTCCACAATTGGTTCTGTTTTTGACTCAGGAAGTGCAGCAGAGGCAGAAGAACATTCCTCTCCCAGCATTTCCGAACTCTGCTCACCCACAGGAGACTCTTCCTGTAGCAATTCTGGTCCACCTGAATCTAAATCTGCGAGGCCCATCTTTAAGACATCACAATAGGAGATGTTCTCATTGAACACTAGAGCACTTCTTTCTGTAGGACCTTCATCCAGGTGAACAGTTTGAGGGCAAGCCATTGTTTCATGAGCCTCCTCTTTGTCAACAGTAGAAGCAATCAGAGGCTCTCTGACCTCCACATCGTTCGGCTCACTCTCCACAAGGTCCACCTGACACTTATCAGATGGTTCTACATCTGTCTCAACCTCGGCCTCTTGTCTTGTCAGCCCATCAGACGTGTCACTCACTTCAGTGTTCTCTGTGGAAGTTTCCACCTCTCTATCCTCTGGACTCGTCGGATCACTCAAGACTTCAGTTGGTTCCACTCCATCTCCAACCGTGACGTCTTGTTCTCCCAGCTCAGGCGATTCTTGAGTGGGTTCTTGATCATTTCCACCTGTGATGTCCTCTCCTGTCTGCTCAAAACAGGCTTGGCTTATTTGAGAATCAAGTGCAGGTTCTAGAATATCTACTGCCAGATCTGTTTGGGAACCTTGGACACTTTGGATTTGGTTATCCACCAGTGTGTCTACAAGTTCAACAGGTTCTGTTGCAGGGTTACTGTTCAGCTCACTGTCAAGACTCTGCTGCTCACACACAGCTTCAACAGTAAGACCTTCTTTCTTGACCTCAAATGCTTCTGTGTTCTCCGTCCTGTTGCTTTCTTCCTCCTTCTTTTCCTCCTGAGACGCACCTTTCTTCTTGCCTTTGCGTTTCTTTTTCTTCTTTTTCCCAGCAGAAGACTGACTTGGAGGTTTGCTCAAAACCTCCTCAGCAGCAGCATGTTGTGTTTCATTGTTGACAGGCAGCTGCCCCTGGTCAGTCTTTGTGACAACGATAGACTTCTGTGGTTCCTCTTCAAATTTAGGACATGGTTCACCTTCTTTTAGGTCTTCTTCTAAGAAGTTTTTAGCCTTGTTAAAATCACCAACAGGTCTTTCTGGTGCTGGTTTGTTGCTGTCCCCCAGTGATTCGGCGATTGGTACCTCAGGAGACGTTTCATCTGCAGTATTTTCGATCACTTCAAGACCCTCAATTTGGGAACCTTCATTGTCTCCTGTGGTTACAATACCATGTCCTGACAACAACAACTGTTCCACGAGCAGTTCTGTGCTTTCACAAGATGTTGTATCTCCAGGTTTGTCATGGTTGTCCTGTCTGCCCTGAAACAATCCTTGCTCCTGCTCCTCTTGCTCTTCTCCAGACCTTAAATCTTCCGTGTTTCCTGAGAGATCACGAAGAGCAAATTGTGACTTTAACGACTTTGGAGCTTCAAGTGCGACAGATGAAGAGAAAGACCTGAAGCACCAAAGAGCAGCACAGAGCCTGAAAAGATCACAAGAAGCACCAGAGCCTGAGAAGAAAGAGACTGATTCCCAGTCGGCATGATTGAAGAAAACAAAGTTGGCCACCAGCTCACTTTCATTCGAATCACCAGGGTGGACGATTTAATAGACAGTATTTTTCCCCAAATAGTGGAGCAAGATTTCAACCTAAACAACATTAACATGAGATTTTTCTTAAGACGGGCAAGCAGGAAACACAAATCACACTATGAGTGAAGAAGCAGCGGAACATGCAGTTAGCAGGAAACTCCACAAGAGGGAGGGATTAGTGACAGGGAAGCCGCACGCCTCAGGAAGGTGAGAGGTCAACTTCTAATATCAACACGTTGGAAAATATTTGTAGTGCAACATATTTACCTCCTCACTTTCGTCATGAGGCATGGGGCTTACTTTTCATCGATGAAAAACACTTCATTCCAAAATGAAATCTTATGACTGCTGTAAGGGCATGTAATATCTTGATTTACAGTTCTGCCTTAAAATTTTCTCAGTGAAAATACCTGACCTTCATATGGGTTCATATACCATGTATAATATTTAAATGCTCACAAGCGTTTTAGTCATCATTAGCCATGTTGAGGACTGTTTTAAGCCAACTCACATTGCTGACTTTTCTCAGTACATAAAACATTTTATTGCACATTTTCTGTAATAGTGTGGGATTCTTTGGGCGATCAGATCAGATCTGTATTGTTGAAACAATAAAAAAAGGATTTTCCTGTTCACATGTAAAGGTTGCCAGACCAAGTTGCTCCATGAGATTTTGTCCACTAGTGATGAACGGACGAGTGGCGACACAGAGGCCCTTCACAACCGACAGTGCTGGTTCTGGAACCAGTGCTGTTGTGGGTTCTCAGAACCATAGTAGAGTTTAAGCAGTGGGAGAAACAGAAGTTAACAACGCACCCACAAAATAAGTTGCACTGACATTCTGAAAGCGTTTCAAATTTCCATTGGGGAACTAGGTTTTGAAAGGCCTCTCAGTCTCCTGCTCACTGACTGGCTCAATGAAGTAGCATGAGCCACATGAGATCAGAGCACATAGTGATACGCAGTGTTGTGTTTATGTGCATTATTATAAAATAAAGATTGTGTTTCAGGCCCTACGGTGGCAGATAAATGTTCCGCATCTTTTGAAGATTCTGGCTCTGAAGCTCAGCTCCAGAGGAAGCTTAATACAATTGTAGAGATGTTGTGAAACCATTATAAAAGTGTGGTCATGTGTCTTTTCAAGGCTTGAACTATACAGAAATTATTCACATTTGGCTCTTATTTTGTGCATTTACCCTGATCACAGGAGGTTCTGGACCTTGACCCTAGTCATAATTGTACAATTATTCAGGAACCAGGATAGGTCTGGTGTTTCTATGCAAATTATGAGAAAATTATGAAAATCTGATTTAAATATGGGACTTCATCATTGTGGAATGAAATGCTTTAGAGCGTTTAACTACTAAAAAAAGAGGTTGTATTACCCAGCATGCTGTTTCCTTCTAGAGGTGACGTTTGTGAAATCTGTTCGGAGGTTGACTCTCCACTGGCCCCCCCGTCGTTTGGTGTCTCGGTCAGATCTCCGTTTATGTTCAGATCAGGTCCCAGGACGATTCCGTGTTTCTAAACAAAGTGGGAAAAAGACATTAACAGTCTGGACGCTAAGCCCACGCCTCATTCAGGGCGACTTAAACTTAAGCCTTTGGTCAGGGTCCGTGCTTCACCATAGTTGAGGTGGAATAAATGACAAACTCTCAAGCAAGAGAAGAGGGCAACAACATGATACAACAACCCTATTCATCAGTCCGATAACTCTCCTGCATGTCAGTCATAAAGTACTTCTGGATTCTGTACCTTCAGAATATCCTTCAGCTTCACCACCTCTTCCCTGAGCTCGTCTCGCTCAGTTCGGATGGCGTCTGTGTATTCTTTCTGTCGTTCTAAGGCCTGACAGTGAGGCGCAGCAGAGGGGGAAGAGCAGAGAAAGAGGTAAAGGAAAGAGTCATGCCAAGAAATCCAGCCGGAACAGAAAAGCTTTAGTGCCCAGACGCTGTACCCCAATTTTTTTATCCTTCCACTCCACCGTCTCCTGCAGGTCTGATATCTCTCTAGTAAAACCTTCCTGCTTGATGCGCAGCTGGCGGATCTCCTGAAGAGCAGGTGACGGGCAGACAGCAAAGGGGAGAAAGTGAGTGAAGAAAAAGATGTGAAAGGGTGACAGCAGAGCAGCATGAAATCCTCCTTGTCTCAGCGACCCACTGCAGTACTCACGTTTAGCAGCTCTTCACTCTGTTTGAGAGTCTCTTTCATTTCATTGAATTGGAACTGTAGAACCTTGTGAGCTTGTTTCTCTCGTTCGTGCTCCTGAGGACGACCAAACACAATAACAGACATGTTAAATTCAAACAGATCTGGACTCTATCAAGAAGGATATGGATCTGCTTTCCACCAACTAGGAGTACTCACTTCTGAGTCCTGCAGCAGGAGGAGAAAACACGTTCGTTGCAAAGAGTTAAACTACAGCTTAAACGCGCTAATTATAATCCAACTTCACTGGATTGGTCTGGTGCGATTAACTGTGATACATTTATTATCCTGTAGATCCACCAACTAATTGGATTTTTTTTAAATTGATCTGTACAAATGGAAACAAAGAATATTGGGTCCCACTTACTCGCCTCATTAATAAAGACACCAAACCCTTGCAGTCAATTTCAAATGCAACAATGAGGCACAAACTTATCCCCTCATTCTCTCACAATCCTTTTCCAAAAATGCAGTCTTTGAACAGGTAAGGGTTGTTGGTTCACTAGGGCCTCAGTTCATCGACTAACTGAAACCCTAGTATTTATATAAATTCGGCCAACTTTTGATGGTTAAAAATTGAGCCACTTTATTGGTATCCCATTTTTGACAACAGACCACTCAAATTCTAAAACAAATTATTTGTGACTTAATGCAAAAGATGGTCAAGTTTCCGAACACATCTACAGCAGTACGTAGGAATGAAGTCGGGTAGCTTCTTTGATACTACTCAACTCTGATGCTGCTGATTGCTGCCTAGAAATCCAGGGCTACTCAACGTGGGTGTCGCTGAGCCCAGCACATCTGAGTGAGAGCCTGTGATGTGACGTGGTACAGTGGCAGGTTGAGTTGCTCAAACTGTTGGCCAGGTTTAACTGCCTTAGTGTTGTTCATTGGTCGGAACAGACCAATGGCTCCACACTCACCTTGACTTTCTCCTCGTACTCTCGTCTAGACTCGGACAGCAGCTCCTCCAGCTCCATCAATGAGTCCTTGAGCGTGTCCACGTGGTACATGAGGTTGTTTTTCTCATTATCCAGCTGAGCGTTGGACACCATGGCCTTCCGGTACTTCTCCTCCACCTCAGCCAAGGCATCCTGGTATGTACACACAAGACCAGAGTCACTGCATTCATAATTTGTAGATAGAACATCAGAGAGACTGTAAAGGAAGTAGAAGGCAAAACAGGCGAAAACGATACTTTGACTATGCCTGTGAAGCTTTATAAAATACTGGAAAAACTACTAGGCAGCTTCTTTTAACCTCAAACCATTCAACACAGTGTGGTCACTGTGGTCCAGAGGACATCATGCTTGTCTGGCTAATATACCTTCACTTCTTTTAGGTTCTGTGTGTATTTGGTTTCCACATCCTGAATCTGATCCTTCAGCTCATGAATCTCCTGGTGAGCGGCAGCAGAGAAGCAGCAAGATGAGAGGAGGGAGGGAAATTTGGAGAAATAAAGAAGAGTGATTATAGACTCAGACACTTCAGAAGAAAGTGAACTGATGGTGAGTACATGCTGCGTTGGCAGGACAATGGTAAGAAGTGGATTTAGAGTCAGGTTATTTGCTTAGCTCAGCAAACAAGCAACTCAGATGAGAAGGAAAAGAGTTAATCCAACTCACAAATCTGTGTACACACACAGACACGCGCACACACACAAAGGAACGTGGAATTAAACAAACAAAAGAAGACGCACACATAGTGACTCACACGCAGAAAGACTCACAGGTATACACACACCTTAATTTCTCTGATTGACGTCTCTGCGTCCACAGTGATCGCCGTCTCTCCACTTCCTCTGCGAGAGGAAGTCCCGCCCAGTGAAATGAGGGTCCCTGCTGTCAGTGCCGAAGCTGCCCGAGATCCCTGAGCACAGACAGCACTCCCTTTATAATCTCACCGCTGCAGCAGGCCTCCATGCTCTGGTGTCAGAGACTGAGAAACTCACCTTCTCCAGGTAGTCCCGGTCATCCACCTGTGGAGATGGACAACAACAGTGAGGAGAAACGTCAAGCTTGCACGGACGGAGAGGAAAACATGAAACGTTTAAAGTCATTGCAGTTCAAGTCACTTCAACAGGCTGAAATAGAAAGACGACAACGGTGACCAATATCAAACCAAACATTTCTAAAATATGTCCCGATCGAGCAGCTGAGGTCACAGCAGGTCACACTGTTGTATCTCGCTTCAAGTTGCCATAGTCAACACACTCTGACGGACAGCATACAGTTCCACCTCACTCACGTCGGGGAAGTCAGGAATAGTGACGTCATCTAGGTCTCTGCTGCTTGCTGCACTTCTCAGGTAACTGGCGACTGAACCGCAGTTGTCCTGTAATGACCACCAGGGGGCGAACGACGACAAACAATCCAGTCAGAAACACCAGTCAATGAAAGCGTTTCTAAAGCGTTCCATTCACTTTTAATTACTTGTACGCCATATATGTGCCCATTATAATATTTTTTTAGGTTGACTGCCCAAACACAAAGCTCAAGATACTGTGAGAAGGTAAACAAAGGCAGATCGAATAGGATCACAGTGCAAATGTTTTTTTTTTTTTTTTTTTTTTTTTTTTACAAAATTTGTTTCAGTTTCAGTCATTTCCACGAATTTTCCAGCTTTTCATGAGTATATAACCCATGTGGAGCAGCAACTGCTGGGTTCATGGTCATTGGTAAGGACATTGATATTACGAAATTGAAGGTGACGATATGACACAAAACCGAACCAGAGCCATTTGTCTTCAACAGTTGTTGTCATAACAAAGCAGGAGTAACAACTACAGAAAAATACTACCACAACATTTTGCCTATAGAATGGTCATCATCACCCGGTACTGGCTCAACAAGCCTCCATCACAACAATAGCATAGAAACTCCTGAGACTGCTTCCGATAAGAAAGGACAGCAAAACTTGGAGACCATTCTTAAACATCAGCTTCTCACCACTGGGCTGGCACGGGCTGAACTGGCCCTACTGGAGGCTCTGGAGCTGGTCCCACGGTAGCTACTGTATTCTAGAGGCTGCAAGGAAACGACACCATCAGCTAAGAGGGATGCACTAAAATATGTATTGCATGCTTATAGGCCATCGGCTACACCTGAAACCAACAACAGCACAAACACAACCATATTAAAACCACCACTAGTGCAGGCAGACAAACTCAATCCAATAATACTAAGAGACAATTCCATAGTGTGTTAGTGTTTGCTTTTTATTTACATAACATAAAGTTAGGAATGACTAAATGTATGTTATTTGCAAATGTTTTACTCAATATCTGCTAGCAAGGTTAAACTTAAGATCAGCCGTGCAGACTCTTTCAATAAATTGCCAAAAATCTTTGTAACAAAACAAAGTTCCATGACGACAGACCATGTTGTCTAGTTTCAATAATTAAAATCCGACACAAACCTTCTTCTGGTGGGAAAAAAGTATTTAATAAGATCTGAATATCAAGAAAATTACAGAAGACATGACGCATTCCAGCAGGACCCTTTGCCATACAAAAGTTGTCATTTGCAAATATACGTAAGACTTTCCTAAAATGACATTTTATAGGTTTTCAAAGATGTTCAACAGATTTTTCACTGCATCTGTAAAAAATATTCCAATTATATTCCAAATATCCAATTATATGCTTAGATATTCTTAGAGAGATCAGTAAAATGAAATTGGTAGACAACAGTATATGATACAAGTATTACTAGTACTGTTATAATTTATTGTTATCATTACATACATCATTTTATCATGGCTAATATTTCTTATTATTGTTATACTTGTAAGTATATGACTAAATATAAGCAATAAGAATTTAAAACACCTCTCAAATCGTGTTAATAAAGTAGCCTGTCTTTTTGTCTTCCATATACAAGAAGCTAATTGTACGGAAAAAAAAAAAAGGGATTGTCAACATTGTACGATAACTTGTTTATTAGACATCTTTTGTTAGCTTAACAAGCCGGAACTTTGACTAGGATCATGCTGCTAATTACCCAAAACACACAACAACAAGTACTTAACAGAAACTGATGTTGTGTGAGTGAGTGAGTCATTAAAAATATCAAACCATGCTATTATCTTAAACACACACTGGTCAAATAACTTGACGGCACACCCAAAGGCGACAACACACTCTGTAACAGCCTTACGTGAGAAGTGGAACCAATGACACGGCGAGACCCACTACAGAGGCTCTCTTCATACAGTGAATTCTGGACAGTCAAGACAAGTCACATTACTCGAAGAATTATGCTCAAAAAGCCATGGCCATAAAAAGTTCTGGAAGACTCTAGTGGAAAAAAGTTGGTGTTCAACAAATGTGATCCGAGTCCGGTGTATTTCACATCATGAACCGCAGATGTGCACAAGATATCACTTACACTCTCCAGCAAGTGAGATTACATGGGGTAAAGTCTCTCAACAATAGCCACAATCATGACAAGAACATGGAGGTTGACCCAAAGCTGCAGCGTTGTATGTTAACAGTTAGGCTCATCCATCAGGAAGTGGGGTATTGAACAGAGTAATGTACGAAGCCTGTCGGCGAAAACCAACACTGACAGAGATATGTGGGGGCAAGTTGTAGCCCCAAAGTGTTGCCAAGTTGTGAGTGTTCAACAAGTTGTAAAAGAGTGCATGAGTTCATCACAAGACCTGCGTTTCATGAGCGCCATTGGATTCCTGCAACAATCATAGCCCCCAACTGCTTATTATAATAATGATATCTGGGTGCAACATTCACTCTAGATTAGATTTCTGTGATTGAGTATTTGAAGTAACCCTCCTGAAGTTCGAGCCAACATGCGTTCCCTGGGGACAGACGAGCCTGGTAGTATCAGGTGCCCAGAAGAACACTGCGGTGATAATTACGGGTGTCAGTTACTGCTGAGTGGAGGCTAAAGAGGTGAAGGGTCAGTATGAAAGAAAAATGGAGCAACCCCTGCTGCTGGCTGAGCTGACTTAGTGACTTGTAGAACTGCAACAAAGGACCTGATGCTGAAACTGTGATGCAGAAACGGCCAGTTTCACATACAGACCTGGTAACCATTGAAAGATGAACCTGGGTTTCTGGAAGAAGAAAGACCATTGAGGCTGTACAAGTCAGAGGACGCATACGATGCCTGCAGGGAGTGAGATGAACCAGAAGAAAAAAGAGAGATGCATAAAAATATAATCCTTCACTTTTTTACTATTGATGTGAGACCCAAAAGTATATGATATTGCATCAAAAAAAGTTATTTTATTACACACAGATAATATGTACTCTGTTATCTGAGCACTAGAAATGATAGAAATGGCCGTAAGGTATTTTAATCGAAGAAAAAACATGGATAGTTTCCCAGAACTAGCAATTACAATAGCTGGGCCCTGTTGGGCCAACGCTTGTGGTATCAGCAGCCAGTGATTACAATATCATCCCTCCTTACATCGTAACGGTATCTTCATGTGTAATACCTGCAATCACCATGCCAAACCCTGAGGCAGTTTTTTCAGTAACCTTAACAGCAGACTTGTGAGCTTGAACACTGATCTTTGATAAGAATGTGTCACAACCACACAGGAAAGTAAGCAGAATCCAAAATGAGAGTTAGTCCATTTCCACTCAGGGGTACTGACCTCAATTCATTGATACTGCAAACAAACTACACAAAACTATACTACAGCAAAAAAAAAAAAACTATAGAAACTAAGCACAACAAATTCAGTGACTTTTGAAATTCGAATCCTATTTCTTGACATTTCTTGGCACAAAAATCAAACCACAGGCTGGTTGTCAGCTTTCAATCCATGAGCATAAGTTTCACACCACAGCAAGTTGTTAGACAAACTTTTACCAGAGCAGCAGCACCCATTGACGGCAGGTCTAATTTGGAGGAACGGTATGACCGGCTTTCGTCACTCAGTCTGGAGCTCTGAGAGATGAGGAACAGAGGAAGGACCATAATACGAACCCATGTTTAGTTATCACACCAAACTAGCCAGAAAAACTGTTATCTGCTTCAACCGAAAGGATTTTTTATGTGTACAAGTTCGGCCAATTGTTTCCAGTCAGATATATATGCACTACTCTTCAGCCTGTAACACAGGCTACTGTAGTTGCTTGCAACCTTCAAAGATAGAATCATTCCACACTCTAAAAGGAAAACAAGCAGAGACTGACCCTGCTGGAAAGAACACTGTACCCATCATCATAGCCGTTCTTCTGTTTGGAAGAAAAAAGGAGTGAGAGGAATGCTCTGATGGAATCTTGTTTCTGTTTGCGATAAGCTCAGATACATACGTCTCTGTCTTTGTGTTTGTGTTTCTTCTTTTTCTTTGACTTCTTGTGAGAGTGAGTGGATGAGGCCTTGTTGGAGAGGAAGACAGAGAGGAGGGAGGGCTGGATGTTGGTTCTGTTACATGAAGTGGCCAAAGAAACTGCATGCTCTTCACATGAAGCTTGAAAAAGATCACACTTTCAGGTGTTGATAGGTGCGGCTTAGGATCATTTTTGCTACACAAACTCACAGATGCATGCAAGGGATCATCTTGTTAGTTTATCAAATGGAACACTGTGTCACATTATACACAATCGATCCACTTTTATTTTACACAAGTGGTGAGACAGGTGGACAATGGATGTCTCCTTGAGAATGACGGTGGAATGATCCTCCTACAACTGACTAAAGCTCCTAACATGTTGACTGACTGACTCTTTCATTCACATTCACAGATGATGTGGCGCAAAGTGCTTTTCAAATATAGAGAAGCCAAAAGAGGCAGGAAGCAAGCAAAACACCAGTGGGTTCCCAACATCTCTTCAAGTCCTGCAAAAACGAGCGCATGTTGCTCTCGACTGCTGAACTTTCAGAGCATGAAAAACTGCTTCTAAAACAAGGAGAAGTATCAAGCAAGGAGGACATGAAAGACAGAGAAAATGATTAAGGACCTGTTAAAGAAACAGGAAGTGCTGTCTGCTTTTGGTGGTGCTAGTAAATATCATATTGAAGTCAATGAGAGATCATTTAAACTTCACTCATAAAAGTGATGACAATTGCAACACTGAAGACATTCGTAACCGCCTAAAAAAGTTCCAGTGGCTTCTAACTCAGGATCAAATATCAAAAATAAGAGACTTTGTCACTGTTATGGTTATTACCAGCAAACCACTACTTATAAAAGCCAACAAATTCAGACGCATTACTCAACACACAACATGCTGTGAAGTTAATTCACACAACAAATGCATTCGGCGTCACTCTCACCCCTCCATAGAGAGAGTCAAGATCCGACTGTCAACAGAGACACACCGAGAACACCTTTTTCAAAATGATTTTCATCACACCAGTGTCAGACAAGCGCATGGCATAAACCAACCACGTGAAAAGGGGGAAAAAAAAGTCGACGCCGTTTGATACTGACCCTGACGCTTCCTCGGCTCCCTACGGACATCCGCTCATCTTCATCGGAGAGCTGTGTGAGAGACAGGCAGTTAGGACGGAAATCTGAAGGTTACATCATCAGCGAAGGTGGACAGCAGGGCTGCGGGCGTCCTGGAGGAACTGAATCATGAGTACAAGTTTTAATAAAATACATAATCCTCTTATATATATATTGCAGCAGACGAGACATGACTGATTAAAAAAATGACAACACTACAAAACCTCAATTTTGATCGCTATTTTTGGGATTCAGTCGAATTTAAGCTCTGTGTTGTGATGCTATTGAGTTGTCCACTGGGGCTATGAAAAATGGTCCCTGAACAGCAAGCAGTCATATGACCTGCTCAACCACTGACAAGGTGCTATGTCACTAGGTGTGACTCCAACTACAGGAAAATACTGCAATAAACAAGGGGCTAACTGGCTTAAAATCCCTCCCACCTTGCTTGCATCTGACAATAATTGAATTCTTCCGACTGTTTGGAAGTAAACAACATCAATATTTACAGTATTTGAGAGAAGCAAAATGCAGACTATAGAGTCTAAAGATGTGTTATGAATGAAGCTACTAACGTGATAATTGTTAGCTGTTGCAACATCTAGTTGACGCTGAAGTCACAAACATCCTTTTTAAAAATGTTTTCATACAGTTATTAAAAATAGATCAAGTAAAACATGCATTGAACCTCAAACAATGATTGAATGAAAATTTTTTTCAAACCATGAAGTGAATTAAAGAGGCAAGAAGGAGATATGGCAGATGAAGAATGAACAGAGGGAGGACTACGAACCGTGTGCATCTGTGAGGGGCGTGAGTATCGCTCACTGTCCTCCTGGATGGATAGGAAGGGGAAGGAGGATGACAATGAGAGAGGAGATGAAGATCAGCAGAGATCATGGAGACAGACGATGGGTGAAGCAGAAGTTTCACGGGAAAGAGCCGAGCATAATCTTGTCCTCAACAGATGTCTTCAAAAACCTCTGCGGAACTATTCGTGCTGCAGTTCGAACAACAGGTATTGACCAGATGTCACCACCGAATCCCAGTACCCGTATGAATCTCCGTCCAACTCACGGTGTCTCATCAAAATAAACATTTGATTTCTGCGCTCAAAATGAGGCTTTCATCTTGTCATTGAAGTACTTTAAAACACCAACTTCTCACTTTAATAGGCAATGGCTTTAATCCTCTTTTCAACATAAACTTCAACCTGTTCAGAGATTAACCAAAACTGATAAAATGTAGATTTTTTTGTTTCATGATATTACAGCTATCTCAAGACAAGATTTGTGTTAACAAATTTTAAACTGGAGGAGACATTTTAAACCCTTAAGAATGATAGTGTGTGCAGAGCATCGGATCAGATACTTATAGACAGGACGAAGATCCATCTGACAGACTGATCGGTCACTGGTGCCTCTGGGGCATTGGTGAATAAAAAGAGTGCAACACACACATGCCATGGTCATAACTGGAAATTTAGCATTCTGTGTTACTACAAAAGATAAGTAATGTTCATGCGATTTTCACTCAATAGCTCCAAACACGTCCAAGTGTTAGGAAGGGTCAAAGTCTGTGATACTGGTGAGATTGGACCTCTTATATAATTCTGCTGCAGGGCAAAATGTCATGCAGTTGTGCACCAGCAGGGCAGATGGTCACACTGGCCGTGTGCCAAGTTGGCAAACAGTTCCTCCGTATAAGTGGATTATCATTAATAGAGCAGCTTTAATTCAGCAAAATCCCACATATAGTAAAGGTTTACAGGGAATTAACTGATATTCTTAAAGGCGCTGCAGCAGAATCTCACAAACCGAGCCAAACCCGAACATGCGATTATTGTCACTATACCATCCATTGCTCAATATCTCCCCATTTGCCGTCCGATCTGTCGTCTACTTTGGTGTTCAAGCCGTAGTACTTCTAATGAGAGAGGGGAAATAGAAGCTCAGGGGGAAACACAAGCACATGATTCCAAAAATGAAGTCATGTGCCACATGGAGAGAATGAAAAAGAAAGATGAAGCCTACCTTCTGCACCTGAAAGATCTGTAGAGCCGAGAGGCAGAGGAAGAGAGCGAAGAAAGGAAAACAGATTAGAATTAACAGTCGAACAAACAGATTACAAGATGAATACTCACACAGAGGAGGCTGATAACAAGTCAAGAAAACTCTTGACATCGACAAGTGAGCACAAATATAAACCATAGAGTTAACACACAAGGAAACTGGAAAGGAACGGGGACAGTGCACACCTCCGCCAAACCACTGAATTCCAGTCACACATTTTTTTAACCCATCATTATGACATTACATAGTTCACCGATAAAATATGCGCAGTGCAAGTAGCTCAACTGAATGTAAGCAACAAGCTGAGCTTCAACAACATGCGAAAGAAGAGCCCGTGCAGCAGGGAATAAATGAGAAAACCTCATTAACGTCAACACAAGAGTCACCTTAAAACACTGCAACAATACACAAAAAAACCTGAACTGATTCAAACCTTTGCTGCGTGATGATCGCAAACAATCCACAAAAAAAACAGAAAACAACTCAGGAAACAATGACAAAATAATGAAATAGGAAGAAACACAAGAAATGCCAACAAATTACCATAACAACCGAAAAGGCTTTTGTCACTGTGGATTAGAAAAACTGCTTTTAAAAACAGCTTAATACTGAAAATCCACCACCACATTTACATGTCACAACAAGAAAAAAAATAAAAAATAAATATATATATATATATATATATATCACAAAAGTGAAAGTATGAAAAACCCAAAAGCAAAAAAAAACAAGAACACAACAAATGTGGTGGGTTGATCAACTGTCCCACAAATTACTGCCGATAAACTACAGGTACACAGATTACAATGATACACTTTTTTTTTTGGCCGATACCAATTACTGATTTTTTCCCAACAGGCCGATTCCGATTTTTTCAGATGTTTTTTCTTCTTTTCTCCTCAACATCACACAAAAACGTCACACCAAATTAATTAACCATTAACATGATGATAAAGTATATAGAAAGAAAAAGAAAGAAAGAAAGAAAAATAGATGAAACCAATCTTGTGCTTGCTAGACCTCTGACTCTGAGGTGACAGACAAGAGGGTTCACGCTGTCCATTCCGCTGTTGAACAAATGTGTCCGGAGAGGTGACACAAGACAGGGGGAACTCAAGCAAGCAAACATACGTGGCACTCCATCGAGTCAGCAAGTTCATTTTTAATTAGGTAGTTGTTAAACACCAAACATCTCTAGTGATACTTCATTCATAAAAACTGCCAGGTGATTACTTGAATTGTTCATCAATTGTGACAAATACAACATAGCAATCCATCATCTGCTCGAGTTGCATACAACAGACCCAGTTGAGGTGGAGTTTGGTACAGCTGTAAGGATACCGCCAGATGGCTAACTTTCTTAGGTGCATCTACAGGCAGCTGGGAGGAGAGGAGGACCAAGTCTCACAGTAAGGCTTCACTGAATCATTCAAAAGTTGGCCTGCAACACTTTTTGCCTTTGTGGGTTCTTTCAAGGAGCTCATCCAAAAACTGCCAGCAGACACACCCACACTCTCTTCCCAAAGCATCAGTCTAAGACTTAAATCCAGATTTACTGCTGCTCTCTCTTGTGTGTTTGCCCAAAACATGGATTTGCCATTTTATCTACTGCAGACAGCTCATTTTCACTCCACACTCTTGGTTTCAAAACCATGACGCCGAAAACTGGAGAAGCCAGGAAAAACACATTTCACCTGGCAGACTCTGGTATTCACAAGTGCTTTCCGGACCAACTCACTGGTTCCTTCTCTTTCACAACAGAAGTGCATAAGTCATCAGACACAAACCAGAAAAGAATTTGTGAAACTACAGAACATCAGTGATGACTGCCAGTTTAGGACGGAGAGATGATTGTGACACTTATCCGAGACGTCAGAGGAGAGTGTTGTTTATCGTGTATAATAATGTATATTTTTGCCGGCTTTGTTACCTATAGATCAGTACAATGAAAGAGCCGACTGATGAACGTGGCTGAGGGGCAGGACCCTTTCAAATTAGAGATAAAATAAAGAGCCTACAAAACAGTGCAACAAGTACTCCAATGTCTTTTCCTAACATACATTTGGTATATGCATCAACAACACATCACAAAACCCTCCTATCTATAACACACTGAATAAACGTGGTCAAAGACAAACAAGCCAACAGACATACAAACAAACAAAATCAAGGCTAGGCAACAGACATAAACACACACCAACACATTTACACAAATAAGTAAGAGGAAAAATGAACAACCAGAAGAGGAAGTAAATCAAGACCAGACTAAAACCCCAAACTATTTTCACATCTATGGCGGTCATGAAAACACCTGAACATAGTAAGGAAAATGAATGGAAGGACAAGACCTCTGCCTACTGAAACTTTTTTGACTATGATTGTAAAGTAAACATAATAAATAGATGAACGATCATCATAGCTGCTCTTTCACTCTGATTCCATGTCTGGACGAGCAATTAGCGAGCTAGCCAGGTCGCGTCATAAACCCATTCATCCAAACCAGTTACACAATCCCCCGAGGAAATCTTCAACTTACCATGCTCCATCTCTTAGCTGGGGGGGTTGCAGGGCGCCTGGTGAGAGTGGCCCGCAGCCCCCTCCCTGGCAACTGGTGCCCAGCCGTGGTGCTGTTGTCAGGACAGCAGGTTGGACGGCATTCTTCACAAGTGAGCAGGTAAGACCATGGAAGCGCTTGTCAATCACGATCGGAGAAATAAAACCAATATTCCAGCTTAACTCCAGAGTTCGGTGGCAAGGAAGATGCAAAATCGGAGGCTACAAAGAGGTACCACTCCCGCGGAGCACATGTCTCATGTCAACATCTGCGACTACGATGGAGTCTGGACAGAGCAGTCAACCTGCTAAGCCACTTTGAAACCCGGTTAAGGGATTTAAAAGACCCACACACACACAAACACACACACATACACACTGGCTGGCCTCAGCTTAACAATGAGACATAATCCACTGTGTGTGACCGTGGTTGGTTGGAGGAAGAAAAAAAACAGTGTAGACCTGTGGGAAAGTCACTTGCTGGACTTTAATGTTCATCAATAGTTCATTAAAGTCACAACACTCTGAGGTGCCCAAATTCCAAATCAGATCATCAAACATTTTGTTACACAGATTCCTTAATCTTAAGGAAGTGTGAGCAGGAACATGAACATTTCAACAGGTTATCTGTCTACTACATACCGCAAATGTGTCCCAACTCCCAATTAAATCCGAGCTGTCTGAAGGGAAACTTGATTTGATTTCAATTTAGAGTTGGTCAACAGAACAACTATTAAGTAGGTATGACAAGTGTGTGTTTCTTTGTAACTTTGGAAACAAAAATGTGATCAAGAACTGAAAAAACACTGTCTCAAGTCATGTAGACGGGGCCAAACTTGCTGCTATAACCAACTGGGAATTGGGACCTTAAGAAGACTGAGGAATGAAGTCAGAGTTGTGACTAGACAAGGTCCTAATTGTGAACAAAGGCACTAATGTGTACCGAGAAAGGTCTCATTGCTCAGCAACGCTATGAATTAAATGTGTTAGAAACAGAACAACCAATGAGCTAATACTTCCGGAAATACATACAGAAACTCCTGATTCAACACTCAACACTGAACTGGGACCTCGGTCTCCATTACAGATAAGCAGCAAGACAGACCTCGGCCTCAAGCAATATTTGGACCGACTGTTCTGGGACTGATATATCTACACAACAAGTTGACGTACAAGATCTCATGAATGTCTGTGGTGCCTGTCCATCTTTAACCGGTGCTGCTCAGGAGGACTGCAGGTGATGAACTCTTCACTCTACTGACCCTTGACCCACAAGATCAGAGTCTGAGCTTAACAGCGATCACAGATTCAAAACAAACACAACCCAGACTGTCACCCTCCCTTTAAAAACACCTGAGAGGTTTTCGGAATCCACAAACTGAGCACAACTAGAACTAAAAAATTCAAATCCACAAAACTGTTATACTGCTTTGCTTTTTTAGGAACAGCAGTGGTGAAGCATTTAGAAATAGAATGGGTATCAGCCTGCAAATATTCCACATCTAATCCAATCAGCTTAAACCTCTGTGTCATAGAGCAAAGAGCTTTGGCAGTGCAGCCTAAACTTCAGTTCCACTAAAGCAGCAAGTGGCAACCTCATCATCAAAAAAGTCCGACACCGGTGAGCTATGACACCAAAGTCAGCTTATGACGGAGCCAAGTTGGAACTTCAGCAACTCCACAATACCATCCACAAACAAATAGTACAAGTACACAAAAGGTGATAAAAAAATCTGAAGTGACTGCAAAAACTTTAGTGAATCAGGAAAATCCATCAGACTTTAGATTGGGATCCGGGACCTTCAGGAACTCAATTCTACTGAATTGATAAGAGGAATCAGTGTGTCAGGGATCTTAGTGTATCAAGGAACTAGACATAAAAGCATAAAAGATGAAGAAATACAGTAAAGCTCCAAGACCAGTAATAGTGCATAGATGTTTAGGTAGTCCTTGATACTGGCCCAGGTACGCTGCCAAACAGACCTGTAGTTGCTGTCACTATTAGGTGTCGTCAAAAAATTAATATTACCAAGTCGAGTGAATCCAATTTTACCAGTGAATCCACTGAACACCAGTTAAAAGTGATCGCAAGAAGAGAAGCATTACCTCTTTCTGTTGCCTTTCCAGCTCCTTCATGCGGATCTCTCGGGCCTCTGCCCTTGCTGCCCTCTTGGCTGCGAGCCTGGCCTCGGCCTGAGGGGGAAATAAAGAATAAATAAACAAAACAGCAGTTGTGCGGGTTTAAAACTGTGACACATCCTAATAACAGACAGTTCAGTTCCTTGACATGGGAAATGACGTGTGACACACAGCTGAGATATAAATATAGGACTGTGGGAATCAACTTTTGTGGATTTTATTTTTTTAGACTTCAATGTGTGCACTAAATATGAGCATGTATTTTTGTGTTTGTATTTGAAGGCTTTGCCTTTGCCACACTCAGCATTCACAGTCAAGCCTTCTCCTTAAAAGGATCCTTCAGAGCACTAAGTGTGTGTGTGTGAGTGTGTGTGTGCACATGTGTGTGTAAGCATTTCCTTCCTCTAACTTGTGGTGGACACTGCACCCTCCCCCCCAATTGCGCTAATGTTTCCCTTCAGTCACTATGACCACATCAGAAGCAGGAAGTAGAGAGACACGCCTGCTGAATCAAACTGCAGGCCTGTAAACAAATGACCGTTATTGCTAACAACCATCTCACCCAGATGTCTGCTACCATCTCCAGTCAGAGTGACTTTATTCCCACACGTGCATATTTTATTTGTGGCCACAGTGAATTTGGTGAGCCAGTTATCTCTACCATCTTATCCTGAGCAACAGCACATGTTTTGACTTTTCAACTTTGTTTTATGTTTGTTCGTTGAGAAATACTTTTGGAGGGAGTCAGTTATTTTTATTGCTCTGTCGACACAACATGTTGCTACCCAATGCCCTCATCTTAGCACCTCCAACCACACAGTCTGATCTTTATTGTCATGTCATGACAGACTTCAGGTCGAGCCAAAACAAATCAACAAACTCAAAGCTGCAGAAATGTGTCATTATCGCCAATATCTTCATGTCAACTTCGCTCTGCCCACTTGGTTGTTGAATAAGCCTAAGCCTACCTTGATCCATTGTTTCCCAAAATGGGCATGTTGATATGATGGGAAGGTGAATAACTAGAGCATGATACAGAGGGGGAGGGGGGGCACACCAAGAGCTTGGTGATAGTTAACAGCACCACCACACAGAAACCAGGAAGAAAAGCTGTTTTTCCAAGTCAAGTTGAGGAAAAAAAATGACTCAGAGTACAATCATGCAAAACACTTTCATGGACCGATTGTTATATTAACTTGAAATCAGAGTAGCAAATGCTGATTAAAATATGACTCAGGTTGAGCGGAGTCATGAACGTCTCAAGTAAGTATGAGTTTTCACATAACATGTGACAGATATTTACAGCAGCTGTTTAATATCTGCTCAGTGTCAGTTTTAACTGAATACATTTGCAAAATGTTGAATTTCACTGATTGAATACTGAATATAAAAGAAATACTAGCTATAAGAATGAAAAGCATAAAGGGTCCCCAAAGCCTGTTAAAAAAAGCCAAGTCCTGAATCATGTTTTTCATACTTCTGTTTGCCAGGAGCGGCAGCAGAGAACACAAATTCAGAACAGATTCAGAACAGCAGGCAAGTTAACACATCAGTCGATAATGCTCTTTTGCCCCTGCAGTGACTTGTGAGGAAAATTAGTTTTCTTCCTCCACCACCACTATAACCTATGACAGCAAAACCAATCGCTGTTAATAAAAATTGATTATTATGATCACTGTTCTCCTATCTTACAGTATATTATTAAGACAAGCAATGAGTTCGAAAAATGATCTTACACGACTCCAAATGTTTCAAAATAATAAATAAATAAATACAGTTTTTTCCTTGTTGTCTTTTTCCTCAATTGAAATTTCTTGCCCATATATTTGTGCATACTTATGCATCCCAAAAAAATCTTCCCATTACAGAAATATTGCTGATATTTTGAATTAGTCTTTTTGAAATGTTATGTTACATCTTTTCATACATATGATGAAAGTACTGCACGTTGCAGCACTTTTTGGCATAATTTGTTATGTTTTAAAGTTTTAAAGCTTTCATTGGTTTCTTTTTTTTGCCAGTATATTTGAAAATGTTCATGTCCTTAATACAATCACATACAGGGGTTGACAAAATAATGGAAACACCTTAAGGCTAAAAAAGCTTTAAGGTGTTTACATTATTTTGTCCAACCCCTGTACTTAACAATAATAGATTTGTTTTACAATTGTCTTCTCCTGAAATATATCTCCATTTATGGAATATAGGAGTACAAAGACACATCATCATCATAATACTATTAAAAACATTTACTAATAGAAATGCACAGTTTTCTACGTAGTGTCGCTAAAGTTCACCCATGTGATTTGTCAATATTGTCTATAAGTGCTTGAGTGTGATAAGAGTAAGAGTGTGATAAGAGTAACTCCTTCTCTTCATATTGAGCCAATAGTGGCAGCAGCTAGTCGGGTTGGATGTTTCCTTCAATTGTGAATTGAACAAGAGATAAAGTCATAGTGTGACTGTATTTACGACACTAGTCAACACGGTTCACAATAGCTGCAACACTTGATTTATTATACATTTCAGCCTTTTTTTTACCGTGAATGGCAACTGCAGATGTGAAAATAGGAATTGTACATACAAACAAATTTAATTACAGTGTGATCCTCACACATGTATCAGATAAAAAACATTGCATATAAATATGGAAACATATCTATCTATCTATCTATCTATCTATCTATCTATCTATCTATCTATCTATCTATCTATCTATATATATATATATATATATATATATATATATATATATATATATATATATATATATATATATATATATATATATGCTGATTATATATACGCCACATTTCTGAATAATAATAATAATAATAATAATAATAATAATAATGCAGAGTGAGTAGTGGAACATGAATAGTGAACAAAGTAAGTTGTACTCGATGTAAAGAGAAACCTATCCCCAAGTACATAGGAGAAATGGGCCGAGATAATGACCTGCACATCATTTCTTCCTCTATTTATAATGACCTACATCCAGATGCTCTAGTTCATGCCATTTTTACCCTCTGTGATGTCACAAGCCCATCGGCAGCTTACAGCAGAAAAATGTATGTTTTTGTGTGGGCACCTATATATAATGTCAGGGATATCTTACCATCATGGTGGTAAAAATAATATGACATCTTCAGTGATTTTATTTTTTAAATCTTAGTTTGTAGTGACAGGTAACAATCAGTCAAAGGCACTCTTCCTTCTGGCTTATTGGCATACAAAGTAAAAATAACAATTATGAGTATTATTATTGTGTTGTAGCCATGTGCAGTTATGAGTGAAAGCAACATTCCCTTGGGTTATTAGAGGCCAAAGATATTTCAGGAAATATTGCGCACGAGAATTGAGATTGGCTATCTTATCTCCGAAGGTTGGAAAACTTTAGTTGGACCTTTGTCAACATGATGTGACAGAAACCAGGTCTAGGAATGTCATCATCTCTCCGGTGGGCCCGATTCCCACACTCACTACTTACTGACAATGTTTTTTTATTTTTATTTTATTGTGAAGGACAAAGCAAGCTCACAGAAATAACTGCTCTCTTGGCTAGACAAAGGTTTGACTCATCTGAAAATGAAGTGGAGACTGTTTCCAGGCGCAGTTATTGCTCAAGCGCCAGAAAAAAGGCATCAAATGGTTGAATGCTGCATTTCAAGACAAAATCGACTCAATAATGTAGTTATTCATGAGGACTTAAGTGAAAGGAAATGAGAAAATACAAGTCAATTTTGGCCCGGACAAGGGAGAACAGATCTCAACCCACAAGAAAACAATAGACAAGTATCATATTGTTTTTGTATGTATTCATGCAAAAACTCATTACAAGAGCTGCTGTAGAGAATCTGAATTTTCTGAATGTGGCTATGCAGCAGGCAGGGACGGGCCTTCTGCGATTCACTATCAAAACAAGTAGCAGATCGACTTGGGGTCATGTGACTGCAAGCGTTTAACGTTGTTGTTTACTAATGTCTAATCGGTAATCATGCATCAAAGATTTGAGGTAAACCGGTAACATTATTTATTTGACTATTACCAGGTGCAGTCGACTTAACCAAACCTTTGTTGAACCACAAAACCATATGTAATTAATATAAAAATAATAATAATACATTTAAAAAAGACAGCTTCACATTTTTAAGTAAGCATTTGTACGAGCATAACATGACTTGCAGACATCACAAGGTCAGTTTGCTTCCTCAAGGTCTTTCTACAGGCAGCCATAGATAGTGTTTCCACAGCACTGACTTCACTGTGATTTTACGGGTAGCAGACTTTAAAGGCTTTTAACAGTTTCAAGTTTACAGTAGTAGCTTTGCAGGACTGTTGTAAAGGAACGAGCAGACACCTTAACAAACACATCCTCCTGCTGCCCAGAAGCTTCTCAGCTCTCCCGTTCTGCTCTGTCCTGACCCAGCACCAGACAAATCCAGCTCCTGGCCGGAGCACTTAAAGCCCTGTGATCTTCAAATATTGATTGATTATTTTTCTGATTTAGAATGCAACAACAAAACAATTGACTCCTCAATTCAATTTGTTAGTAAGAATAAAAAATAAAAATACATATTTCTTTCAATTTCAAATCCAGAGGTCTCAAAGGGCGTGTTTTGTTGTGCCATTTTCATCAGTTGTGCCATTTTCGTCAGTTTTATTGATTCCATTATACACAAATGAAATCCAACCTCTGCTTCGGTTTTGATACAGTAAATCATTTTGTGTTTAATTTGATGACTCGGACAAGTAGAAAAGTACATTTAAACAGTAGCGCTTCTTTGAAAAAAATAAATAGGCTGTTCATATTCATACTTTTTTAAGTAGAAAGTGGAGGATATTAATTGCAATAGTTACAACTTCAGATGTCTTGCCAGCAAACTGAATGTGTTTATACTGAATTTGGAAAAAGAATTTCGTCAGAAGAAGGCTTATCCTCCAAGCTCAACATGACGGTCACTCGTTATTAGTTTGTAACTGAAGATGGACTGCTGCTGCTCTCCACATGTTTCTAATAGTGAGAGGCTCAGTTTTGTGATGCTGTAAGAGGAACATGCACCAGGAAAATTCAGCTTCAGCTTGAGGCGGTTTGTGTTGCGACCACGCATCACAAGGGCAAGTAAATAATACTATTGAGGAAGTTAGATCATCTAGCTTGCAGGTACAACACAGAAAAAGTTTCGCTTGCAAAGATGATTCAAACAACAGTATTTAACTGGAGGGGATGTATTTTCTGAAGAAGCTGACCAAAACAGTTTGGCAAAGACAACTTAATTTCCTGATACACTTCAAGGCCTAGTTAACGTTGCATTTCCGTGCTCAGGATTCTATTTATTTATTCGGTTTTATTACTGGGACATCAAACTTCACATGGATAGTCCAAGCCAAAGAATGTGGATCAAACAACAAAGGAATCTCAACAGAATGCAATGTATAACAAGGAACTGTTTTGACTGTTGCAGGCTAATATTAGTAAAAAGGAAAAAAATGTCAAATTGCACCATGCAGCAGTTTTGTTTTTCTCTCAACACTTTCCCATGTTTCACTGAATTTCCATTTGACAGTTCTTTAAATCACAATTAGGATTTGATATACTGTACAGAACCTGAGGTAGAAATAGTTTTGCAGGAGGACAACCTGAATCTTCAAAGTGATTGATCTCCAAACCACTATTTTAGAGCAGAAGGCCACATTCCACAGCCGGACCAACACACAGGTTTTACGATCCACTGTAAAGAGATAATGGTCCTATGTGAACGACCCCAGCGGCAGTTAAGGAGCGTCTCCCACGTACAGTTACTTTTATGAGAAGCCAAACACAACCCAAAAATAACAAACTGCTCCCTCATGATCATATGGAGGCATTGAATTTAAACATTAAATTCACAGCAATCTGGTTTGATCATGTCGCCAATCTGTGTAGCTGATGAAGCATCAATGTTCAGTATAGTCAAGTCTCATCTGCAACACAAGCTAGGAACGTAAAACAGGAAATCCTTTGATGCTGACTCAGTAATTTTAAGTGCTCAATGTTTTTTTTAAAATCATGGAATGCAAATGCTACACTATATGTGTAGGTGACATGATGACAAAATCAATTCAAATGAACAGGTCAGCCATGAAGAGCGAATAGCCCCCGACACTCACAGAGATGTTGGTTGGCAGCTGTGAATGGTCAGCCCTATTTAGAGGAACCTTGAGGAAATACACCCCTCTGTGACGTATCTGTCATGAAAACAGTCTGTAAGAGGCCTTTGTCCTGCAGCATGCCACCGAGAAGATGTGGAAGAGATGAATTTGAGAATTTCCGACACTGCTCGTCATAAAGTGCCCAGGTTTGACCTCCCTGGTTGACCTTTCTTCCCCATTTAACTTCTCAAAAACACACTGCTGGTGTGCAAACAGGAAAGGGGGTGTGATAACAATCTGCATTAGCAGTGCGTGTAATGATGTCATCGAGAGGAAGCAGACACACACAGACTTCACTTCCTTCTAAGGAGACGTGAGTCAGCCAGTGAGTTGCACACATACATACACACTCTCTCTCTCCATGGGCAAATAAATGTGAATTTAAGCACTTTGTGGTTGAAAGGGTGTTCACAGGAAACACCGGTCCACACCAGTCAGACGCCGCGTGCCAAGGTTTCATTTCAGAACACCATCAGAACATTTCTGAGAAGTGCGACTGGCTTCATCCTCACACATCGCTTCATCGTCATTATCATGTCGATTTCCCATGACAATGCAAAAGCCGTCTGAACTGAAGATCAACTTCGCCATGACGGCGGGATTTCTGGCCAGACGTGTAAGAATGAAAAGGGGGATTGCGCGGTGGGCTTGTTCTTCTGCGCCAGACTAATCCTCATAAAGCTCTCTTCAACGCCTCACTGAGCTTTTGAGAAGCAACACACAACCTGTCAGTTTAATCTAGAGTGTAAACAGTTTCCTCAGAGCAACAGAACATCAGCAGCTTCCTGAAGATGAAGGCAGACAATCGAGGTGTTGACAACACTAATCCAGTGATGGATCTTAAATCAAGAGGTTCGGTCTCTACGTCATGCCAATCAGATGTAAGATTATGACCAGCTGGCTAATATAGCGGGAGTTTGCTACAAAAAAAAATCCATGCTTTGTAGTTTTCAAGCTCAGTGTGCAGTGATTTGAGGGTTCATACACCTGTAGTTATTTTAAATGACTTCTCCACAACTCTTCTTGACCAATGCGACAATAACAGGCCAAGTTATGTGTGAAGCAACTCAAGACTCGGAAAAAGTACCGTATACCTCATATCTGGTCTGACATTTTACAATCGCAATTTCAATACATAAATCTTAAAAAGAATCTCCTCAAATTTAGAGCTGAAAATCCAAATACTTGTCCCAACACATGATAGTACCAGGGATTTACGTGAAAAAAGCCTCAGCGCTAGATTTAAAATATTGCCTCAAGTTGCCATCCTGACTCCATAACTTAAAATCTGTTTTTCCACATCATTTTAAAAAGCAAAATAAATTCCAACTACAGGCTATAAATGGGTGAACAGTGAAATTGTATTTAGCTATTGAGTCTGCTACATGATGATGTCGGCAAATGTGTACATGAACAAAGTTTCTGAACTATTGAAAACCAAATTTCTACTTGAGAAAACTAAACAAGGATTTAGAAATTGCACAGTTAAAGCATATTTTAGAGTATTTCTACCAGCAGACAGTGGAGCCAAATAGGCTGCAATCAGCCATTATTAAACTTTGAATTTGTGATAATTATTTTATTTATTTAATTTTTAAAGCCTATGTGGATTTCCCATTTTTTCCTGTTGAATCATGAAACAGACACTGCATAACAGAAGCTGTTTATATTAGGAAACAATCAAACACAAAACTAAACACATATGGGTCTCCGCCGTGGATATTCTACAAAAATAAATAATTAATCAAGGTACGTTATTTGGGGAATTTGATGAATCAGTAACAGCCGTTTGCCTTTGTTGGTTAAAAAGTGACCGATTAAAGGGTGGGCGATGGAAACATTGAAGCTACCAGGGCGAACAGGGCAGCAGATTTCACCATACAGAGTCAACAATACTTCCTCACCAGCAGCTAAGATAAATAATTCTATGTTCTAGGGGTATATACCCCTAGAACACGTGTCAAAATCCAATCTTGCTCATATAGTATTTCTATGTGGCCTGTGGGATGGCTGGCCCAAAATATTACTCATGTCAAATGACTAACAAGTAAACAGATAAAATTGATGAAGAAAGACAGGTCAATGCATGTGCTTCAATTACAGTGCATTTTGTGTTACATACGTTCGGTCTAAGCAGACAAACAACGACAAACAAATGGACAATCATGTGAGTTTGAGCCACGTTTAAAGGCAAACTCATCTCACCATCCGAATCCAATTTCTTGTTAGGATATTCTGTCACTAAGGGATCGCATCTAACACCCAGACCTTCAGGTTTTCTATATTCCCTCCACTCTGCCACAGCACATCAATAAGGGAAGAATGAAGCGAGACCTTCATTGTGTTATATATCAGCGTGATAGCTAAACACCTGTAAAAATGTAGAATCATAAGAGAACTCAGCAACTACAATCCCAAGGCGGCTCCATTATTCTCTCCGTAGTTGGTAAAACAATGGCTGTATTCTAAAAGATTAAGTGTGACCTCCAGCTGAAGGTCACTCTCACAGCTGTAGGTAGTGTTTGGATTAAAAGTGATTCCACAGTGGAAAGGCAACAATTCCTTTGAGAGGAGATCAACCAGTACCAACATTCTTTCCTTGTGTGGGGTCCAAAATTGGAACTGAAACAGCTGAATAAGACGCGCTTGACCCAAGATTATTTTGATTTTGACTGAATTTTTTTTACATGCAAAAATTAAAATGAAAAACTAGTCATTTATTGAATGACACGAAGAGATAAAAGGCGGCAACATGGTGGTCTGTGACAGGTATGCTAGTAAATACAACAATCCTTCAGTTAGTGTAAACATGTGAAGGACTTCAGACAAAAAACTCTAAAAATAAACATGGCTTAAAGAAAAGTAGCTGCAGAACTATGTCAGACCTAGGCAAAATGTGGCCTGGGGGAAGATGCAGCCCTCATGAGGGCAGAGTAAAAATATTCTTGTACCTCACCTGTATTGTTTCCATTCATGGTTCAACTCTAAATATGACAATATATAATAATGTTTAATGTGCTGTTTTGAAAATGTTTTGTTCTCTAATGATTTACAGTATGTGTCAATATTACGTATACAAAAACACTTTTGTTCAATCAATATAACTTTGACTTATTTTGACTTTTGTTTCTCGTCATATCATGGCTTTTTTTCATCCTCACTTCTTTCTTTTGACTAGACATCTCCTCACAACAGTCACAGTATGTAACATGGGCCGATCCACGAAAACACAGCCAGGTGGTCATAATGGTATGGCTCTATGAGTAGATGTGAGATTACAAATGACTTATAAGAGGATGAATGATGTAGAAAGTAAAGGTTTGGTTGCTAGCATTTTCATTACTAACCTAACCTGGTGAACTACAACCATTTATTATTTATAAAGGATTAACTTTTTTTTGTCACTGTGGCAACTTGATGCTGTAAATAAAGCCACAATATTTAACCTCACAGATTAAAAATAAAGCTAGCTTTATGATATCGAAAATGAATATGACCTGAAACGGCCCAACCCCTCTTTCACCCAAGTGCTGCCTGGCTAGTGGGGCAAGTTGGTGAGCTCCCATATCCCACCACCCCCTCCTCCAGAGACCCTCTCTCAGTGAGCGCAGCAACAGCTGATCTTTCAGGACGATCTATTTTTAAAGCTCTTTTGCAGAACAGGCCAACTCATCAGGGCTGACATACCATCCTGTCAGGAGAGTGCCAGCAAGGGACTTGACCCTTCTGCCGCTTAAAGGCACAGACTTTCTCCACGCTGCGCAGATGTCTCCCTATAACTGGCCACAATTACTGTGTTTAGACTTGATGGTTTTAAGGCCAGCGGTGCAGTTGTGACGTCTGCTCTGCCGCTGGAAACTGGTGACAGGAATGTGTAGATCAACGAGTGCAGGGTAGCAGGCAGGAGACCATAGTTTTCAGCTGCTTTCGGTTCTGCTGATAAATGATGACTGATCTCTCGCAGGCGGGTCGAATGCAAATTTACTCAAACATCCGGGTTGTATTGCCCCACAGCAAACTCCCAACTGAAGAAACTGCCACAACGATTGTATGCGTTTGTGCAGCAAGAGACAACACAACCATTTTGTCATTTTTGTTGCCACAAAAGCAGAGACAAAACTGTCTGAGTAATGTCACTGTTGTGACTGTAAGTAGGAACACGACAGCTAGCAAGGAGGAGGCATTTTGAGGCAGCAATATCAGACTGTGCACTGCGATACTGAGAAGCTCATTTTACAGAAGAGGTTCAGAGTCAATGTGTTGGATCAAATGAGGTTCTCCCCAGTTCTTTAGCAGCATAAGTGCCTTCTAACACAGGGATTTCACCCCCTATGGTGGGTGTTTTCAGCTTGCTTCGTCAACATGTCCGCGCTCCCTCACCGTTAGGCGAACAGGAATCTGAATTTTAGGGTAGGCTGGAAAGGACTGCACACCCCCAACACTGGGAAAAATCCTGGAGTGAACCCTGGCACTGATCCTATGCCGTGACCATCCTGGAGTGTTTATAACTTTTTTTGATAAAAGTAAGCAAGTAAACTTTCAGATTAAAGTTTAAAGATTTAGTGAGGACACACATCTACCCCCCAAAAAACAATAAATAAATAAATAATAAGGCGACACAATGCATCAGAGAGGAAAGTTCACTGAATTTGAGACAATAATATTTTTGTTTTTAATCAAAAATTCAAAAAAATGCATTCAAGTGTTATTTGTTATCAGCTTGTTCCGGTGTTTCCACTTTGTTTCAATACGTTTATTCACTGCAGATTTCATTGTTCTTCTGATGGCCTGACGGCTCTCATGTAAGTTGAGGCGGTGCGCTTCACTTGTAGCACATGTAGCGGTAACCTTGAGAAGAAGAGGAGATCTGTAAATTTGGTTCCCTCCACCAAAGCGTTAACACCTCTCAGCATAAAAAAAATGTGTACAAAATAACTGAATGTCAAACGTGTTCTAAAAAACTGTTAAAACAGTTCCCTTTCACTGCAAAGAGCTGCCAATCATGGAACGGAACACAGCCAATCGGGAAGCGATCCGACAGAGAAACAAGGAAGCAAAATAAGGTGTTTTGAGATTAAATTGATGGCAATAAAAACACTTTTTTTTTAAATTAAGTCCCTTAATAAGTCCGGGCGGAGCACTTTAGTACTGGATGGAGCAAACACAATCCTGTAATTTAGTTATGATACAACAAAAAAACAATGGATAAAACCACCATCACCCAATGCACTTTCACGTTGTGACTTATGTTATTCGTCTCCATCTTCTTTAACCACGTGTGAGCTTGCAAACTTTCTAGCTAGGAGGAGGTGATTCTCGATCGGCGGTGAGGCAGAATCTTCATGCGTGTGCCGTCAACAATCAATGGAAAACGTTTGTGTTGGATCTGACGGATATAAAAAATGCTTAGAATATGTGTGCCCCTCTTTAGCTTGCATGATGAACCAAAGGATCTAAACCTGGACTACGTTAAGGTGTTGACTTTAGTCACCAGTCTGATATAATTCATGCTAAATGGTAACATACATGCTCAACTGAGCTATGAAATGGAACATCCAGTCAGCACAGAGAAATTCTAATGTCTCTGCTGTAGTCGGACCGAACTGCTTACATTCATTTTAGCAGTCTGGTCCTCACAAAAGCAACAGTTTGATTTTCTGTCGTTTTGTCCTGTTGATGAGGTGGACACACGATTAGCAAGTTTCTGTCACACGAAGTAAACGCAGTAAAGTAGGAAAATAGACTTGGAATTCCTTAAGTCGACTGGATTGTTGGGTGCTAGTTTGAGTGGCCACGTCCCCACCTTCTGTGTACCAGAGAATTCACAATCCTATTCTACTTTATGCCCATTGAAGACACCCAGAACTTTTAAACCAAGTAGCATCAACTTCACTATTACCAAGTTCTAATTCAGTGGTTAAACAATGATCAATTCTTCAAAGTTTATTTACATCTGGTCGCTGCAATAACAGGAACGGGATAATAAAGGACTTGATCAGCACCAAACACAATTGAACTGTGATATTAAGGGATTGTGAATCAGGAAGTGAACCTGTCTCAACTTGAACAACCTGGTTGAATCACAGAATGTCACAGCAGGTTCTCACACGAAACTGAGCTAAATGTTTTCTGCTTACATGACCTAAATATGTGCTTCTTTTCAGAAGTGGCAACACTTTGTGGTAACAGTGGGTTTCATTTCAGTCAAACCTAGTGCTGCATCCAGGTGATTTACAGAAGACTTATGGTTGACTTATGTGTCTCGAACTTACAGTCACAAGCAAAAGAATTTAGGTTACAAAGTACTATACTTAAATGTGTTGTTGGATATGTAGTTGACAAAATATCCATAAAAAATGTTTTTTGATCCTCATGGAGTGAATGGAAAGTTCATATTGTTTCATCAATTCCAACTGAACAGTTTTAATTTCACCACCATAACATTATTTTGACAAAAATATTTGATACTGGCCTTCTCCACAGTAAAAATTCCAAAAAACACTTTGATTTTGTCCTGTCCTGTCTTCACCTAGTAGCGTTAAACCAGACTCTAATTCGATTGGAGGGAAGTTTAGGGATCTCTGTCACCTCAATTCAACTCAGTTGCTCAATAACTGTGAGGAAATACAAACACTATCCTGATAATGTGAATACCAACAGTCATTAAATGTAATGAGACATGAAGATGTCAGTTGAATCTTATTATATCTGATGAACAGGTTTTTCAGACTCAAATACAAAACTGCTGATGATCATAGTTATACAGTTTTAAGGCGATCACAGTTGTTTACTTTATATACATTTGATTAACCAAACAAACTAGTAAAGGACATTGACTTCAATATATTCATATATGATTTACTCCTATGCAACTGCGTAGTTCATTAGAAATGTGGGCATAAATGTGGGAGAATAGTTGAACTATGTGTACCAGGAATCCTGTATTTCTACTTCTTTATGGAGGTAGACTTTTGTTTCAACTGTAAATTAATACCTACTACAATATACTACACAGCTATCCCATTCAGGACTTAAAATAAAATAGGCATAGGATTAACACAGACAAACAACAGCCAGGTATAAGGTTTAAGAGCCAGATATTTCCGAGACTTTTCTACAACTTACAAAGCGTTATCACTTTCGCAAGGCCTGGAATGAAATGTGGATTTCTACACTCCAGTGGTTTCCCAAGTCAGACTCAAGAGTCCTTTACAGTCATTTTATTTCAGGAAAATTGAGTTAAAAATAGCAACAAGACGGACATGTGTCACTGGGTCATATGTTGCGACTATTTTGAGGATACAATGTGGGTCTACGGGGGGTACGAGGTGAGGCCGTCCGGACTTTGTTAACCCGCTTCAGATGAGCGAACTCACCTCTCTCGCGATGAGATTTAAAGCATCGTCCTCCGCCGTAGACCTCTCCTTGTTGGTGGTTCGTTTCCTCCCGGCCCCCTGAGTCCCCATTTCTCAGTCGCCCAGTTCGTGTCTCACATCAGCGGGTAATCCACACTGTGCCCAGCAGCGCTCATGTGTCGTCAAAGTGACCGGTTCTGGTCCAGCATCCGTTCGAGCTTCTTCCTGTGTTTGTGCGACGACCGCAGTTCAAAACCGCACGTGCGTCTCCGTTGCGTTTACGGGCAAATTTCAGACTCTGGAAGAATCGAGGTTTCCGGGCAAATTCCCTCACAAAACTAAAATATTCCACAAAATTGATGAATGAACAATGTTTGGCTTCGGAGGTGAAAACAACGTGAGGCTTCTCTCCGCTGTGCTGTACATGAATGAAACGGCCACCTGACGGATTCTCTGCAACAGACTGTCAAACTTCAAAGTCTGTACTCGATCGTGCTGCCTTCAAATCCCGTCGGAAGTTATGCTTCCAATAAAAGGTATGACACATTAAAGAAGACAGAATACTACTCACGGAAATAATAATAATGATAACAATAAAAGAAAAGTCGACATTTTGCTCTTCACTTTTATAATATTTGTACCGTAACATATATATTGAAAAAATATTTCGAGGTGATACAAACTAATACGGATACACTCGTAGTGATGATATATCGTAGTGTTAAATTCAAAGGCGAAATAAATACAAGCCACATAAAACATTCCAACACAAATAATCCCAGCACATAGCAATATTTTTTTTTTCTGAATTCGGTGTGCAATAAGTTTTCCATACAACCCTTGAATGCAGCATGATCATCCTGGCCAGGTTCGGGTTTCATGAACAGACACAGACAGAAAACACCGCTGGACTCGTTTACACGCAACTATTTTTAATGATGATGAACGGGGTGATCTATAAAGGGACATGGAATTATCCTGGCGTTATTTGTGCATCATCATTAGTTTTCATGTCACATGTGAGTTGAGGCTTAAACCGTGTAATTAAATGAATACAGATGTCTTGTTTACGTCGCTATTTTTGACCCACACTTACTTTCTTATCCCCTTTAACATCAAATCGTATACATTCCAGGATATAAACAGCAGAATGGAGCTGGAGCTCAAAAGGTGGAAGCGGGATGTTGCTATCTAGCGGTTGTTTAGGAAACTGCACTGTAACTAGAGAACAGGACCATTGCCTTCTACATCTTATTTCTTATTGATTCTGTTAACTCTGTGATTAAATATAATATTTAGATAACATTTCCCCGCGACAATGAATAGTAAATCTTTATTGTCATTTGAAAGAGACAAGTGTCGTAAAACAAGACAGAAAACAAATAAATGGAGCTGAGATTTCAATCTTACACTTTTTACATATTATTCACTAGTGTGTTCAATATCCAATATTTTAGATGTCATTGTGTAAGTACAGTAAAATTAAATATGCTTTAATCATTAGAGTTGAAAGGACAGATGTGACAATAAAGCAATTAATTAAGCGTCTCAACTAATAATAATAATATAATTCTGATTTGTTTATTGGGATTTGAAGTTGACTTATTTCATTAAATCTGTTTTGAAACAAAAAAAACAACAAACAAACAAACAAAAAACACCAATTACAAATCACGAGCTAACAGAGCTAACGGCTAACAGGACGTCTCACTTCAAAACTTTTACACTCGTAAACGATCAAAAGTCTGCGACGTTGTTTCAAAGTTGGCTAAAAAGAAACTGCAGAAGCACAATTGCGTTTTGGTCGAGGGTTGCCTTTGGTGGTTTGCCTCAGGATTTTTTTTCAGTGAATGAGGTGAGCCATGGAGAAAAAAAAAGTTGAAAAACATTATTATTGTGTTTGGAGGATGATGTCTAAACCAAGCCATTCTATTTTTAGGATTGGCCTTTATCCACTAGGTGGCAGTAGATGATAATCGCTGATCATTTCTCACCACTTTACAAGGGTGGTTTTGGCGCCGAACAATTCCCAAAGCTCCCATCACCTTCCCTCTCACAAATATGTTCTTTTCTTTGTTTTTATGGGACTCCAAGGGATTCAATTGTCGTGCGTCCTCCACATAAACAAGTCTCCCCTCCAGACGACTGATTGAAAACATCTGTCAGGTCAGAGCAGACAGTTCTTTAAAATGACTTTTTATGGCTCGGATTGAAACCCAAACTGCTGTAAGAGAAATAATCTTGACTCCGGAATCCATCTGCTGAGACGAAAGAAACAATCATACTGGGGCAACATATGGGAGCCGACCAAAGAGTCCTGTTGTGGGAGTAAATCAAAAACACGTCTGTGCAAATCGAATTATTTAAAAGAAACACTTGGGAATGTTAAAGCTCTGCTGAGACCATGCTGGAGTTTATGAGTTATAACTTAGTCTCTTAAGCGCCTTTGACAGATGGAACATCTTGCTTTTATGAATACACGCCATGGAGTCTCATTTGGACATCAAAGTACCTCAAACCAAATCTCCCATGCGATTGTGAAACAGCAGCCATTCACACGATGTAAAGATTTGGCATCTAATGTAATTCTAAATGGATGCCACCAACAACATGCAGTCATAATAGCTCATGATCTTCATGAAGCAGTCTTCTTGTGAGGGCCCAGTGGGTGGAGCAGCGGCGGCAAGAAGGAAACATAGTCACATCTGAACAAAGGAACTCTTGGAAGCACTAGCAGCTGTCAATTAAGTATTAGAATAATGAAAGATTTGTGTGCAAACTTTGACTGAAAATGCGCTTTATTTCTTTTACAGGTGAAAGCGGAAGCAACATGCAGAGCGGGTCTTGGAGATCACCACCAGGGGACGCACTGACAAGACTTGCAAAAAATGTTGTCATTCCAGAGGCACATTCTACACCAGCGGCTGGTCTCTTGTTAGCCCAGAAAAGACCCAGACAGAGGTTCTGCTTCACAAATCTCCGTCCAAACTGGCCCAAAAGTCACGATGCCACGGTTGGAGTACCAGGACAGGTTGATGTGTGAATCTGAAACAAGATGTTTTCGGGAGTGAAATCATGTAAGAGTCAAGACAATGGTGCATGTTCCATACTACTGATGGGTTGGTGAGGCTTCATGAAACAGTGTCTTTATTTTCAGAGGTCAGTAGGTGGCGCTCATGGTTTAAAAATGAAGAGAGGTTTAATTGAAATCGTAGTATAAAGTCAATGATTTTAGAGCAGAGAGTGCCATCTAGTGGGCTCTGAAAATGAGGACACTGTTTCATGAAGCCTCACTGAGGTCGCACAAATCCAACCACCTCTAGTCAAATGAAACTGCTTCACAACGCAAACTTGACCCCCGCATTGACTGCTTTTCACGACCATCAACTTGAACTCAACATCGCCATGACGACACAGAGGACCGTCCAGACTCTCATTCTGGCTCCACCATAACAACAAACACAAGTCAGACTTTTGTGACTACAACTGTCTACGTAGCACAAGAGTTGCAATGGTGAGAGCCCTGGTGAAGAGCTCCATCTCCCACAATAGACTTTGAGTCGCTCTTCTGTGCATAGTTGTCTTTTTTTTTTTCAGTTACAATTCTGTTTTCTCACCAATATACCAAAAACATAATTTGAAAAACATAATAGATCAAATGAATTCCTGTGAACATAATAACAAAAAGAAAAACTGTTTAAAAAAATAATTCCAACATACCTGATCAATGCAGCTGCAACTGTCATATATTCGCTCCATTAAATTCCAGGTCTGTGTTGCAGCTTCACTGAAACTGGGTTTGCAGTGTACCTTCGCATAGAACATGGTGCATAGGTTTCCTCTGGGCACTCCGGTTTCCTCCCACAGTCACGAAACATGACTTGGACAGACTGGTTTTAGCCGAAACAGGCCCCGGACCGGTAACTTGTCTGGGATAAACCATGGAATGGCTGAGTAGAACATCTGTATCGATATTATTTAACTGGTGTAGAAAAGCATTCACATGACCTCAGCCAGGGAAAACCAAACTGAAAATGTGTACAGCCACAAGAGGAAGCTGGGGTTTCTGGGGAAAAAGGTAGAGATGAACTGGCGAGGCGTCTTGAAACACTGACCAAAGCCCACTAGATGGCACTCTTTACTCTAACATCTTTGGCTAGAAACAACTATTTCAATGAAGTGTCACAAATTTTCAGACAGAGCGCCACCTACTGAGCCTTGTGTGTTTCATGAAGTTTCATCAGCCCATCACTAGACAAAGGTGCATGAACCATCTGAAGGGACTCAAATTCAACCCGTTCCTTGCGAAGCAAACTCATTCAGCCGACATGTGCATCTTTATTCTACTGTTCAGGAAACAAACACACAAGCATGGTCTTCCTCCAGAGGACTTCAGTGGAGAGACAACGTAAAAAATATACATCAACAATCTTAATATGTGATATAAAAGATAAATGCTCAGCTACTGTTACAATTCTAAGTTTTGTTAGTACGACACACTTAAATACAGCAAACATTTCTCGCAAAAATTGACAATTCATGGGACAGCGACAGTGAGGTAAATGAATAAATTAATACTGTTGTTTATGGAATGATTTTCCGAGGAATGAAGTGAGAGCATTTAGTAAAATATGAAAATAGAGATTGACTAAAATAAGATTAAAGGCTAAGATTATTTATGAACCTAGATTTCGTTACCGCAGCTCTTATTTATAAATGATTAACACAAAATATATTTTTAAAACTCAACTGACATCTGTATCTGATACATATAACTCAAAAATAATATCAGCCGATGTAAAGTAAAAATGAGATATAAAATGTTTTTGAGTAAAAGTTTAATAGACCTAAAATATATGTATATAAAAGTCAAGAGTAAAAAGATGAATCACTGAACTAAATCCATATTGCTAAAATGTGATTTAATTCTGTTTTTAATAAAGTGGGATGACTTTCAAAAATCCTTTCAATCTTCTTTTGGCAAAACTGTAATTAAATTCATTCATATAAATAAACATCAAAACGTATTGTGTGGAATAAAGTCATCATTCAAATATACATGTTTTTTAAAATATTGTGTTCTCATTTATTTCCCTGTTATACAGTTTCCAGAATTTTTTTTATACTGGAAGCAAAGTAGAAGACCTGAAGAAGATAGTATAGAAGCAAAAGCAGTTCAAGCTAACAAATCAGATCTTTTGATATACTCAGATATATATATTTATTTATTTCTTATTGTGTCAGGCAGGTGATTTAAATGGTAAAACTGTTGTTGGCTGCTTCCTTGCTGTCCTGCTTGCTGTTATATCTTCGCAAGACAGAACAACCTCTGTGTCCAACTCTTCTCTGTCGTTTCTCTATCGTCTGTCATTCTCGACTCTCAGTAGTTTTCTGCAACAGGAGAAGAACACAAATGATATGCTCTTTCAATACATACCTGTACACACAACATTGAAGGCGAACTTTAAAGGCAAACTTTAAAGAGCAAAAATATTTGACATGAATATCTTACAAAAATGAAATAAATAAATAAAACGAAAAGAAAAAGAAACACTTACATTTTTAAATTTAGTGGAATATAATACATTGAAAGCATAAACAGAAGCTCCATTCTGACTCATTCTAAGTACTCTATATAATACACGCACGGATGTTAACTTCCAATGCCCCAGTGTCACTACACTGCCTGGACAGGACCATAAACAACCTTAAATTGTTGTTTACAAGATCATCCACCATCAAATCTGATTAGGTTTGGACCTGAGTCGTTGGGTTGGACTCCTTCGTGCCTCGACCCATAATAGAAGTCAGTGTTCGACTGGTTCCCTGGTGATGAGGTTAAGATGTTTTGGGTCAGACGCCAGGCTCAGGATTAAACTGTGAGGACTTACTTGTGGGAAAGCTCGGAGAAACTCTCCTGGTCTGGACCTTCGTGGCCGACTGGAGAACATGAGAGAAAGAGGACGGAACGTCAACATTTCTTGCTTTTCTCTCGCCAAAAGCTTAAAAAAAACCAAACTGAAATATCATTATTACCCTCCTCATTCTGTCGACTTGCATCCCGGCAGCGTTCAGAGCAGCGATCCTGCTTTCAATCAGAGAAACCTGCAGACGACAAGTGCATTGATTTTAGGGATCAATAATTCAAATGACTAAAATATGATGTCATACTTCTGTGTTGCACGTCACCTGACTCTGCGTGTTCTGGACGTCCGCAGCCGCCTGTGCGATCTTGTCACCCAGCTGCACCAGCAGAGCAGTAGAGCCTCTGAAGGAATTCTTGGCTCCTTCCTCCAGGGGGAGATGTTTATCCAGGCTGTCAGTCGAACGGCTCGACTGCAAACATGATGCATCAGTCTATGATTCTGGAATAACATTTTAAAAAAGCTGAGGCGATTCATTGAGGTTAGCGCCCCCTTATAGTTCAAATACCAACCTTCTGACAGTCGTCCAGTCTGGACACCACGATGGAGGCTCTTGATTCAGGTCTGGAGAAGATCCGGTCCGAATGGACGTCCCCCTCCGGGCTCCTCACCGAGGGGACGTCCTGTGAGGAGACGGACCTGATGAAGACGTCCTCGTCTTCGTCTGAGGACAGACTGTGGTCGCTGATGTTGTCGGTCAGTTGGTGAAGCTTCTGCCGGAGCTGCTGCTCCTCCAGGTCTACATCCTCCCACTGAGGAAGCGGAGACTCGCTGTGAGGAGTCTTCGTCTGCCAGAACCAAGACGTGGACTTCAGACAAATTGATTCAAACATTGTAATTTTAGTCAAGAATTATTCATTCTGTTATCTAAATATTTATGTATCGTGTATAATGTGTATCATACATGTCATACTTTTGATCCAGTTTATAATCTTAAACTTACTTTTTTTTTTTAAATATATAACTTTTTGTCCGGTTTATTTTCTTAAAATAAAATATTTTTCAAGACACTGCACTTGTTGGACGGGACTGACTTGGTCGTAGATGGGGTTCATCTTCTGCTCCAGGCGGTTCAGGAACGTCTCAATAGCCGACATGCGTCTGTCCAACTCGGTGATCTGAAGACAGGGCAAGGCGAATGGTTAGTGACAGCAGTGCACTTCATGTGTGTGTTGGAGGAAATTGCGGGAAGAAAAATGAGTGAAAACAGAGTCGAAAAACAATCTGACTGATAACAATGCTAATTGAATTACATGTTCCCATATGGGACAAGAGAACGGATGATGCTCTCTGTCACCTGATATCAGCGACCTCACACCAAAAACAAATAAAGATCTAAAAATTCAATCTTCTGTGAACAAGCTGAAGTTCAGAAATATACTAATGTTAATAATGATGAAGCCATTGTTCTGTTCTTAGTCTGTTGAATAACTTAAGAAAAACAAACTTCAAATAAATAATCATTTAAAAAAAGAACAATTTCAAATGGATCTCTATAGGAGGAAAGATAACAGGCATTGTGAGGCTTCATGTAACATTGTCCTCATTTCAGAGCACCACCAACTGAGGTCTGAAAACAAAGACTGTTTCATGAAGCCTCACCATCACTAGTTACTATCATCATTTTGTTTGCAGCCCTGTTCATCTAACTGTAGTTTGGATTTGACTCTGGTTTAGCTGTTTGCAGCAGGTTGACGCTAACTTCGGATTCAGATTTCAACAGCCATTTAAATGAAAGTTCACATAATTTTACAACAGCCTCAAGGTTTTTCTTCTCTTGCGTGATGTTTGATTTTTAAAAACGAAAAATGAAATGGAGCTGCGACGCTGTACCGAAGATGATTTCTGCTTCCACTCAAACCGTAAGATGCTAACAGATTGACTGAGACACATAGCAAACAATGTGACTCATGCCGTCACCTGACTTCAATCCATCGCTCACTGTCCACTTGAAACATGAAAAACATTGGTCCTTTGGATCCCACAAACATCTGAGCATGTATTTGTAAATATGAGGAGGTGGATCATGAAGAAAATATATTTGGACGTTTGTCACAGACGTCATGACTCGTTTCTTCTGTTGATGCTTCACTGGTCAAATTCAGCGAGAGGTGAGAAGATAACGCAAAGAGGACAATCTCCTGCCTTTGAAAATAAAGTTTTGATCTCAGATTTATGCAACATTTAGGTTTGTCTGCATCATCTCCACAAGCGAACCAGAGATTCGTGCCAGCTAAACAGAACTGTGAAGACGTCGATGTGGCCACATCCAGCAGCTGCGGTGACATCAGTGACTGGTCTGGTTCCGATCACCAGATGTCTATGGTTATCAACAGAGAGATGCTGAGCTGTCGGGATTTTGGCCGACAAGACGTTTCGGTGTTGGATCCAAGCACTCACTAATCAGCCAAAACATTATGACCAGCTGTTTAATAGTCTGAAACTCTCTGTCCAGGACAATTCTTGTCACACTGTTCCTAGCTTCTCCCCAAATCACATGAGAATCTGAGATGAATGTAATATTTCAAAATACATATACAGCTCTTCACCTCTGTGTATTAATAGCGTGTGTACCATTTGACAGTAGTAGATGCCTTTCATCTGCATGATCAAGAAGATGTTTTGACACTCGGGTTGATGTCATCAATTGTAAATCTAGGCTTTATTCATAATATCCAAGAGACAGTACTGCTGCATTTGTTAAATATTCAACTGCTCCTCAAGTCTTTCTAAAATACAAGACAACTTTAGGTAGATGGTCAGAACCTCACAGTCTTTTCTGGCTTGTGAATGGGTGGTGAAGCTTCATGAAACAGTAAACAATGATATGATATGATCCTTCAGTCATGTGGTTTCATTAAAATTGGAGTTTGAGGTCCAAGATTTCACAGCAAACAGCGCCATCTCGAGGTCTCCAAAAAAAGTGGACACTGTTTCATGAAGCCTCACCAGCCCATCACAATAAGTGGCTCTTCTTTATGCATTTCCAAATCAAAGACTGACCTGCACTGTTTGCACAGGGGAGGTCCGGCTCTCCTGGTTCCAGAAACTAGAGTGAGACTGGTAACTCGGGTACAGCTGTCCGAGGTCGTCCTCATCCTCCTCAGTGTCGTCGGTTCCCGGGATGAAGCTGCTGTAGCCGCCTCTGAGTCCGCTGACACTTCCACTGCCACACGACGAATAGCTGAGCTGCGAGATGGACCGAGACGCGACCGTCCGGTTTTCCAAATACGTGGTGTCATCTAAAACAGCCAGTTAACAAAAACCTCCATCACTGGCATGAAAACCGAAATGATGTACCAGCCTCAGAAACAAACTTCATAGTGATGGGCTGATGAGGCTTCATGAAACCTCATTTTCAGAGCCCACTAGATTGCACTCTCTGCTCTAAAATCTTCAGATTTGAGCAAATATTATTGTGCAAACGCACATCATTTTAACCCGTCAGCGCCACCTACTGAGCGCTGACAATAAGGACAAAGTTTCATGAAGCCTCATCAGCCTCTCAAAGGTTACTATCATATTTTTGTTGTCATGATTATGGCCACCTGCGATCCTTCACGGTTTATGCATCTGCAGCAGGTTTCAGTCCTGACAGTGATGCACATTAAATATGAAGCAACATAATTCCTTTAGGAGGGAAAACAAACTTCCTGAGCTGCTTTTTTATTGAGCAGGATCCAGAGGAAGCAGCGTTCCCAGTTTTCTTCGTGTCTTTCCTCACCTTGTGGAGTCAGTCCAAGTTCAACTCCCACATCTGTGCTGAAGTTCAGGCTCTTGCGTTGCTCCTCGAGCAGCTGATGAAAAACAGACACCAGGTCAGCCTGAGAAACATGGCAGCTGACTCTGAACACTGACGTGTCTTTACTGAACACTAAAGATCTTGGCTTTCTGATAGATTTGGACTGGACAAAGTACGAATCAGGGCCGACAAAACGGTTGGTCATTGTTGATTTGACAACCTGAGAGGCTTGGACTCATGTAGACGTCACCACTTAGATTAGAATGAGGAGCCACAGCAGCACATTGGACACTGGAATGGTATCAATACAACGCCACCAACACCTATTAAAGAGCTTCATACAAAGCCATATTGTTTTGGAACTAAATACATTTTCTCTGATCAGGCAGGTCCTCTAAAACTCAGGTACTAGTTTTGATAACTTAACTCACTCAAAACATCACACTTGTGTTCCGTATCTTTGGCACCAACAGTCTTTGTGTGGTCTTGATATTTCTGTGGGTATAACCTCCGATTTGTCTTTACCGCTTCAGTACAGACTGAAACAGCAAAACAAAGATGAAATACTATCAAGAGCCTAACCCATCTTCACTTCTACTCAGAATTGCTGATAGTTTTAATGTAAGATTCTATAGCTGTTGCTTTCAATTCGCATGATTTGTGACAGACATGGTTAGCCAGTTTGATTCCATGAGTCATGAGTCCGGCTGGTCCCGGTTTCTTTCTTCCTCTCAAGCCCTAATGTGAGCATCCTGTTCACAAGCTGACAGGGTGAATTTGAGCTGTATTTTCGGACTTGTTAACATCTGGACACCGGTTCTGTTGTGGCCAAACAACAAATAACCACGCAATAAATATAACACGATGTTCTTCCAAACCACAGGAACCAGACTCAGAAGACACGAAGAGAAGTGGATCTTCCCTATTAGCATGATGGTCAGCTCCAGATACGATGTGTTAGAGGGTTAGTTGAGATCGAGGTCCTTCACTAACATTGCTCAGTTTGATTGTTCATATTGTGGATATTTTAAGTTCATCGACAGTCTGTAGTTTTGCTCTCACAAGTCCAATTTCTGTTTCATTCTGAATTTGCACCCTATATAGACTGTTCTCTGAAGACAGAAATGAAGATAGAAATGATGGCTATTATTTAGAAACAGAGCCAACCAATCAAGGCGCAGGTAATACCACGGGTCAAACTCAAGGCCCGAGGGCCAAATCCGGTGCACCAAGCAATCTTCTGTGGACCGCAAGCACTTTAGACACCTTAACTTTGCTCAAAATCAAATTCCCTCCAGGCACATTGGTATTGTCACTGACTGAGATCACATTGTTCAGATTGTTTTTGAGCAAGTGGAGATTATAAACATCAGTCTGGGATCTTTCAAAGAAAACAAAAATGGAATCAGATGGGAGGCAATTCAATGAAATCAGGGAAAGCTTGTGTGTGTGCTTCGAGGAGGAAAAAGCAGTGTCTGTTGTCTTATGAGGCAGAGTGGGCGGTGAACCACTGCTTTGCACTAACACGAGCCTCAATTGTGCATTTTTTCTTTCTTCAAAAATCAATTCTCACTAAAACAATAGTTTCACATCAAAATAAAAAGCGTTTCAACTGTTTATGTCACTCATTTTGTGTGTTCTTGACATGGACATCATTAACTTGACAGTTTTATTCATGTAAAAAGAGATCATTGGTGTTTTAGTACGCGTCAAAATCATGTACCCACTTCAGTGGCGGGAGCGATGTGTGATGTCACATAGGCTTATCCTTTAACATCTCCTTTTGCAATGACTGCAGGTAACACTTTAGACATGGAAGACCACACCAGCTTTAGGGGCCTGATACAAATTCCTCAATAAATTTGGTTTCAAAATTCACAACACGTCAAAAAGCTTCAAGTACTTCCATGTAGAAACACCTATGTGGTAATATCAAGAGCAGATTTTTTTCCCCATACATGGTCACACAGCTTGATTTCATTTATTCTGACACTGTTTCCATTCTATCAACTGTAAACCAATAGTGATGGCACTCACCTGACTGGGATGTGCCCTCGGACCAATGGAGTAGTCACCATCCAGATCAAAGTCAAACGGGTCGACGGTGAGACGCCTTTTGATTTTTTTCTTCTTAAAAAAAAACAAACAAAAAAAGCAACAAATATATAAGTGCAATTGAGTATGCTTGCGTGTATCAGCATTGCATCCGCAGCACCAGCAGAGGGCGCACTGTCACAATGAGGTGCTACCTATCTGCCCAGAAACACCACTTGCATTATTGTGTCCTGCTCATTTTGATGTTCTCTTTATGAAAAACATAAAAGGATACCCATGAAAGCCAAGTCTGAACTCGCCCGACCAACCTCCCGCCATCAGCTTAAAGGCCTCAACAAACGTAAACAATTTCAGTCTCAGGATGAATTCCAGGTGAATTACAGCCTCATGTGTGAGAGCTTTCTCTCCTCTCTTCCAGGTCTGCTTTGTGCGACAGGCTGGTATTCGCCCACAATCCTCAGCAGATGGTGCAGGTTCAGCTGCTTAACCTTTAACCAGACATTCCAGAGAGCAGAACACGTCTGTTAGACAGCGCATCCCGACTTGTGGACTCAACTTATCCTGTTAAATCACCATTGTTTATGTGTTTGTGGAACATCTACCGGTTCTTATGTGGTGGGGAATATTTGTGATCAGCAAAAAGACTCTTGAGGGAAAAGCGTTAAACTTGGAATATGACTCAAACTAAAACTCAAATTGAGAATTAGGATGCATCGTGTCGGGATCAATAAGGAACAAAGTGCTGCTCACCCCTGTACAGCGCGGCGACTCAGCTACCTCCACGCTGCTCTCCTCGTACCCGCCTGCAGACATGAACATGAGAAGCGAAAGCGTCAGTGGAACTAATGCGGAGAAATGATTGAAGAACCAAAAAAATGAGCCAAAACTGATTCCATCTCACACCAGAGCTCCTCAATCTTTCTTCCTGGAAACTAGTGATGGGCTGGTGAGGCTTCATTAAACAGGCTCCTCATTTTCAGAGGTCAGTAGGTGGCGCTCTCGGGTTACAAATGGTGTGACGTTTCATTGAAATAGTTGTTCAAATCCAAAGAGTTTGGAGCAGAGAGTGCCATCTAGTGGGCTGTAAAAACAAGGACACTGTTTCATGAAGCCTCACAAGCACATACCTTCCTTTGACTTCATTGAATTGAGTACAGGAGGATAGTCATACTATTGGCAAAAAATAAGAAAATTCTATGCATATATATGTGGACGGTGACTTATTTCTCATGAGAATTTAGCTGTCCTTCAGAGTACACAGACTCTGTTAACCGAGAGAGCAATGAACAATGACATTTTTGCTGGCTACAGTAGTAGAAGAGCTTACTGTGAATCTCAGCGATGCTCTGCACGTCGTATTCTTGCAGTTCTGATCGAGAAAAACAAGAAATATCGGTTAGTGTAAGTGAAATAAAATCATGGAAAGTTCAAATCAAGGAAATGGGAATGTTGTAATCACAGAAGCCAATGTACAGTCTTCACTTCCTGGTACCCTTGCACTCAGATACTTAACCTGTTGATAGCCAAAAAATTCAGTGGGAACAGAACACAGTATTCCACAGAGATTGACAAAGGCAGTTGACAGAGCTTCAGTGCATCATTCAGCGAAATATTGTCATGTGAAAAGTGGGTTGTGGTGAAGACAATTTTATGATGCAGAAAACATAACAAACAAACCAAAAAAATTGAGCCAACAATTGAAACATTTTTGCACAGAACGCAGGAAACACATTTTCAGAGGCCAGTAGATGACGGCGCAACACTGTTTCATGATACCTCGTCTACACATCACTATACACAAAGGGTAGCAACATGTAATAGTGATGAGCCTTTTTGTCATCGTTTTATCAGCCAATTCACACAGTTCTCTCACACAAAGTAACCTCAGAGTGTAAAAAAATCCAGCCACCCATGGCGATTTGGTCAGTTTCTCTGATGGAACTATCATCAGGAAATTAGATTATCCCTTGCAAAAACTGTTCATTGTGAATAAATACAACCCAGTGAGACACAAGCTTTTGAGACCATCTGTGGTCTGTTTATCGGGGCTCACCAACAGTGAGAGGAGCTGCTGAAGTTGGAATCTGGAAACATGTTGGGAAGGATCCCGAGTGTGTGCATGAGCATAGGAGTGTGTATCGCAGTGGGTCTTGGACGAAGCTGAAGCACATGATCATGTTAAATTGCCTCAGTACCCTCCGAGCTTTGGTGTCCCAGTAGACCTCGGCAGAGCTCGTACAGTAACAATAGCTCAGAGTCCTGCCAGTGGAATCAAACCCATGTGGTCACATGAAAGCCGGTATGCAAGTCTCAGAACCGTTTCAAAGTCGAGTCATCTGTTTTCAGCTCAGTTTCATAACACCATCAGACTTCTCGCTGTTCTCACTCGCGTCTAGCTCTTTTTTCCCTTCACATATTTAAGGTTCTCATCACGAGGTCTACACGTCTAGTTTCTCAGTTCGCATCTGAAAGCCTTCAGGCCGAGGAAGCGTCAGGATTCCAGCTGTTCCTCCAGACCTCAAACACCGTGACCTCACTCGGAAAGCTGCTGGATTTGATCATTCACTCCCTGTTTCAGTCGCCGCGGGAGGAGGCCTCCGGGCTGCTCCAGTTGATCACCAGTGAAGAAGTGAAAATCAGCAAAAACTGGCTTCATGTAGGATCTGCCTGACTATACTAAGCTTTCAGGATTTAACAATTAAACATAATAGCGGCGTGTTTCACGTGCGCTATCACAAGTGGAGCAGATGAAGGACACAAGTAAGCTAGTTTCAGCTGGTGTTTTTGTCTGATGACAGGATATATTTACTGCAGCAGTTCAAAACATAGCAGGTTTAACTTGGCAAACATTTAATGGCAGTCTTAAATTACAAAAAAAAAGGATACCGAAGCAACAAAAAATGAACTACTCTTAAACACTGGATTCACATTTGGGTCAAAATTAGGGGGCTTTCACACTACACTCCAAGGCCTACTGGCCATTTTACCCTGCCACTGAGCCACCTCTAACTGCACCTATAATGATGATGATTCATATTTTCAGTCCTTCTTATATTATAAATATTACAATTTTAGGTAAAACACGCCACAAATATGTTTTCAGTGAATTGGGTAGAGCTGTATTTTAAGATTTTTAAATTTCGGGGTAGTGATGGGCTGGTGAGGCTTCATGCAACAGAGCTCAGTAGGTGGTGATCCTTGGCTCAAAAATGACGTGAGGTTTCACTGTAACGGTTGTTCAAAACTTAAAGAGTTTAGAGCAGACAGTGCCATCTAGTGGGCTTTAAAAAGGAGGACACTGTTTCATGACGCCTCATCAGCCCATCACTAGCTGCAGCAGAACTAGTTAGTTGCATAAATGCCTTCCAGGCTTGGTGTGTGTCAAAGTCACAGTTGTAGGATTCCCCACACGTCGATAACATAGCTTGAACAGAGCTCAAAATGTTGATATGCCAATGTCCATTGTCACTCATTGCCATGAACTGCTTTTGCTTCGGACAGATGACAGCACACCACAAGTTTTTTGGGAGGCCACACGAAAGATACACAGGATACACACGACCCCACTGACTGTCAAGATAACATCATTGTCGTAAGATGTGACCCGAATGTCAGCAAGCCAAAGCTGCTATTCATATCATTAAAATAATTGTTCTACACTGACTCGAAAGATCGAACGCTGTTTTTCCATGAGCAGCCTTTGAAAACAGGAAAAAAAAAGTATATTTAAGAGCAAGATCTTCATTTTGGTTTTGATGAAACCTCAAGTCCCTCCCCTCCATACACACCCTGACATCAACACCAGGCCCGATCAGGACTGTCTCCAGGCATGACGGCAGCTGTGAGGAGTCTGAATGGGGGAAAACAGGAAAGACCAAATGGACATTGATGAGTTCTGACAGATTTGGCCGCCCGCTACCATCGGAAACTTTGTCCGTGTGACTCAGAGTCACAAGAATGAAGAGGCTTGCTGGGAAATAAGAGGGCGGCAGAACTTTCAGGAGATTCTGCGGCATGGCCAGTGGGGAGAATCGAGAGGGCGCTGAAGCATCCACGTCGAAATCTACTGAAAATCTACTGAGTTGCATTACAGATTTATTTATGCACTATATAGTATATGCCTAGTTATATCCATTAAGCAAATTAGAAAAAAAATAAAAGGCATAATAAAATAAATAAATAACAGAAAATTACAATTGCATCCGAGATGACTTGGTAATGCATGTGTTTTACCATTATCTATTGCCATGATAAGTATATTTATAGTGCAAAAAAAACACAGATAGACTTATAATAAAGCTATTCATGCACCTTAACAAATATAAAATATTTTTAATTTCTTGGATGATGATCCAATTTAGGTCATATCTCCACTTTTAAAGGAAAAAAAAAGTACACTGACCCAAATGACTTCCCTCAGGGTGACTTCACTTTCCTCAGTAATAAAGGTGAGAAGCTTGGCAGAGGGGGTGGTTTGGCCATGGCCAACAGGGAAGACGCCCAGGTTCAGGCCTTGTGATGGAGGAGGCTCCAGGAGGAGAGGAAAGTCTGGGCCGACTGCAACTAACAAGATCTCTGCAGTGTGTTCACATCTTCTTCTAATCCCTCAATAACTATTTTACGACAAAGCTTTAACAGCAAATGACAAATCAATTGGTTTCATTCGTATTTCCCAACCAACGTCAACAAAAATAACCCAACAACCCTAATAAGAAACAAAAGCCATGTGTTTATAGTTTAGTGTAGTGATGGACATGGACGAGTCACGCACATAACCACACAAACCTGAGCTGGAGACAAACCTGCTGGACACTATTATACAAAAGACAAGAATATTATTTAAAGGGATGACATAAGAGGAGGGGAAACTACGAAAACGTGAGTTAAATTTGAAGAATAGAGAGAAGAATAGCTTTATCAATCACATTCATCAACTCCCTCTGACCTGAGAACCTTTCCAATATCACTGGTGTCAGAACTTCAATGCTCTTAAGTACTTTCACTTCATGACTTGCATGCTTACTTACATAGAGTGAACAGAAACAACTGTGATGGGGTGAGTATGAATCTGTCAACGCTGAATATAAATGATGAACCATCAATTATCTCAGTTCTACTGAACCATGAGTAGTGATGAGGTTATGAGGCTTCATGAAACAATGTCCTCATTGTCAGAACCCACTAGATGTCACTCTTTGCTCTAAACCCTTTGGCTTTGAACAGCTATTTCAATGAAACTTAACATCATTTTAAACCGAAAGTTCCACTAAGTGAATTTTGAAAATGTGGACACTGTTTCATGAAGTCTCACAAGCCCATTATTTTTTATTTTTTATGAGTTTTCCACCTCACAAGTGAAGACTTTGGATCTTCTCTTTCTTTTGTCTTTGTTTGTATTAGATATTTTGTCACAGTTCACATGACTTTATCAATAGTGAAGTCCACTTCAATGATATCAACAAAATAGAAAAACAATACTGTATTTATATAAACCTTATTTATCATCAGTGTGTTGTGATAGCATTTGCACAGATAAAAGTGAAAAAAGTTATGTATGGAATGTAATATTTTTTTCAGCGTTGGCACCAATTCCTAAAGAAACGAAAAGCAGGAGTCACACCTGCCACCTCATGGCGGCAGCTAAACTAAACTGCTGTCTTTAACCACCCACTTTACCATCTTGAGTTATGGTTTAATGCATTAGTCTATGCCACTCATGATCTCAATGGGAAAGTGCTTTGGCCACAGCATTCTTCTCAGCATGACATGGCAGCAACAACAAAATGATTGAAAAGTTGCGACTTCTTCTGCTAAAACAACCATTTGTGTGGAGGATGTGAGTCATGCGAGGTCACATGAAGAGAAGCTTCATAAAGAGGATGGAAAACTCGTGGCAGCTGAAATAATAATGCTACAGAATTCAGAAATCAATTTTCAGTTTTTTCACTACCAAGCAGCTTGTGACACTAGTGGCATAGTATTTCTACAACATGGGAGTCAAACATGAGCTGAATTATGCAACTTCATCATCTGCAGAACAAATTAAATTTTATATATAAGATCCAATACATTTACTCTGTAATCCCTCTGTGTAGTGGACATCATGACAGGCTCAGAGTTTAGCTGCAAATGGTGTGGTGGTGGTTATTAAATCAAAGTGTAAGTATAGATCAGAGGAAAGTAGAACTAAGTTGATTTGCAATTTGTTCAGCAATTGACTATTATACATCCATAAAATGTAAACATGAATATAAATATAAACTATTTAAATGGATAAGAATGAATACTTTTAGTTTTCATGTTGTCATGTTTTGTTTCCAGTGTTGTTTCCTTTTCCATCTCTTTCTTCAGCTTCACAGCAGCGCAACTGGACCCCATTCTGCGGATCAGACTCCGCTGATTTCTACACCTGGGTTCCAGTCTGCGCTGCCAGATGGTTGCTTCCCGTCCTCACGGTAAACTCTCTCTCGATCTTCCGCTCTCTCGTACTCCTGTATATATTCCAAATTCCGTGCGTGATTAATCTTCTTTCTACTGCCTCCTGAGTTTGTTGTCCTTGCTCAACTTTCTGTTTCTCGCTTCTCGCCATTTGATTGTGTGAGGTCTTTGTATCACGTTTGTAACTCAGCTTTTGAGTTTTGGGTTCTCGTGTAATTGTTGATAAACCTTGTTAAAACTACTCTCACTCTTCTGAGCCTTCTGTCAGTCCTCAACAATTCAGCAACTGGGTATGATCTAGACAGCCATGATACATGTCCATTGTTTAACCATCAGACCCGTGAATGAAAAGCTCCTCTGTCTATCTGACTTGCTCAGCTGAAGCAGCTTTCAGGGTTGGATTGTTGGCTCATCACGTCACACGCCCGCTGAAGTTCGAATCACATCCCACCCACACCTCATGCAGTCAAGTACAAAAGCAAAACTAGACGAAACTGAAGCCTGTCTTCATTCCTTCGTAGTAACTCACCGACAAGGTCATCCTGGGAGCAGCTGCTTCCACCACTAAGTCTTTTGAAGAGCGAGCGCATCACCTTGGCGCTGCCGAAGCGCTTGAATCGAGACCGGACATTTGCGTGGTACCACTCCAAAGTACCGATCTTCAGAACCCTGTCAGGGGAATCAGAACACAGTTATAACAGAACCTGACGTATAGTCATGAAGAACATTGCTGCCAGCTGCTCGTGTAATACATGCACAAATTCTCAGTGTGATTTATTCCAGACTCTTTTAGACTCAAGGAAAGGTCTTTTCGGGCCGCTGTGCTCGTGCCAGTAATAGTTCTATAATTACATTCTGAGCATGAAGATGACGCCCGGTTGAATTTTATGTCAGACCATCGGCGGTATTGAGGTGTCAGCTGTCAAAAAAGGACTTGACAAGCAGCCTGACGTTGTGGTCAGGATGATGAGTGAAGTGCAGTGTCTGAATAAAATTCTCTGGGAACCCTCTAACGCATGGTTGAAACCTCTGGCCAGAACATGTGTGAAGCATTACTGGAAGTTCCACACTCCTTAGTGGGTCATCAGCGTCAGGATTCACTCCCCGTTTGTACTATAAACACTGTAAATTGTCCATTTTATTGTTTTAAGAAACATTAGTGCAATTAATACAAGTAACGTCAAGTATATTTGACATTTCTTATGAGCATTTCAAATAAGCAGGATTCAAGAATTGAATATCAAGAGACTGATCACAAGATCGGTACTGTAGATGGATGTATTAATGGATTTTTGGAAGAAAAGATTCATGTGTGGATGCTTTGATGGTTAACTACATGGGTGTGTGGATGGATGGATGAGTAGATGTGGGGGTGGATGGATGGATAAGTGGGTTGATAGATGGATGGATGGATGGGTGGATGGTGTAAATGGATGGATAAGTGCATAGATGGATGATGGAATGAATGATGGATGGTTAGATGGATGGATGGACGGCCTGGTGGGTGGGGTAAATGGATGGATAACTGGGTAGATGGATGGATGGGAGGATGGCTTGATGGACGGATGCTGCATGGATGTGAGGATGGTTGGATGAATGGATGAATAGATCGGTGCGGTGCATAGATGAGTGGGCCAGTAGATGGATGGATGGATGGATGGATGGATGGACGACTACATAGGTGTGTGGCTGGATGAGTTGAAGATGAGAACGAGACAATGAAAATTTCTTGGATGTTACATGGACGCATGGCAGAATGTACCTGGCCATGTGGCAGGGGTCGCACACCCATCCCTGCTCCTTCTTGTTGTAGCGAGTGCAGGACTTGCAGACCAGCAGCTGACAGTCCAGACACTGCCGCTTGCTGCTGAGCAGGAACTTGAAAGGCTGAAGGCAGCGGATGCAGTGCGTCTCGCTCAGGCTGCTCTGGTTCCCCAGCAGCTCCCTCTTGGTGTCCTCCTTCTCGATCCTGGTCTTCAGCTCTCTGCAAAAAGGGAAACAGGGTTTGATTTACCTTCACCACGGAACATGACCAACAGCTTCTTTCCAGTATCGAGATAAACAAACCATTTCACAAGCCATATCACGTCGCTCATCTCAAACATGAGCAAGCGCTTTGTTTGTGAATCTGACGTAGTTTTCTAAACTGCTTCACTGCAGTTTATGTTCTGACAACTGAGAAAACGACCGGAGGTTTACTTTGGCTTTTATTGATGGACAAAAGGGGAGATTTTGGTAGCTTTGTTACGATGGACGTCGCGTCTTGTTAGAGGGAGAGTCATTCCAGACTCTATTGGGGCCAGCAGCGGGGCACATCATGCTTTATTATCACAGAATTTTATGTTTATTTGTCAGGAACGGAGTGCGGTGTTCAACTTCATATTCAAAGTGGGCCTTAGTGCGCACACAACCCATTTGCAAGGACTCAAAGCAAGACGAAAACTAGCTTCAAGAGAAGAGGTCAGTCCATCAACACGAACTGAGAAGAACTTCAAAAGGTCATAAAACTCCGCCTGCAGAGGACCAAACCACAGGCCAGGCAGGAAACAGAGAGGAAACAAAGTGACCTTAAAGTGGATCTAATTATCTCTGACCGCTTGAAGCATGGCGCGCCCAACAGTTGGCCTTTACAGAGGAGCGTGGTCAGAGACGCTGCTGACAGGTTGAACAAAAAAGGCAGGAGGGACCCACCGACCTCTCGGAGGCAACCAAAGGTCTTCAGAAGCCTTTTGACATTCAGCTTGAACTGCCAAGTTTATTGAGAGAAGACAGCCATGACAGTTACCGAAGGTACCTGGGCCCTGTAGCCTCCTATTGTGCTCCTTCAAATTACAGTTTGAAGGCCCCAGATGGTCCCATTGGTCCTTGTGTGTAAACACTCTTAAGCAATAGGAATTTGATTTGACCTCGAAAAGAAGAAGATATTATATTATAATGCATTATATTATATTATAATTTATTGTATTATATTATGCATACAAAAGGGTAGTGAGGCCAGCAATGTTGCATGGTTTGGAAACAGTGGCACTGAGGAAAAGACAGGAGGCAGAGCTGGAGGTAGCAGAGATGAAGATGCTGAGCTTCTCTCTGGGAGTGAGAGCAGGATGGATAGGATCAGGAAGCAGTAGATCAGAGGGACAGCACGTGTCAGGTGTTTAGGAGACAAAGTCAGAGAGGCTAGATGGAGATGGTATGGACATCTACAGAGGAGAGAGAGAGCCAGTACATTGGTAGGAAGGTGTTGAGGTTGGAACTGCCAGGCAGAAGGTGGAGAGGAAGGACAAAGAGGAGAGTTATGGAGGTGGTGAAGGAGGACATGAGATTTGTAGGTTTGTAGGAGAGAAGAGGAAGCAGAGGACAGGGTGAGATGGAAGAAGATGATCCACTGTGGCCACCACTGAAGGGAGAAGCCGAAAGAAAAAGAAGATATGATATGATATATGATATATGATATATGATATGATCAAAGATATTAAAGATACACAACAAACACCAAAGACGTCCACAAAGCATTGGCAAAAAAAAGTGAAGTCACAAGATATCAAACAACACAAGACTAATAAATAATAATCATAACTAATAAATAAGTACCCATAAGATATGAACAAATATCAACAAAATAAATAAAATATAGTAAAGATAAGCTGAGAACTCTTATGCAAGGACTGTGCGAAACCATGTGACCGATTGATCTCACTTCATCCCAGAATAACCTGAATATATGATATGTTTTTGTGCAATGACAATAAAGAAAGTCTGTCTAAGTCTAAGTGGACAGAAAGGAACATTGAAACGTGCAAGATAGTGGATCAGCCGGACACTGAAGGCGCTGCCCAGTGCTGTCAGTGTGTCCTGTAGAGGGGGTGAGACAGGTTGGTCATCATGGATATGAGCTCGGCCACAGTCCTCCTGTCTCCAGGCTCCTGCACCGAGTCTAGAGAGAAGTCCAGGACTGAGCTGGCTCTCTTCTCCAGCCTGTCCCTGTCTGTAATGCTGCAGCCCAGACTTGTAATAATCGTCAACTCAGGTATCGAAAAAGTTGTCACGGTGGAGAAGAACTATGAAGGGACCACGTAAACAGTACGACGACTAAAGTAAGTAAGTACAACTCAAGCACAAGTTAATAAGAACTGGAGCTAGTGATGGGCTAAGCATCATGAACCAGGGCCCCCATTTATCATCTCCGTTTTATAATGTCTTAAAGAAAGTTTGCATTGTTTTTCAACCCACAGTGCCACCTACTGGGCTCTGAACATCAGGACCCTGCATCATGACGTGTCATCAGTTGTGTCGTGAAACAAAGGTCTACCTCAACTCAAGCCACTGGGATGTGGGTTCCGGGTGGGCCAGACCAGATCAGGTGCAGGCCTCAGGGTTGCGAGTATCTCTAAGAGGACCTCGGTGCCAAAACACTTTGGTCTTTGAACAGCACACTGGAACATCAGGTGGTTTCCGTCCAACACATTTGCTGCAGAGATCTTTTGTTTCTGTAAAGTCAGCCACTTTTGCTAAACACTTCGTGAGAAGAAAGAGAAACAGAATTGATCCATTTGGAGAGTATTTTCACTGTTTTATTTTATTTTTTCAACTTTGAACAAAGTTGGCAGCGCTGACAGCGATTCACCCAAGTGAATCATTGTCCTGATCAGGTATAACATCATCACGATCTGATCACAATCTGCTGAGAACACAACTCTTATGCAAGGACTGTGCGAAACCATGTGACCGATTGATCTCACTACATCCCAGAATAACCTGAATCCCATCTGTCGTCGCTCAGAACGTCCCAGCTGAGCCGTATTTAGAGAAGAAATCTGTTTTTTTTATTGTGAGAAACATCACGCGGGGTCAGGGTGGGGAAGTGGAACAAAGAGTTTCAGAATAAAAGGCAGATGTGGGATTGTTGTTTGAAAGTTGTGTATTTCCAGCTGTGAGCGATAATGGCAGCCATGACAACAAATGACTTCAAGGTCTTCGACGGCTGCCAATGACAGTGTTCTCTTGACTAACCCTGATTGTAATTTTGGTCCTTAAAGAACACTTGTCGAGATTGTTTCAATATTCTCGGCTACAGACCAATTGGGTCTTTGCTCATTGAACAGAAACATTATGACCAGAAGATCGTCATGACGATGGGGCTGTGACTGAGAAACTAGCTCAGATTAACTCTATATAAGCTGCAAAACAAGTTTGGGGTTTGGTTGCATGTCAGTTAAAGCAGCTGTCATGTTCACGTTCAATAGTCCAGACATGACCCATAGGAAAGTTCTTCTTTCACTCACTTCAAGGGATAAGTTCCAAATATCCAAACAAAGCCATCCTACAGTGACATCATGTTCAAAGGTCTGGATAAGCGAGCGGCCTCAGTCCAAGCTCCTCATTTCCCCTTTGAAGAAGCTATTATTGCAACAAAATCTGGCACACATATGGACAAAATAAAGCCTGTGGGGCCTCGTCGGTATGTGGAACTCTGCTGCAAACCTCTAAAGAAAGACGTTAATATAAGATATGACCACAGAGAGAATAAGAATCGAAAGGCTTTCAAGGAGCTTTAACAACATCAGTGCCACCTCCTTTGAAAACAGCAACTCAGGACCATCATTTATAGCGTTCCTCTAGCTTTGCCGGTCTCTTAATCTGGTGTTTGTGTCACAATCCTCAGCAGCAGTTTGATTTGAGTATGTAGAAAGACATTTTGCGTAAGGGGAAAACTTTTACTGCCCCACACAAAATTTCTTACAAGCTCACTAAATGACGTTTTATGCGCGTCTATGCTGCACTCCAAGAAGGCGCCCGGGTTTTCTTTTCAGACCCGCTCGACATGTGTGCCAAAAATGCATACAAGTGGATCAGTATGTTCAACCCCTCCAGTTTCTCTCTCTGATCTGAACCAGTTTTTTGTTAGCGCTTGTGTATTCTGTGAGGGAAAGGTCTATAATGGAACATAAAGTAGCATTGGCGGCATACTTCACCACTAATGGCGTGGCACAGATTTCACCCAAACGCTAAAGAAAATAAAGCAAACTATTGAAGTCAGCCGGCAAACCAAAACAACCGGTATGTGGTCCAGTATGATGTGTTTGATCGTTTTCTCGCAAGTTGAGCTAGCAGAAATGCCATGTTTCGTTTCTCTTGTTATTTCCTGTGTCATTTCCTTCTCTTTCTTCAGCTTCACAGCAGCGCAGCTGGATCCCATTCCGCTGATCAGACTCCACTGATTTCTACACCTGGGTTCCAGTCTGTGCTGCCAGGTGGCTGCTCCGCGTCCTCTGGTAAAGTTCCCCTTGAGATCTAGTTCTTAAACGTTCTTAGCAAACTTTCGATTTGTGCGTGCCTTTTCTTCTTCTTCCTCAGTTTTCTTCAAGTTCATTTTCTATCTCTTTATAACAGCGTTGTTGCTTTGTGTGAGAGTTTTTTACTCGCATTTTGTTGTCTTGTTGGCTTTTTCTTCCTTGCGTGTGTGTTTGAGCTTTCCATCACCGAGCGTTTTTCATTGTTTGGGCCTCGTGTTTATCCGAGTGCGGTTTTGGTTGTCCCTGTGAATTGGCTTGATAGTAATTCACCTCTTTCCTGTTTCTGGTTTTTCCCCAACCTTGAGCGTTTCCCTTGCTCCGCGTTTTGGTGGCGACGTCTTTAGTTTCTTGTTTCCTGTCTGTGCCCTGTTATTTGCTTGTTTGTTTATTAAAATTGTTCAATGTAACCTTGTCTGTTTGAATCCTCTATGAGCCAGCTGCAATTTACCACTTTGGTCTGTTCACCTGAACAAATCATGACAGGAAAAAGCCAACAAGACATTATGCACAGCACAATTCGTGTAGTGAAATGTACCAAGGAGGAAAGTAGGTTTCTGATTGTTAAATTGACTTTTTTTTTCTTTCCAAAAGAATGAAAATTCCTCTTGTGTGCTCAGAATCTCAATCTGCCCACAGATTAAGATGCAAAAACACCCTTCTATTTTTTTTTTTTAAATTCCAAATGGGGAGAACCAAGGCACTGAAACTCCATTCCTATCTTCACTCACAGTTAACAAGCATTCGACCACACCAATATGAGCGAAGCTCTTCAACATTTTTCTAAACTAAATCCAGACAAGACTGAGTTGCTGAGTGCTGTCCTTATCAAGACAAGTGCTGTGGTTCGCAGACAGAAAAGAGTGACGGTCGACACACAACTCTTCTTGACTGCACTCACTCTTGTGGATTTATGCTCTCAACATTAGGAGGGTATGTTGTTGAGTTGCTGTTTCCTCATTGAGAGGACCGTCTAGCTGAAGGATTATTTTCTTGATCACCAACTGGTGGACTAGCATCCGCACTGACATCGGTCTCGACCTCACAAAGTAAAAAAAAAAAAAAATGTTGGCAAATGCAGCCGTGCTAAACCATCCACCAGATCTGAACCCGTCCACAGTGTCCTTCAATTCAAAAGACAAATGTGTTTTGCAAAAGCTCAACAGCACAAATCCGTCTCAGCGCTTCTCATGAGCTTTGAACGAGGAATAAACCTCATCATCCTAGTCACGATCATGACCTTCATTTAACACATTAAAAAAAACCTGTATTTACACTAAATGCCGTCCCAACTCTAAGTTCATCATACAAACACATCGGACATAAATCATGGTTTATGGCCTCCTGGAGGATTTTCCTTAACAACCCTTGAGGAGCTGACGCGCCTTGCCAAAGGGCAGCGGAAATCTCCCCAGCCCCCCTTTGTGAGCCTCCTTCCGCTGGTTGATCTCTACATCAGTGGCTGTAGCTGAGGGACATGTGAGCAGTAAGGCAGCGAGTTATTGAGCAAATGACTGAATCATCTGTTGGCCAGCGAAACAGGTCTCTGAACCAAACAAATGATTCAAGGACCGGATCCAACTGTAGACTCACTGCAGCTTGTCAACACTTTGTCTTTCACAAATGTAGTGATAAAAACACAAATTAGTATTGTGACTCCACAGAGTGCTTTGTAAAATAAATAACAAATCAAGCAAGTCATTCACTCCCACTGTAATGAGAGCGGAATAAACATCAAAGGTTGAGAGAAAAACGTGTCTTTTCAAACTTAGACGTCTTCACTGAAATGACCACGAGGGCTTCCACATGTTGTCTCTCCTCGGGTGTCACATACTGATGTTTGTCAAGTGGACCTTTTGCGCCATATTGACTCTCATCGCTGCTTTGTTAAAGTTGCAACTTGGTGGACAGTATATAGCGCCTCATGTGACCATGGGTACTTGTTAGTGAGTGTTAAAGTGAGTGAAGCGCAAGTGACATGTCAACCCATCCTCACTCCCATGGTGTAATATACTGACAATGGACTTTTGCGTCCTATACTGACGCCTTCAGCGTTGCATGTTGACTCATGAGGTTTTCAATTGAACACAAAATTGCACGACATATCCGCTGTCCTGTATTGGACGTTACTTATAGTACCATACTTGGCAACGTGCTACTCAAAGCCTGTCAAACAGCTGGGCGTTACAGTCACGGTGGAGGAAAATGGCAATAGACATTACCCCACCAATTGCTGAAGGGTGCCTTCGGCGTCAGCATGGGACGCAAAACCCCACTTTCCCAGCGTTGATATACACACCATGGGAGTGAGGATGTGTTGGACATGTACCAAGTGACATGAAGCGACCACCATCCTGTGGCTTAATCCTAACTCCAATCACCGCCGTCTTACATCGATGGATCGTGCTGTCTACGGTATTTGCCGAAACAACACAGATGGATGATGATGATGATGATTTCCTTTAGCTTGCTTGTTTATTTATTCCTCAGTTAGTTTAAGTAAGAATGACGACTTTTTGAAACTCTGAAGCAACAAGGCTCATTCTCTAATCGTGAAAGATGGAGCATGAACCATTGCAAATGGACTGAACGTGGACTTAAGAAACCATAGACATTGATAAAACCTTCACTAAGTTTGGATCCAAAAAGGTGCAAGGATTGCTGCGAGAATGAGGTTTTACTGGCGTAAGGTTAATTTGTTTCTCACCCAAGTCTGTCCTCTTCCTTCTTCCTCAAGTCAAAGTCTCGCTGAACCACCTCCCACACATGTTTGGCCTCGTCGTCCGTCAACTTGGACAGATCCAGCTTCGGCCCTGGTGTGGCTCCAGGCATGATCGATGAAAGACAAGACGGGAGAAGCGAGCAGCAAGTCTGGACGAACCTGTGGTCACAGACACCAGGTCACGAGAGTCGCCACACTTGTTTTGCTGAGAATCGATTCTGCTGTGGAGAGAAGTCACTGTGCCGATGTGTGACTTGGAGGGGAATTGATTTTCATGCTCAGATAGGAAGTCTTCTCTGTGAGGTTTAACTGAACTTTGAACTCTAAGGGGGAGACCTCATCATCACACAAAGACTCACTGGTATGTCTGCCTATGTTACACAACATGAAGCATTGAAAAGTGTTACATGACCAAAATCCAAAATTTTACGTGGCCTCGGTCACATGTCGTCCTTTGATGGTCTTGTCCAGTTGCAAATAAATCAAAGTCAAAGTAGAAAACCAAATGTAAGAGTGTGGTCATTTGTTCTGCATGATTTGGAGATATATATATATATATATATATATATATATATATATATATATAGAGAGAGAGAGAGAGAGAGAGAGAGAGAGAAAGAGAGAGAGAGATTATTTCTTAAATGAATTTTCAATATTTGAAAATGTGATTTTATGAAATGTTTAATTCACGTTAAAAGCAATTTAATTTTTTTGTAATACATTTTCATAATTTTACAATTTAAACAATGGTAAGGACAAATAATATGTATCCAGTGGTGCACTTCAGACTGTATTTTACAAAGTCAAATACTCTGTTTGCGGGTAGATTTATTATTATTTTTTTTTTACTTTGAAAATGTCAAAACAAATCTGCAAAACACACTGAGCTGCAATTATGATCAGGTCAGGTCAGGTCAGAGTCTTCAAGAGGCAGAGTCAGAACATCTCTGGTTAGAGATCGAACCCTGTGAGATTCCGACTCCACACTGCGGACTTTTCAGCCAAAAAAATCTCACATGCTCACATTTTTTTTTAACAGTGAGCTGGATTATGAAGTGAACGGATGATTGCACACACACACACACACACACACACACACACACACACACACACAGAGACACGGTCAGTGAGAAGTGATGGAATGCTGCAGGACCTAACATCATTATCTTGTTTTGCAGTGACTCAGGAAAGACCTTAAGTGGTGAAAATAAGTACACGAGACCAACTCAGAAGTTAATAACCACCACATTTGCTCACATCTCTTTCGTCTGTTGTATTAAATATGACCCTTTTTTTTCTTTTAACTTAATATACTCATTATTTATATCCAGTTATTATTGTATTTATTGAAAATGTAACATATATATATGTTACATAAACAAACACAATAATTGGTTTTATTTGGCCTTATTTATATGATGTAAAAGAAAATGTTGAATTCATAATTTAATAATGACATAACACAACTTGTTTGACTTTATGTTTCAGTGTATTCTATTTTGGCTATTTTAAAATTTTCATTCTTTCACAATCCATTCCAAATGTCATTTTAATTTACTAGTTTATTTCTGAATGCATTCTTTGCTTCAGCTGTTTGGTTAGTTATGAATATCAATATTTCAATTCACGTATGTATTTCTATCCATTGCATCTGTTCTTGACTAAATTAGATATGAAATATAAAATAACACACATTGTAAACATATTGGTGGATCATGCATGTACATGGGAAACATACAAATAATAACAGAGTGAGAATGTTACATTCTAGAATGAAATATGATCAGAAAGACAGCAAGCATCACACATGCATTTGTAACAGATGGAGCCGTACCTTGTTGAACTCTTCGGCTGGAGGAGAGCGATTTGTCTGGAGAGACGTGGACTGACACTAACCAGCAGCCAGAAGCCCCGGTCACATGTCCAGTTAACAAGTTAGACGCAGCAGCAACTGACCCCTCTCCTTCTCCGGCACTTGACTCCCTGATGTAAACAATCCAAGCGGTGACAAAAACAAGACAATAAACGTGAAATTTCCCTCTCTGGTGTCAGATATTAGGAGCTGGACAGAGTCCAGGTCTGCAGTGGTCATGAGGTTCGCAGTAAGTTCAGCTTCAAATCACATGTGCTGGATTTCACATGCGGGTGGTCAAGAGTGGAGTGCAGGGTCCCAAAGTGAAAACAAAACATGAGACGGGATACAGCGACGCTCAAAACATTGATTTAGCGAACGCTCCAAAAGTTACAACCTCCTTGCATCTTGGACAATGAGCTCTTTTACAGATTTCCATATGACGGTCAACCGTCCACTAGGTCAGGGGTCGACAACCCGTGGCTCTAGACTGTAGCCCACCCCTAGTGGCTCCCTGGTGCGTTTTCAAATACGTCAAGATAAAAGATATATATATTTTTTGTTTTAATGCTGTAAAAATAAAACAATTTCCCACACAGCCTGCGACACACGTTTCAGAGCGGCATCTCGCACATGGCTGTTGTAAACAAGGGAGTGTGTCATTGACAATGGATTGCCATGGGAAAAAGAGAAAGATACAGAGGATTCACAGAAGAATGGACTGGATCATTTGCTTTGATCCAACAGCAGAGTGGCCACGTGGTGGGTCGTTCTCGACCAGGATGTGCTGCAGGGAAAATAAACATTTACTCATGAATGCTTTGATGATAGTAGGCTAGCTAGTACTTTTTTTTTCTTTATGGCACCGACCAAACTGTCTCAGGAGAATCAAACGTTGCTCCGTCATTGGGCACCAAGTTTCGGTACCTGAAGGCTTTCGAGGCTTTGTCACTGATGGTTTCTCTGACTGGTAATACTAAACAATTCACCATGAAAAAAAGAAATAGAATCCAGCTCATGTCCACAGGTGAGTTGTAACAAGTATGCTACAGGCTTCTGAATTTAGAATCATTTTATATCATATCCCACCACCCCACACATCTCAGTACCACAAAACAATGTTGTTTAACTTTGCCAGTGTGATAAGGTGCAGCATCAGTACTGTATAAGTACTATGACCTCCATCCATGAAAACGTGTTCATGTTTACTCTGTGCACTTCAACATCAAGATGAAAGAAGAAAAAAATAAACTCCTGCTTCTCTCATTTTGAAATATCAATAAGAACTCCTCTTATCTCCCGACTCCCCAACTGCTCCATGACGCATGTTGTCGACTACCACGATGAAACAATCCAGGTTCAAACGGAATGCAATGAATAATAACTATAATTTGTCCACTTGTGATTTCTACTTTCCTCAATATCTTATTCAATTTGAATTGTACAAGACGTTCAGAGGCAGCTTTATGGGCTTCAATAATGAATGGATGGATTTGGAACAAAATCTCGGCAGGATATGAACTATTTCTTCTTCCAGTCGTGAATTTTTATGTTGTAAAAGAAACCAAATGCAAATTAAATCCAAACCGCCTGTGATGTAGGCGACGGCAGTAAAACAACAGACAGTGTCTTGAGGAATCTGCTTGCAGCATTTAACATTCGCACTTTGTTTCTGGTTAGTGGTTCGTGCTGTAACCTCACAGCTCGAAGGACATTGGATTGATTCAGCTTCCTCCTGGGTTCTCTTTTATCCCTGTGCTTGGATCCCTGCACACACTCTGGTTTCCTCCCACAGAGATGATGATTGATGACTAAATTGTCCGTAGGCATGAGTGTGTGTGCATGGATGTCTGTGTGGGCCCTTTATTGGACCAGTGACCAGACCGGGGTGTTGCCTCCTCCAACAGTGAGCTCGTATGGCAACAACAACATCTCCCATGGATTGCACTTTCTCCAGTTGCCTTAACCAAATTTGCCATTGTTGTCTCACCATATGACGACTCTGACTGTGACTCATGTGAGAGAAAACTAGTCTGCAACTTCTAGTGAGCCCTTGTGGCCAACACCACAAATAAAGAGAATGTTTCCAGACATTTTGGAAACTCCCTGGTGGATACCATTCACAGTTTTGTCAACGTCTGTTGCTCCGAACCAACAAAGCACACGGCGAACTCCTCCACAGATTTTGATTTGGAAATGAACTTCAGTTGCATCCTGCCCTGATTCCAAACAATGTTTTTATTGTCTAGAACTGCTGACTGAGGTTTCCACATCTGGCAACCCCCCCTAACCCCTCCTCATTTAATTTGCCGTCATCAACTTTAGCCTCCTTTGAAATCCGGCTCTGAAGTCCTGGAGCCCGGTGAGAGCAATTCACTTCTTATAAATGTTGAGTCTCTAACACTCAGCAGTTTCTCCTTCCCAGCTCTCAACATAAACCATGTGATCCGTCCTGCAATCCAATTGTCTTGTTTGTGAGGACGCTCAGCCGTCATCCTCCCGTGGAAGGACACAAAAGGGCGTCTGTTTGCACTGACGTGACAGTTAAAATCCTCGGTATGATGCTTCAATTTGAATATTGTTGATGGCAATATGGGCACTTATTTAACTAACAAACTGTAACATTATGACATTGGCATCCAAACAGCAGTGACTGGACGCCTGTGGTCTGCAGCAGCATAAATATTCATTTCTGTTCCTTCAAGTCGATGAAAATCTTTTTGCTGATCGCACCAAACCAAGGTTTGGGGGCAGTGTAATATTCAAGGTAACCCAGTTCAAAACCAAAGATGCTCTTGTTGCTGGTATTATACTGTAGATAGAGATCTAACAAAATGATTCTGCCATGTTTACAGTTGGATGCAACGTTTTCCCTTTACACACTGAAGACCAACCAAATCTGGATTGAGAGTAGGTGCTGTCGGTAAATCTGCAGTTTTCCAGCCAGCAGAGTTCACATATCTCAACTTGGCATTTGTAATCTACATTATTGTGTTGTATCATGTAGTATGTTGGTGGAATACACTGTTATGAGGTGATGATGCATTGTGTCGTTGGCACTCACCTTATTACTTGGAAGTTACTGCAGACTGTTTCCCGAGTGGACAGGGTCCCGTGGGGAGTCTAGAGTTTAACTGACTTACTATATGCTGACGTTTTTTTGTTTTCCATAAGCAAAAGGGGACTTTTATTTTTGAGGTATGGACTTTCAATGAAGTTTTCTAATAAATGAAATATATCAAAACACACTCCACAAATCTACAAGAGTTTTGCTGAAAATTAAATTTTTTAAATCTGTCTTCTCTAATGGCTGCAGCACCGTTTCAGAGCTTAGTCACACTTTTCCAATCCTCCCACATCATCAACAGTCTGAGCAACTCTCATACTGCTGACGGTGCATGAATCAACATTTGTGTTTGTGGGCTCAAAGAAAGAGCGGGTTTTATGAGTCAAACACTTCCATTTAAGTTTGGAGTGGGTCATCCAAGTATCAGCAATATTCCAGGAGTCCTGCGACCAATGTGTGGCATAGGACCTTGCGACATTTGGAACCCACTCGGAACACACAGGCACAGTTACCAGTCCACACACTTCATTCCACAGACCAGTAAGGGAGTATCACAAGCCTCCTGCTTGCCAAGCTGCAACCAGGCCAGGTCTCTCTGTTTTCTCCTGCTGCTATCCGACACCAATCCCGAACAATCTCCTTAACCTGTTGCACTCATGCGCCTTCTGGATGACGTGCTTCACCATGACCCCTCCCCGAGAACATCCACCATTCCCTCACACAGCCTACGACCTCCTTAGCCATTTTCCGTCCGTAGTTTAGCAGTAGCTGACATTTACCCTTTACCCTTCTTAGCGCTTTGAACAACTGTATATTGAGGTCACCCAAAAAAAGAACTCACCTACCACTGCTGATCTGATCAGGGAGGAAAATAAAACTCCACAAACCAGATTAGCACTGATGGCATCTGCACCAACCGTCATTTCATTGACCACAAGTGGTGACGCCAGCAGGGGGAGACTGACACCACCAGTCTCAAGGGACCGCCAGACACCTTCTGTTTTTCAAGTGGCAAAATAATAAAGGGAGCCAGAGTTGCTAAACATTTGCCCATCTCTGCATTGAAAAAAAAAAAAAAAAGGTTTACGTCCAAGAACGTGATTAGAATGTGGCAGATGTGAATGAAATCGAGTCATATTTGATCTAAACATAAAGAAAGTTGGCTGGAAAAGCGAGGTCAACTTCCCATTCAAAGCTTCTTTGTGAGTGTTTTTTTATGTGAACCAGACAGCCAGCAGTTTCATGGGATTCCCCACTTTTAAGACTGGTTGCTTTATGCCCTGAAAATTTCCTCCCACAGAAATTTCCTTGTTCATTTTTTTAATTTTTTTTGCTAATGCATGAACGGCATTTGGAACGAATGATAAAGACTTGTTATAGGAATGTTTTTTGCCATTCTTTTCACAGTAGGAAAGAATGTGTTGCTTCAGTTGGGGAGTTCAGATTATAGACAACACATTTTCCTCAGTTTCCGTTATGGTTCCGAAAAAAAGAATTATGACGCTCTCTGACTTGCCGTTGTTCCATCATCTTTCTTCTTCTCCTGTCAGGGAGTGCCACCACAAGTCAGTCCTCCTTTATCACGTCTGTAAACCTCAATGGTCTTCGTCCTTTCCTTCTTTGTCTGGCACGTCCATTTCAGACATTCTTCATCACACATATCTCACATGTGACCAAAACCACCTGAGTCCGTTCTTCCTTCAGCCGTCTAAACATCGTGAAATAAAGTTGTATGTATGTGGTGGCAACTACGTCCAGCAGAGGGCTCTGTTACGCAGAACGGCTGAGCAATGACTCCTAACTCTGAGTCTCTTGAGTCCCACACATGGGAGTTTGCCTGTGTGGCTGGAGCAGATTCTCAGGGAATGTTAATCAGTTTTCCTGACAAGGCCACACGTGGCAGCAATCAGACTCTGTCAAATTATATCGATCATCCGCCGCTCAAATAGAAAAAAAAAATACATGGAAAATGAAATGATAAATCATTGGATACTTGCAGAACAAACAGGAAATACTGTCTGTTTTCATGTGGTGCGATGCGTGAAACACAGTGAAACGAAACTATGACTGATCGTGGACAAAAATATCCATTTGTTTTCCGCTCCTGAGTGATAAAAACCTCAATTTGAACACAAACCAAAATCAAAAAGACAATTGTTATTTACATTTTCTGCCTTCTGTTTCCTTTTTTTTTTTTCACCGAATGATTTGTCTGCTTTCCAAGTTACTACATAGCAGAGGGCGATGCACTGTGATAACAGGGAAAAGGATTCAAACAATGGATTAAATGCATTCCATTGACAATAGCAGGACTACATCAGCAAGATTCCTACAGATTCCTTAAGAACATCTTTGCTCCCTATGTTTGCAAAAGTTTAGTTCACATATGAGGAAGCAGCTGTACAAGTTTGCAAAACCTAAACATTCAGGATGAGTAAGTGAACTTCATGGATTCCTACTGCTCACCCTTGAGTGTTTGTTATCAGTTCCTGCTCCAGTGGCGTTGACCTAAACGCTGCTGTGACTTCCACAGCTCCTGGATGGTGCTGGTCTCATCTGCTGGCTCAGAGTCAGGAGCCCCATGGGTCTGCATTGTGTCTTCTCCAGCAGACTGAAAGCTCACAAGGCCGCTCTCTGTTTTTCTTGTCGGATAAACTACTCGTGCGTACAGAGCTTTCGTGTAAGTGGACTGCTGATCTGTTTATATGTCCGAGCCAAATCCGTCGCTCTGAGCGTCAGCGTCTCCTAAACCTTACAGAATTTTAATAATAGCAACATCAGTCTGGTATATGAAGCGAGACATAAACAGTCCAAAGGACAAACGGGAGACGCACTTGGTCTTCACATAGCGATGTCTGTGAGCGTTGGTTGCTTTTTCAGATACAGACACTGAAGAAGGGAGACCTCCCAGCTGCTTCACTTCTGCGTTCTCTGACTGAGAGATAAAAGGAAGCCAACTGAATGGACTTTCAATATAAACAATAACTTCTTTCGTAACTGTCTTAATCCCTGAATGTATTTACAGGGTCCTCTACAGGGCTTAGGTCCCCCCTATGTTGGGATTGTGACTCCCTGTGCTGCGAGTTTTCAACTTTCTTTTGTCAACATGTAGTGAAATATGACCAGGAATACAAGTCGCCCGACACTGTCAGTCGAGCAGGAGTCCACCTCTTAAGATAGACCTTAGAAGGACCTTAAGGAGGACCATGAAGCAAGTACAATGCAGTTTTAAACATTTGATAAACCGATGTGTGTTGCTTCTATGAAGGTGCTGAGATTGTAGGTTTGAATAGGAACATACGAAAAATCAAAACATGGCAGCAACATGATTCATGTGTGTGATGACTCAAATGTTCCAGAGTCACTTGTTTATCCGACAGAATCCTGACCAAAACATCAAGGGAAGATTAAGACAGTGATCAAAAGAGGCTGAGACTGTGCCAAGAGACAAAAGATGGGATGAATTATGACTGATAGAAATATTTTATTCCCAAAATATCAACATTTAACACAAGCCATCACCATTTAATTTGTGGCAACGCAGGCAGAGTTAAACCAGAATAAAAAGTCTGGATGGGCTGGTCAAAACTGGTGAGATGTGAGATTGAGAAAAATACTTTGATTTAACACCACCTTTACTCATGTAAATTAGCGCAAGAGAAGACTGTAGTGCAAAGTGGTCTAGCTCACAGAAAAGGCTCCCAGGAGGAAGGTCTTCATGGCAGTGATGAAAACATATGTAGGTTTGGAATGTGCAATCTCAAACATCTGGCTCACACAATGAAGCACCAAGTTGTGTGGAAACATCGTAGACGCAGAAGAACCAATGAGCTGCAGTTTCAGCTCTGAGTGAAACAGAACATTAGAAGTGCAGAAGCGAAGAGAGGAGCAGCGACGAGAATGTTTGACAAGTGGCTGACGGACGAGCGCTCCAGCCAGAACAGAGCGTGTGCTGCTACGTGGACTGTATATAAACGTCACATAAACATTTCTAAAACATGAAACATTCACCGCAAATCCTCAAAAAAACAAATGTATTAACTTTTAAGAGACGCCAACGTGCAGAAACTCTTTCATCGAGATTATTATAATTTGGGGAAAACAGTTTGAACCACTAGTTACTAACAAATGACTTCATGTGCTTTGGTTTAGATTACAGGAGGTGGGTGAACATCAATTTTGGAACTGGTCATTTTAGCTCATTAACATGTAAACGGAGGAACGCATTTGTTGGTTCTACAGCATACAACAAATAACTTCTCAATGACCCCACTGGGGTTTTAAAAATGTCAGTCTCAGGACACAAATCATGTGGATGACCAATTGGAGCAACTTAGAAACAGTGGAATATCATTTTTGCAGCATTTACAAATAGGATTTGAACGGTTTAATAATAGCTTCATTACGAAAACGCACTTGCAGCAGTAACCGCTTCCATTTGGCTTTGATTGACACATACAAAACAGGAGTCAAAACCAAACTTAAAACTATTCAAAATGACCTCAAATTGAGGCTTATATAGATATGCTTGAATACGCACGCACGCACGCACGCACGCACGCACGCACGCACGCACGCACGCACGCACACACACACACACACACACACACACACACACACACACACACACAAAAGCTGTTAAGATTCATTCACACAGATGCGAAAAAGTGGTTGAGTCAGTGGGGCGTTCTCGAGCGAACAGAGTGAAGTCAGAGTTGGAAAACTTGAATTTGTCTTCAAAGTGCACGTTGAAGCATTTTTCGTTCCTCCACTGTGACTTCACATCTGTGTCCAAGAAAAAAAGCTAAAATAAACATGTAGGACCATTAATCCAAAAGCCCTATGGCCCCTCCCACTATTTACAATGAGCCTCTCTCGTGGCGTCCCGCGGTCCCTTGACCTGGGGGCCTTTATCACATTGTTCCATGTCATTACATGCGTTCAACTAAAGATGGGGAGGCTACATATAAACAGACAACACTGACACACCTGCAGACAACAACTGGTCTGAGGGATGGAACACGCCTCCAAGCAGTCGCCTCTACGCTGGATTTGAACTCCAGACCTCCCTCCCTCCCTGCTGTGAGGTTGCTGCACTATCCACAAAGGCATCATGCTGTCAATATACTGTGTTTGAGTACTCAGCTAACACTTTTTTGAGTAATAAATACTGTGTATGGAGGTGCAGAGTATGAGCAGGGAAAGCAATGACAACACCCCTACAAGGCAGAGCTGATTATTTATTGGGCATGCAACAGGGGGACAGCGATTTTGGGGCATTTCCATAAGCAGTTACCTGTGAATTATGACAACAGAGCAGCTGTTGTAAATGAACTTGGTGAAAAGCAGAAATAACAACTGTAAATCTCATCAGCACAAACCGTTCCCAGATGTCAAAAATGCCGACTCATTCATCCAAATCGCGGAAATTATAACTCTTTTTAGGTAAATAAAGACCAGAGGCGGAAAAAGGCGACAGGACTGTGACTCAGTGCTAGAACATCCTCAGGCCATTCAAGGACAACAGAAGCCACCACGTTTCCACGTCGGCGTATTTGAATTCATGTACGGAACTGGTGATATTGTGCTGTCGCCGTGGCGACTGACCGAAGCATTAATAGATTCCAGCTGTTCATTAAAGTCAGCGTGGTGGGTTCAATGGCAGCCATTGTTTGGGGGATCGGTGAGTCAGTGGAGCTCTGGGGGCGGCTGCTGGCAGCACGGAAGGGAGATGTGATACACCAGAAGCTGAAGTACGGAAAGAGAGCCGGCGCTCTTTTGTGGGGACCAGCAGGAGCCAAAGAAACCAGAGCTCCCGTCGGATCTTTGACTGTGGCTTCTCCTCAACTTCCAAGATGAAGAAATTGTCGTCATTTTGGTGAAGGTTGAGGATTTACCTCCCACCGTGATGTCACAGCTCCGAGGTTCTGATTCCACTGGTTTGCTTGATGGGGTAGTGAGGCCTCGGGGCGAGAGACTGAGAACGGCACAGGCAGGTCGCCAGGTCATCACTGGGCCAATGCATTGAACAAAATACATTTGTTTACATTTTATTCTTCAGCCATTCTTGCAGGTAAGAATGACTCATGATGGTGATGTAAGTTTCCAGATGGTAATTTGTTTCTAAATGGTTTGAGGATAGAGTGTGACACAAGGTCCTCTTCTTCTACACTCCCAGCTATTTACGGTCGGTCTTACAATAGAGCACATACGGCAGTTTGGTTCAGATTAGATACTTGCTGCATGAGTAGCCACATCTGAATGGGATCGTATTGTAAGATTTAATCACAATATATCAGTTCAGATTGTGGAAAAAGTGCCCATGTAACTGTGATACACAACCACTGTCACACACTCTGACCAATGGCCAATATGGAATAGAACTTGGAATAAAACAGAATGGCCCCCAAAGCATTACCGCAGGAAGAGACATTTCCACATCCCCAAACAATTCACATATAATATTACACCACAAAACTGAGCAAAATACAAATACAGATTGTGCAGCAACCACTTTGAAGCATCAGCTGTCACTTATGTAGTAGGGACATCTACTACTGCTCATTTAAAACTGAAACAGACGAAGCCGTGGTCCAAACCAAAATCATCTTCAACACAATGTCTGCTAATGGCATTCTTTGAATTTAAACAGAAAGTATCAGTGACGTTTTTAAGTTTTGAAGGCTAATTTTAGCAAGAAGCTCCTCTGTGGTTGGTCCTCCTCCAACACTGACTCACAACGCAGGACACACTCTGGGTTTCTTCTTCAAGACATTTATATAAGTGCAAAGTTTGATGACACATCTTTGAAGGTCATGTTATTGTCATGCTCTTCGGGGCAGCAAAAATGACTTCGTGGGCCGGATTTGGCTCTCAGAACAGGAGTTTGACACTGTATGTCCAGCATACAGCAGGAAAAGAAAATTACAAAACCATATTTTATTCTATGTAACAAACTCTCACTGAGTAACGCTGGCGTAGGTGGTGTGGGAACGAGGCGTGGTCAGGCTTTTTCATGGATGTCATGGAGGTCTAGCAGCGATGGGAAAAATGAAGAGGAGGAATATTCCACCACAACCTTCCAAACCCGAAGTCCATGTGGAAAAATGTGCTCATCACGTGACCGCCATGTTTCGCAGCAAGATGGAGAAAAAGGCAGATTTGATGCTTTAGCTGCACTGGTACACAACGTTTGCCCTCGAGAACATAAACGTCAGCACAGATGTGTGTTGGTGTTTCAGCTTAAATGCAATCATAACACAACAAACAACAGCACATGAATGTGTTTGTGGTGATGAGGACCTGGCATGAGGCAGTCATTACCGCAGCTCCAGTTTAATGTGCACACGGAGCAGAGCACAGACGCAAACCACTAAAATTCAAACAGTATTTTAGGGCTCTTTTAATCTCTTGGCTCAAATGATTAATTTAATCCAGTAACAGACTGGTAGATGTAGATGCCTTTAAGCATCTGGCTGGTTTTCACACGCAAACGGTAATATGTGTGAAAGTAACAGCATCATTTCTTACTCAGACTGAAGAAAACATTATGGCCACCTGTTTGATATAATATAAGTCCTTATTTAATGGCTCTTTTTATGACAGCATGGCTGGTTTATTGCACCCCAAGACTACCCTGGAGAACAGCAGTCAGGACCCTGGGGTTCACTTCTGCACGGCAGAGCGAGCGACTATATCCTGGATGCCCCAGAGGCAGTCGATTACTTCGGTAGGCGAGGTAGAGACAGCTCAGCTGTATATCATATGTCCAGGAGGACGGAGCACTCTCTCTTTCAACATTCCGTCACATTCATCTGTCTGTCTCGTGTGAATGTGCGATGCCCCACTTTTAAACATGTTAGGCATTATCCAAAAAAACATATATGAAACCTGCAAAACAAAGCCAAAGAACATTTCCACAAGTTCCAGAGCAAAATAAGTAATTAAAGTTGTGAAGGAAAAGGAAATAACATATTTGGAATAAAAAAAAGAAAAAAATATATGCTTAAAAAAAAACCCTTCAATTTAAAAACACTATAAAAAATACAGTGTAAAATAATAAAATAAATAAGCATATAAAAAAAATGTAAAAGCCATTCACAAAAAAATATCAAAGGAGAAATAAATACCCTCATATAGCAGCAAAATAAGTAGGTGATCGGCCAAGCAAGTCAAACACAACAATGAAGTGATCCACAACTTACACGAAATGCATCATGGAGGTTACATGAACATGACAGATTTTCAACAGGTTTTTAAGGGAATCATTTCAGAGAGCAACGTCACAGCTGGACATATGAAGACACGGACAGCTGCTGATCGGAGAGAGATTCACTTAAATGTTATTATTGACACCAATTCAGTAAAAGCGAAAACTTTCCCACCTGCTATTTTGTTTTTCTATCGCTTTATTGGCTGATGTCGTGATATATTTTTATTGACTTTTTTTCTTTTTCTTTTTTTCCTCTTGCTAAGGGCTCCGCCGCAGTTTGAAAAAATCCTGGCTGAAACCCTGATCTATTTCCAAAGTTGGTTTAGTGTAGCACAGTAATTTGATTGTGTGATGTTTTTCGTGAAGTCGAAATGTTTGCACACAGTTTATTTTGTCTCATCAAGTTATCCACCTCAAATGCTCCGGCGAAGCTCCAATGTCTGAGCTTTCTGAAGTGAGCAGCCACAGATGCTTAAAGAAAAAAAAATCCTTCAGAACGAATGAGTGTGTCAACCTCCAAGTCTCCAAAGCAGACAGCTGCCGCCAGGGCACGTCAGTCGGGAATTTATGATCTTTTAAAAACAAAAGCGAGATTGGAAGAGATTTGATCAGATAATGGAGACCTTTGTCTTCTGGCTCAGAAGACAGAAGGGTAAAAGATTGAAATCACCACTGTTAGGAGTCAATGATACATAATATCATTCACTATGTCTTTACAAATGTCAATGTAAACATCTGCATAACAAAGACCTATGTGAGGACCTTGAGGAAAATAATTTCAATTTGGGAAAGACAGGATCGATCTTGACGTTGGTAAGAGGCGGCAGATCAACTCTCATCTGGTCAGCGTGACAATCTCGACTGTTGTGAAACTGAACATTTATGATGGAAGTCAGAGGGACACTGGGATCAGGGGAAGATGTGCAGCAGCTGTTGCTCTCATCTGTGGAGCAGATTTCAGAATTCCTAGTCGGCCAAAACATTTCTTCATCTTTTTATTTCGTTCTGACCGGCTGTGCGGTTTGTCAGTTTCCAACTTGGAGGCAGGGTAAAAGTTTGAACAAACCAAGAAACTGAGTGAGTGTTGGTAAAATCAAAAGACTTGCATTCTTCAGCACCGCCATCATTTTTGAAGCGCAACCTTTTCATGTTGAGTCCGTGAGGCTTTTACTTTGAAATGTTGAAACAAAAAACGTGAAAATCTAGTTTATGTGCCCCACAAACAAAAACAAAAGTCCACATTTCAATGCTGGTTTCTTTGGTACCCAGTGGCTACATTAAGTTGTCCAACTAAATATGTTTAAGTTGGATGTCAGAGGTCACAAACTAAAAGTCATCTTCCGTCCATCGATATTAGTGGATTGAAATGCAGCAACGTGCAGCATTTGCTATGCCGCTAGCAGTGAAGTTAGAACGCTCTACTTACTGCAAGATTTCACCAACAACCTGAGAACAATGGTATAAATAAAGGATAATAACATTATATGCAGTAGCAGGAAGCATCACAAAGGAATAGTTATAGTCATGGAATGAAAATCCAAGTGTAAAAAAAACCATCAATATATTTCGCACTCCCATTGCGAAATATATTGATGTTGGAGAGGTGGAGTTGTGCATCCTATACTGACACCAATGGAAGCCTCTGAGCGACTCACTGTGTTATTACATGTACAACGAAAAGAGCGACATCCCATGGCTTACCTGACACCAACCTCTGTCTTTCTTTTACGTGACACACTGGCCATGGCGTCAGGATCTGCAGAGGAAGCCCAATCCTACTGCAATGCGTGAACATGAAACACTGAAGGCTGCCTTCGGTTTCAGCATAGGACTGAAAAGTCCACTTTCCAAACATCAATAAATTACGCCATGGGAGGGAGGATTTGTTGCAGCCACATCCATTCCACACATCTGTCCTGTTTAACACTTTCACCCCGTCTTTTGTTGCGTAACCTCTTCCACCGAATGCCAGAATGTCAGATTTTCTAGCTGCTATCCAGCCAACATGTCCAAGTTTGGGCCGCTATCTGCTAGAATTCCAGCCTGTGACCTGGAAAGTAATGGCCCACCGGTGAACAATTACATGTAAGCGATAGCATGGTGTGCATCTGTGTGTGGTTTTCATGTTTGATGGTATCTAGGCAACTAATCTCAGACAAAGAGCCAAAAAGACAGTAAAGTATTTTACAGCCAATTTCCTCTGCAGAGACGATCCCATGTTCCGACGTCTGCCAGCTGTCGTGACACTGCAGAATCATCTCCGATCCTTCGAAAGTTCCATCCAGCCATCTCCAGAGACTTCACTGTAGTTTGCCGACAACGCAGAAGGAGCCACAAGTATGTTTCAAGGGTGTTGAAACAAACACCGTTCTTATGTGTAGCTCAAGTTTGAGACTCAAACTACCACATCCAACCTTCAGATCCCAAAGCAGACAGCATCTAAGGCTGTGTCCCATCTCTCACCCCAACACTAGCACTTAACATTAGCACTTGGTTTTCAGTGCCCTCCACTACTTCATAGTGACAGCGAAGTGAAGTAATTGACGTCCATCAAAATGGACGTCACGCGTGAAGACAATGTGTCATTGTCTGCCGTGCTGCGTTTTGTTTCCTGCCAATCCAGTGTTGGAGACGTTGTGGAAATGCCAGCTCCAACGTTTATGCAACCTCATGCATCGGTGCCGATAATCTCACCTGGTTTGGTGAACCAACAGAGAAGAAATGGGCGGAGCCGAAGCCAGGTTCGCCGCTGTGTTGCGGTGATAGATCTGTTAGCGGTATGACGATGTTAGAGTTAGCCTGGAGGCTAGCCGACTGTTGTTTGTTAAGTACAAATTAAAACATACTGTTGTGCATACATGTTGTATTGTTCATGTTGTCGGACACAGTAGACCATTTGGGTCGCTAACGTGCGACACAAGAGACGAATAGAGGTAAACAAACGGAAGAGTAGCCCTGGTTACGAAAATGTCCCTGTTGTCCTATCCAACATTGTTTTTAAATAAAGTACTTTGGTATCCTGGAAATCTATCCTACTTCATATTCCCACTTGGTTTCAAGTCTGCTCCAGAGCTCCCTCAGTTTGAAAGGATCATTTCAAGTGGTGAATGGCGACACACTACACTTACACGTGAACGCGCAAAACCAAGTGTTAAGGTCAAAAACGAGTGTTGGGACACAGCCTAATTCGTCCTTCATCCACAATCCTCAGTTTTTGCACTGAAACTACCAGTAGGAAAAATGTCCTATAACATGTGAGGATTTATCTGTGCTAGAGAATACAGTCATTTCCTGCATCCATGGGGGGTGAAACACTTCCTCCACAAATGTCTTATACTGTAATGGATAGAATACACTCAATAAATATGAAAACAAACATTTCATATGTACAATCCTACAAATAATGTGGAGCACTGAAACTGTCAAAAGTATTACTAACTCATCTCCAGAACTAAGCTCCAGAATAACCAGACTGTTTTTCTTTTTTTTTTCGCCAAAGATTGGTCGACACAAGTCCATGAAATCTCCACTGACTGCTAATTTATGATGTTAGTAATAAATACATTCACATGGGGTCCAGGTTCAATCCATTTCCATAACCTCTCTGACAAACTGCTGACAAGACAGGCTTGAACTCATTAGAACTTTAAGAGCTTTAAGTTTCTGTTTCCTCACTCAACCCCGCCCGCCCTCATGAACCTCTCCTCTTTCCATTCAGAGGTTTCCAGACCACACTCATCTGTGAGTAATTGACTTTTAACACCTGCACTCGCACACACACACACACACACGCTCGCTCACGTTTGAGACAATGTTCATTTCCTCGCCTTGACACAGACCATGACAGCAGTTTAGCTAACCTCAGCCCTGAACTTGAACCTGATTTAACCTTGCTCTTCACCTTCAAACGTGGTGATCGGTGAAGTGGGTGAGTTTTCTCTGTGATGGAAATGACACTTCTAACTGGAGAGAAATATTTATTGTTTAGGGTGTATGACATCAGACAGGAGACGACACTAGAGTGTACGCAAGTTTCCACTCAGACGAGGGAGAAAATGGCAGATTAAAAACCCTTTCGCATGTCACTCACTAGATCCACATGGCAAAATATAAAACTCACTTCCTGTTGCCGGAGCGAAATGTTTTCGAATGAGGAGTTCATGCCGTATTTATGATCTTTGAGCAGATGTTGAAAAGACTGGACTTTTTTCCTCCACATGCGCTGCTGTGGAAGTTAAGGTCACTCACCAGACTTAGCGACTTAAGGCTGTCTACTCAGATGTGTGGGATTCTACTACTCAAAATAGGCTCCTGTTAAGTTTGTGGTAAGAAAAAGGCCTCTGATAGAAGGGAGTATGAATAATTCAAGTCTGCAAGTTTGGCAACTAAGTGGTGAAGCATGATAAAAAATAAAAAAAAAATTAAAAATAGTAATAATAATAATTGTTGGAGTCATTCTGTGTGTTATGCACAGTGGATGAGTGGTTTACAATGTGAAGTTTGTCTTCCAGGAGTGTCTATTGGTTGGTGTGACTGCTCTTATCATTGGCTGAAGAAGGCGAAGTGACGTGTGCGTGTTGACGTTAGAAGTGTTATGGAAGCCAGAGAAGCATACTAGTTTTTGACCGTGCTATTGCTGTTTTGTTTGGAATAGTGCGCAGTTATTGTCACGGTCACAGTTGTCACGGAGAAGGATCTCAATAAAACCCGTCAAAAGGAACAGCTGTGGATACACTTCTTGTATAGTAAGACATGCACCAACTACATGTTTGACTTCCATGTTGAAGTGTGTATTGGAAAAGAAAAGACAGAACCACACTTACAATAATAATAATAATCACAATTATAATTCGGCTTTACACATCATCAAAATGAGAAACCACTTCAACGTGAATGAGATGTTTGCATTTCTGTTGGCTGCAGAGTTGAGCTGATCAAATTGTAATAGTAGAATTTTCACCACCCATGTTCTCCTCATTTTGGGGTCTTTGGAGATTGTGTGGAAACTGAAATTTCACCCGGGGCAACTCGACTTAGGATGCCGGAAATGGAGTGACTGGCAGTAGCAGACTCTACTGTGTCAGCTGAGGCTTTCACGTGCATCTCCAGCGTTTGACAGACGGGTATTCATCCAGCAACAGAGACTGCTGAGGTGGCATCTTCTTTGCTCTAGAATTAATCGCACTCACACAACAGTGCAGCACATACCGACCCCAGCTGGCCAGGGTGAGTACTGAGAAAGGAGCACAGCTCCTGGAGCGGTGAGGTCTAAAGGGGTACAGGGGTGGTGAATTGGATTTTTGGCCCCTTGAGTTATATTTACTCATTTATTTAAAACAACTCAGAAAATCCTTCAGTGAAGATGGACTGGTCGACGGTGCACATGGTGTCAGTCAAGTTTGTATTGTCACAGTCAGTTTCCTGAGATATTTGTCAGCTGGCAAATATCTTTCTTATTCTGCAGGTGAATGTAGTCAAGGCGGGGAGCAGCTCTTGTCAAGGGGGAGGTGATGGAAGCCCCACACTAGTGGATGTTAAATGAAAACACTATGAATTGTCCAGCTTCTTTTTGACTTGACAGCAATCTCACTTGAAAAACAGATGTCTGACTCCAACAGAATCTAAGTACAACTACAATACAAAAATAACTACATTAGCCCATAACACCGACTACAAGTTAAAGGTCTCTTCCAGTTGCCTAGCTTCAAAAGGAAGCTCATTCCTTCCGACTCAGGAAATGGAGGATATTGAGTCACAGGCGGCAGCAGGTGATCCGTCTTGGGTGAAGACACTTCCAGAATAGAGTCCAGAGAGTCCAAGCAGTTTCAGGCCAAGTTCAGCCGAGGTTAATTTGAAGATAAACTTCCTATTTACTTGGACTCGGCAGCTACCAGATGTTCCCACCACTCCCCGTGGGATGATGACAGCACAATATTCCATCATCATGTGAAGTCAGTTATACCCAACTGAATAAAAGTGTCACGTTGTCGCACGCAGCTTAAAAGTAAAATAACAGACAAAAAGCCTGTTGAACAGGAGTCCCATGATTTGGTGAGTCACTGGGCTCCTCTCAGGAAAAGTGGAAAGTACAGCACATCGAACATGCTCATTAAAGTATATAGGAGCTGTATTTCTTTGTAGTACTTCAGGGAGTTTATGGCTTTGAAGGATCATAGTGCAATAGAACGCCATCATTATGGTATGGGTATCGACCTCTGTCATTCATTTTCGACCGTTTCAAACTGCATTTTGGCTTCAGTGTTTGGGTGTATATCACGTGTTTCTGTGCTACGCGGAGCTTTGTTTGGATCAGATGTGTTTGTGTCCTCTTTGATTGGTGTTCAGGCTTTGTAAACTGTAATTCCGATGGTTTAAAAACACAACAGAGGAGATCCAGGGCATTCCTGGGCAAGCGCAGAGATGATATCCTACCATGTGCTGCTACTCAGCAGGGCCTGTTTCTATTGCATTATTAAAATAGGATTATTGTGATCACTGACCACAGATACATACAGGGAGGAGCCTGACTATGGCTGCTACCTTTGACTCAGGAGACACCACTGTGGTGAATGACCCATGATCAAGGATGGTTCAACGGCGTCACCGTCCTGGAGTTGCCATCATGGTCTACATCAGGGATTCTCAACCGTAGGGCCGGGGCCCATGGTTGGGCCACGAGTGCCTCGAAGAGGGCCACTAAAAGTTGTTTTTATTTTACACCTTTGGGCTGTGAGGGCCACGAGACGCTCAGTTTTAATACATTAGCCACGTATGGTGACAGTAGTGTGTCAGTGAATTGACCTGACAGCTGCAAATCTGTGATAGTTAACAGCTATGGAGAAGTTCTTGAAAAGAAAAAAAATGATAAAGAAAGTGATGGCACCCACTAACCAGTAAAAGCTGTTCATGAAAGAACCTGTTGAAGCAGTTTTGAAATGGCGATACTTTTATTTACACTTCACTTATATCTTCTTTGGAGTCAAAACGAAATATATTATTAAAATATATTTTATGATATTTAGACATGGTTTTATTACATTTATTTTATTCAGAATTTTATTTAGTTTTTCTTTTTTCGTTTGCATCAAGGGTATTTTTTCCTTTTTGGAAATTTGATGAATATGACTTGCATCTGGTTCTGCTGCTGGTTGGACTTTTCGATGACAAATAAATATCTTTGCGATGATCAAATTTTTGGTTTGTTTTCGTGTGGGTAAATTAAATATGGTTATTAATCACAAATTAAATCATCGAATAGAAAATAAAAGTGGTTCAGAATCTCTTAATGTTTTACTTCCTAATGGGAGACAAATGGGCATCTCGTGACGAAACCTCACAGTCAGCTTGAGGTTATCCAGCACCACACTTCCTCCTCAGCAGACGGATCTCTGGCTTTCATTCACCTTCTATTTGCACTTCTGAACTTAAGACAGGCCCCAAATGAATATTTGTCAAACTTCAAACATTGGTCCTGAACTCCGACCTTTGAACCTGTCACACAAGCTCTTGCTCCAGCAGAGCTTTTTTAGTTGAACAATCCATTCTCAGGCCTGTACTGAAGCACCTCACCAGTGTAAGCTCATCAGTAAACCCACCACTGGGAGGGAACATGGGCTAGATGATCGCTCAAGACGCTTAGTGGCATTTATTCATTTTATCCAGTTACAGAAGCAGTGTTTGGATCAACACACAACAATTTTCCCTTCGTCCATTTGTATTAACATTCAAACCAAACCAAGAACAGCATTATCAAATAGATGAAGTTATTTTAACATAATAAAACTACAACAATACATCATAAAACATAACAAAAACTACAGTTTTGAGGTGTTTCCTGGTTCAAGAATGCCTGAATTGGAACACCATAATTCTCAAACACTTGCTGCTTAACTGTCCGTTTATCAAAAGTCCCTCTGTTCAAGATGTTATAGCAACTATAAATAGGTTTCTGAGCAAATGTCAGCTGAGGTTAAACCCATCCCCACCCATCTATTTTGCCTCTTAGATGATGGAACTACCTGTTGTGAGGATTTTCCTGTAACCCGCATGTGAACAGTTTGTTCCGAAACGTCTTAATGAATAGCAGCGAGTCTGAAAGCGCTACTTGTGTGAAAATGAATCATGTGCTTTTATATTCGAATTAAATAAACTCTGACTGACGGCTGACGGTTTTCAGGAGGCTGAATGACACTTGTTTTCGCACAGAAACCTTCAGTGCTGACAGTCGCGCCACGCCCAGAACTGAGCCCAGGATCAACCATGAAGCGAGAACAAATCTGCAGTTTATTTCTGGATTATTTGTGACTTTCCTTTTTCATTACAAATTTTCTACGCTGCCACACTCTTATTGAAATGTTTGGGAAAGTGTTTCTTTCAACGATGGTGAAGAAGATTTTTTTTAATTTCTATTACCTCTTTGATCAACTTTTCCTGTTTTTCAATCCCTTTATTGTCGTGATGTATCATTTAATACGCCTGCTAAGGAGATTTTGTGATCGTCTGTGTTATATCTGTCATTTACCCAAAAACCCAAAGAGTTCGTAAATAATTTAATAATAAAACTCTTCAGATCTAGCATCACTGGTGGTGTAGTAGTTTGGTTTGGGCACATTCACCTCCATTGCTTATATATATAAATATACAACAGAGCATCTTAAAAACACCACCACAAGAGGGCTGTTTAAAAATGTAAACAATACAGGGACATATTTTCACTGCTAGCATGGACTAACCATTAAACGCAAAGCAGATGACAAATAAACAAGTAAGGTGACCCAAGCGATGACGCAAAAATATGCTGACTCCGATCTTTCCCAAAAGAGAGGCGCTGCACTAACCAATAGCGCTGGTCCATTTTTCACCTTTCAAAGTCAAACTTTGAACACAGGATTTTTTTTCAATGTTGAGATTTTCCTCATTATTTTGTGTAGTACTTGTGGAATTGTTACAAACTGAGAGACTCGGGTGGAAGTTGAGGAGAAGCTTGACAGAAGTGGAGGAATAAAGGAGAACAAAAGTGAACTCTTGCAAGACAGAATACTTGTGTGTGAATGAGAGAGGGGCAGGAGGAACTTGGAAGATGATGGAGAAGAGGTAATACCTTCAATAAGTTCAACTAACATTCAGGTATACAGCAAACGATGTGAAGAAGAGAGTGCAGCCATGGTGGAATGGCTGGAGACGACTAACCTGTGATGCACAGTGCTTAGATAAATGGCTTAGAGACAGTAAATCCAACAAGTTTTAGACAATTTATAACATGCAAAACTCCAAAACTGAACAATAGACAAACAGGGACTATGTTTAAAAAAAAAAGGCCTGTCAGTTGGGTGAAGGCAGAGCTTGGCAAAATATTTCAGACGGAACATGAAAGCTGAAGTCAACAGACTCGCTGTCGTGACATCAGCAGAATACCTGGCCAACAGATGTCACCTCTGACCAGACACTGGTCTGCACACAGTTAGCAGATCAAATTGTATTGAGGTTGTTCTTTCCAATCTATGAATAAAATGCTTGGACCTTCTCACTTCCTCCATCGATTTACAAAAACATAGTGCTGTTAGTGTTGTAAACAGAGACTCGGCGAGTCATTATGAAGGCTTTGTAATGAGATAAAGTCAAATCTGATTCTCATTTTCCTTCCTAAAGAGTCCACAGTTGTTGCCTAGCCACGCCACAACACAGCAGTTGCGGAAACATGGCAGGGTGAGTAATGGTCTTGAGACGACAGAACATGGACTCAACAGCTCGCTCTTGTAAGCACTTCCAGATGGGGCACTTGGAATCTGCAAAATTCTGAATTTGGTGTATTAGGAACCATCAGTCACTTTAAGTGGAGTTTCTGCTCAACTGCCTGTAAAGATATGATTTGCTAATATATATACTTTTTTTTTCAAAAGCAGAGAATCTTGCAGTGTGGAAACAATCTGTTTCAGCTGAAAAAAAAAAGTCCTCCCACGTTTGCTCCAACTCTTTAGAAGAGTTGAACAAAATGTGCCGTTCTATCTTGATTCAATATGCTCTGGATTCCTCCAGAGAATCGGGGGAAATGGGAAGGAGCATCCAAATACAGAGGCAGAGTCCTCCCAGTCAAGAGTCTCAGCCTTTGTAATGTTTATACGGCTGGAGGACTGCTCCATATTCAAGTAACTTGAACTTGAGTAACATACAGATACAAATCTCCACTTCAAGGATTCACAAGGGTGGAATTCACTGCTGGTGAATAAACAGCATAAGAAGAGAATTTTGAACTTGCTATATGAGGAGCTGTATCACTTTTATATAATAGCTATCAACAATGACAAGCAACATGTCTCCCACAAAGACAAGGTTCATCAAGGCACAGGGAGGACGAGTCCACTCTTGGAGTGATTCCCTGTTCATGCACATGGAAATGGAGTCAGCTGTGTCCGTAATACGTCGAGTAGGTCATTCATCCACATGGCTCCTGTGGCATCACTCACTGATCACAAATCATCGGATGCTTTTTGAAATGCTCCCAGAGTGAATAGCTCTCAAAAGGGAGGCTCTACAGAGAAGCCACTTATGTTCTATATTTTGATCAAACAAGTGTTTTCTCAAATTATAGGGATTTTTCTATTGGATGTTGATGCGGTGCATAGCAAAGGATCACAACCTTTTTGCTATTCCACACTTACAGTATGTCTCCGTTTCCACGTGCAGATATGCTAATGTAGCTTCTTTGCTTCGTTCTGCAGCAGCAACAGCGCCCTCAGGCCTGGAATATGTACTGCATTGTCCTTGGCTTCAATGGATTCATGTGATTGGATAGTAAAATACAGTGGTACCTCGGTTCTCGACCACATTCTGTTCCAGACGGCCGTTCAAGAAGCGATTTGTTTGAAATCTGAATCGATTTTTCGCATTACAATGAATGGAAAAAGAAATAATGTGTTCCAAGCCTTAAAATAGTCTTTTGTAGGAGTGAATGTAGAGTGTGTGCTGCAGGTGGCTGTTCCTCTATGTGTGTGGCCGCTGCATGTGGGAGGGGTTGCCGAGTGAGTGACGTCTCTCCAGAAGTGAAGAGGTGCCCGGTGCGTGTCCAGCTCTGAATGTGCGCTTCTGTGCAGTTTGGCTGTGACAAAGTCATAAACCAAGTAACTTTGCTCTGTCCCGGACTCGCCTCATCCCTGTCCCAGCTCCAGCCCACAACAGGACATCAAACCCTGGAGTGTGTGTGGAGAGCGAGCACCTCCCCTGTGACACTACCACGGTCCAGTACAGAGACAGGAAAGGTTCTACACCTCAATCTGAAGAAAAAACAGTCAGTAAATGTAGCTAACGGGACACGTCCGCATACAGAGGCTGCGTTATACACAATAACAAAGCGCGTTGTGGGTCAGCTGATCGGTCCGCGCACGTTATGTTTTTTCCCGCTTTTTTCGGGGGCGTTTGAGTTCTGGATTTTCGTTTGAAATCCAAAGCAAAAAAATCTCTTCGAAAACCGAGGTACCAGTGTATGTCTCTCCGTTTGGATCGAGCACCATTTTGGTTGTGTGGATGAACAGTTGTGCCCAATGCGTACCAAATACAAGTTCGGACTGGCAGTCAGTGATAAAACCATGGTGCAGGAAATCCCACTCCTTAGGCAAGGTTTACTTGTTTAGCTAAAAGTACCTGCTAAATGACATGTAAAATGATGATTAAAAAAAGTCTGATGCTCAAATGCCTGATCATCATCACTGCGCTGAACAATAATTCCTCTCCTAATTCTGGGCCTAAAACATTACATTCCAATTTTGTTGGGTCATAATCCAGCTCAACCAATACAGGCGCAAAAAAATAGTTGACAACAAATCCTCATACGTCAGTCAAACATAAGTGACTGTTCACGACTCAAAGCCAAGACTTAGATGAACGAATCTGAAGTATCATTTTCACAGAGCTACATTTTCCTTGACTTCATCCCCGGTCACACCGATCGCCTTCACAACCTTCTTCACCTCTTCCATGAACCTCAGTGTCCAAACCATTTCAGTGCTACACCACAACACTATGTACGGTGTATTTAAATACTGTTTCACTAAGACGTTTTATTACAGGCAATTCATCATTGGATTAAATTCAGATTAGGTTAATCCACACACTCCAGTCACACCTCGAATGGTCTGTGTGATATACAGTAACAGCGGTCGGAAAAACTGTTTACTACAAAATGTGCAGTAAAATTGCAGCGAGCCTGTAAAGCACCATGTGGGATATAAAAATATCTTTATGTACGTTAAAGTTGAGCCGTCTAATCCGCGGCCTGGCGGCGTGAACTCAACTGAATAACAGATGACATCAGCATCTGCTTTTTGTCCTGTAACATACAGCCATAGGAAGAAGTGGATTTATGGCAGATTCATGCCACGGAAAAACACATCCTCAGTGCAAAGGTACATCCACGATGAGACCATGTACAGTAAATCATATGACCTCCTGTTCAGAGCCTGCTCAGGAAGTGTCATGAAGGTACTGCAGCGCATCTTGAAGGTCAGTTATGAGACGTCGAGGGCTTCAGTGGGAAAAGACGACGCAGGTGACAGATCATTGGGAAGTGGAGGCTGCAGCCATTTGTTCTTTCCGACAGAGCGACTGTGGAGTTGTGGATTAGTAGGGGGAGGTTTGTTGGACTCAAACTGGGAACACCTGGTTTTTATTACATCTTTCTCATCAAATTCCCACTCAACATCCCACTGGAGGAGTCTTGAAAGTTAATCAGGGAACAAATGAGCCTTTTTACTTCCACTTGCAGAAAACACACAAATTACTGACAAATGCTAAACGTATGGTGTTTTCTATGGTTGCTCAAATGCATCGGTTTTTTTTTTGTACAGTTAGTTACTTTTAGTGACTTTCCAAGACTCCCCCGCTACATTTGACCAAGTTTTTCATTTTACCAACTTATTTTATGATGACAAATGTATAGTTTTTTTTTTTTTTTTTTTTTACAAAATTCTTTGTGATGGCTGAGGTTTTTTCATCTTTGCAAAGTTAAAACTTTATTTAGTGGTTGTTTTATGGTCAACCACGCTGCCAGAATTAAGCTTTGATGTTCTTTGATTTCCTTATTGTGGTTTTAAGTTTGCTTTATTTGGTCAGATTTCCTGAGTGGTTTGGTGTGAAGTTATTTTGGAGCATATGCTTGTATTCTTGTACAATACATGACAGAGAACAATGAAACCTCAGTTCAAGAACCTCCAAGGAAATCAGTCAAAGTTATTTTAAACTTGTTTGACGCGTTCAATTAAAAGGAAATACAGTAATACATGAAGCAGAACAGTTTTGTTTGTTCTGATATTCTTCCAGAGCTTGAAGGGAAGTGGTGGTGCCAACCCAACCAATGCACACACCTCAGTGCCATCGCCAAGAACTGGCAATAGAAAGAGCAGGTCGAGGTTGAAGTACTGCTATATGGCGATTCTTTCTGGAACAAGCTGAAGAAGTAGAAGGAGCCCAACAAGGAAAGAGCTCTAGTGGTGAAGCACCTGAGTTATTGCTTTCTATTGCTATTGCTATTCAACTTCACCCTGGACAGTAAGTGGATGTATCTTGAACAGACTGGGTCCAAATAAATAGACATACATCTCCCTCTGTAGTCGATGCTGATGGACGCTCAGTGCTGCCAGAAGCACAAAAATTTTTTCCATCCCGTTATTGCATGACAATAGATGGACGTTGGCGTGGGGGCACTAGAGAGCTGGTTGTCAAGCAGAAATGAGGGTTTATTTACAGTACATGCAAAGTGATAACATCGACTCTTGTCTGTTGGTTTTGTAGATTCCTGTTGTTCACACAACACTGGCAGGGAGACTCTGACTCTGATGCTAAAATTGTGGCCAGAAACTACTTTCATAGACCACACCAAGTGTCACCAATTACAAGTTTATCACCACAAATGAGTCTTTTCTAACTCATTTTCCGAGCACTTACCACCAAGTAGCATGCAAAGTATCACGAAATAACAAGACACTGTTCTAAAAGTAGTTTGATCCCCATGGTGTTTCTGAGCTTCTATTGAGAATTGATGGCACAAGTGGTTTAGGTGGGGCGTCAGAAGGCGAGCGAGAGATGCAATACATGATGCGGTATGACGTTTGTGAACAGAAGCAAGGTTTGCTCAAAACAAAAATGATGACTGTTTGTCAAAGAGATGGGCTGGACTGCGAAAAAAAAATGAATTTTTATTGCAAAGAGAACAAGGCAGAGACAGCACTTTTCTTAAGATAGTACTTTTGACACAGTTTTTGAAACAGTAAAAATCATGAGGAAGGTCTCCTCTCTAAAATATGATTGTCTATCATGTTTCCATGTTAATGTTCCATGAGGTTTCCTGACTGGATGGAGCCAAAATAAGCCGATTTTTAGACTGACAAAACAGTGTTGTCAGGAGGGCGTGTGGGAGAGGAAGTCATGGTCAAATGCAGGAAAAGGTATAACCAGAAAATCCCTCTCCTCATTCGTGACATCACCCCCCGAAACCGCCAACTTCCAGACCAAACACGGCGATGTATCTGGTTTCCATTTACTCCTCTCTCTCCCTCCACTCACACTCTGCTACTCCCTTCCTCCCCCTGGACTTCAGAGAAAGTGGGAGGAGGAAGGAGCTGCACTCCAGAAGTGTTGGAAGTTTGTCCATCTCTGCTGTGGACTCTGCACCACAGCTCCTCTGGTTGGAGACCGGTGACTGTCTCAACCGTTCCCCTCCCCTCTCCGTCCTGCACCCTCTCATCCATCTCATCGGTGACTCTATCACTTACTGATCTGCTCATTGGAGGAATTTACCTGGAGGATAATGACCACGAGTCCACTTTGCCACAGTTTTTGATCACTCGTGCTGCAACATCAAACCCACAGGACGAACGTCTTCTGCTCAGGGTGAGTCTAAATCCTCATGTCTGCAGGTTGCATTGAACAAATCATCTAATACAGTCAGAAACTTTTGGAGAACTTGATAAGAGACTGAGGTGCAGTCAAGAGTTGCTAATGCAAGAAGCATCTATCTACTTCTAAAACCAAACACAGAACCAAAATACACACTGGATTCACAAACCAAATACTATTCGGAGCCAATGAAGATTAAGGGAGGATTTCAATGTTTTTACTTCATTCTGGTTTGCACTTTGCATGAGGTTATATAAGCACTGACTATAGGTGAGATTGACTTGTGCAGGAGTTGCATTCAGAAGTGACTTTCTTTGCTCTAAAGAGTTAAATTTGACACTCAAACACTTCTGACAGAAATGGTACTTGATGGTACAGGTGCCAAAAGTGCGCATTGCTCAAGAGTTACACAAACATGGACAGATTCAAACTGCTGTAAAATGATCAGCACACAACGTCAAAACTAAACCTTGGGCAAACACGCTGACTGGTACTTAAAACATCGATCACATGCATCCCTGATCCGTGATTGGAGGGTGTGACGCCCAGCTGGCAGACGTTATGAGATGCTCAAGAACTTTTACAGGAGAATGAGTGCTGCGCAAAATGTTCAGGTAAAACATGAACAAATAAATATCATGACTTTTTCAGACCTGACCCATAAACAAAATGCATTACCATTTTGGGTGACAAGATGACCATCTCTGAGTTGTTGTTTTTTTTCACTTTTTCACACTCCGCGGGACTGAGATCGCATTTAATAATATTCTGAACATTTCGGTTCTCAATAACCCAGGTCCACTGTCTTCAATATGTGTGCTCACATATGTTAACATTAGCACACCTAGTGGCAACACTATGTCATTGCTAGTTCTGTTCTGTGGTGACAGGATTCTACAGTACCACCAACTAAATGGGTGCGTTCTCTATACATTCATGGCAGAATATTCTTGCTGCTGACACTGGTTTCCATAAATGTATGATATGTCTCCAACACATTCATGTGGAGAGCTTCTTTAAGCAGATTTCTTTAAGGAAGTTAACAAAGAAAAAAAAACCCAGTTTGATCTTAATTTGATGATTAAAAGAACAGTATATTGAATTAAGATGAGATCAATTACGACCACTTGAAACTCACATGCTCCCAATTTCATTTTTTCATGCATCATAACAGAAGCTGTATGACTCTGTCTTTTTGATGCTTGGAATTTGGGGGAATCCAAACTGAGATGCCATAAAAGAATAATAAGATAGAGAGATGTTTCCACTGCAGAAGCAGCTCCACGCCCACCAGTGGAAACTGTGAAGGAAGCGTTTTCCACACCAACGTCCAGACCAGAGAGAACAACTTAACCAGGAATTCTGCATCAGGGAGTTATACAAGAAATAAAACTCAGGATCTCAAGTCAAGAAGGAAGATAAGAGTGAAAACTGCAGTACTTTTAAAGCCTGAAGTATCCAATGATTGTGGGAAAACCTAAATTTTTAGCAAAATGTATTCGTCCTTCAGAACGAAAAAAAACAAAAATGTAATAATATAATAATGAAATCATCATATTTCATACAAACATAATGACACAGAGGTGTAACATATTGTTAAAAATATATAAATATATATATGTAAACACACAAGGAAACTAGAGAAAAAGAAAGAATGATGTTGATTTTAAGATTTATATTTTATGTATGTCTGTATGTAAGTTATTTACATACAAATATAATTTCTATAGAAATATGTATAATGATAATAATAATAAAAATAATGATAATAACAACACGATGATGCACAGTGAAGCCCAGATCTGTCCCAGGTGGACCACTGGAACCACTTTGGTTTTGGGATGAAGGGGAAATGTGGAGTCCTGCAGAAGAAGCAGGTGTGCGTCCTTTATCTCCCTCCAAACCAGTTTCAAGTCTTTGACACTGCAGATGCAAAAGCATTCTTTCTTGCTCTCAAAACTAAAGTTGCTCTCCTGTAAGTGCAGCTCCATGCTCTGCCTTATTCTGGTGAACGTGAAACAAAACCCCGCCACAGCGAGTCCAGGTTACCTCGGGCGACACGCACTCTTATTGGCTTTGCTTTTTAACAGCACAGTTTGGAGATATAAATCAGCATGTGGACGTTTTACGGCCGTTCCACTCGCTCCGACTCTCACTCCTTCTTTTTCCATGATGCAGCGCAGATGGCTGCAGAGCTGGACCCGTTTCTAAGTTCTACAGCACCTTAAAAAAAAAAAAAAAAGGCTAAGATAATTCAAGTATAAGGGCTTCCTGGCTTCCGTCATGTTCATTGCTCCAATAAAAAAGGCCAAAACCAAACAAAGTAATTTAGGTAGACACACGTGAGATCAAGTATAACTTCAGGTCTCAAGCTTTGGTCTGAAACCTCAGTGCTGCTGGATGTGACAATGGCCACTGTGTTCGAGCACGAGAGAGAGCGCCCCCTTTAGAGTGGAGATGGAAGAGTAAAGGCAGAACTATTTTTTATCTTCACTATTAAAGAAACATTTCATACAAACATGCAACTTTTCACCAAGCAACCGCATGACCTTCACCCTTCATCGAACAAACACACATCCATTTGTCAGGATTGTCACCATTTTACCAGAAATGTCGTCACATTCCGGTGCTTCATTCTTGTCTCAGATCAATCTCAATGACGTTTCACCACTCACACACCAGACTAAGATCTATGAAGCCTTGAGCATGATGTGAGGAAATGCAGAAGAGTGCTGAATGTGAGGAAATCTTTTTGGAATGTGGCAACCCAATGAGACACAAGCTAAGGGAAGCTTGATCTCAGTACATTATGAAACTCAGGTGCACAAATAAGATAGTTGTGGATGAGAAATGATAAGAAACCCTCATATTCTCTGAGAATGATTCATGACGAGAATATTCAACTGTGAATCAGCAGCAGACGGGAGGATGTGATTTGAGGGTTTGGGGAAGGATGTGAGATAATTTCAGCGTCTGGGGAGTCGGTTGCTAAAACAAACGCCAAAATAGCATCAAGGTTCCACTTTGATGGATGAATTTGCCTCCGAGACGTGGATGTGCCTGGGTTCACACGCAGACTTCAAGGCAGAGACAAACAACGTGTCGTACAGGAGCCTGCTCAGCCGCCGCACGGGCCAAGACACGGGGTTGAGGGTCGAAGCCTCGCGCAGACGTCGTCCAGCTGCTCTGCAGAATGCAGTGATGTCGACTCATAAATGTTCGGTGCCATGTGACTCACATAACCTTGGCTTGGGGAAGGAAGGCAGCTGTTCTTCACAAAGGTCCAGATGTGGAATGCAGCGACTAACCCAGCGAGCGCTGCATCAGACCTGACGCACAGCAGGGCTTTCAGTGTCAGATTGTCTCAATTCATTCATTTGAAAACAGTGTTCCAAACGTTTCCTTGGCTGGCCGGTGTGTTCCCCAGTCAGATGGGAGATGTGAATGCTTCAGAAAGTATAGAACATGAAGGTGATATAAAGACACGTGAAACTCTAAGACGGTTATTTGGTGACGAAACAAGATGACTGGAATCATCAGAAAAAGTTTTATGTCTACTACTCTACTCTATACTCTATACTAAAATGAAAAAGTACTATTACAGAAACTACATGATAATTCAGTGCTGCACAATATGACAGTATCATAGTGAATTAAAGCAAACAAGCCTGCACTGCACTACCGTGATCCTGCACATATCCACATATCCACGACACTATACAATACTATAAACTGCCAAGCTTCACCATGATATTCAACATGGCACTACAGTATTACAGTATTCAGCAGCGAGTGATAGATAGATAGATAGATACTTTATTAAAGACAAATTCCCATTTCCAGCAGCATGACAGGTGGAAACATTAGAGCAAGTAAAAAACAACAGTACAAATAAAGATGAGAAAAAAAGTAAAATAAACAAGCAACATTAATGTTTGTCATCATGTAAATACGACAAGGGTAAAAAAACAATAGAACAATTGATAGTGGACTCGCTTTGCATTCCAGAGTAGCCTCCATCCTCATAGTTTTATTTAAACATACGTCCCTCTTTCACACAACAGCTGTTTAGTAGTTACACTACTGTACATCAAATTGCTCAATCGCGTATTCAGCCAATACCACGACTGTAATTGCGGAAATGATACGGCCCACTAACAATATGATGCTGTGACATGCCCCGAATGTTTTGCATTTAAGCGTGAGACAAAATCTGTGCCATTTATTTGCTATTATTGTTCAAGGACCTTAATGAAACCTTGACTTGAAGTACATTTGTCAGTAACTGTATATTATTATAGATAACTTTCAACAGGCCTGTAGTCCGGCTCTGCGTGGTGCTGTTCTGGTGGTTAGGTGGTTCTGGGTTTGTAGAAGCACCAATACGCAATTTTCAGACCATAAAAATGAAACATCCAACATTTGACTTGAAGACATGGTGGTGTCCGCAAATATTTATGGATTGAAGGGGAAGAGCAACTCTAGCTGTCAGTAGATCGGATTGAAAAAGAGTATTTCTTATTCTGAGACCAAAGTTCTCAGCAGGGAGCAGAGTAAAGAACCTGTTCCACGTGTGGAGAAGCTTTGAGCGTGCTCTCCTTTATATGTGAAACAAGTGGATATGAGAACCATTTAGAAGGGCTGAAACAGAAGGGTCTGTTTCCACCATAACCTGAGCTCATGAGCCTCAGTGACGACCGAAATGTGAGGGACAAATAGGGTCTGTTGATGATGAGGGGCTTTGAGGATTTTGATCATCAGTTCTGAGCGGAGTAAAGTTGCAGATACCGTAATTACAGGGCTCTTGTGGGTCTACAGCGTCAATATTTTGCTTCAGAAATGGACAACTTGTTTGTATGATGTCACCCATGTGAAGTGGCTGGTACAGTAACTCGGAGGAGCAGTCTTTGTGAGTGTCAAGTGTGTGTGGTCCTGACCATAAAGCAGTGTGAGGTCCAGCTGCGAATGAGCTTCAGACTTTTAATCGGTGCGGTAAAAACCTGCGCCGTCACTGCTCACATCACTCACATAAACATAATCTGGAGGCGTACACACTCACACACACATGCGCAAACTTGCCATCGATCTTTTTCATCTCTTCATATCAGTAAACACAGGCCTCCCTCCGGACACACATAAGAAGTTTCTGTAACATCCTCCAAAGACTCTTTCCAAAGAAAGAGGTGATTTCAATGTCCACTAGGGGGCTGCCAGGATTAATACCATAATCTCTTACAATAAATAAAATGGAAAGGTTATTTTTCATTGCCCTGCAGGATCGCGTTATAGCTAGAAATGCTTCAAATGAATCATTCATTTGAATTCATTTCCTATAGTCGCCTCCCTCCATGCTGGGTTGGCATCTTATCACAGAAGAACCAAGCCTTCTCGTGCGTCGCTGTTTTCCTCTGAGGCGGCGAAGGGAAGCCACAGTGTTGACACGCTGACCACACCTGACCGCTGCTGCAGAGTTAACCTTAAAGTGACCTGAAACGCCAGAGAACACTAACATCCGCTGCAGTCTCAGCAGGCACAGCTCTCTCTTGCATAGGAATATGAGTTCAATTTAACATAGCTCCACAATGCGAGGTAACTTAGGTAACTTATCAGCAGCAAGGAAAAAAAACAAATATGAACTAAAAACATTGCCAAGGCTCATAAAAATGGCAATAGAAACTCAGATTGCTTATAAAATGAACAATAAAAAGTAATTAAAGAATGTTTTTTAAAGTAAAAAATGTACAATCATACAAAAAGAAATGAGCAAAGTACAACACGATAAAAACGGTGACAAAAGCTAGAAAACCCATGGAAAATGGAAAAACTGAACTAGAAAATAAATGTGTAAGACATTTTGTTAAAATTCAACTCTTGAAATTTTGACTGCAGAAAAAGCTGAGCAAAAGGTTATACAAGCTCACAAAGTATTGTAGTGTTTTCATGCATTTCTTGAGCAAGTGTTCTTGTTTTTTCTTTTTTTTTAATTAATGTGAATTTAAAACAAAAAAACCCAACAAACAAACAAAAAACTCAGACATTGCAAATCGTCAAAATTACGTGGGTCATTTTGGTCAGCAGTACTACAAAGTGTGTTCATTAGAACCTATACCTGTACCTGTTTTATACTCTGGTAAAGCTGAAAAATTGAATTCATGAAAAAAAAGCATCAAAGTGGACATCACAGAAAACAAGTCTGGGACACTCCAAAAGTTTTCAGAGGTGAATATGAGCTGTGTTTTTCTGAAGTTGAATTATGGTGAAGGAAGCTTTGAGGTTTAGCAAGATTTAGCTGCAGTTACAGTTTGTGGGGAAATGAATACAAGTCTAGCAATGTGCTGAAACTACAAGCAGCTGTGAACAACTGTGGGATTTACACTGCCACGCAGAGGACATGCACGTACACTCTCACCAAACCTGTACATGAGTCTGCATTAAGAGTGTAATGTAACATTAAATACCAGGTTTCGGCAGATGTGATTATGGGTAGTTTTAGTGTGGGTCCACTATATTAACCAGACCTCCATAGTAACATTGCATTCAGTATACAAATAAAGGGAAATCAAACAACCACTACCTTTATGTAGCAGCAGGTGTCCCTCCTGCTACATAAACAGCCACTAGACGGACATCATGGCAGGGGAGGTGTGGAACAACTGAACCAACAAATTGTTTCTCTCAGTTCACGGATGAGTCCTTTGTGTTTGTGCGCGACATTTAAGGGTTTTGTGGACAGTGAACACAAAGAAAGAAAGATTGATGTAGCGCCAGCAATCATTTTTGAATCCCATTACAACACTATTGACTAAACAGTAAACACAATCGCACAGGGGGCCAAAATAATACACACTGTCCATGTCACAGACCAAACAAAATGTTTATTAAAAAAAAAGTTAAAAGGACCAAAACAATGTGATACTCTGCCCTTTTTAATCCTTAGTGGAGCCTCATTTTAGAGTAAAGCATCGCAGTGGGTTTCTCATCAAAGCATAAAGATACTGTACATTCACCTCTTTCTTCTGAAGTATTTGTTGACATCTATAATCTCTGTAATCCATACGGGTCGCAATATTGATGTGGACTGCACTTGGGTGAGGCCACATAAGATGAATTGATTGACCACATTTGGCCCCGGAGCCTTACGTTTGACTGGTGTTTGACGCGTTCTTGGGGAAATGAAAGAAAATGCTGATTTCTGTGGAAAAAATAGGGCTGGGCAGCTAGTTTTGATGGTTGCAGTGGGAATGTGGGAATGGGAAAGAATCCTTGGAATACAATTTCGGTCCGCCGCCATTCCTTGAATTTGCATTAGGAAAGGATCTCGGACTAGATACTGAAAAGTAGGCTTTCTACAACATATTTATAAGGTAGAAGTACAGCTCCAGCCATGAAGCTGTAGTCGCGATCGAAGGCTGATTTTGGTCTCCCTAATATTTCTTGTAAAGAATTGGACACGTCACGACAAACTATTCAATGAATAATGATGTAGTTTTTGGATAGTTCAAAAAAAGGATGCTGGAGTAATGACGTGCAGAAGAAAATACTAGGGACCAGAAAGAAATTACAAAAAAACAGTCCGACAAAAGATGCGAATCCCAACTGAGGTGCTTGAATATGAATTCATGCGGAGCTTGACCTTTTTAAACAAAGGACATTATGCAAGTGACATTAATAAGAAGGTGAGGAATTCAACTAATTCATGAAACATTATTGCAGCCAAGGTTAAATGAAAAAGACAAATACCTCACACTCGCAGCCAAGTTTGAGACATGAACTCAAATTTCCTGTGACACCTCTTGCCATAACAATCGGGGAATTTAGACGATTTAGAAGCATTAGACCTTCACTGTGAGAGTGAACTTTCCATCCCTAGAGCCATCGAAAGAAGTCATTATTCAGTGAGCTGGAAAACTCTGTCCTAAAGCAAAACAGCTCTGATGAATGTAACTCAGTGGAGGAACTGTTGAAACAGGTGGTTTTGCTCATGGTACAGTCTGCCGCCGTCAGGCGATGGACTGAAGGCGAACCACAGCCCACTACAGAACAGGTTCTCTTTGTGCTTAAGCTCATTCTTCCTGCTCAGAGTACTTGGTACATTTAAATAATGCAACATGACTTTAGTTCGGCTCTAAACAATGTTCAAGAAGTTGCTCTTACCGCTCATAATTTAGCTTGTATTTCTCAATAACCAATAGCTTTTACACGTAGGTAGCAGGCAGAAGCTAAAATCTTAATTTGACTTTTGCACGTGCAAACAACGGGAACATTTAAAATAGAAATAAAAAAACAGCATGATGTTGACACAAATAGTTGTTATTCCACTTCTGGCCTTGCAATGTAACCCCACATAATCTGTTGTTGCATAGTTCAGCTGTCCTTACTTTCATTTACAAGCCTTCACACTAGGTATCCATCCATCTAAATGGTCTGTAATCTGAAGAGAGAATACCATTTTAACATACAACATCTGACTTACGACCTGCTCGACTTATGTCCACCTGTACTTACGACCACGGCCAGCAGATGCTTATTTTTTTTGTCTGGCACCGCAGCAAGTAGCAGCCCGGCAACGCGTACAACAGTTACGGCAGCACAGTGTCATAGCATCTCACTCTCACACAGCGATCTATCACTACAGTAGCAGCTATAACCCTCGCATCGGCTATTTTGTATGGCATTCGACATACATCCAATCTAACTTACGTTGTCGTCCCGGTCGTGAATCAGATGTTACTTGTATTCTGGAAAAAGCAACCAACACTTGAGTTTCAGATTAGAACTTAACTGTAACAAAAAAAGTCTGATGGTCATGTTGGCAATCTTTCGTAACTAGTCAGGACCATTCCAACATTGGTTATGGCTAGGAACTGAACACTGACAGCAATGCCAGAACACACATCTACAGAGGCACGAGACATTTGGGTGCGCTGGTGCTCAAGTCAGAAGAAAAGGCACGAGTCACAAAAATTATTATGATTTTTGTTGTTGTTGTTGTTCTTGGGTCAGTTCATTTGGGTTTACAGAAATTTTAATCTTAATCTTAAGGGGTCTATCTGAGTGTGTCCAGGTCAACACTATTATAAATATTCAGCAGTTGTTGGTAGTCTCCATGTTTTTAGCATAAGAGTAACCACATTTTTCTTTTATTTTCACAGGTTTTCTTTCCCTCTGTGGAAAATGAAGGGGCATCGGTTGCTACCGCTATGCGCCCTTCTGGGGCTCCTCTTTGTTGGACTTCCAAAAATTGATGCTCAGGATGGTAAGTACGATGTTATTTTCAGTTGAGTAAATGATCTGATCAATGGTCTGATCATTTTCTTGTGAATGAAAATACCAACCCCATAGTACTGTTTGACAATGAGATGAAACATCTTTTCAGTGGTCTACAAAAACCACCTTTTCTCTTTTGAAGATTGCACACATGGGTTGCCAGCCGATATATACTTTCTAGTGGATTCATCATGGAGTATGGGCAAAGAGAACTTTGAGCATGTCAGACAGTTTCTGTACAGCACAATACAAGCTCTGCACCACGTCTCAGAGGGAAAGTTTCAGTTTGCCCTGGTGCAATACAATAGCAAGCCAGGGACTGAATTCCAGCTCAACAGCTACCCGACCACACAGGGAGTCCTGGCGCACGTCAAGGCTATGTCTTATCGCGGTGGGGGCACTAGGACCGGCCTGGGATTGAGTTACCTGATCCAGAAACACCTGAATTCAGCCTCGGGCAGCCGGGCAAGTGACGGAGTGGCTCAAGTGGTGGTGGTTCTGACAGACGGGCGCTCCCAGGATGACGTGGCCGAGCCGTCTCAGGTGCTGCAGATGGCAGGCGTGGAAGTGTTTGCAGTCGGAGTTCAGGACGCTGTGGACTGGGAGCTCAGGGAAATGGCTAGCCAGCCCCATGAGACTCACGTTTTTAGCGTAGACTCTTTTTTGACTTTGTGGGACATTGTCCAAGATTTGGTAGTGGGGATTTGCGGCGCAGTGACCCAGTCAGGGGGGTCTCCCGTGGCTCACGAGGCCCCCGTGGTTCGAAGAGGGACAGGTAATGAAATGGGACCAGCGTCACTACCATACTAATATATCCACATGTGCAGGACGACGCTGTCGCACATGTGACCTGATTTTATTATTAACACAAACATGTTATTAACATGCACCATCTTTCACTGTTCACTTGCAAGTATAACATCACCCTTTCTCCAGTTCACAATTAATGAAAACTTCCAGAAGAATCTGCATGTGATTGTGACACAAACTGCTTTTTTTTTTTTTTTTTTTTTGACAACCCAGGCACCATTCTTCTCCCATCACTTAAGAAAACATCTACATGAAAACCATTCCACTTCATCTGTAAATGAACCAAAACAGTACACAGACGCAGAATTTCCATTAAAACCTGACCTTTTCAAGCGTGACAGGTCGGTTCGGCGACCCATACTTTGCATCCATTAGGATGGGATGTACAATTTTCGGTTTGGGGCATAAGAGGAGTTCAGACAGTGTCCACGATCTGTTGAATCTGTCTTGAATTGCAAGTTGCATTGGCATTAGATATGTTGTCAACAAAACAGGTTTCATGCCACGTAACCTAAGTCACACAGATTCCCTCATGATAAGTTCAAGAACTTCCACTTAGAGGTAGTGATAAAGTTAACTTGCAGGTCTGAACTCACACATCGAGCGTCGTCTCCCGTATGTAACCGAGTCATGATCATTCTGCCAGTTGAAAGAAGACACAATGTTGGTCAGGATTGATATTGAGCAACTTGAAGTAAGGCCAATATGACCAAGCCCACTGGCAAAGAAACCTTGCGGACAGACATCAATATAACGGCTTTTACAAGACGCAAGGAGTAATGTTCAAGTATGTAAGTTCAATGGCATCATAATTCCTACACTGTAGATTCATGTCCCATTATTGTGAGACACCGCTCAACTCGTCTGTGAAAACAACCATTACATACTATATTGGGATGTTTTTGAACGATTCCATCACCATGGTTGCACCTTTACCAGTCACACATCTTTTCATGTCTAACCTTCCATTGTTTCCCACATTTCTTGCACATGAATGTTTGTCTTGATTAGCCACAGTGTCTATCTTGATCAAATATGTACAAAATGTTTATTTATTTATTTATTTTTTAATTAATTTTTTTTTTTTAATTAAAACAGTGATGAACCTGTCTGGACTGATCTTTAACTCATAGATGATGTTCTTTAAGATGAAAAGAACATGGACATAATTTGTACGCGATAATCCAAAGATATTGAAGAACGTCTTTTGGGTTAAAATGAGGATCCAAAGGTTCATGACTGGTCACTGTATCTGAGGTCTATAACAAGAGTCTGCATGATGTGGCTAAACTCAAGGAGCTTGAGCTTTAAGTTGGTAGGGATGGAAGGGAATAGAGACTAGTTTACACATTTAGACTTCGACTTCGACTTTCTTTATTGTCATTGCACAAAAACATATCACTATATTATGGCAACGAAATTTCGGTCTGAGGCCTTTGGCTTCCAAAAACAAAACTATACGTCCAAAAATTAATAAATATAAATACTAGTCAGGAAGATGTACAAATAAACAAAAAAAAATGTATATTTCAAAACAAAATAGTTTATTTGTATTCACCTGAGCATCTAATGCAGAAAACCCTAAAACTTTATATTTTAGTATAAAGCCTAACAGTTATATTTGGCACATAAGTTCACATAAATTAAAATGGTTTGTATCTTAACCACTAAAATTACTGCTAATATTGCAGATATTATAAACAGTTTAAATAGGTTTTTATAGACAAATTGGCAGTGAAAGGCTTTGTATTAGTTGCTGATCATTGCGATGATGTCATTGGTGCTTTTCTTTCTCTGTTTAAATCTCTGGCAGAATAAATAACAGTCGCCTCACATCATAGTTTGACTGTTTCTTGGTTGCACTAGGAAAGCGCAATATTCAAATCCCAAATAAGCTCAGCTCATTGGTTCAGCCAACATGCAGTATAATGTGTTTTTCAATGTTATTGATATGTTCACTTGTGAATGACACATGTTGATATTCTAGCACTTGTAGTTGTCCCTGTCTCACTGTGTTAACACTTTCACGAGTTCCATTTTGTTGTGTTTTCTCTCTCTCTCTCTCTCTCCTTAAAGCACAAGAGTCTGCCGACCTAGTTCTCTTAATTGACGGATCACAGAACGTTGGACCAGCAAACTTCCCATACGTGCGTGATTTGGCTTTGAGAATCATTGAGGGCCTGGATGTGGGCCGGGATTCTGTCCGCGTGGCCTTAGCCTTGTATGCCAACGGCCCAGAAATCAAGTTCTATCTTAATAGCTATGACAGCAAAGCAACAGTCCTCGAAGCTGTCAAAGGACTCGCCTACCCAGGTGGCCAGGAATCTAACCTGGGCATGGCCTTGGAGGAAGTGGCCACGAGCCTCTTCAGTCAGACAGCTGGCGGCAGGGCAGATGAGGGTGTGCCCCAGATGCTGCTGGTCATCAGTGCTGGGCCATCCACTGACGATACTGGGGCTGGTGACCGGGCCGTTAAAAAGGCTGGCATTATCACGTTTGGCTTTGGAATTGGTGATTCATCCACTAGTGAACTGGAGACTGTTGCCACGGACAAATCGTTTGTCGTAAACGCTGCTGATTTCAGGTCAGCAGCGAGCGTGACTGACCGGCTGCTGCCTTATCTTAATGGGGTGGTCCAGCGAACCATTATAATTCAGACAGAGTTCACAGAAGGTATGTAACATCTCAACACATGATAGCAAAGGATCATGGTTTTGGTTCCCGTACCCGAGTCACAATTACTGAGTACATTTGCCAGATACAAACAGACGGTAAGCAAGAGGACACGGCAGTCCTCAAGGAGAATGACATCTTATTGCATTCGCTCAAACCAGTGTGGTAAAAACGAAATGAAATGAAACCACGAGAGAACCTTTCACGAATAATCTGTTACGATGTCAAAACAAAGCATCTTTTCAAGAGTAAAGGCTTCACCTGAGCCACAAACCACCTTAGATCTGGAGAATATTGACTTTCAGAACTAGGACAACTCCTTATGGCGCAAACAACTTTATGAACATTGACAAAGAAAATTCACGAAATGTAAATGTACTTTCATCATTCATCCATCAGGATGAATCCATGAAATTAAATACAACCAGAATTTTCTTCCCTTCCATAAAAACGGTATGTGGGTTTTACTCATACCAACTATTCAGAATATCACATTATCTGACAACTATTAGACTTTTTCATTTAAAAAATCTATTTATCTTAACTCAATTGTCAGTATCTCTGAAATCCATATCTGCTGTCACTGATATTATTTTCCTCTTCCCGTTAGTTCTGGAAGTCGGAAAACGGGACATCATTTTCCTCATTGATAGCACAATGGGCGGAGCAATCATCAACTCTGTGCGAGAGTTCATCAAGAGGTTCGTCGATGTGATGCCCATCGGTCCAGATGCCGTCCAAGTGGGTGTTGCCATGTTCAGCAATGCACCGAGACTGGAAATAGATCTGAACTCTTACGGATCCAGAGAGGCGTTGAGCTCAGCTCTGGGAAGGATCAAGCCTCGTCCAGGGCAGACAATAAACATCGGAGCTGCCCTTGAGTTTGTGCGCTCCAACATGATTCGACCAGAGAAAGGCAGCCGACTTCAACAGGGAGTGCCACAACTGGTGCTCCTCATGACCAGCAAGAAGTCCAGCGACAGTGTGGCTGAGCCTGCCAGGGACCTGCTGCAAATGGGCGTGTTGACTTTGGCCGCCGGTTCGAAGGCAGCTGATGAAAATGAGCTGAGGCAAATCGCCTTCAATGATCGGTTGATGTTCATGCTGAAGGACTTTCGCATGCTGCTCCGCAACCCAAAGATCGTCACTGATGCACTTTCTACTCTGGCTGGGGTGGTAGTGACGGAAGTACCCACTGAACCAGGTAGAAATTTGTTCACTCGTGGATATGCTGAGTACTAAAGTGGAATTAATTTATATTTATAGTTGGTAAACAAACTGCATCTGTTCCTTCAGATGGCAGCTTTGGTCTGCTAGCTCTTCAGCGTGTGAGACAGCTGGCTGCTAGTCAAAATAAACAAATAAATGAATACAAATAAAAAATTTTTACCATGATTCTGTAATGGATGAAATAACTTTACATCTAGCAAACTTAATATTTTCAATAGATTATTGAAGACACCAAGACAGAAGAAAATTCAACTTATAATGTAGAAAATGCTGAAGGAAAACTGGCAAGATCTTGATGCCTAGTAACTATCCGTTTCTTTTCAAATACTTGTCCAAGTCAGAGATCATGTATAAAAGCATATTTAGGACACTGCTGGGTAACAAGATCTCTGATGATTGAGTTTGACAGTTTTTTTTGTTTTTGCTGTCTTTCTCCAGTTGTGGAAATTACCACAGTGCAGACACAAAAGGTGGTCCGCGATATTGTCTTCCTTGTGGATGGATCAGGCTACATTGGCTCCGGCAACTTCCCCTATGTTCGAGATTTTATCATCAACGTGGTCAACCAGCTCGAAATACGCCCGGACCGCGTCCAGGTTGGACTGTTGCAGTTTGGCGAACGTCCCAAAGTTGAGTTTTACCTGGACAGATATCGCACCAAGGAAGAAATCGTTGACAGAGTCTCTCAGCTTCAGCTGATCGGAGGCTCAATTTTGAATACTGGTGCTGCCATGCGATACGCCCTCTCCAACATGTTCAGTTCATCAACGGGCTCGCGCAGGAGGCAGAAAGTCCAGCAAGTACTGGTCCTGGTCACCGGAGGTCCGGCACAGGATTCACTCAAAGAGATTTCCGACAAACTGGCTATGGAAGGCGTTCTGACCTTCACTGTGAGCTCCGGCCAAGCAGATGCTCAAACCCTGAGGACAGTTGCCTTTGTGCCTGACTTGGCGTACCATGAGCCAAGCTTCTCTTATCTACCAGCACTGGCTGAACAAATCATGCCCAAGTTGATAACAGTTGTGGGCGACACTGACATCTCACTCATTCCAGAGGAGCCTGGTGAGTCAGACTTTTATACTATCCTGATTAAAGAATGCATATACTCAAACGCTTGCCCTTTTCCCTCCAGTTGCAATTCCTGGAACTGAAAGGGACGTCGCCTTCCTTGTTGACGGCACTGACAGTGTCAGAGGAGATTTCACCTACATCCGTGATTTCATTCTAAAAGTAATTGAACCACTTGACATTGGAAGTGAAAAAGTTCGCATTTCCGTGGTTCAACACAGTGAGCGGCCATCACCAAATTTCTACCTTAACACCTATCAAACCAAAGACGAGGTGATCAGAGCCGTGAATGGAATGACGCTGGCTGGAGGCCGGAGTCTGAACACAGGATCCGCGCTGAAGTTCATGAAGGACACCATCTTGTCTGAGAGACATGGCAGCAGAGTGGCAAGGAATGTCCCTCAGTTTTTGATCGTTTTAACTGGAGGAAGATCCAGGGATAATGTTAAGGAACCAGCAGGTGCTCTGAAAACGGAAGGAGTTGTTCCTTTTGGTGTTGGTGTTAAGGATGCCGACCCGAAGCAAATTGAGGAAATATCCCACAACCCTTCCTTTGCCTTCAAAGTCAAGGAATTCAGCGAACTCAGCAGCGTGCCTCAAAAGCTCAACAACTACGTGAGACTTCCAAAGGAGGAACTGGTCACCGTGCTACGAGAAGGTAGGAAAACCTCTATGTGAACACTACTTGACAATCAGAATATCTCGAACATTTGTGTTGTTTCACACTAGATACTGGTGCCATAAAAAGGGATATTGTATTCCTACTGGATGGTTCTGATAATACAAGAAATGAGTTTGAGGGGGTGAAGTTCTTTGTTAGGAGCATTGTCAACAGTCTCCCAGTAAGCCAGAGTCAAGACAGAGTGTCTGTTGTCCAGTTCGCTGACCAACCTGCCGTTCACTTTTACCTGAACTCCCACAAAACTAAGCCTGATATCATGAATGGCATTGACAACATACAACACCAAGGAGGGAGTTTGCTGAATGTTGGCAAAGCTCTACAATACGTGAGACACAATGTCTTCACGTCCTCCACGGGAAGTAGAAGACTGGACGGTGTGCCACAGATCCTAGTCCTTGTCTGCAGCAAACCATCCAATGATGACGTGAGAGGTCCAGCATTTGCTCTGAGGGAGCATGGAATTACAACCATCAGTGTTGGAGTTGGCGATAAAACTGATATAGAAGCCACTGCCTCTAAACCTGAGCTCACGTTCAAGGTTGCAGACTTCTCAATGTTGTCTTCAATTCAGTCGGATCTTTCCACTTCATTGAACAAAAATGGAGACAATGAGAAAGCAGTGAAGGCCTTGTCTGATTTAACAGGTAAGCATTGTTAATATGATCCGTCTCCACTCCACAAATGAGGACCTACACAACACTGGCATAGTAACTGTATAGCCATTCAGTGTCGTTTTGGATGAGTTGAAAACCTTATATGTATTAGTGCATCTGTTCAGATTATTGTTTCTTCCCTTGGTTACCACAATTTCAATATTTCTCATGTTGACAACCCTCAGTTCAGTTTGTGCACCTAAAGACTCAGTCTTCTTCATGTCCTTTATGTCTCAGTTACGGACACAGGGACCACAAAGAAAGACGTTGTTTTCATTTTTGATGGGACTGACAACCTGAAAGACGGGTTACCAGTAATCCGCGAGTTCATTAGAAGAACGGCAGACGGGCTGGATATTGATGACGATAAGGTTCGAGTTGCTGTTGTGCAGTACAGCGATGACATCACAGTACACTTCTACCTCAACTCTCACAGTTCCAGAAGAGGTGTGATGAATGGTATCAGAAGTATCCGTCACAAAGGAGGACGACATCGAAACACTGGAGCAGCGCTACAGTTTGTGCATGAGCGAGTGTTTGCTGGTGACTCTGGAGGCAGGCGCTTTGAGGGAGTACCTCAAGTACTGTTTTTATTGACCGGAGGCAAATCCGCCGATGACGTCTCAGGACCAGTTTCTGAACTGAGAAGCATGGGTGTCGTTTTGTTGGCTATTGGTTTAAAGGGTGCTAAACGGAATGAGCTGGAGAAAATGGCTTTCTCACCTGGACACATCTTCAACATTCCTGTATTTGGTGACCTTCTCGTCATTCAGCCAGAGATAGCTGCTCGAATTGACAAAGAAATAAGAGTTGAGACGTCTTCTATGGGTAAGATATGTGGCCAAACTTGCAGGCTTCTTAGAGGTTCAGTTGTTTCAATCCTTGGGTACTAAACATAATGAAACTGCATCTTCTTCAGAAGAGGTCTGAGATCAGTTTCATGTTTCCAGACTGCCAAATGGCTGCAGGCAACTAGCCAGGTTGCTGGTCTCCCTTTCCGGTTCTATTGTCCTTTGTCCAGTAGTTCACTTAGTTGTTGGTGATTTAGTTTTGCCTTAACATCAGAAAATGCTCTTCATTCAACTCTTCCTTGAGACAATGACCTCATTTTCTTTGAAAGAAACCTTTGGCTCTTGAGTGCAGTGGTGCGCACGTTCTTTGCTGACGTTTCATACCCCATTCTTCCTGTTTCTTCTGCTTTGAATGACTTCTCTCTGAATATGAAAGTATCAATTGTCATTTCAATGGCAGCAATATTCAGTAACAATTTTTCCATTCCTTTGTAGTTGATTCACACAATCTCCAAAGGGACTTTGTGTTCTTACTTGATGGGTCTGATGACACAAGTGATACCTTCCCATCCATGAAGCGTCTTATCCAAAGACTAGTTGAGACATTCAATGTTGACGGGAAGAAGGACCAAGTCTCTGTTATCCAATACAGCAACAACGCACAAACACATTTCAGCCTGGACACCTACAAAGACACAAAGAGTGTCCTGACCGCTGTGCAGAAATTGATTTATAAAGGTGGCAGACCCAGAAATACAGGGGCCGCCATCGACTATGTGAAAACAATTGGATTCGATGAATCCTCAGGGAGTCGTCACAAAGAAGGCATCCCTCAGATCATGATCTTACTGAGTGGCGGACGTTCCAACGATGATGTTTTAAGCGCTGCTACTGCGCTCAGGCAGAGTGGAATTGTGGCATTCGGTGTTGGTACAATGGAGGCGGACATACTGGAACTCCAGATGATCTCAAATGTGCCCTCCTATGCATTCTCTTTCCGTGACTTTGATGACACTGGGAGCCTGTACCAACAGCTAGTTTCATTTCTGAAAAGAATGCCGCAGCAACCAAGACAGCCGCCACCCGAGTCCTTGGGTAAGACTATCTGTTCATTTGATTCTCTTTGTCTACAATTAATACAAGTCAGTAATGAAGCTCTGACATGTCTCACTCCATCTGCAGATCAAAAACACACCACTAAACACGACGTCGTGTTTTTGCTTGACTCCTCTGATCGCATGCAAAATCAGCACCAGGCCATGATTGGGTTTGTCGAGAGGCTGGTGGAGAAGCTTAATGTCCATCAGGACAATGATCGAGTTTCAGTGGTGCAATACAGCGAGGAACCCGCAATAGAATTTCTATTGAACGCATACAGATCAAAGCAGAATGTCCTCAACGCGCTGAGGAATTTGCAGCACAGAGGTGGAAAACACCTGAAAACTGGGGAAGCGCTCAAGTACACCAGAGAGAATGTTTTCACACCTTCCTCGGGAAGCAGGATCCAAGAGGGTGTCCCCCAGATTCTGGTTGTGCTAACTGGGGAAAGATCCAGAGACGATGTCAGAAATTCTGCGCAAAACTTGCGAGAGATGGGGGTTGATGCATATGTGGTGGGGACAAAAACTGCAGATGCAGTGGAATTGCAGTCAATATCACGCAAGGCCAACCAGGCTTTTATTGCTGCAGATTTCAGTAAAACAGCACCATTTGAAAACCAAATACTCTCGTTGATAAAACAAGGCCAATCTTCCGGTGAAGCACTGGACACAGCATCCTATGGTAAGACTATTCTGCAATGCAACTTCGCCAACAAGTTCAGTATACCTGTACTTGCACACTAACTAGTACTAATAAAGTCCTTGTTGTCCTTGTTGTCTCAACCACTATGTAGTTACAGACATCAGCGGCAGAGATATTGTTTTTTTGCTGGATGGTGCAGATGATTCTGGACAAAGATTCAAAGATATCAAAGACTTTGTGAAAAGAGTTGCCACAAAGCTGACCATCACTGCAAATAGAGATCATGTCGCTGTGGTACAATACAGCAACACAGCACATACTGATTTTGGCTTAAGTCGCCACACATCAAAAGAGGAGGTGCTGAAGGCAGTAGACCGTCTGAACCACAAGGGTGGCTCTCCTCAGAACATTGGAGCTGCACTTCAATATGTGAAGAACAATGTATTTACCTCTGAGTCAGGAAGCAGAATCCTCCAACGGGTGCCTCAAATCCTCGTTGTCCTGAGTGGTGGCCGATCTGGAGATGACATTAAGGTCCCCGTTAGGATGCTTAAAGATGTTGGTGTGGTTTTAATAGCCATTGGAACAACTGATTCTGACACATTAGAACTGCAGACAATGTCTCACGAGCCGGAATTCGCGTTGTCAGTCACGGATTATGGGGCGCTGTCATCGAAAGAGGAGGATGTGATGTCATTAGTACAAAAAGTGTCCTTAAATGTTGAGCAAAATTCTCCATCCAACAATTTTGGTAAGAGTGTCACCACTTATTTTTAAGTTGGAAAATATTCTTGTGACCACTTTTGTCAAGTTTTGTTTTACTTTTTATGTCCACCAGACTTGCAGAAAAAAGATGTAGTATTTTTGATTGATGGATCATTTGACTCCAGAAGTGGCTTTGAAGCCATTCGAGGCTTCCTGGAGAAAATGGTTGATAATTTACTTCTCGACGAAAACAAAGACAGGGTGGCTGTTGTGCAATACAGTCGTGATGCCACTGTCAATTTCTATCTGAACTCCTACTCCTCCAAGAGTGATGTGCTCGGTTCAATCAGAACAATGAGGCATAAGATGGGAAGGCCGCTGAACATCGGGAAAGCACTGGAGTTTGTCAGAGACAACGTCTTTACCGCAACAGTTGGAGGCAGACGTGAAGGGTCAGTCCCTCAGTATCTCTTTGTGTTCAGTGGTGGCAGATCTGGGGATGATGTCAGAGGAGCGGCACAATCGCTCAAAGATCAAGGAATCAAGGCATTCACTATTGGAACAAAGAATGCAGATACGCTGGAAATGCAAACTATCTCTTTCACTCCAGCAAGGCACTTCTATGTCCCAAACTTCAATGATCTGCAAAGCCTACAACCATCAGTGGAAGCTATGCTGGGGAGTGCTGAGGAAACTATAGATTTTATACCAACTATCGGTAAGATTAAGACCAGAAGATTTTTCAACGAGATGCATTTAAATTTCACAACTGAATATATAACTTTTTTTATTTAGATCCAACAACAGTGACCGTCTTTGATGTCAAAGTGGCTGATATTGTGTTTTTACTTGACGCATCTGATGATATGCAAGAGAAGGAAGGAAGAATTTTAAATTTTATCAAAGAGTTTGTAAAGCAAATTGAAATTGGGAACAACAAAGCGCAAGTTGCTTTGATCCAATACAGCACGGACATATCTGCTGATTTCCTGCTGAACACATACACATTGAAGGAGGATATGTTAAGTCACCTCAGCAACGTGCACATGAAAGGAGGCCCAGGACCTTATACAGGTGGAGCACTTGATTATGTGCACGACAATGTGTTTACCCCTTCATCCGGGAGCAGAGCCTTGCAAGGAGCTCCTCAGATTCTGATTGTATTGAGTGGCAAACAGTCACGAGACACAGTCTCAGGGTCACTGGAACGTCTAAGAAAATCTGGAATTGTAGTTTACAGTGTTGGAATAAATGATGCGGACAGACTGGAGGTGGCTGAATTAGCTCACAGTCCTGACACCGAATATCATATCCAGGAGACATCCGATTTCTCTCTTGTAAGACAGAAGTTGCTCTCTGATATTTCTTCCCGGAGATGGTCTGTTGACCCTGTCGTAGGTGAGTGTGTTTACTTCAAAACATTCAGATTTGTCATTCAGATTAAAGCGTTGAACTATTCCTTTCTGTAACATTTAGGTTCAGGGCTCAAAGAGAAAAGAGATATTGTTTTTCTTGTCGACGGATCTGATGATGTGAGAAGGAAGTTCAGCGCTGTAAAAGCCTTTGTTGCAAAATTGGTTGAAAGCCTCGACACAGACCAAGGAAATGACCAAGTAGCTGTTGTGCAATACAGCAATGAGCCTGAACTTAATTTCAATCTAAATGCCTATAAAAAGAAACAAGAAATAATCCATCATATTTCAAACCTGAAACCAAAAGGCGGACGACCTCAATATATAGGAGCAGCCCTACAGTTTGTGAAAGACAGGGTCTTGGTTTCCAGCGCTGGGGGTCGACAACACCAAGAGGTGAAGCAGATACTGGTCCTATTGGCTGGTGGGAGATCAAGGGACTCCCCACGAGGCCCCGCAAACATGCTGAAGTCGTCTGGGGTACAGACATTTGTTATTGGAACAAGAATGTCCAATTCAGCTGAGATGCAGTTGATTTCCAATGACCCCAACAATGTTTACCCAGTTCCGGACTTTGCAAATCTGCATCAAATAGAAGAGAGTTTGATTGGTAAACTAAGGCCAAAGAGAGTCCTGGAAAAACCCAACACAGGTAAGAATGCAAATACAGTTTTACTGTTGAACGTAAAATAACCGAAGCGGTACAATTCTTTTAAGGTTATATTTGTGAAAACATGATCTGTTTTATAGACTACAATGACAACATTTCTTATGTCGTGTGTGGCAGTTGAAAGACCCACAACAGGAAAAGACATTGTCTTCTTGTTGGATGGCTCAGACGGTACAAAAGGAAGCTTCCCTGCACTGCAAACGTTTGTTCGAAAAATGGTAGAGACACTCAGTATAGACGACAGCAGTGACCGTGTGTCAGTTGTTCAGTACAGCAAAGAGCCAACAGTTGAATTCCTTCTGAACACTTATTCCACAAAAAGGGAGATCCTTGATCGCATGGAGGGATTGAGACACAGAGGAGGAAGACCCCTCAACACTGGCACTGCTCTCCAATACCTGAGGGAGAATGTCTTCACAACCCCTGCTGGAAGCAGGCGCCTGGAAGGGGTCGCACAGGTCCTCGTAATACTGACTGACGGAAGATCATCAGACAGTGTCAATGCATCTGCAGCAGCTCTGAAAGACCTGGGGGTCTTAACGTTTGCAATCGGAGCAATGAACTCTGACTTTAAAGAACTACAATATATATCATATGATCCAAGTTATGCAATATCTCTGCCTGAATTTAACGAACTTCAAAGTGTACAAGAGAAAATTCAATCCAAAATAGAAGCCCTAATTGTGGACGAGAGCCCTGAAACAACATCTTCAACAGGTATGTCATTTTTGTTACCAGAAATGAGCCTAAATATGAGAAAACAAACATAAGATGACAAAAATAATGATAATAAAAAGTATTTAAAGTGAGATAACAAGATCTGCAGAGTACCTATGGTGCCATGCCACCATGCCCAATACATTGTTGCAGAATGGTGATGAAAGTAGAAAGTGAAAAAAGGTATTCTTTCTTTCTGTGAAACTTCAGCTGATATTCAAGGAAGGGACATTGTTTTCCTTTTGGATGGTTCTGATGAAGCAAGGAATGGCTTCCCTGCCATGCAAAATTTTGTCGAGAGAATGGTTGAGAAACTTCAAGTTGGAGAGAATGAGGACCGGGTCTCCGTGGTCCAATACAGCAGAGATGCGCAGGTGCATTTCTACCTGAACACATTCTCCACAACAGAGGATGTTGCAGATTCTGTGAGGGCACTGAGACACAAAGGAGGCAGATCCCTGAACACTGGTGCCGCTTTGCAATTTGTCAAGGACAATGTGTTCACAGAATCCTCTGGAAGTAGACAACTGCGAGGGGTTCCACAGATTCTGATCCTAGTAAATGGTGGACGTTCATCTGACAATGTGGATACTCCAGCCTCAAATCTGAGACAACAGGGCATTTATGTGATTGGCATTGGGACACAGAGGTCTGACAGCAGAGAGTTGGAGAAAGTGTCATTTGATCCAAGATACGCTCTGTCAGTTGCCGACTTTGCTGACCTCCCAAACATACAAGAGCAACTCTCTTCAGTAATAAGCACAATGCCAATGGAAGCAGCACCAGCTAAACCAACAGAAACCGGTAAGAAATGTTCTTCATTGCAGTTTGAGTAAGATGAATTAAACACTGCCTGGTTGCATTGTGAATACGTTCTCGTCAGATAGGTAATGTCCATGACATAGTCAAGTGTGATAGTGAAAATGTCATGACATATCTCGGTTAAAGCATTTGGACAGCCAGGATGGTTTGGAATGAAGGAATTACATGTCATATCAATCTTTGTTTTGTAGTCGACAAAAGGTTCACCGGAAGGGATGTTGTCTTCTTGCTGGATGGCTCAGACAATACTCGCGGCAGATTCCCTGCCATGCGAGACTTTGTTCAAAGAGTCGTAGAGACCCTCAGAGTCGATGACAAAAAGGACCGTGTGTCCGTAGTTCAGTACAGCAGAGAGCCGACTGTAAATTTCTATCTGAACACGTACACATCAAAAGGTGACATCCTCAACACGGTCAGAAGTCTGAGCCACAAAGGCGGAAAACCACTGAACACTGGAGTCGCTCTGCAGTACCTAAAGGACTCTGTCTTTGTACCCTCTGCTGGGAGCAGACGCCTTGAAGGGGTCGCACAGGTTCTTGTACTCCTGAGTGGTGGAAGGTCTTCTGACAATGTGGAAGCACCAGCCTTTGCTCTGAAAGAGCTTGGTGTCAAGACCTTTGCCATTGGAAGCAGGAACGCTGATACTGAGGAAATTCGAAAGATGTCCTCTGATCCCAGTACTGCTTTAATTGTATCCGACTTCAATGAACTGCCTCGGGTACAACAGCAACTCCAGTCCTCACTCGAGGCTTCAACTGATGCCGTGACCCCAAAACCACCCGGTACGTTGAAATGCACTCAAATTAAAAAGTGAGACTGACATGGTACTCAAACTGTTCGGTCAGCAACATCAACTTAAAGTCTGCTGGATTGTCAGTTAACTGTGCAGCTATTTATGACACTGTACTGTCTCTCTTTATGTGAAACTTCAGCTGATATTCAAGGAAGGGACATTGTTTTCCTCTTGGACGGTTCTGATGAAGCAAGGAATGGCTTCCCTGCCATGCAAAATTTTGTTGAGAGAATGGTTGAGAAACTTCAAGTTGGAGAGAATGAGGACCGGGTCTCCGTGGTCCAATACAGCAGAGATGCACAGGTGCATTTCTACCTGAACACATTCTCCACAACAGAGGATGTTGCAGATTCTGTGAGGGCACTGAGACACAAAGGAGGCAGATCCCTGAACACTGGTGCCGCTTTGCAATTTGTCAAGGACAATGTGTTCACAGAATCCTCTGGAAGTAGACAACTGCGAGGGGTTCCACAGATTCTGATCCTAGTAAATGGTGGACGTTCATCTGACAATGTGGATACTCCAGCCTCAAATCTGAGACAACAGGGCATTTATGTGATTGGCATTGGGACACAGAGGTCTGACAGCAGAGAGTTGGAGAAAGTGTCATTTGATCCAAGATACGCTCTGTCAGTTGCCGACTTTGCTGACCTCCCAAACATACAAGAGCAACTTTCTTCAGTAATAAGCACAATGCCAATGGAAGCAGCACCAGCTAAACCAACAGAAACCGGTAAGAAATTTTCTTCATTGAAGCTTGAGGAAGATGAACCAAACACTGCCTGGTTGCAGTGTGAATACGTTCTCGTCAGATAGGTAATGTCCATGACATAGTCAAGTGTGATAGTGAAAATGTCATGACATATCTCGGTTAAAGCATTTGGACAGCCAGGATGGTTTGGAATGAAGGAATTACATGTCATATCAATCTTTGTTTTGTAGTCGACAAAAGGTTCACCGGAAGGGATGTTGTCTTCTTGCTGGATGGCTCAGACAATACTCGCGGCAGATTCCCTGCCATGCGAGACTTTGTTCAAAGAGTCGTAGAGACCCTCAGAGTCGATGACAAAAAGGACCGTGTGTCCGTAGTTCAGTACAGCAGAGAGCCGACTGTAAATTTCTATCTGAACACGTACACATCAAAAGGTGACATCCTCAACACGGTCAGAAGTCTGAGCCACAAAGGCGGAAAACCACTGAACACTGGAGCCGCTCTGCAGTACCTAAAGGACTCTGTCTTTGTACCCTCTGCTGGGAGCAGACGCCTTGAAGGGGTCGCACAGGTTCTTGTACTCCTGAGTGGTGGAAGGTCTTCTGACAATGTGGAAGCACCAGCCTTTGCTCTGAAAGAGCTTGGTGTCAAGACCTTTGCCATTGGAAGCAGGAACGCTGATACTGAGGAAATTCGAAAGATGTCCTCTGATCCCAGTACTGCTTTAATTGTATCCGACTTCAATGAACTGCCTCGGGTACAACAGCAACTCCAGTCCTCACTCGAGGCTTCAACTGATGGCGTGACCGCAACACCACCCGTCCCACCCGGTACGTTGAAATGCACTCAAATTGAAAAGTGAGACTGACATGGTACTCAAACTGTTGCGTCAGTAACATCAACTTAAAGTCTGCTGGATTGTCAGTTAACTGTGCAGCTATTTATGACACTGTACTGTCTCTCTTTCTGTGAAACTTTAGCTGATATTCAAGGAAGGGACATTGTTTTCCTTTTGGATGGTTCTGATGAAGCAAGGAATGGCTTCCCTGCCATGCAAAATTTTGTCGAGAGAATGGTTAAGAAACTTCAAGTTGGAGAGAATGAGGACCGGGTCTCCGTGGTCCAATACAGCAGAGATGCACAGGTGCATTTCTACCTGAACACATTCTCCACAACAGAGGATGTTGCAGATTCTGTGAGGGCACTGAGACACAAAGGAGGCAGATCCCTGAACACTGGTGCCGCTTTGCAATTTGTCAAGGACAATGTGTTCACAGAATCCTCAGGAAGTAGACAACGGCGAGGGGTTCCACAAATTCTGATCCTAGTAAATGGTGGACGTTCATCTGACAATGTGGATACTCCAGCCTCAAATCTGAAACAACAGGGCATTTATGTGATTGGCATTGGGACACAGAGGTCTGACAGCAGAGAGTTGGAGAAAGTGTCATTTGATCCAAGATACGCTCTGTCAGTTGCCGACTTCGCTGACCTCCCAAACATACAAGAGCAACTCTCTTCAGTAATAAGCACAATGCCAATGGAAGCAGCACCAGCTAAACCAACAGAAACCGGTAAGAAATGTTCTTTATTGCAGTTTGAGTAAGATAAACCAAACACTGCCTGGTTGCATTGTGAATACGTTCTCGTCAGATAGGTAATGTCCATGACATAGTCAAGTGTGATAGTGAAAATGTCATGACATATCTCGGTTAAAGCATTTGGACAGCCAGGATGGTTTGGAATGAAGGAATTACATGTCATATCAATTTTTGTTTTGTAGTCGACAAAAGGTTCACCGGAAGGGATGTTGTCTTCTTGCTGGATGGCTCAGACAATACTCGCGGCAGATTCCCTGCCATGCGAGACTTTGTTCAAAGAGTCGTAGAGACCCTCAGAGTCGATGACAAAAAGGACCGTGTGTCCGTAGTTCAGTACAGCAGAGAGCCGACTGTAAATTTCTATCTGAACACGTACACATCAAAAGGTGACATCCTCAACACGGTCAGAAGTCTGAGCCACAAAGGCGGAAAACCACTGAACACTGGAGCCGCTCTGCAGTACCTAAAGGACTCTGTCTTTGTACCCTCTGCTGGGAGCAGACGCCTTGAAGGGGTCGCACAGGTTCTTGTACTCCTGAGTGGTGGAAGGTCTTCTGACAATGTGGAAGCACCAGCCTTTGCTCTGAAAGAGCTTGGTGTCAAGACCTTTGCCATTGGAAGCAGGAACGCTGATACTGAGGAAATTCGAAAGATGTCCTCTGATCCCAGTACTGCTTTAATTGTATCCGACTTCAATGAACTGCCTCGGGTACAACAGCAACTCCAGTCCTCACTCGAGGCTTCAACTGATGCCGTGACCCCAAAACCACCCGGTACGTTGAAATGCACTCAAATTAAAAAGTGAGACTGACATGGTACTCAAACTGTTCGGTCAGCAACATCAACTTAAAGTCTGCTGGATTGTCAGTTAACTGTGCAGCTATTTATGACACTGTACTGTCTCTCTTTATGTGAAACTTCAGCTGATATTCAAGGAAGGGACATTGTTTTCCTCTTGGACGGTTCTGATGAAGCAAGGAATGGCTTCCCTGCCATGCAAAATTTTGTTGAGAGAATGGTTGAGAAACTTCAAGTTGGAGAGAATGAGGACCGGGTCTCCGTGGTCCAATACAGCAGAGATGCACAGGTGCATTTCTACCTGAACACATTCTCCACAACAGAGGATGTTGCAGATTCTGTGAGGGCACTGAGACACAAAGGAGGCAGATCCCTGAACACTGGTGCCGCTTTGCAATTTGTCAAGGACAATGTATTCACAGAATCCTCTGGAAGTAGACAACTGCGAGGGGTTCCACAGATTCTGATCCTAGTAAATGGTGGACGTTCATCTGACAATGTGGATACTCCAGCCTCAAATCTGAGACAACAGGGCATTTATGTGATTGGCATTGGGACACAGAGGTCTGACAGCAGAGAGTTGGAGAAAGTGTCATTTGATCCAAGATACGCTCTGTCAGTTGCCGACTTTGCTGACCTCCCAAACATACAAGAGCAACTTTCTTCAGTAATAAGCACAATGCCAATGGAAGCAGCACCAGCTAAACCAACAGAAACCGGTAAGAAATTTTCTTCATTGAAGTTTGAGGAAGATGAACCAAACACTGCCTGGTTGCAGTGTGAATACGTTCTCGTCAGATAGGTAATGTCCATGACATAGTCAAGTGTGATAGTGAAAATGTCATGACATATCTCGGTTAAAGCATTTGGACAGCCAGGATGGTTTGGAATGAAGGAATTACATGTCATATCAATCTTTGTTTTGTAGTCGACAAAAGGTTCACCGGAAGGGATGTTGTCTTCTTGCTGGATGGCTCAGACAATACTCGCGGCAGATTCCCTGCCATGCGAGACTTTGTTCAAAGAGTCGTAGAGACCCTCAGAGTCGATGACAAAAAGGACCGTGTGTCCGTAGTTCAGTACAGCAGAGAGCCGACTGTAAATTTCTATCTGAACACGTACACATCAAAAGGTGACATCCTCAACACGGTCAGAAGTCTGAGCCACAAAGGCGGAAAACCACTGAACACTGGAGCCGCTCTGCAGTACCTAAAGGACTCTGTCTTTGTACCCTCTGCTGGGAGCAGACGCCTTGAAGGGGTCGCACAGGTTCTTGTACTCCTGAGTGGTGGAAGGTCTTCTGACAATGTGGAAGCACCAGCCTTTGCTCTGAAAGAGCTTGGTGTCAAGACCTTTGCCATTGGAAGCAGGAACGCTGATACTGAGGAAATTCGAAAGATGTCCTCTGATCCCAGTACTGCTTTAATTGTATCCGACTTCAATGAACTGCCTCGGGTACAACAGCAACTCCAGTCCTCACTCGAGGCTTCAACTGATGCCGTGACCCCAAAACCACCCGGTACGTTGAAATGCACTCAAATTGAAAAGTGAGACTGACATGGTACTCAAACTATTGCGTCAGTAACATCAACTTAAAGTCTGCTGGATTGTCAGTTAACTGTGCAGCTATTTATGACACTGTACTGTCTCTCTTTCTGTGAAACTTTAGCTGATATTCAAGGAAGGGACATTGTTTTCCTTTTGGATGGTTCTGATGAAGCAAGGAATGGCTTCCCTGCCATGCAAAATTTTGTTGAGAGAATGGTTGAGAAACTTCAAGTTGGAGAGAATGAGGACCGTGTCTCCGTGGTCCAATACAGCAGAGATACGCAGGTGCATTTCTACCTGAACACATTCTCCACAACAGAGGATGTTGCAGATTCTGTGAGGGCACTGAGACACAAAGGAGGCAGATCCCTGAACACTGGTGCCGCTTTGCAATTTGTCAAGGACAATGTGTTCACAGAATCCTCTGGAAGTAGACAACGGCGAGGGGTTCCACAGATTCTGATTCTAGTAAATGGTGGACGTTCATCTGACAATGTGGATACTCCAGCCTCAAATCTGAAACAACAGGGCATTTATGTGATTGGCATTGGGACACAGAGGTCTGACAGCAGAGAGTTGGAGAAAGTGTCATTTGATCCAAGATACGCTCTGTCAGTTGCCGACTTTGCTGACCTCCCAAACATACAAGAGCAACTCTCTTCAGTAATAAGCACAATGCCAATGGAAGCAGCACCAGCTAAACCAACAGAAACCGGTAAGAAATGTTCTTCATTGCAGTTTGAGTAAGATGAACCAAACACTGCCTGGTTGCATTGTGAATACGTTCTCGTCAGATAGGTAATGTCCATGACATAGTCAAGTGTGATAGTGAAAATGTCATGACATATCTCGGTTAAAGCATTTGGACAGCCAGGATGGTTTGGAATGAAGGAATTACATGTCATATCAATCTTTGTTTTGTAGTCGACAAAAGGTTCACCGGAAGGGATGTTGTCTTCTTGCTGGATGGCTCAGACAATACTCGCGGCAGATTCCCTGCCATGCGAGACTTTGTTCAAAGAGTCGTAGAGACCCTCAGAGTTGATGACAAAAAGGACCGCGTGTCCGTGGTTCAGTACAGCAGAGAGCCGACTGTAAATTTCTATCTGAACACGTACACATCAAAAGGTGACATCCTCAACACGGTCAGAAGTCTGAGCCACAAAGGCGGAAAACCACTGAACACTGGAGCCGCTCTGCAGTACCTAAAGGACTCTGTCTTTGTACCCTCTGCTGGGAGCAGACGCCTTGAAGGGGTCGCACAGGTTCTTGTACTCCTGAGTGGTGGAAGGTCTTCTGACAATGTGGAAGCACCAGCCTTTGCTCTGAAAGAGCTTGGTGTCAAGACCTTTGCCATTGGAAGCAGGAACGCTGATACTGAGGAAATTCGAAAGATATCCTCTGATCCCAGTACTGCTTTAATTGTATCCGACTTCAATGAACTGCCTCGGGTACAACAGCAACTCCAGTCCTCACTCGAGGCTTCAACTGATGCCGTGACCCCAAAACCACCCGGTACGTTGAAATTCACTGAAATTGAAAAGTGAGGCGACATGGTACTCAAACTGTTCAATCAACTTAAAGTCTGCTGGATTGTCAGTTAACTGTGCAGCTATTTATGACACTGTACTGTCTCTCTTTATGTGAAACTTTAGCTGATATTCAAGGAAGGGACATTGTTTTCCTTTTGGATGGTTCTGATGAAGCAAGGAATGGCTTCCCTGCCATGCAAAATTTTGTTGAGAGAATGGTTGAGAAACTTCAAGTTGGAGAGAATGAGGACCGGGTCTCCGTGGTCCAATACAGCAGAGATACGCAGGTGCATTTCTACCTGAACACATTCTCCACAACAGAGGATGTTGCAGATTCTGTGAGGGCACTGAGACACAAAGGAGGCAGATCCCTGAACACTGGTGCCGCTTTGCAATTTGTCAAGGACAATGTATTCACAGAATCCTCTGGAAGTAGACAACTGCAAGGGGTTCCACAGATTCTGATCCTTGTAAATGGTGGACGTTCATCTGACAATGTGGATACTCCAGCCTCAAATCTGAAACAACAGGGCATTTATGTGATTGGCATTGGGACACAGAGGTCTGACAGCAGAGAGTTGGAGAAAGTGTCATTTGATCCAAGATACGCTCTGTCAGTTGCCAACTTTGCTGACCTCCCAAACATACAAGAGCAACTCTCTTCAGTAATAAGCACAATGCCAATGGAAGCAGCACCAGCTAAACCAACAGAAACCGGTAAGAAATGTTCTTCATTGCAGTTTGAGTAAGATGAACCAAACACTGCCTGGTTGCAGTGTGAATACGTTCTCGTCAGATAGGTAATGTCCATGACATAGTCAAGTGTGATAGTAAAAATGTCATGACATATCTCGGTTAAAGCATTTGGACAGCCAGGATGGTTTGGAATGAAGGAATTACATGTCATATCAATCTTTGTTTTGTAGTCGACAAAAGGTTCACCAGAAGGGATGTTGTCTTCTTGCTGGATGGCTCAGACAATACTCGCGGCAGATTCCCTGCCATGCGAGACTTTGTTCAAAGAGTCGTAGAGACCCTCAGAGTTGATGACAAAAAGGACCGCGTGTCCGTGGTTCAGTACAGCAGAGAGCCGACTGTAAATTTCTATCTGAACACGTACACATCAAAAGGTGACATCCTCAACACGGTCAGAAGTCTGAGCCACAAAGGCGGAAAACCACTGAACACTGGAGCCGCTCTGCAGTACCTAAAGGACTCTGTCTTTGTACCCTCTGCTGGGAGCAGACGCCTTGAAGGGGTCGCACAGGTTCTTGTACTCCTGAGTGGTGGAAGGTCTTCTGACAATGTGGAAGCACCAGCCTTTGCTCTGAAAGAGCTTGGTGTCAAGACCTTTGCCATTGGAAGCAGGAACGCTGATACTGAGGAAATTCGAAAGATATCCTCTGATCCCAGTACTGCTTTAATTGTATCCGACTTCAATGAACTGCCTCGGGTACAACAGCAACTCCAGTCCTCACTCGAGGCTTCAACTGATGCCGTGACCCCAAAACCACCCGGTACGTTGAAATTCACTGAAATTGAAAAGTGAGGCGACATGGTACTCAAACTGTTCAATCAACTTAAAGTCTGCTGGATTGTCAGTTAACTGTGCAGCTATTTATGACACTGTACTGTCTCTCTTTATGTGAAACTTTAGCTGATATTCAAGGAAGGGACATTGTTTTCCTTTTGGATGGTTCTGATGAAGCAAGGAATGGCTTCCCTGCCATGCAAAATTTTGTTGAGAGAATGGTTGAGAAACTTCAAGTTGGAGAGAATGAGGACCGGGTCTCCGTGGTCCAATACAGCAGAGATACGCAGGTGCATTTCTACCTGAACACATTCTCCACAACAGAGGATGTTGCAGATTCTGTGAGGGCACTGAGACACAAAGGAGGCAGATCCCTGAACACTGGTGCCGCTTTGCAATTTGTCAAGGACAATGTATTCACAGAATCCTCTGGAAGTAGACAACTGCAAGGGGTTCCACAGATTCTGATCCTTGTAAATGGTGGACGTTCATCTGACAATGTGGATACTCCAGCCTCAAATCTGAAACAACAGGGCATTTATGTGATTGGCATTGGGACACAGAGGTCTGACAGCAGAGAGTTGGAGAAAGTGTCATTTGATCCAAGATACGCTCTGTCAGTTGCCGACTTTGCTGACCTCCCAAACATACAAGAGCAACTCTCTTCAGTAATAAGCACAATGCCAATGGAAGCAGCACCAGCTAAACCAACAGAATCCGGTAAGAAATTTTCTTCATTGCAGTTTGAGGAAGATGAACCAAACACTGCCTGGTTGCAGTGTGAATACGTTCTCGTCAGATAGGTAATGTCCATGACATAGTCAAGTGTGATAGTGAAAATGTCATGACATATCTCGGTTAAAGCATTTGGACAGCCAGGATGGTTTGGAATGAAGGAATTACATGTCATATCAATCTTTGTTTTGTAGTCGACAAAAGGTTCACCGGAAGGGATGTTGTCTTCTTGCTGGATGGCTCAGACAATACTCGCGGCAGATTCCCTGCCATGCGAGACTTTGTTCAAAGAGTCGTAGAGACCCTCAGAGTCGATGACAAAAAGGACCGTGTGTCCGTAGTTCAGTACAGCAGAGAGCCGACTGTAAATTTCTATCTGAACACGTACACATCAAAAGGTGACATCCTCAACACGGTCAGAAGTCTGAGCCACAAAGGCGGAAAACCACTGAACACTGGAGCCGCTCTGCAGTACCTAAAGGACTCTGTCTTTGTACCCTCTGCTGGAAGCAGACGCCTTGAAGGGGTCGCACAGGTTCTTGTACTCCTGAGTGGTGGAAGGTCTTCTGACAATGTGGAAGCACCAGCCTTTGCTCTGAAAGAGCTTGGTGTCAAGACCTTTGCCATTGGAAGCAGGAACGCTGATACTGAGGAAATTCGAAAGATGTCCTCTGATCCCAGTACTGCTTTAATTGTATCAGACTTCAATGAACTGCCTCGGGTACAACAGCAACTCCAGTCCTCACTCGAGGCTTCAACTGATGCCGTGACCCCAAAACCACCCGGTACGTTGAAATTCACTGAAATTGAAAAGTGAGGCGACATGGTACTCAAACTGTTCAATCAACTTAAAGTCTGCTGGATTGTCAGTTAACTGTGCAGCTATTTATGACACTGTACTGTCTCTCTTTATGTGAAACTTTAGCTGATATTCAAGGAAGGGACATTGTTTTCCTTTTGGATGGTTCTGATGAAGCAAGGAATGGCTTCCCTGCCATGCAAAATTTTGTTGAGAGAATGGTTGAGAAACTTCAAGTTGGAGAGAATGAGGACCGGGTCTCCGTGGTCCAATACAGCAGAGATACGCAGGTGCATTTCTACCTGAACACATTCTCCACAACAGAGGATGTTGCAGATTCTGTGAGGGCACTGAGACACAAAGGAGGCAGATCCCTGAACACTGGTGCTGCTTTGCAATTTGTCAAGGACAATGTATTCACAGAATCCTCTGGAAGTAGACAACTGCAAGGGGTTCCACAGATTCTGATCCTAGTAAATGGTGGACGTTCATCTGACAATGTGGATACTCCAGCCTCAAATCTGAGACAACAGGGCATTTATGTGATTGGCATTGGGACACAGAGGTCTGACAGCAGAGAGTTGGAGAAAGTGTCATTTGATCCAAGATACGCTCTGTCAGTTGCCGACTTTGCTGACCTCCCAAACATACAAGAGCAACTCTCTTCAGTAATAAGCACAATGCCAATGGAAGCAGCACCAGCTAAACCAACAGAATCCGGTAAGAAATTTTCTTCATTGCAGTTTGAGTAAGATGAACCAAACACTGCCTGGTTGCAGTGTGAATACGTTCTCGTCAGATAGGTAATGTCCATGACATAGTCAAGTGTGATAGTGAAAATGTCATGACATATCTCGGTTAAAGCATTTGGACAGCCAGGATGGTTTGGAATGTAGGAATTACATGTCATATCAATCTTTGTTTTGTAGTCGACAAAAGGTTCACCGGAAGGGATGTTGTCTTCTTGCTGGATGGCTCAGACAATACTCGCGGCAGATTCCCTGCCATGCGAGACTTTGTTCAAAGAGTCGTAGAGACCCTCAGAGTCGATGACAAAAAGGACCGTGTGTCCGTAGTTCAGTACAGCAGAGAGCCGACTGTAAATTTCTATCTGAACACGTACACATCAAAAGGTGACATCCTCAACACGGTCAGAAGTCTGAGCCACAAAGGCGGAAAACCACTGAACACTGGAGCCGCTCTGCAGTACCTAAAGGACTCTGTCTTTGTACCCTCTGCTGGGAGCAGACGCCTTGAAGGGGTCGCACAGGTTCTTGTACTCCTGAGTGGTGGAAGGTCTTCTGACAATGTGGAAGCACCAGCCTTTGCTCTGAAAGAGCTTGGTGTCAAGACCTTTGCCATTGGAAGCAGGAACGCTGATACTGAGGAAATTCGAAAGATGTCCTCTGATCCCAGTACTGCTTTAATTGTATCCGACTTCAATGAACTGCCTCGGGTACAACAGCAACTCCAGTCCTCACTCGAGGCTTCAACTGATGCCGTGACCCCAAAACCACCCGGTACGTTGAAATTCACTGAAATTGAAAAGTGAGGCGACATGGTACTCAAACTGTTCAATCAACTTAAAGTCTGCTGGATTGTCAGTTAACTGTGCAGCTATTTATGACACTGTACTGTCTCTCTTTCTGTGAAACTTTAGCTGATATTCAAGGAAGGGACATTGTTTTCCTTTTGGATGGTTCTGATGAAGCAAGGAATGGCTTCCCTGCCATGCAAAATTTTGTCGAGAGAATGGTTGAGAAACTTCAAGTTGGAGAGAATGAGGACCGGGTCTCCGTGGTCCAATACAGCAGAGATGCGCAGGTGCATTTCTACCTGAACACATTCTCCACAACAGAGGATGTTGCAGATTCTGTGAGGGCACAGAGACACAAAGGAGGCAGATCCCTGAACACTGGTGCCGCTTTGCAATTTGTCAAGGACAATGTATTCACAGAATCCTCTGGAAGTAGACAACTGCAAGGGGTTCCACAGATTCTGATCCTAGTAAATGGTGGACGTTCATCTGACAATGTGGATACTCCAGCCTCAAATCTGAGACAACAGGGCATTTATGTGATTGGCATTGGGACACAGAGGTCTGACAGCAGAGAGTTGGAGAAAGTGTCATTTGATCCAAGATACGCTCTGTCAGTTGCCGACTTTGCTGACCTCCCAAACATACAAGAGCAACTCTCTTCAGTAATAAGCACAATGCCAATGGAAGCAGCACCAGCTAAACCAACAGAATCCGGTAAGAAATTTTCTTCATTGCAGTTTGAGTAAGATGAACCAAACACTGCCTGGTTGCAGTGTGAATACGTTCTCGTCAGATAGGTAATGTCCATGACATAGTCAAGTGTGATAGTGAAAATGTCATGACATATCTCGGTTAAAGCATTTGGACAGCCAGGATGGTTTGGAATGTAGGAATTACATGTCATATCAATCTTTGTTTTGTAGTCGACAAAAGGTTCACCGGAAGGGATGTTGTCTTCTTGCTGGATGGCTCAGACAATACTCGCGGCAGATTCCCTGCCATGCGAGACTTTGTTCAAAGAGTCGTAGAGACCCTCAGAGTCGATGACAAAAAGGACCGTGTGTCCGTAGTTCAGTACAGCAGAGAGCCGACTGTAAATTTCTATCTGAACACGTACACATCAAAAGGTGACATCCTCAACACGGTCAGAAGTCTGAGCCACAAAGGCGGAAAACCACTGAACACTGGAGCCGCTCTGCAGTACCTAAAGGACTCTGTCTTTGTACCCTCTGCTGGGAGCAGACGCCTTGAAGGGGTCGCACAGGTTCTTGTACTCCTGAGTGGTGGAAGGTCTTCTGACAATGTGGAAGCACCAGCCTTTGCTCTGAAAGAGCTTGGTGTCAAGACCTTTGCCATTGGAAGCAGGAACGCTGATACTGAGGAAATTCGAAAGATGTCCTCTGATCCCAGTACTGCTTTAATTGTATCCGACTTCAATGAACTGCCTCGGGTACAACAGCAACTCCAGTCCTCACTCGAGGCTTCAACTGATGCCGTGACCCCAAAACCACCCGGTACGTTGAAATTCACTGAAATTGAAAAGTGAGGCGACATGGTACTCAAACTGTTCAATCAACTTAAAGTCTGCTGGATTGTCAGTTAACTGTGCAGCTATTTATGACACTGTACTGTCTCTCTTTCTGTGAAACTTTAGCTGATATTCAAGGAAGGGACATTGTTTTCCTTTTGGATGGTTCTGATGAAGCAAGGAATGGCTTCCCTGCCATGCAAAATTTTGTCGAGAGAATGGTTGAGAAACTTCAAGTTGGAGAGAATGAGGACCGGGTCTCCGTGGTCCAATACAGCAGAGATGCGCAGGTGCATTTCTACCTGAACACATTCTCCACAACAGAGGATGTTGCAGATTCTGTGAGGGCACAGAGACACAAAGGAGGCAGATCCCTGAACACTGGTGCCGCTTTGCAATTTGTCAAGGACAATGTATTCACAGAATCCTCTGGAAGTAGACAACTGCAAGGGGTTCCACAGATTCTGATCCTAGTAAATGGTGGACGTTCATCTGACAATGTGGATACTCCAGCCTCAAATCTGAGACAACAGGGCATTTATGTGATTGGCATTGGGACACAGAGGTCTGACAGCAGAGAGTTGGAGAAAGTGTCATTTGATCCAAGATACGCTCTGTCAGTTGCCGACTTTGCTGACCTCCCAAACATACAAGAGCAACTCTCTTCAGTAATAAGCACAATGCCAATGGAAGCAGCACCAGCTAAACCAACAGAATCCGGTAAGAAATTTTCTTCATTGCAGTTTGAGTAAGATGAACCAAACACTGCCTGGTTGCATTGTGAATACGTTCTCGTCAGATAGGTAATGTCCATGACATAGTCAAGTGTGATAGTGAAAATGTCATGACATATCTCGGTTAAAGCATTTGGACAGCCAGGATGGTTTGGAATGAAGGAATTACATGTCATATCAATCTTTGCTTTGTAGTCGACAAAAGGTTCACCGGAAGGGATGTTGTCTTCTTGCTGGATGGCTCAGACAATACTCGCGGCAGATTCCCTGCCATGCGAGACTTTGTTCAAAGAGTCGTAGAGACCCTCAGAGTCGATGACAAAAAGGACCGTGTGTCCGTAGTTCAGTACAGCAGAGAGCCGACTGTAAATTTCTATCTGAACACGTACACATCAAAAGGTGACATCCTCAACACGGTCAGAAGTCTGAGCCACAAAGGCGGAAAACCATTGAACACTGGAGCCGCTCTGCAGTACCTAAAGGACTCTGTCTTTGTACCCTCTGCTGGAAGCAGACGCCTTGAAGGGGTCGCACAGGTTCTTGTACTCCTGAGTGGTGGAAGGTCTTCTGACAATGTGGAAGCACCAGCCTTTGCTCTGAAAGAGCTTGGTGTCAAGACCTTTGCCATTGGAAGCAGGAACGCTGATACTGAGGAAATTCGAAAGATGTCCTCTGATCCCAGTACTGCTTTAATTGTATCCGACTTCAATGAACTGCCTCGGGTACAACAGCAACTCCAGTCCTCACTCGAGGCTTCAACTGATGATGTGACCCCAAAACCACCCGGTACGTTGAAATGCACTCAAACTAAAAAGTGAGACTGACATGGTACTCAAACTGTTCGGTCAGCAACATCAACTTAATGTCTGCTGGATTGTCAGTTAACTGTGCAGCTATTTATGACACTGTACTGTCTGTCTTTCTGTGAAACTTTAGCTGATATTCAAGGAAGGGACATTGTTTTCCTTTTGGACGGTTCTGATGAAGCAAGGAATGGCTTCCCTGCCATGCAAATTTTTGTCGAGAGAATGGTTGAGAAACTTCAAGTTGGAGAGAATGAGGACCGGGTCTCCGTGGTCCAATACAGCAGAGATGCGCAGGTGCATTTCTACCTGAACACATTCTCCACAACAGAGGATGTTGCAGATTCTGTGAGGGCACTGAGACACAAAGGAGGCAGATCCCTGAACACTGGTGCCGCTTTGCAATTTGTCAAGGACAATGTGTTCACAGAATCCTCTGGAAGTAGACAACGGCGAGGGGTTCCACAGATTCTGATCCTAGTAAATGGTGGACGTTCATCTGACAATGTGGATACTCCAGCCTCAAATCTGAGACAACAGGGCATTTATGTGATTGGCATTGGGACACAGAGGTCTGACAGCAGAGAGTTGGAGAAAGTGTCATTTGATCCAAGATACGCTCTGTCAGTTGCCGACTTTGCTGACCTCCCAAACATACAAGAGCAACTCTCTTCAGTAATAAGCACAATGCCAATGGAAGCAGCACCAGCTAAACCAACAGAAACCGGTAAGAAATGTTCTTCATTGCAGTTTGAGGAAGATGAACCAAACACTGCCTGGTTGCATTGTGAATACGTTCTCGTCAGATAGGTAATGTCCATGACATAGTCAAGTGTGATAGTGAAAATGTCATGACATATCTCGGTTAAAGCATTTGGACAGCCAGGATGGTTTGGAATGAAGGAATTACATGTCATATCAATCTTTGCTTTGTAGTCGACAAAAGGTTCACCGGAAGGGATGTTGTCTTCTTGCTGGATGGCTCAGACAATACGCGCGGCAGATTCCCTGCCATGCGAGACTTTGTTCAAAGAGTCGTAGAGACCCTCAGAGTTGATGACAAAAAGGACCGCGTGTCCGTGGTTCAGTACAGCAGAGAGCCGACTGTAAATTTCTATCTGAACACGTACACATCAAAAGGTGACATCCTCAACACGGTCAGAAGTCTGAGCCACAAAGGCGGAAAACCACTGAACACTGGAGCCGCTCTGCAGTACCTAAAGGACTCTGTCTTTGTACCCTCTGCTGGGAGCAGACGCCTTGAAGGGGTCGCACAGGTTCTTGTACTCCTGAGTGGTGGAAGGTCTTCTGACAATGTGGAAGCACCAGCCTTTGCTCTGAAAGAGCTTGGTGTCAAGACCTTTGCCATTGGAAGCAGGAACGCTGATACTGAGGAAATTCGAAAGATGTCCTCTGATCCCAGTACTGCTTTAATTGTATCCGACTTCAATGAACTGCCTCGGGTACAACAGCAACTCCAGTCCTCACTCGAGGCTTCAACTGATGCCGTGACCCCAAAACCACCCGGTACGTTGAAATTCACTGAAATTGAAAAGTGAGGCGACATGGTACTCAAACTGTTCAATCAACTTAAAGTCTGCTGGATTGTCAGTTAACTGTGCAGCTATTTATGACACTGTACTGTCTCTCTTTATGTGAAACTTTAGCTGATATTCAAGGAAGGGACATTGTTTTCCTTTTGGATGGTTCTGATGAAGCAAGGAATGGCTTCCCGGCCATGCAAAATTTTGTTGAGAGAATGGTTGAGAAACTTCAAGTTGGAGAGAATGAGGACCGGGTCTCCGTGGTCCAATACAGCAGAGATGCGCAGGTGTATTTCTACCTGAACACATTCTCCACAACAGAGGATGTTGCAGATTCTGTGAGGGCACTGAGACACAAAGGAGGCAGATCCCTGAACACTGGTGCCGCTTTGCAATTTGTCAAGGACAATGTATTCACAGAATCCTCTGGAAGTAGACAACTGCGAGGGGTTCCACAGATTCTGATCCTAGTAAATGGTAGACGTTCATCTGACAATGTGGATACTCCAGCCTCAAATCTGAGACAACAGGGCATTTATGTGATTGGCATTGGGACACAGAGGTCAAACAGCAGAGAGTTGGAGAAAGTGTCATTTGATCCAAGATACGCTCTGTCAGTTGCCGACTTTGCTGACCTCCCAAACATACAAGAGCAACTCTCTTCAGTAATAAGCACAATGCCAATGGAAGCAGCTCCAATCACTCCACGTGTACCTGGTAAATATGAATGGTTTCACCAAATATTTACTGTCTTATATTTTAACTCACAAACCCACACTTACATAAATAGAGTAAAGAACATATAGTAAAGAAAGAAAATATTAAAGTTTCTGTCTTGAAACACAAATGTATCTCTCTTTTAAATAATTGTGAAGATTCAAGATACTACCTTTTAAGTGTCATACAATACTCATATCGCATTTATAAAATAACCATGATGAAAAACTCAAATGTAGTAGTTTTGGATCATGAGATCTCACTGTTGCACTTATCCAACCGTTCTCACTTTCTTTCTCCTCCTTCCTTTTTTTTTAGTTGAGAACCAGGGTCCACGGAGGGACGTTGTTTTCCTCGTCGATGGCTCGGACGGTGTTGGACGGGAGTTCCCCATCATCAGGGAGTTCATCTACAAGGTTGTGGAGAATTTGAATGTCGGCGAAAATAAAATACGCATTGGTGTGGTCCAGTACGGTGACTCGCCCAACCCAGACATGTACCTCAACGCTCAAACAACCAAAGAAGGAACTTTGTCGGCCATTCAGGGTCTAAAACAGCGAGGAGGAAGACGGCGTAACCTGGGTCAAGCCTTACAGTTTGTCAATCAGAATGTTTTCACTGCAGCAAGAGGCAGCAGGAAGCAAGAAGGTGTCCCACAGTTTTTAATAGTCGTCTCCAGTGGGTCTTCATCAGACGACATTCGCCAGGCTGCTTCTTCCCTCAAGCGATCTCGAATCCTTCCATTCAGCATTGGAACCAGGGAGATTGACCCCAGGGAACTGCAGGTGGTGTCATATGTGCCTAACTTCGCTTATAGGGTGGATGACCTTCCAGGCCTCTACACCATCCAAGACAATCTCATCAACACTGTTACGACGCTGTCTGATGATGACATCAGCCGCTTGCGTCCGGAGTACCCGGACTATGAGGGTAATGGATTATTCCGCGTACAACTTAACCGTTGATGATTTGTCACTGATTAAATCAGCTTCTCTATTTCCTCTACTCCAGTTGTCATCACCACCGTCTCAGGTGGAGAGAAGAGAGACGTCGTATTTTTGATCGATGGCTCCACCGCAACACGCAGTGAATTTCCCGCTATTCGTGAAATGATCAAGAGAGTAGTGGAGAAGTTAGATGTTGGTGTGGACACCGTCAGAATTTCAGTTGTTCAGTACAGCGATGACACAAAGGTGGAGTTTCGCCTGAATGATCTGTCCACAAAAGAGGAGGTACGCCAGGCTGTTGAAAGGCTGAGAAGCATGGGCGGGCGCCGTCTTAACACAGGATACGCCCTCGAGTGGGTCTCCAAAAACATCTACCAGAGGTCAGCAGGAAGCCGCATCGAAGAAGGTGTTCCTCAGTTCCTTATTTTAGTCACGGGAGGAAGGTCCGCAGATGACGTTTCCAGCCCAGCCGATCAACTCAAGAAAAGCAATGTTGCCCCACTTGCCATTGGCTCAAGAAACGCAGACGCTGATGAGCTGAGAAAGATCTCCTTGAAGCCTGAACTTGCTTACACAGTAGAGAATTTCCAGCAGCTTCCACGAGTGGAACAAAAGCTGCTCGATTCAGTCAAAACCATCACCACTGCTGACATCATTGGCAGCTATGTTCCAGTAACCACTGTGGATGTTGGTGAGAACCTTTTTTTTTATCATTAGATATTTCAAAATGTAGAAAACTTCAAGATCACTTCACTTTGCTCACAACACAGTTTCACATCTGGTGGGTAAAAAATTATTTGGTTCCCCTGTGGAACGCTGCAGTACCCTTTGCACAGAACTCTATGATTTTAAATGCCTCAATCATCAGAAACCACGCCCACTCTGCTGTGATTGGACAGTAGGAAATGCCTCCAGCATTAACAACACGAGTTTGTTGCGGAACTGTTACAACTCCACTTCACTATCCACTAGTAAAATTAAAATCCTTTTCACCGGAAGCCCCACTTCGTTCTTGTCAGACCAATGAGTGACGTCCTGTCCACATGGTTTCTTTGCTTATTTTTAAATGAACGTACATCTGCTTTGGTGGACAGGATTTTGAAACACAAGTCATAAAAGTCTGATCAGGAGGCCTCTTGTCCATCACTGACATGTTACTGATAGAACCAATACAAAGTGATGCACAAGCCACGACGCAGCTGGGATGATAACAACAACAACAAACATGGAGGAATCCCTGAACAAAAGCAAACAAAAGCATTTGTTGTTAATTCATCACAAATTCTCAAATTAATTCGATTTTTTTTTTTAATCGAATCCCACCTCTAGTTATATCAAATTCTAAATGACCACTAGATTATCAACTCCAAACCTGGGTGTATTTCTTCATCGAGAAATATCTAGATAAAACTACACAAATCTGATTTTTTTTTCCACTCTTTTTTCTTTGCAGCAGTCCAGAATCTTGGGAGAAAGGACATCATATTCCTCATTGATGGTTCTGACACAACTGGCACCGCAGGTCTCGCTCACATCCGAGACTTCATCCTCAACGTGATCGCACAATTGGACGTGCAGCCAGATCAGGTCCGTGTGGCTCTGGTGCAGTACTCTGACCGGGTCAAAACAGAGTTCTCCCTCAATACCCACAACGACAAGCCGTCCGTTGTTGCTGCCATCAAAAGGCTCCGTCAAATCGGAGGCCGGTCGTCAGATTTGGGCGACGCCATTAACTATGTTATCAATAATGAGTTAAAGCCCGGCGCTGGAGCCCGCCTGTCCGACGCCTCCCAGCACCTTGTCGTTCTCACTGGGGGACGTTCACCCCAAGACGTTTCGTTATATGGACCGTTACTGAAAAGTTCCAGAGTCAACTGCATCGGTATCGGGGCAGGTGGTGCAGATACAAGGCAGCTGTCTCAGATCTCCACCACCGCTGAGGACGTCCTCCAGGTTCCTTCGTTCCCTGGCTTGCCAGCGGTACGCGAGAGGTTCATCTCCAGGCTGAGGGGGGGCATTCCTTTGCAACCAACCACGGAAATTGAATATCCAAGTAGGTTCAGAAATGTACCGAAACTTGATTTTGCAAAAATGTTTTGCATGTGTTGATCTCTTTCCCTGAGCAACCTTCATAAGGCGGGCATTATCACCTCCGCCAATACCTGCAAACATAATCTCCACAATTCTGCATCTCATGATAAATTCGATAAAACACGTGGCACAAGCTGGACACATTGGACCTGCACACGTGAACATGATGAGACCATGATGGTGTGCTGCGCGCTCCAGCTCCGCGGCGTGTGACACTTGTGGAGAGTGTGGTGGACTTTGGTTCAGGATCGTAGTTTTAAACTTATTTTTAATACAGGGAATCTTTGATAATGACACTGTTCGACTCTGAGTCGATGGATCTCTCTCATAGATTCTCTGACACAGTTGCCTGCCTTGGTTCACATCAACACATGCAGGTCTCCCACTGCGCTGGGGCCTCAGCGAAACACTGTGGTGAAAATAGTTGGATATTGGCCGGACCTCCACTCCGGTATTGGCGGTGGCGTCCTCTTCCGCGTCCCCATTAGGGTTCACTGATCGTGGACACACTCTCACAGGCAGCGCTAACGCTACGACCCGGCATCAGTTAGGGACCATCAACAAATTCCAAAACGGCAGAGCAGTCTGTCAGACACGCTTCTACCAGAGACGTGAAACATTGAATTTCTCATCTCTACACTTAGTTAACTATTATATTTAAACATAAACAAATAATGATGTTAATGTCAACTAAGCTTCATCATAAAACAGTTTCAAGAGAGACATAGTGTCCAACACATGGAATAAAATGAAAATGTATTTATCGCTAACGCCGAAATTACAACATTTATCACAATAACAATTTTTGCGCATGTCGCCCATCCCTAGTTAGCATTAGTTGTTGTTTGTTTATCGTTCGACATATATTACTTTCACTTGCACATTGACCAGTGGTGCACCATATCACAGCTGCTCTGACAAAAATCCAAAGACAAAAATGTTTGGCTGATGCTATTTAGTCTTGTAGTGAGTTGAAAAAGACACAAGATAAAATCACAATGTACTGCTATATTTGCACTTAAAATAATTTGACAAACTTACAGTTTTACAGCGATTATTGGTGGTTATTTTCGATTGAAGTCATAAGAGTTGAACACATTTTCCTACCTTATTCATCATTCTCTTCTTGTTCCCAGCATCTGGACTGCCACCACCCAAAAAGGCTGACATTGTGTTTTTGGTGGACGGCTCCATCAACCTGGGAAGAGAGAACTTCAATGAAGTGATGTCATTCATTACTAATCTCATCGACCTGTTCTACAACGACCGGGACGACCTGAGGTTTGGGCTTGCACACTACGCCACTGACGTGACTGATGACTTCTACCTAAACACGTACAAGACCAAGCAGGAAATCGTCGACGCCATCAGCAGAGTTGAGTACAAAGCCGGACGTAAAATAAACACAGGGGGCGCAATTCGCCACGTACAAGATAAGCACTTCATAAAGGAACGCGGCAGCAGGAAGGACGAGGGGGCTCCTCAGATCCTCATGATCGTCACAGGAGGACGGTCGGCAGACGACGGCAAGAGCGCCGCACTTGCCCTAAAGAACACCGGCGTGCGGATCTTTGCAGTGGGAGTGGGCGACCTAGAAAGCGAGTTAGCAGGCCTTGCAAGTGAGCCCTCCACCATGGCTCGGGCGTCCACCTTCCTGGAGCTTTCAGAACTGAATGAACAAATTCTTCAGACGTTGGATGATGAGATGAATGGAAAGCTATGTGTTGGCGCTCTGGACGATTTAAGAGGTAGGACAATATCTTTTTTTTTTTTTTTCTTCCGAGCACTTGAAGATGAAAACAAGGTTGCAGCAACAGGGACAAACTTAACAGTGGGTTAGGTGGCAGTCATCGCTTGCTGAAAGAGTTCAGTTGAGAAAGTTAGATAGATTGTCCAGCATCAGTTTAGAACTGCCAAGACAAAATAATAAGAAACTCTTCAAAGGTTTAGTATTCAGGCTATTGCCCATAGAGTCTTGGAAGTTTTCCACAACCACTACTAGCCAAAAAAAGGAAGCCATGCCAAACTCTCAAGTAGACACTTGTGAAAGCCAACTGTTCTATGTTTGGTGGCATGAACAGTAAATAAGACAAAATTGTGCATAAAAGTAGCTCAGTATAAGTGTCAATTATTCATTTTTTCAAGTGTTATGATAAGAACACTTTCTGAATCTTGCTGACTTTCAAACTGTAGGTCTGTAATCACTTTCCAATGTTGAGTAAATGATTTCAAATGCAAACATACGTATCCCGAGACTGAAAATATATGTTTCAATATTAAGCTTGCGTCGTGACTAAAGTATGCTGTCAAGCTAATGTTGTTAGTTCCAGTCTTGTTTTGTTAGCTATTTTAGTTCTAGTCTTTTGGATGAAAATAGTTATGAGTTTCAGTCAAATTTCAGCCATGTCTAACTGTAGTAGTTTTTGTCTAGTTTTAGGTGAAGAAAACTCAGTAACATGTTTTTAGCCAGGGAGGAATGAGAGACAAAAGAGGGGTTACAACTACTGTATTTACCATGGGATACAAATTAATGTATGTACATCAACTACAACAACATATGAATATCTTTCAAATCTATTATTATTATTATGTCTTTTCGTTGACAACATTTAGCCAGGACTTTACTAAGATACAGCAACACACTCAAGCTACCGAACTGACGTTAGCTCAACCAAGCTAACTTGAGTGGGAGACCAGCAGCGCGAGCCAAGCTAATTCAACCCTGTCAGCAGCTCATTTGCACCATGAGTTATGCGGGAAACGTTGTGTATGTATGACAACTAGTGCGCGGCTATTAGTATCAACATATGGTGTGTAAATGGCACTTGTTGTGACTTACCTTCGAACAATTCTCACCACGGTCAGGTGCCGCTTGAGGTACGTTATTCTGTTATTCTAAACGTTGCGTTTAAAGGACGTCTGTGAATTTCGGTTTTTATGGAACGGCCGATTCATATTAATATTTTTTTCGCCACAAAAATGGTTAAAAAATTCCACAGTGCTTTATAAATATTTGTTTTCAGCTATACGCGCTATCAAAATGCAGTTTTGGTTTATTTAGAATAGACACATGTCCGAGGACAGAAGCTTCCGGTCGCCATGAAGCACACGTCGACGAGAGTACGTGTTTGACGTAATACTACGCACGCACGTCTTTATTGACAGTTTTCTTACCTCATATAAAACAGTCTCTGTTGCGCTCTTCATCGCTGGCACTTTTTAATCTCTGTCAATCCTGGTCGACATTTAAAAAGAAAACGTATGTTGAAAAAAATGTTGTCATTTCAACATTTGTATTTTTTATTGTCATGATTAAAACAGTAAGGTGTTAAAAGAAAGAAAAATCGAATCATTCAACCATTGTTTGTTCTCCAGCCTGCGACATCGAGGTCCTGGTGGGTTTTGATGTCTCGGACAAAAACATATTCAGCGTCCAGACCAATCTGCAGAGCAAGATGGAGGCCATACTGCGGAGGATAACAAAGATGGCATCCATCAGCTGCTCCTCAGGGAAGATCCCATCCGTTCAAGTGGGTCTTCTGGCCATGGACGCAACCAAAGCTGTTCAACTGGACTTCACCGACAATGCAGAGGCGCTGTTCGAGGGCTTCAAGGCTCTTCGTGACAGCGGCCCATTCGAGCTCAGTCTGAGAACCTTGTCTGCCTACAGCGACAGGTTCAAAAACAGGCAAGACAATGTCGTGAAGGTGAGTCGCAGGAGCCACGGTTGGTGCTGGTTCTTATGCAAAACTCATCCAACTTCTCACTGCTTTAGGTCATAATCCACCTGACTGATGGTATCGATGCACCATATCCTGAAATGAAAAAACGGGTTGAGCAGCTGCAGGAGTCAGGTAGATTTTCTTTTCCTCTTGTCTACTGTTTTTCACTGCCTGACTCTTAAAACCCCCTGACTCTCTCCTAGGAGTCAACAGTTTTATCATGGTCGGTCTGGAGCGGGCAAACAACTTTGAGGAGGCTCTGTCTTTGGAGTTTGGTCGGGGTTTCAGGTACACACGACCCCTGCGCCTCAACATCATCGACCTGGACTACGAACTGCATGAGGAGCTGGTGAGTGACGTTCAGACGCACATTCTTTTCCCTTCATGTATGAGCTGTTTTGTCTGATTTGTTCCCTGTTTGCTTTGTCTTTACAGGATAGCATCGCTGAGAGGGAGTGTTGCAAGGTCCCCTGCAAGTGCACCGGAACCAGGGGAGACAGAGGGGCTCCAGGAGTTGCAGGGCCAAAGGTAGAAAAAGATAAGATATTTGATTTTGAGCATGGTCAGTTTAATTTTGCTTCCCTTCTGCGGAAGAGACTTTGATTTGATACAAATAATTTATATTATTATTAAATACATATTTGTTATAAGAATCTTTACTAGTATATATGGCATCATGCATTTTCGATTTATATGCCTTATGTTTTTTTAGTTTTGTGTTAAATTCCCTGAAAAAATAAAAATAAAAAATGGGGGAAATTGTGATGAGCACTGCAATTTATTTACCAGTATTTTTCTTGGAATATATATTTTTTATTTCATCAAGCAAATCATTTTATAAAAAAACAAGAAATGAATCATTCTGTTCTTTCAGGGAGCCCCTGGAGGACTGGGCAGCCAAGGACATCCTGGAGATGAAGGTGGCCCGGTAAGTGTCAGCTGGACCAAGAGGACTCTTAAAATTCTTAAGGGGTTCAAGAAAACAACTTTTTTCTTGTCCTGATGTACTGACAGGGAGAGCGAGGGCCTCCTGGTGTGCAAGGAGTCCAGGGATTCCAAGGATGTCCCGGACGCAGAGGTGTCAAGGTAAAGCTACATAACACAGCAGAGGATTGTGCATCTAGTTATTACATTGTCAGATAAAACACAACAGCAACAGTGGCTACTGGAAAACTGAGGAACTCCTGACAGAAACAGTTTGAATCGTACAATGCACACACATAAATGCATACACATTTTTCTTCGCACAAACCAGTGTCGTACAACTTGATTTTCATGTCACTGAGTCACAGAGAACAGACATTTTAAACTGCACACATGCATGAAAACCACGACACACACATCGGAAGCCTGCACATACAACTAACTCTTATTTCCTCTTTCAGGGTTCTATAGGATATTCTGGAGAAAAGGTACGCACATTTTTTAATTTTTTAAATCACTTGTTTGTCACCGTACAAACTGACGATGGCTTTTCAGGGTGATCTTGGAGAGATTGGTCTGGATGGCATCAACGGCGAGGAGGTAATGTGAGATTTGAGGATGCGGCCGTGATTTAATGATGAAACAAGCTTTAACAGTGGGATGTTTCAGGGTAAAAGTGGAGTGGCTGGACCCCCAGGAGAACGAGGGAACCCTGGTGGAAGGGTCAGTGAAAGACTTGAATTTTTCTATACACCGTCCCTATTGTGGTTTCAATATTTATTGACTCTGTTATTTGGATCTCAAGGGCCCCAAGGGTGACAAAGGGCAGGCTGGAGACCGAGGAGACATTGGCCTCAGAGGAGATCCTGTGAGTTATTATTATCATTTCTGTGGATTATTTACTGTTTAGTCAACTGGTCAACTGTTTTTGAATTAGACAAAATACAGCATTCTTGAACCTAGTCATATTCCTACCATTAACAACGTGAGGAAGGACAATAGCTGAGAAAAAATGATGTCAATTCCATTCGATAAAAACCTGATGCTTATCATCGAACACGTTTACACGATTTTAAGCAGCAACCATAAGTTTAAAAAACATTGAAAACAAGAAGTTGGTGAAACTGTCAAAGTTTTTCAACAAAAACATGTGAAAGTTAAGGTAATAATGATTTAAAATTGCTGTGAAAAAATATTAAACAACTGTGACATAAGAAATAGTAGTGAGGTCAGAAGTGAAATTAGTGAGCCCAACGTGTATTTTAGAAACAAAACCAAAGGAAAATTACCAATAAAATTTGTTGAAATTATTACATCAATTTTCGAATAAGAAGGTAAATCTAGGTAAATTAGAATTACATAATTTAAAGTGAAAATTCCAACAAATCACAATTATGTAATTTGGAAAATGAAATCACAAGGCTTTTATGACATATTAGAATGAGATAAAGAAGGGTAAAATGGTAGCGTTTTATTTTTAAATCCATCATAATAACAAAAGAAAATAGGTTGATATTGAATGAATATGTATGACATAGAGTTGAAAATCGAGATTGAGAGTTGAAATCTATAGAAGAAGACAAAAAGAAACACACTATTTACTACTATTATGACTATTCTGACAGTTCTTTGTCTCATGCTCAATATAAGAGTTCGGCTTCGAACTCCATCCTCATGGAAAAACAAGATGTGAAAGTTGTCTTTGGCACTAGCTTCTCATTTTAACGCTCCAATTGTGGAGCCCTCAGTCAACTCTCAATAGCTAGTTGCCTCTGTGTATGTTTCATGTCTTTCTGATTCATGTTTAAAACCATATTGACAGTCTTGTCGACCTCCCACCTCTTTGTGTTTCAAAGGGATCAAGAGGAATCGACAACAACCAGTCTGGACCTAAAGGAGATGCTGGTGACGCTGGACCGCCGGTAATAGAGCGCAGTTGACCTTGCAGAATAATAGTGATTTTTAACAATTGCGGCTTGCTGAATGGTCGTGAAACACTCTCATGTGCGATGACAGGGTCAGCCTGGTGAGGATGGCAAGGCCGGAACCCCAGGAGGCCCTGGAAGAAGGGTAAGTAATGCGCAACAGTTGTGAGAGATTATCTTCAGAAGTGACAGTGATTTTTATTCTTCTCAGGGAGCTGATGGCAGGCGAGGAGCACCAGGACCAGCTGTAAGCGCAGCTCCTGCCATGTACACTCTCATTTTTTCATCATCAGATTATAACAAATGCGTTTTTGTCAGGGAGCCGCAGGGAGGCCGGGAGCCGACGGCGTGCAGGGAGAGCCGGGTATCGGAGGATCCAGAGTGAGTGTGTCTTTCCTCCTCAGAGTTTGGCAGCTAGCAAAAAACTCAGGATGAGTCACGGCGCTACCGCTACCACGGCTGCTGGCGCACTTTCAAGTGTGATGGATTGTTTTGGTTGGACTGTGACTGCAGTCTTTGTGCACATTTAAATGTGGCGGTTACTTCAGCTCTGTCGGGGGAGCTGCTGCTAAATCTGTCTGTGTTTGAAGGGACCACCGGGGCCGAACGGTGTACCAGGAGGCAACGGAGAGGAGGGTAATCCTGGGCCCAGGGTGAGTCTGTCGACCTGTTTCCACCCTTAGGCGTAAGAGGCGGTAAAATTCCGCTTTACATGACTCTAAATAAGCTATAAATCACTTGCTTTCGCTTTGAGGAAAAAATGCTTTCTGGATGCTGAGATGAAAACACAAACCAATACTTCATAAAATTGTTGGACGTCAAGACACGGACCATTCCATCTTCTTTAAAACCAACTCCAAACATTTACAGATTGCCTCACATTCACAAGTCCATTTATCTTGCTGGAGCGAGGGAGATGCAGGGAAAAGTTGAAATGGATTTCCACTTATTTTAGGCCATAACTTTGCCGCTCAAAACAGATACAACGGTCTGACAAAGTTACACAATAATGGCATTATAAATGACTTGTACTTGAGCAAGGAGACGCATCGGATCCACTACTGATCCCCCGTCCAAACACAGACGTCTTTGTCATGCTTGTTTCTATGAATGAAGAAAATGAAAAAAAGGTTTTACAACTGAGTCGAACATGGAGTGAACCATGACCTCAGTGGGGGGAGTCGAACTTATTATGAGCTGTCAAGAGTATTAAATGTATTGCCAGCATTCTTCAAATAGATTGAGGAACACACATTCACAATACAATACAATACAATATCATAATTATTTTCTTATTTACCGTCAATATTCAGTAAAGGTGATTAGACTGAACTGTGTATTTGTCATTACACGTATCTATTTCTTCTAAAAACAATCTTATATTTTAAGATTATACTATTGCTTTGCTTCATAATAGTGTTACATTTACATTTTAGTACATGTTTCTTGAACTGCATGTTTTTATTATTCTCTTTCTCTGTACTTTTTTAAATTTACTTTATTGAAACTATAGTTATTTTTATGCATGACTGTTGTTTTTATTTATTTTTTTCTGTTCTCTGACCGTCTTATATTTGCTTACTTTTTCCTCAACTGTTTCCTCTCATTTGAACTCCTCTTTTTGTCCCACAGCATTTGTACTCATCATTTTATTGACAGTTTTTTTCATTATTATTATTATTCAGCTGCCGATTACTACTTTCTTATTGTTGCATCTGAACCTCCACCAACACGGTTTGGATTTGATGTGTCAAAACAGGTGTTGCTGTGAGTCTAACGGTTTTCGTTCTCCAGGGTCCCGGAGGTCGCCCAGGCTCCGCCGGAGAAAAAGGCAGACGTGGACCTCTTGGCCGAAAGGTACATAGTAAATCCCATGTTGCGTAAAAAGCCTTTCTGTAAACAAAAACCACTGAGCTCTTCTTACTGGACACACACACATGTATTCTATTTACATGAACACAAAAGAATTTTAGAGCCATAAATGTCCCTCAGGAGATTTACGGCATGAACATCATCTGATTCCAGTTAAACGTATGGAAGCTCAGTTTAGGACTTGATTGTTTATATATCTGTTCTCTGCATGCAGGGAGAACCGGGAGATCCTGGACCCAAAGGAGTGGTGGGACCCCCCGGGCCTCGGGGAGAAGCTGTAAGAACCACAACTACACAAAGTCTTAGCAAACTTCAGAGCGAAGAGAAAAGCTAACGTCAATTCTTATTTATGGCCATAATCTCGACGGGACGGCTCCAAACTAATGAATCCCTCCCCTGCACTGCTGGAGAGGACATATAAGCTCTTTCATAAATTATTTGGGGAGTTCATTTGTGTGTCATTTCGGATTGCAGGGCGAAGATGGGAGAGACGGTTTTGGCATCCCTGGACCTGAAGGAAGAAAGGTGAGTGACTTCCACAGAAACACTTGAAGAAAGCAGTGGGCTGCTCTGCTGCTGGAGGACCCCAAGGTGCGGAGGACATTGGCAGATTCAACTTGGAAATATAATAACAACGAAATGAAAATATGCAGGGAATACAAACTTAGTTTTGTTCCAAACAAAAAAGAGGAAGTTGCTCATCCACTGAAGCTGCTAGTTCAGCTGTGCATCCTGCTTCAGTTGCAGAAACGGACTCTGTCAGAAGACTCTTGTTTGGAATTCATCACCTCATGCGCAGTCACATTCAGGGCGCTTTCACACTGCGGGTTCTGTCTCGAGACAAAGCACTTTCAGCTCAGAAGTCCGAGATGTGAACACAAGCCGCGGATTGGATCCTCGCTGGAGACTTGCACTTTGTCTCGGGAAACTCTCAGCGGGTGGAGAGCTTCTTGTCTCAGGCAACACGACACTAGATGCCGGACTCCACACAAACATGATAAATGCTGAGCAGTAAAGGGTCTGATCACTGTCTAGGTGGACAACATCATTCAAAAACAACTTCGCAAAATCCCAGAACACTGAGGTGTGCAGAGGTGAAAAGCCCCTAAAACGCATCCCAGACACAGCGAGACGATCAGGAGTGTAGGTGGACGCTGCTCTGGTCAATGATCGGCATAAACCACCTCTCTTAATTCAAACAGAACTTTATTCTGGTTCATTCAGGTCACCTCATAACAATGTGTTTTCAGGCATTCATTTATTTATTCTGCAGCACCTCTAGCTGCTGTAAGCAACTCAGTTCCAGGGGTGGATGAAGAGCAAAAAACTGTTGAGCACAATTTAAAATAAGCAAAGAAAAAGTGACTCTGGTCAAAGAGAAAGTGCCCCCCGACCACTTACACTTCGGTAAAAGTAAGCTCTCTGGGTTTTACAAGCGCTGTTGACAGTTAAACAACGTGCTTTTGCTCGCAGGGTGACGTGGGCTTCCCCGGCTACCCTGGACCAAAGGTAATGACACACTTCACCTTTATTTGACAGCCACTGTTGAACTTTGCACATCATTTTGTGATCTCTATGCTTTCATCCACGCAGGGAGCAGCTGGTGACCCTGGCTCCAAAGGAGGACCTGGACCTCAGGGCAATCAGGGACAAAGGGTAAGATGGTGGACGCCGGCGCAGTGGCGCCACAAGTTTGTACGGCTCGACAAGAATTATGGACATGAGTTTGAGCGACTCAAGGAGAAGGTTGATCTGAGTGGAGGTTATCACTTCTAGACTGGAGTCAGAGAGTAGCTGAGACTCTGATGTGGTTCCTCAACACGGAGCCCTCAGAATGTCCCACATTTTTCTCCCTTCAGTGGAATTCACCATTGTCGCTATAAATGAATCCCAAAACTATATACATCTGTTTCGGAGTCCTGTGGTAATGATACGATGATAAATAACTGATAGAAAAACCAAATGCACTTGGTCACTTGGTTGCTATAACAAAACACTAACAGACTCACTGGAAACATCCAAAGTAAAAAGCCAGAAACCTGATTGCATATTTTGGATCCTTCTCTGACACATTCTTGGCTGCCGGGGAGTCGAACTTACCCCGCGCGTTTATGGGACAATGATGGTGGTAACCGTTGGGGAGGACAAAGAGGGAGTTAAAGGCCTGCTGTTTCTTTTCAGGGAGTCTCCGGGAACGCCGGCACACCGGGTCAGAAGGGAGAAGTCGGACACGCCGGAACTTACGTGAGCACAAAAGCCGCATCAGCAATTTGATAGGATTTACTGTCTCTCTTGGTATTTAGACTTTTTGTTTAGTTTCAAACATTTCAGGATCACTGAGAGGAAAATAATCTGGCGGTTAATCCATCTGAACTGTGTGTGTTTTCACTCCGCAGGGCCAGAAAGGGCCGAGAGGACCAGGCGTCGTGGTAAGTGCACATTCATCAAACTGCCTGGAGCGATGAGCAGGTTTCATCGTCTGGTCTCCGCATGTCGGTCAATATTCTGTCTTCCCTCCTCAGCAATGCGACTTGGTCAAGAAGATCAGAGACAACTGCCGTAAGTTTATTTCGTACACATTAGACCGTGCGTTTCTGTGCGTCCAAGTTTTCTCATCAATCTCTTCCACTCTATTTTTCCTTGTAGCATGCTGTTACGGTAAGTCAGTTTAAGATTCCATATTTTATATAGCGAATTATTTCTTTATTATACCTTCTTTTTCGTCTCTGTTGGAACTATCTTCTCTGTAACATTCACTGTCCTGCTGTACGGCGACCAGGTCAGCAGGAATGTCCTCGCTACCCGACCGAGCTTGCCTTCGCTCTGGACGTCTCCAGTGACATCAGCCGTCCTTTCTTCAACAACATGCGTGACACAGTCCTGCGCCTGGTCCGCGACATCACCATCACCGAGAGCAACTGTCCCCGCGGAGCACGGGTCGCTCTGACCCTGTACAACAGCGAGGTGACGACGGAGGTCCGCTTCAGCGACACCATGAAGAAGAAGGATCTGCTGCAACGGCTGGATGGTCTACAGATGCTGCAGACCAATAAGAAACGCAGCTTAGACACAGCCATGAAGTTCGTGGCCCAGAATACCTTCAAGAGGGTTCGGAGCGGCTTCCTCATGAGGAAGGTTGCCGTTTTCTTCGTTGGCGGATCTGTCGGCAACACACAGACAATATCCAACGCGGCTTTACGTCTCCACGATGCAGGAATAGCTACTCTGTTGCTGGTGAACAGGGAGGACCGAGCACTCAGCCGAGCACTGCAGGTAACTGTAGGTCAAGGTGTTTTCTGTCAAATTGAACACCAGTTCCGTACAAGCCTGACTTCTTTAAGGCTTCCCTCAGACAGAAATTATTAAAGGTTGTGTCGGCAAACCTAAAAAGAACAGTTTGCACAATCTGCAGTCTGAATTCAAACTCTCTTTTTTCAACTCATCCGCACGCCCATCATTTATTCACGTTAGTAAAGTGGACTTTTGCGCCCTCTACTGACGCCAAACGCAGCCTTCCGCGTTGCATGTTGGCACATAGGCATTTCAATGGCTTACGAAACGTTTTGCTTCCCATATAGGGGACAGTAAAGACAGCACTTGGGGGAGATGCTCAAATACTCTACACACTGACTTGCAATGATGTCAATTGCTATTTATAATCCCTCATGTGGCTCTCCTTACTCACGGTGGCGTCGTCAACTGAAACAGATGACTATTTGAGGGTCTTTAAATAGCCATTGACACGTCAATATGTGAAGAATTATTGGAGCTCCAACCTCCATCTTTCTTTTATGTGGCGCTTCAGTATAGGACGCAACAGTCCCAACGTTGCGCCATGGGAGTGAGGATGGGTGGCTTTCTTCAGCCTCTTCACCGAAGCAACGCCTCCAGAGCTGCAAATGGCAGCTACGACAATAATTTCTAGACCAATAAAAATGACTGAATAGTGTGAGGACAATATTGTGCTTTCCATAGTGGGCGAAAAATATGAATCTTTGTGTTTGGGAATTTTATTCATTGGTTACATCAGGGTACGATAAAGATGTTTTGAAATATTGTCTAAAATGTAACAGTAAAAAATCTTAAGTGGCTTTTTGAAAATAAGAAAAAAAAACAGCTTTTCCATGACCGACTTCACATTTGTTTGTTTTTGGAGAAGACTTTTGATTTTATTTCCAGACATCAATATGACAGTGTGACTAATTCACCACCGTGAACACCCACTAGTGAACTGATGTCATGGTGAACGCCCAATAAGTGCATCCCAAGTGACTTCAGCCCAGCATTGACAGCGTAGCGTTCGTGTCCCTCCAGCGTCACATGATCTCAGAGGAGGATGGGATTCCTTAGTAGATTGTACTGCTGGTTCATCGTATAACAGATTGTGTGTTGATTTTGATCAGTTTGACTTCCTGACATCAGCTCTGCTGGTTGTAATGTTTTGTTATATCTGTTCATCAGGTGAATAACACTGGTCTGGCCCAGGTCCTTGTCCTTCCAAATCCAGGAAGTGCTCAGTACAATTCAGTCATCCAGAAGGTGATGAGCTGCCACGTGTGTTTCGGTAGGTTTGAAGACTTTTCATGGCATGAGGTTTAACATTGTTCCAGCTCGATCCACAGAGTCATGTGCAGCAGTGATTCTCAACCATAGGGCCGGGACCCATGGTTGGGCGGCAGGCGCCTCCTGGAGGGCCACAAAAAGATGTTTGTTTTACACCTTTGGGCCATGAGGGACGGAAGACGCTCAGTTTTAATACATTAGCCACGTATGGTGGCAGTTGTGTGTCATTGTATTGACTTGGCAGGTGCAAATCTGTGATAGTTACCAACTATAGAGAACTTGGAAAATGCTGAAGAAAATGACTTTTTTTTCTTCAGTAAATGTGATGAATATGACTTGCACCTGGTTCTGCTGAAGGTTGGATTTTCGATGACAAATACATTTGTTGTTTGTTTACGTGTAAGTAGATTAAATATGGTTATTGAACTCAAATGAAATGAAGAGTAATGAAACAGTTCTAGTACTTGAATGGACTACAGGCCCATTTGTTTTGGAAGAGGTGGGTTAAGAACCCTTGAGGTACAGTACAGTACAGTACAGTACAGTACAGTACAGTACAGTACAACCCATTGAGCGAAAGCAGAGCAGTATATTCCCACAAGCTACTTGACAGTGAAATCTGTTTTCCCCTTCACAGAAATCTGCTTACCAGACCCAACATGCGAGTACATTCCACCATCTGCTGGTCGTGACAGAAGATCTTTCATCACAGACGTGGACATCGACATGGCCTTCATCATCGACAGCTCTGAGTCCACATACTCCAACTTCTTCACGGAGATTAAACGCTACATCGCGAGCATAGTGGAGAACCTTCAAGTGTCGACCAGCCCCTTGACATCCCTCCATCACGCCAGGGTGTCTGTCATCCAGCAAGCTCCTTACCAGTTCCTCCACAACCAAAGTGGCTCTCCCATCCAGGTGGACATCGGCCTGACTGAGCATCACTCTGCTGAAAATATTGTCAAGTTCCTCCTGGAGAAGACACCACAGTTAGAGGGCGGACGTGCGTTGGCCGCTGCCATAGAAGCCACGGCCGATCGGGTGTTCGAGCAGGCGCCTCTGCAACGTCCAAGGAAGGTCATCATGCTTTTCGTGACTGGACGCGTGGCCGAGGATGAGCATCAGCTGGTGCACATTGCGACCGATGTCAAATGCCGAGGATACTTCATCGTCATCATCGGCGTTGGCCTGGACCTGAGAGCAGAGGACATGCGGGTTTTGTCGCGCATGGCCAGCGAGCCTTCGGACGTCTTCTTCAAGAGGGTGGAGAGCATCGCTCACTTCTACGACAGACATTTCCAGAACTTCGGCCAGCTGTTGCCGAAATACATCAGCAGTAAGTTGAAGAAAAGTCCATCAACGTTGTAGCAGCTTAAACAACTTCTTTGTATCCTCCAGTTGAAAACGCCTTCTACATGTCGCCTGAGGTTTCCAGAAACTGCTCGTGGTTCCAGAGCGACCAGCCACTCAAAAACCCTTTTAAGTTGTCAAACCAGCCGCGGTAAACTCTTGTCTCCTCAATCTGCTTATTGTGAGGAAGCAAGTTCTCATTCTTCATTGTGGTTTCAGGAAACACCAGAAGCATCACGAGATTCACCAGAATGTTCACCTCCCGAAGCACAAAGGTGAGGCCCTTCATTGTGTGTCGAGTTTTGACTCACTTTAATGTCCGGTGTGCCATTATTCCGCCCTCAGACTCCGACGAGCTCCACGTCTTCAACGTCACCTCCAACAGCGTGAAGCTGCGATGGAACAGCGGCGACCCCAAACTCTTTGTCTACTTCGAGGTGGCGGTGACCCGGCTGAAGGACCACCACCTCGTTTTGAAGACCAACGTGTCCAGCACAGAGATCACACTGGACAACCTGGAAAGCATTGAGTCCTATCACGCCGTGGTCTCAGCCCACACCGCGGATGGGCAGATCACCTCCACTCACAAGGGGATCTTCACCACCAGTAAGTTTGATCCCCGGGAAACACGGTACTGTATGTGTCACACAACAAGGGAGGAAGGTTACACATTAGATGAGGCAGCAACGAATAGCTTATATATTGTTAATAACCAATAGTTATGGTGTAGTTATGGTGTACACACACACACCCTAATATGTTTCCTAATCTATAGCGTTGCAAATAAAACTTTTTCATGTATTTTGGGGAAGATTATTTGTACCAAATAAACTGACTAAAAATAGAGATTAAACAACTGAAAATATTCATTGAACTTCTAAACATTTGAATATATGCAACATGATGTCATAACTCTTTTAAAATTTAGGCAGTTTATTTAGGCTCTTTATTTAATTTTCAATCTGAATTGAAGAGGAAAACATAATGAGAATTAATATACAATTTAAAGATTTCACAAAGTTTCCATCATGTATAACAAGTCATAATATTGGGATGGGATGTCTAAACTGTGGGGGGGAAGAAGCCAACGTTACTAAATAAAACACAGTGTTGACATTGAATTATGATTTATTACCGGTAAAAGATCATGTTACTGTTTGTGTTATTAAACCTGATCTCCTTGATGACTCTCATTCGATTCCAAATCACAGAAGCAGCCGAACACAAAGCCGTCAAAACCATCAACATCAGCGAGGGTATCACACCACCTCTGGACAAACCTGCCACAGGTGAGTGAGTCTCAGGATGTAAATGGATGTGTTCAAGGCGACCTGTGTGACTCGATGAGCGTGAAAAGCAATATAATGTACAGTATCAGTAAACATGTTTGAGCTGCTACTGGCTCCTTATTTCCACTGTCACCTCCTGGTCTGCCTGAAGTGTCCAGAGACAAGACACTAGGAAGACCAGGAAGGACGGGAACAAATATATCAGGGGAACATGTGGAGACCTTGGAGACAAAGTAAAGGAAGTCAACTCGTTCTGACCTGTGGAGATGTTGTACGATGAACATTGTAGGAAGAGGTATCAGGTAAAAGAAGAAGAAGAGGAAGTCAACCATTGTGGCACAATGACGTGATGGAGGGCATGAGGAGGATAGGTGTGACCTCGGACACTGATTTTTTTTTTTTCCACCTTTTTTCGTTCCTTGTTGATGCAACTATTATATATGTGTTTTGTCCTCTCCACAGAGCCAGAGCCTGAGGCTGAAGTGAAGGAGATGGAGAAAGTTAAAATCCCCCCTCCTGCTGGTAAGATTAGAACTTTGCCGGAACTATAAATAAGCAATTTTAAATTCATATTTGATTGGAATTTGTAGTATTTGTTGGTTTGTACTGTTCACAGTCTCGCAGTCCAGTTACTCAATTCTTATTAGACAGAGCACCATATCCATACCTCCACATCTTTGAGGCTCTAGTGGTATCGATCGGTTGAAAAGTTCTTCAATGTTCTTTCTTCGTGGCATTTCAATGCCGACCACAACCCAGATTTTCCCCCTCGCAGTGGACTCGCTGAAACACCCGCCGTTATTACATAATTTACTTTCCGACACTGCGGCCCACTGTATTCAACAAAACCCTCTTTGTATCTGAGGCGCAGACCTCCTCTGCAAGTCCCGATGATCTCAACCACGGAACAAGTCCAAGCCAAACCAAGCAGGAGAAGAAGCGTGTGCTTTTGTTGCTGCTGAGAAAACCAACGGAGAGCTTTGCTCACAAGCTAGTTGTCGCTAAGTGTAGGATTAAATAGCTCATGAAAAGGAATCAGCTGCACCAGGTGCTTTTCATCTCAGAGCTCAGGCATCCCAGAATTCCTCTCCCCGTGAATCATGCTAATTCAGATGACGTCTCTGTCTGGTGATGTTTTTTTTTTTTAATCACAACCGACTTGCTCTTCTCTCTCAGCTGCCACGGCACCCGTGAACATCTGTAAACTGCCCAAAGAAGAAGGGCCGTGTGCCAAATTCGTCCTCAAGTGGCACTTTGATGCTTCCACCAAGAGCTGCACACGCTTCTGGTTCGGAGGCTGCGGTGGAAACAGGAATCGCTTTGACACTCATGAGCAGTGTGTAAAGGCTTGTGGAAAACCAGGTAGGCGTTTTTCCATATGGAGTTTTGGACCTGTAGGAGTCACGACATTGGGGTGTTTTGCTAGTGTAAACACGAGACGCAATACAAGCTAAATAAAAAAGAACAAAGTATTTGTAGTACTGATCACAAGCTACTGTCCTGGGAGGAAAAAAGACAAAAGTAATTCAGCTCTTGTGACATTACAACTGGGAATAAATAAATAAATACATTCCTTTACACTTAGTGTAGCGCCTCTTCTCTTTGAAGTCAGGCTGTGTTCATGACTCATGGCGACGGCTCTGACCGCTCTAAATAATCGATCATATATCATCTATAGAAAATACTTGAGTCAATAATTACCTCCACCAATCTTGGAGGTTCTGTATTTGGGAACTCTAAAACTAAAACTTCATCATCTGGTCTTGGCCTTGTTCTTGACGCTGCCTCGTGTCAGGTGGTCTTGACTATATCACTACTGAGAACACCTCTGGAGGATCTATTGGATCCAAAGACGGTGGTATCCAAATCGAGTTTTCTTGCTTTTATTTCCACAGTAGATAAACACTGACTATCCTGTCTCTCCCATGTGCCATGTTTACTGTCCACCAACTTCTGACCCGGCCCCCAGCAGACTTACCGAGGTAGCGGAGGGTTGATCGATCGCAAGAGAACAGCGACCTCTAGGGTGCAAGGAGGGCAAGCTACATTTGCCATGCACACGTGAATGAATATGTCTACCCACTAATGCTTCCGTGTGTGTGTGTGTTCCAGGTGCCACCAGACGTGGCGTCATCACTACCATCAGAACATAGGACGTTCCCAAGCGCCATGGCCGCCTCTCACCGGCAAAAATGGCCGTACTGTAAAGTTGCAATACCAAAGCAAAGATGGCTGCACTGGATTCCACTGCGGACTTCATCCCTCAACTTCTTGAAGTTCTCACGACGAAATAAAGAAAGCAACACGACTTGCTGCATGATTTGAGTTTTGTTTTTACCGACTGGTGCTACATAGTCTTGTTTGATTTTTTAGCTGTTGCCCATTCCATGTCGGGAAATCACAATCCTCTAAAACATCGAGTTTTGATCCTGTTTATGTCTTAGTCATACAGTTTTATGATGTCATTCGAAGTATATTTGAGTATCTTGGACGTAGATTTCAGCTACATGACTCACGGCAGTTTTTTTGGTTCTATCGATTCACTTTGTTTTCCTCACCTCGTGGAATCCTTTCATCCGTAAGCCACAGCAACGTAACACGAAGTGCACTTCTGGATCGCACAGTCAAGTTCCAGCTTTAAAAACATGGAATGTAATTGTCAAGCTATTTTATTTTTGTTTCACTGAAATTTGGGATTCATGTGGGTGCAGGGGGAAATAAAGACGAACAAGACTTTCTAATAAACATGAGCAACGGATTCTTTTCTTTCTTCATTTGCACTGTCTAGCGGGTTTTGCCGGCCTTCAGACACTCTGTGTAGAGCTACTGTTCCAGCGAGCTCCTGCTCCGGTTGTGAAATGTCTAATAACCCGAACAGAGACGTTAAATTCTCGACAGCTGCAGTTGGTGTCTCACAGTTTCCAGCATGACTCACAGCAGCTCGGAGTTTTCAGCCAAAGGAAACTCCAGCACGCTTGCCACCCAGCAGAACCATAAAAGCAGTTCCATAAAGGATTTCAGGGGTCAGAAAGTACATTTGGGAAAGAGTTATTTGACTACAGCCCAGCCCAGAGCAGTCTGGACCAATCAGCATTTGGGATTCCAAGGAAACGGATCAATGCCTTTTCCAGAAATTTAGAAATGCTTCCTGCGGGTGGGAAACTGAAGAAGCAGCCAAAAATGCAGCGAAACTAACCTTTCCATTTTACTTTGTCCAGTTACAAGCTTGAGCAACATGTCAGCATCCAAATCTACTCGGATGAGATCAGGAATGTGTCGAGGTGATGCAAAATCTCCCCATTGTTCATCAGAAAACTTGAAGATTGCAGTTACAGAAGGTCATTCAAAATTGGATTCAGTATTCATGTATTCAAAGTTAATCTACCATGATGTACAGTTTAGAGTGAGTGAATGGAGGGGAAGTGCGCTTGTGCCCATGTCCAAGACAGTCAGCATGTGTGAGCAACAGTTTGGTTTCTGGCCAAAAAAGAGCACCACAGATGAAGTGTTTGCTTTGAGGATGTTCATGGAGAAGTACAGAGAAGCTCAGAAGGAGCTCCATGGTGTCTTGCACCTGGAGGAAGCGTACGACAGAGTGCCAAGAGAAGAGGAGTGGAAGTTGAGGAAGTCTGGAGTGGCAGGTGTAAGACAGTGGTGAGGTGTGCTGCAGGTGTGACAGAGGAGTTCAAAGTGGAGGTGGGACTACACCGAGGCTCGTGTTTGCGATGGTGACGGACAGGTTGACAGATGAGGTTAGAGAATAAGCCCCTTGGGCGATGATGTTTGCAGATGACATTGTGATCTGTGGTGAGAGCAGGGAGCAAGTGGAAGGTAGAGAGGCTGAGGTTTGTCTTATAAAGGAGAGGAATGAAGGTTAGCCGCAGTAAGACGGAATACATGTGTGTGAATGAGAGGGAGCCAAGTGGACAGGTGAAGTTACAGGATGCTGAGATAAAGAAGGTGGGGGATTTTAAGTACTTAGGCTCAACTGTCCAGGGTGATGGAGAGTTTGAGAAAGAGGTGAAGAAGTGGGTGCAGGCAGGATGGAATCATTGGAGAAGAGTGTCAGGTGTGATGTGTGACAAAAGGGTGTCGGCAAGGACGAAAGGGAAAGCGTCCAAAACGGTGTTGAGGCCAGCAATGTTGCATGGTTTGGAAACAGTGGCACTGAGGAAAAGACAGGAGGCAGAGCTGGAGGTAGCAGAGATGAAGATGCTGAGCTTCTCTCTGGGAGTGAGCAGGATGGATAGGATCAGGAAGCAGTAGATCAGAGGGACAGCACGTGTCAGGTGTTTAGGAGACAAAGTCAGAGAGGCTAGATGGAGATGGTTTGGACATGTACAGAGGAGAGAGAGCCAGTACATTGGTAGTGAGATGTTGAGGTTGGAACTGCCAGGCAGAAGGTGGAGAGGAAGGACAAAGAGGAGAGTTATGGAGGTGGTGAAGGAGGACATGAGGTTTGTAGGTTTGAGAGAAGAGGAAGCAGAGGACAGGGTGAGATGGAGGAAGATGATCCACTGTGGCCACCTCTGAAGGGAGAAGCCGAAAGAAAAAGAAGAGAGAAGAGAAGAGAAGAGAAGAGCTCTGACACAAAGAAGTAGTAGTAGCATTGAAGACGCTCATGTTGTCATGAGTCGGAAGGACTAGAATAAAAAGCACTATATCCGAGGGATAGTTTGCATAGATAGGTTTAGATACAAAATTGGAGTCCAGAATCATGTGATTTGGGGACAAAGAGAGGGGAAACATGGATCAAGTTGGATGAAACTGTTTGAAATAGAGGTATCAATTAAAAGAAAAACAGGAAGCAAACCAATGACATCCAGTCAAGGAGGACATATCGAGAGCAGGAGTGACTTGGCAGGATATGATAGCGAGGCATGGGCAGAGGAGGTTGACTTGCTATGGAAACCCTTGATGATAAAGAGGTTGACTGAAGTCGCAGTCCTCCCGTATTAAGATATGGAAATGAAGGGTCCCTTATAGAACTGATATGGGATGGGCTGGTCCTGACCCCACCACAGCGCTGCCAGCAGTCTCTGTTTAAGTGAAGAACTGCCGTCCTATGTCTCTACTTGGCAAGGTCAGGTGGAACCAGAACTGGAGATGGAGGAGGACCTCAAGCCATCAGAGAGCTTCCACAGGAGCAGCAGTCAGCAGTAAAGCTTCTAAAATCACTCCACGAGAGTGAACATCAGGAAGAAACAAGCTGCCTACACCTCAGGATGAAACTCTCAATTGTGACTGGTGGTCGTCTTCTTCTTCTTCTTCCATCATCATCATCATCATGGGGCACCATAAGTAGCTACTTAGTTGGCCTTATATTTCTGCGTGAAACATGGCAACCCTGTTCTGGGAGCAGGAGGGTGGCTGCCTTGTATGCTGACAAAGTTAAACCCAGCCAGAGGTCTGAGGGCCTCACTGCAATGTATGTATGTATGTACACAATGGGCCTGCATGTATAGCTGAACCACATCAATGTGCAATGTCATAAGCATAATGTAACGTCTCCCCCTTTTCATCGACTGCAGAAACAGTGAATGAGTCAGTGGCATCTAATACGTGACTCACCAGTTACTGTAGATTTCGGCTTACTTCGTCAATTTGTCTTACTGCATTTGCCATGATGGTTTTTTGCTGTAACCCACATGGAGGTAAAAAACAGATTGAACTTCAGCATGTTCACTTCAATCCGAACCAGTGGCAGCCGTCAGCGGCTGAGTCACAAGGATAATATTGGATTTTAGTGAGTGGATTTTAAAATTTGGCTCTCGACTCCCGCTGGCGGGTAGAATTGTGAGTCAGTCGTTTCTGTTGAAATCGACCACATGACGTGATCTCACTGCAGCGCGGTGGGCGTGTGATGGATGGTGCAGAGTAGGAGCCTCACAGCCGCAGTTTATAAAGATGTAAATGAAATAAAATGACAAGACATAAGTCAACAACGGCCCAAAGATCGACTCTTGTTGAACACCATCTAGGATCTAGATTAATTAAAAAACTAAATTAATTAAAAAACAAATAAGTGAATGGATGAAGTATATATATATATATATATATATATATATATATATATATATATATATATATATATATATATATATATACACACACACACACACACTCAGGTGGATTGAGACGCTCTTGTTCTTATAGCAATTCAAACTAACGCCTTACTAGCTTGTACTCAATAAATTGGAGGCTGTGGTGGTGTGAGGCTGGGACCAAACCAGAGGCAGAGTTCGAAGCATGACCATGATGGAAAACAGTTTCGCTCAAACCACCCACAGCCAGATTTTATTTAAGCAAAGTGCATTTGGTGTTTTTTGGAGGATTTAAGAAACTTAATGATCAATAACGTTGAGGTTGATGAACGAATGATGAATTTCTCTGCTGGACTTTCATTGAGTGATGGTCAAAAAAAGCAAGCCAAAGAACGGGAAAGCGTTCTGGCTCACGAGGGAAACATGCGATGTTCCCACGATGACTCACTCGGCTGGCTAAGCATCTTTCCACAACAGCCATAAAAGTCCTGTAATGGCTTTCACATTGGGCAGCGCGAGCTCCAGGAGAACCACGAGCAGATTCCACTTTCCAACCACGTGCAGACAGATGTGCTGCCTTTCCAGAGGTTGGACGTCCTCAACATGTCCAACTTAGATAGGGTTGACTCGATATTGGTAGCTAGTCACTTGGATCAGAGAGGCTTATGTCTAACACACTGTAAATGACTACAAATCAATGATGATGGGCTGGTGACGCTTCATGAAACAGTGTCCTCATTTTCAGAGTCCACTAGAGGGCACTCTCTGCTCTCAAATCTTCAGCGTTGAAGAACCATTTAAATGAAACCACAAATAATTTTCAAACCAAGAGCGCCACCTTCTGAGTTCTGAAAATGAGGACAGTGTTTCATGAAACATCATAAGCTCAGATCACACAGATCAGTGTTGATGTGTGGCGCATTATGAAAAAAACACAAGATGTTTTTTTCTATCTAACTATTGTTTTTATTTTTGCACATGTATGTATGTGTTTATCCGAGAGATCTTCGTATTATTTCAATGGTCCACACAGATGACACATCTCAGACAGAGAAAACATTCTCAGTCTGATGTCAAGTATCATTTTTAGATTGAACTTGATTCAAAATGGTTCAATAACATCTCTTCTCTCAGTGAGTTGTTTATAGACTTCATCCTAAAATCACATCTGTCAGCAGAAACCACCACCACCAGACTGTTTGATAGTGCTGACACTATGACAAACAAGATCAATGTTACTTCTGGGCTAACCATGTTTGAAGGTATGAAAACAACTTATCTTGAGTTGTTGACATGTGAGTATTACGTTTTAAATGTGCTCATATTGGTACATCATCCAGCGACACATTCTCACTCGCATGAAGTGACGACTGCTGCGTCCCAGAGTTACACTGCAGTCCGCCTTTGCTGTTGCATGTTGACACTTTCAACAGAAGCACGTTTCGCGGAATATGTTGCATCCAGAGTTATGAATCTGCAGATTGAAGAGGTGAAAACTGCAAAACTGAATGTGTCCTGTGACGACAGCAGAGTAGCTCAGACTGTTGTTAAACTGAAACACTTCTAACATAGAAAAATCCCACTCAGTCGCAGCCTGGGAACGTTCATCCCGATTCCTTCCTCTCATGAGGCTTCTCTCACACTCCAACATAATTCCTCACGCTTCGCTCCCACATCCTCCTGATGTGCTGACTCATCATCTAACTGGAAAAAAAACTGTTTGCTCTTAAAAACTTTATAACTACCTCCTTCTGGGACAAAGAGCTCTGTGTGGGTTCAACCAGAATAAACCTCATGAAGCTTGTGAGTTTAACGACACCGCCCCCTGCTGGTCACAATTCTCACCCACATCAATGCGAAACCACCCTTAAAATCATTCACAAGTATGACAGACTCTTCACTTTCATCTGACTCTTAAACCCACTCGAGATGAGGGATGCAAAATATTTATCAGAGCCAGGGTGGGGAGGCTCAAAACGACAAGCCCTCACGCAATACCAGCCTCTCTACTGTCTCAAAAAGACAGAACTTCTCTTCACTAAAACATTTTAGACTTCTTCAGAGGAGCAGGTGGAGATATTTCCCTGATCCTCAGAGAGGGGCCACGTCCCCAAACTCTGCGGTATTGTCTTCTACATGCCCCTTTATCGTCTGGGAATCAAACCCAGGCTTGGTTTTGATGCCAACGGCTTGATCGACTCATAAACCTGTGGATCATATATTTGGTTCCAGTCAAGCTTACCATATTTGGGTCTGTCTATGTATCAAATATCGGCAGTATATATTGTATTTTCCTGTGTCTGACAGTCTTGTGGTCTGCCCCTTATCTTGGGTTCAAGCACTGTGAAGGGATTTCAAGAGATGGATCCTTCTTTAGTTTACGCCGTCAGTCGCCCACTCATACCTATGGTTCTGACCAAGGTCACAGATCATTCCAAAACCTGCTGCATTCTAGTTCAGCGGCTTCTGGAATGTTGTTTTGAGGGGCTTAGGCACAGCACACCCTCCTGCTGACAATAGAATCTGGGCTTTTGGGCTCAAACGTGCTTTAGCATGGCATGTTTGCCCTGGTGCCGTGCACCCTTAAGCACACTTGGGCCTTAAAACATTTTGACTCCCACAGCACGAGTCCATGAATTCATTTGTTCTGTGTTGACCTCAAAAAAAAGTTCTAACATCTTCAAGTTTATCAAGTTGAGCTTATCTCTTCTATTGTAGACCACACAAAGAATTGGCCTTGTTTTCGTCTCGACCTCGGGAAGTAACCATAAGGCCTGGGTCACCACTCTTGCCTGTCATTTATGGGCTTGGTACGGCACACTGCTTCTAACTGGGGTCTTTTCTGGAACTCTGCTAGTGGAAGTATAGTTGTTGGTTAGGCCACTGAATGTCCTCATATCCTTTAAGCTTTAGGCCCAATGAATGCCCATAAATCTCAGGAGAAATGTCAATTCACTGGCTGTCTTTCATGTATACAAGGTGATCCTTGTCAACAGATTCTCCACCCCCACTTATTTGACCTTTCCTGAATCTTACCAGCAGCGGTCATGGAGTCCACACCTGCGTTGCCCTATAAACAGTCTGCTCTGCAAACCTCAGCTCAGCGTTTCATCAGTCAGACAGGCTAATGTGGCTGGTCACAGAGGACATTTTTAGTTCGTCTTCAAGGCCTGCCGGAGTGACGGGTGTCGGCTTTCTTCTCACGCTCGCGCAGCAACCCTGGAACCTCCACACATGAGCAGACACGCTTTTGGATTAGCACGTGTTGCCAGACGCACATAAACACTTTCCTATTTTTGAACACAAAAACTGCATCAAAACACATATTGGGGGAAAAGGTCAGCTGTCTATGCTCTTCATTTTAGTTGTTTCTTTTAACCACTCAACACAATGAAACAAGTAGTTCCCCAAATTATTCACAAAGGGAATGTGTCTCACCATGTTAGTGAAAAATCCAGCTTGGTCCAAAAAGCATACTTATACTTTTAAATAATTATGTAAAACTGAACTCAGCTACTGAAACGTTATAAGTGGAGCGGAAAAACACAAAATGTTTAGACAACATTTGCCAACATCCAGCCTTCTTGAAACACCAGGAGTAAGGATCCAACTGAAGTAGGCTAAACCATGGAGAGTAGAACGCACCCATGAAATTCACACTTCAAATACAGGGACTAGTTTGTCAAAGACTATCAAAAAAAAAAACTTTAAGACAGGTCTTCATCAAAAATACATTTCTTGTTTGTGACTACAGGCTATTGCTACAAAAAATACTGTGAAACCATTATCAGCTGAGTTGAGGCCAGCTAGAATGATAAACCAGCTTATGGACGATTTGTAGAGGCTTCAGGAGCTAAACGCTCTCATGGGAAAAGAAGAAAGAAACTTAAGGGGGACAGAGTTGCAAGTAATCCAGTCAGAAGTGAGCCTGGGGCTTTCATTGTCTTGCGCCCTGAAAACCTGCCAATAAATCCTCCAGACCCACTGAGATCCAAGACGCCTTGTTGCTGTTATACCATTGTCATATTTGACCACAAAATCGTTTTCCCTGACTTGGTTTGGAACAATTCTGATCGCCAAAAAAACTGCTGTGCTGGTGGAACCTGGAAGAGTAGCTGCAGGTCAAAACGGGCTGATAACAATGACAATGACAACTATTTTAATGCACACAATATTCCAAGTTCCCGATACAATGAGATTTTTTCCCTAAAATGTACATTTATTCTTTGTCTCTTAAAAACCTTAAGAACCTCCTTTTGACTCATCTAGTCTCCGCCCACTGGAGGTCTGAAATGATGAAAGCCATTACTATAAACTCCCACAGACATTTGTCATTGGTGACTGTGGTTGTATTTTTGTATTTACAGTAGAATGAGTATTATTCAGTCTTTAAAAATATACAGAGCAACAACAACGTGCCAGAACAGCTTCTGACAGTAATATTTTTTGGCGAAATTGTTTCAGCGACTGAGAGCCTGCGGTATCTGTAATCCTCCACAGCTACTGGGCTCTGGGCAGCAGAGAGAGCTAACATGTTAGCACAGCACTGCCAATTCTCTCGTAACCAGCTAAAAACTCTCTTGCCTTTCAGGTCTTGCCTTTCCAGCCAAGTGACTTAATATGTATACAAGGTATGAATGGTGTCTGTGGCGCGCTGAAATGTCACTGAGGCGTGACAGAGGCTGCCAGTCGCAAGCATCCAGCAACAAGGCCTTGGTCCACATTTGACAATGGGGCCGCGTCTTGCCGCTGTCATAATGTGGGGGACAAAAAGAAAATGAAGTCTGGGCAGAAATATCCATATTTAACATTGCCACAAAAAAAAAAAATCTCAATATATTTTAGATGTCGTTGACTTCTCAACAACATTTTGCACCCTGATTGTTATTGATATCCAAGTTCTGGACAATGTTGGTCCTGTTGATCTCAATTTATGAAGGTTTTAAAAACAAAATTTTGATCATTGCGGTTAATATAATAACACCCTCGAGCTTCAATTCAGCCCCCATTAAAGCGCCTCTAATTACTATACCACAATTCTTACAAGTCCAAAATGCGAAAAGTCTTGAGGTTTTGGGGAGTCTGCATTTCAAACGCAACCTGTGTGTAAACTAGTCTTCTCTATCACAGAATAATAGATTTACTTTTTGACATTTTCTGAAGAAGAAACAGGAATATTTAAACCATTTTCTTCCCTGGATGCTGTTAAGACACAAAAGAGCATAAATAACACAAACATCACCACATTACAAACTCAAACAAGGACCCTGTTAACTGTGCTCTGTCACCTGGCTTCCATCTGCTTGTCAGAGCAGCAGATCTAAAGCGCAACATCCTGCTGTGCTGGAGAGAAGCTATTTAGTCACTCTTCTGTTTGATAACAGTCATTTGATGAATTCAGGTGAGAAATGGTTCTCACTGCAGTCATTCATTGAATGTTTTGTGGTGATATGACACACACTCGCGACACACTTGACTTTAAAACAGAACAAACAAAGGTGATTTGAAGCCGACTAAACCATGAGGGAAATTGCCAAAAATATAGTAGCTTTGGTGAACTTCAGCTGTTTGAAAAAAGATAAAAGAAAAGTAGAAAACAGAGATATATTTATTCATCAGACAAAACTGAAGTGACATTGATATAGGCTTTTCATGTTTCATGATGGAGCTAAATCAATCTGAAAAACATAAAAAGACAATGACTTGAGTCCCCACTCTGAAGAATAAATCCTTAAATAATCTGTTTGCTTCATTCCCCTGGGTGGTGAACATGAGAGAATCATACTTAAACAGGATGGTTTGTGTTCGATTTGTGCATGAGATTAATATGAAACGGCCAGGTTCTTCAGAACTAATAAAAAGATCTACATAGTCTTTTGCTTGGTCTAATCCCAGTCGGGTGCCGAGGGACGTGGGGTGCAGTGGTTGTGCTGGTTATTAGTTCTCAAGGAAAGCCACGTAGTCGGTGAGCCGGGCCAACTGCTGTTCGTTTGGAACTGAAGAAACAGGGGGTGGATCTGCAGAGACAGGAGGGGGGGAAGTACGATGAGGGTAGAGGGTAGATGGTAGATGTGCTGCATTTTAACTCCACGTGTCAAAGTCCGGGGGGTGCAGGGTTCAATACTCAGGTGCAGTAAGTATGAGGAGAACGTATAATGAAAATGTGACCTTCTGGTGTGAGGTCTAGTATGTGAGGGCCCAGGCTGTTTTACTGTCATTTCCCAACTCATGAGTGCATCAAGTGTACGACAGCTTCATGAGTCGCAACTTTCAACTTGTCCTAAAATAGCCGACCTTGCTGACCCACTGCTTCTCAGTCACTGGACATCAGTGAGTCGAGTCTTATGGCCTCCACATCATCAGAATAATGAAAACGTTTCTGCTGCTATCACTGTCTAACTAACGTGGGAGGATGAATTGCACATGTGAGGAGCAGAGGAAAGAGTTTTTTGGCTGCTCCGGCCCTGAACATGTGTCTTGCATATGCTACTCCCACGATGACATGAGTCAGCGGTCTTCTCTCACAGATTCGTACATGTGCTCGCTCCACTCAAGAACACGAGAACAGAGATTGTATCATCGAGACAGACAGAACACTGTCCGACACTTGAAGGAGAAGCTATGAATAGCAGATCTGATCACCATCTGAAAATTATAGAGGCTCCCTGAGGGGAGGGGAGGAGTGTGCAATACCGCCCCCTACCTGGCTTCTTGGGCATCACCATCCTCGTGGCCGGGTCAGCCTGCCAGCCCTGACTCACCACACCTGTGGGGAGAGGGTGAAGACAGACAGAGCTCAGAAAGAGTGTGCGAACGCTGCGCTGGTGGAAACAATGACGACAATAATGATGAGGATTTCAGCCTGCGGCTCAGACTTCAGTGACTCAGACTGTTGGTTCATCAACAGCAGGTTTATGACCAGAAATTACCAAATAAATCTGCTTAGTATTTATAGCTTACAAATTAAAGCAAATAACAGGCTGAAGAATCACTTCCCTCACTGGCCACCACACTCACTCGTGCCAGTCGCTTCTCTCTCACGCATTTCGTTCATTTGCTTGTCTGCGTCACTCTCTCCTTCTCCAACAATCCACCTACTTACAAGGATACGCTTCCCTTTGCTCAGCCCCACCAACTCTGACTAAGGAAACTCGAGACATTCCCAAGCCAGAGAAGGGATCAACAGCCTCCTCTCACCTCAAGAATCAAGTGGACCATCTGGACTTGACCCGACACTCAAATGCTCAATCAAGTCTCATGAGATCAAATTCATGCTAGCCAGCTAGCCAGGGTTGAGGAGAGCTGGAAGCAGTCCATAGAACCACCAAGGTGAAAGAAGGACATGAACTCACCATTCACCGCCTCCTCTACAGAGTAGCCCACGAACGCTGCGAAGTCGTCCGCTGTGATAGAAGTGTAGGCCTGAGCCACCAGTCCATATGCTCGCTGTCTCGTGCTCTCTGTCCAACAAACAAAACTTTTCAACAACATGATTAAGAATTCTCATTTCTACACATTGAAATTTCGCTAACAAAACATATAAATGTTTTTTTTACATATAGTGGTACATTGATAAAGTCACAAAAACGCAAACTTAAATGGGTTATACAGTTGATTTTTCTTCCCAAGTATCTGGCCCCTCACCACCCTCCTTAAAATTGGTGTTGTTGTTCGAGAAGATAGAAGCGACGCTCCGGCTGCTGCTATCGGGCTAAAGCCTCCGGCTAGTGCCCTTAGGAGTTTTATTGCCTAGCAACCGTTTATGTGCGTCAACATTTGCGACAGCTTGCTTCAGTAACAATAACAGCCAGGATGAGAAAAGACAGCTGTGGGGAAATTTGTCAGGAGAGGTTCCCTCAAATCTGCTCCAGAAAGCTTCCTGTGTACAGCACGTTTGTCATCCAGAGATAAATATACGGTGGAAGATCATATAGCCAGCATTGCTTCCCCAGGCTAACTTGTGTGTGAGCTTTGTTTGTGCTCAACCCTAAGACAGAAAATGTTTTTTAATGCAAAAGGATGCAAGAAAATGCTTGGTTTGTGGGACATTTGTGGCATCTCTCAATCAAAACAAATTTCTACTCAACATAATTTCAAATATATTTTTCAATGGCTCAGTGCTTTAGGATGACTAGACAGGACAAAACCATGAACTGTCATCTGTAATGCCTGTTAAATTAACTGAAGCCATCTTAAGTTTGCTTTTAGATGAACATATCACTTATTCTGTTTGGTATCTCACCATGCAAGCATCAGCAATGGTTCTGTGTTTCAGACAGTGCAGCCAAAAAAGAAGTATTAATAGTGATTTTGCTGTCTAATGATGAATCAGGAAATGTTGTCTGGGGATTTTCCCTCCATCTGTTAAAGTTGAATAAAAATAAATGTTTTTTGTGGACACCAAGGAAGCCAAGCAGGTCATTTCAAGGGGCTTTTTGCAACCCAGCCCTCCAGCAGTGGCGTATTTATAATCGCAGCCTGTTGACCCTGTTTAGACGAGCCATGTGGCAACTGGACTAGCCTTTCTGAGTGCGCCCTCCTGACACAGGGGGAGCTGGAGCTGCTGAGCAAGACCTCTGTATGTGATGGGGGTTGGTTGTGGAAGTGATACAGAATCAGGCCTGCCCTTCCCTGGCAGTCTATTCCTGGGCCGCTATCATTTCTCACTCTCTCACCTCTTAAAAATAGAGCCCGCATCTCACCAGCAAAGGCAAAGCCGACAGGACGCAGCTATGCTTGTATTTTTAAATCCTGGCTATTGCCAAGTAAGAGCGGCAGCAGGCGGAGGACACGATGACAGACCAACTCTGAGGACGGGGATATCTGACAAACGCAATTAGCTTGACTTTAAAGTATAACCTGGTAAAACAAAGGAGAACAACAGCATGTCAAATTCCACGCAGATTTATTTCAAGTTCCATTGAAGATCCATTTGGTGAATACAAATAGACCAACTTAGAAAAAGTGACAGAATGCAAAACCACTATTGGCTACATTAAAATAACTCAATCTCAGCAGACAGAATCAAGAATCTAACACTAGCTTCTCTACTTAGCACCGGCATTCAGTGGCTCAGAAGTACAAAAGTATAAAAAAGGTTAAGGAAAATTATCAATACGACATTGAAGTTCAATATTGCACTGAGAGCACTGGCAAACTGAGCCAGCTCACATCCGCTGTAATCATATACTACCGCAACATCCCTAAATCCCTGCCATGTCTCTTGTCTCAGAAAGAAAACACTATGAATGTTCATGATCATGTCACTTTACATTATTCCTCCTCCTCCTCTTCTTCTTCTTCTTCCTCTTCCTCTTCCTCTGCATCCTCAAAGTCATCATCATCAGCCAATCCAAAGTCCATTTTTGCAAGGACCGCTTCGACATGCTCTGTCGACAAATTGAAGTGGTCCATCTTCTCAAAGCCGGGCTCAGGCCTCTCCTCACCCAGTGAGCACTTGGCCGCATCTTTGGTCTGCATGATCAGGCCCTTGGAGGCCATCAGAAATTCAGCAGCACTGCTCTGCTCAAGCGCTCTCACTGCACTGTCTGTGAGCTCCGTGGTAGACTGGAGGCGTTCGCCATAACGCTGAGCCATTGCACGTAGGGAGGCCACCTTCTCATCTTGCTCTTTACCAATTTGCTCCAGCAGAATGGTTTTCCGTTCTTCCAAGACAGCATAGAGCAAGTCGAAGCTTTCGGCCAGGCGTTGTTTGGCACGCTGGGCATTTTCCTGAACATCGCGGCAGGAATCTTCCATCTGGTTGAGCAGGGACTGCAATCGTCCGTTGCTGGCCACCAGGGTGTCAATGGCGTTGCTCAGTTCCCCCTTCTGGGTCTGGTAGATGGTTGCTAAAGGTGCCACTTCACAGTCCTTGTGCTGCCCGAACACTTTGCACATTGAGCAAGTCGGCACCTGACAGGTTGTGCAGTAGATGTTGATTCTCTCATCTTCATGTTCTTGACACATTGGCTCTTTGGATTCCTTTGGCTTCAGATTGGTTTCAGTGTTTCCAGTGTTGTTGGTTCCCTCCTGTTGCTGCTTGTAGATGTCAATGATGTTCTCCACCAGCAGGTTGCGCTGGAGACCATGCACGCCATGACGATCTAACACCACTTCGAACCGGCAGGTAGGGCAGCGAAAGACACCTCCAGAGAAGCGGTATGGGTTGCGTGAATCGTAGAGGTCACTAGCACAGCTCCGACACAGGTTGTGCTGGCAGGGAAGGATAACAACGGGTTTCGTGAACATGTCCAGGCAGATGGGGCAACTCAGCTGCTTCTCCAGGCTGTCCATGGGGCTGGGAGGCCGAACCATCGACCCTGTCCTCTGAACGTCCATCGTGGAAAGAGTTGGCGTTGCAGTAGGATTTGTAGATAGCCTGGTTTCTTCAGAGAGAAAAGGTTCACTTTCTAGGTCTGCCTCAAGTGTTGAGCTTCACTGTAGTGCGACTGGTCAAAGGCTGATATCTATTCTGGTGGAGGGCTTGCCGCTCTGTCCTTTATACAGACCACTCACAGCTGCTGATATCCGATACCGACAACCAAAGCACACATTCCTGCTTGCTTGCCTGGAATACTTTCAGAGAACTGGCCCCCGCTTGCCCACTGCTTCATTTGTCACATGTCCTAGTGGGCACAGCGACCCCACTAACTTCCACAGACAGAATAGATGGAGTGGAGATAAACAGGCTCCATGTGACTGACTTGCGGGGGGCCACAACTGACAGCAACTGGTAAACAAGTCCAAGCCAACATCCATGAGGTTAGATAACATGTTCTGAATAAACACTACTTTCAAAATATTATCTAGCCTTAGCCGACATTATTTTCCAGCGACCGATAAATTTAAGACCAGCACACCAAAATAGTTTTGGATAATCAAATAGTTGATCGCAAAGGTGTCTCACAAGGTTTAGTGAAAGAAATGTAAACGCTTTGTGAGAGACAAAGACAGCAGCTACTGATGACCTTAACCATAGTAAGGTCAAACAGGGAACAGTACCATTTGTTCTCTAAAGAATTATGGATATAAGCTTCTTATCAAACCAAAAGGAAGACAAAAATACTGCTTAAGCTACCGGAGCTTTAATCATTAATACACTGGCATTAATGCAGCACAGAATTCTGAAGTCAAGAAAAATAAAACGTGCAAAAGTATGATGAGAAAGTGACACGTGGGATGATCATGATCATTAGAATTGTAGCAATGAATAAAAAGATGATAAATATTTGAATGACTCAGATTTGTGTTTAGCAAACCACAGATCAACACCTGACTATGTCGTATTGAGAATAATACATATTCATTATTAAATTACATTAATTCATTTAGATTTTAACCATATCTAATCTAGATGGGAAATTACTCTAAGATAATAATCACGCACATAAAACAGATCCGTATTTCTGTTTGTGACTAGAAAGCCCAGCATGTGACTGACTTGGCCAGTGCAGGACTCTCATTCACGTCCAAGGTTGTAAACATGAAATTATGTTGCTTTGGACGTCGGTCGGTTTCATCATAGGTTAAGCAAAAGTGTCCTGTGACTGATACTTGACGTTCACAGAAGCTCAACATGAGCCAGCGTCAACACCAGCCCAGCTCTATTCTTAAACTGTTGCACAAGGAATCACATGACCGTGGGTGGAACAATCGTCATTGTGGGACATTAGAATGATGTAATGGTTTCATGATGGATATTCAAAGTGAACGAACACAGAAAACATGGACAATATTGATGAGAATAAGTGTGCAAAAATAATTTAATTTAAACTCTGGGGTCAAATTACAGAGCTCCTGCATGCAGTTCAGTCAGGGTTGTTGGCAGGTTATGTGTGTATTTCGCACCATTTGGACATGAAATGTCCCGGATTTTGCACAATGGAAAATTCAACTTTCATATATTGTCTATTGGCATAAGTGCAGACTGGAAAAATAATAGATACAGATTTGGACGCAAAGTCAGTTAAGAAAATGAATTGATGTTTCTACGTGCAGAATTTCTGCATTAACATTTGTGCGACGGAAAAACAATCACCAAACAGAAACCAATCACTGTTTGTGTGTTTGATGTTACTCTGTTACAGGAGTTTCAAAACAGTTCTCAAAGGGCCATTGTGGGTGCAGGTTTTTGTTCCAACCAATCAAGACCACACCATCTCACCATCAGACTTCATCAGTCTTCACACTGTATTGTTACTTCATACATTATATGACACTCCACAAAATGACAGACAAGATTAATATCATAGGTAAACAGCTCATTCATAGCAGCCAACATGAGTTCAGTGCTGTTTGTTCTCTGCACAGTCTAAGGCTGAGTTGTAAGAATCATGTCTTGTCACCTGCCATAGTTACATATTGATCTTGGAGATCACAAGAGAGACCAGAAGACGAGGTGTAAAGAAGACTACGGGGAGTTCAGAAATCACAGCGAAAAGAACTGCTGAGCATAGTGTAAAAAAAAAAAAAAAAAAAAAAAGGAATTATTGTAAAACAAATAATTCCTGCAGCAATTCTCAGATTTGACATGTGTATCATAACCTCTCACCTCTAGAGACATCCCTTGCGCATAAGTTTATTAGCTTGGGAGGAAATTAAGAAATCCTAAGTGACTAAGAAGTCGTGGGAATCAGGAACAAATTCACTCAAGTCTCACTGGGGGAATCATAAAGGGCAAAATACGAGAGGCAAATATGAGTGTGTTATGATAACATTCTAAAACAGGACAGAAGAGATACCTCGAAGGGCCTCCATGACGGGAAGAATGTTTTCCGTCCACTGGAAAGCAGCGATGGTGGTGTAGATCCCCGGAAAGTCTCGTTGCCAAATACGCTGGCCGACTGCCCAGATGGCTGATAACTCAGGATTTGCCTGCAGATAATAAAGAAAAAAAACCTTGTTTGTATGTAATTGGCGCTCAGGAGAAATTGCATTTTTTTTTTTTCAATATTTCTGCTGGGAGCGCAAAGTCAGAGGATGTTACACCACATCAATGTAAAGTCATCGCAAATACTGCTGCCTATATAAAATATCATAAGACATGTCACTCATAGTATTCATGCTATTGTGCTTTAATCACCATTTACAATGATGTAGCTAGTGACAAGGCATGAACACGGCTTAAATGGTTTGGTATCAAGGAGGGGGCCGAGTCTGAATTTTGTTGAATATTTATCCATGGTTTTAATCATATGTGTCACAAATGATTAAAGTATTATCATAATCTTGGAATCGATATTTGCGAGGTAATCTTTAGAAATATAACAGTCACAATTATTGTTATTATTAGGAGTAGAATTATATCAATAGAAGTATTATTGTTTCTATTATTGTTAATATTGGTAATTTATTATTATTATTATTATTATAAGTCTCATCTTGTCTGTAACAATTCATAACCCATAAACAACATTATGCCATACATTATAGAGCAATTGCTTGTTCAGAATGAGTTAGCAACTGAGTTAATGAATATGATTCGTATTTCGCTTCAAGTTTGTGGGAACAACAACATAGTTATGCATCAGCCCTGAACTAACTACTCTGTGATGAGTTACTACGTTTCTAAGGGTCTGTCATGTGACACCAAGCTCAATAATGTTCAGTCTACTTTTTTCAAACGCTCAAGTAGTTCTGCTGGCAACCAATACAAGATGTAGGTGCCAAACTGAGTAACATTACTATTTACAAATTAATCCTTAAAAATTATTTTTTTAAAAATGGCCAACACGAAGAATGCTTTCACAAGCATTCACACAATAAATGAAGCTAATCCTGCTGAAATGAATTAAGTCGCCAGAATAACAATTACAGCTATGGATGAAGGGATCCAAATCCACTCCAATAATAAATTTGATATTTCAGAGGATGAGAGCAGTTAACCACTGAAAGTCATGAATAATAGCACAATTAATACGGAATGATGTCACCAAAATGCCTTCTGGCTTTCAGTCAGATATCAAACACCTTATTAACGCATGATGAAATCTAGGTGAGTGAGCAACAGGTGCGAGCACAAAACCTGGTCATTGGAGTAAAAAGTCGATATAAGATATCACCAGTTAAATGGCAATTCTTAGTGACATTTAAAGATCAGAAAGATCAGAGCTCACTTACTGTTTTGATTGCTTGAGGAATCCTCTTCCAAAGATACCTGGCATTATTCCTATTGAAAGTATAACAAGAAGTTATAGTGTGGATGTTCCGGGCATTCCTCAATATGAACCATACAAAGGTTACAATGAAAACGCGGTTTCCATTGTGAAATACAGGCCACATTGAGGTGGGTTCAAATACGATGAATGTCATTGATATGAGATAATGAGTGCATCTCAATTGCAAAGTATAATGGCCTTAATAAATCTTGATAATACCACATATGAAAATAAACTGCAAAAAAAGGAATAACTTCCAGATAACAAATAGAATAAAAAAATGTGGCTGACTAACATAAACACACTCACATGTCATTATGTAGTAAATAAAGTGCCAGCAGATGAGCGTAAACTTGAGGAGTAGCAATGCCCCCTGGAGCCTGTGAGGAGAAAGCACACACATGTTGACAAAAAAAACGTTCACAACGATTTTGCACGTCTAAAATGTGCCTTGCCTGAGGTTATTCAAATTAATTCAAGAGGTGTGGACTGCAGTTATTTCACATAATTTTTAGAAAGTTAAAAAAGGCACAAGAAGCTTGATAGCATTTTGCTCTATAATCCAAATATTCTTAACAATACACAGAACAACAAAGCATGTTGCTTCCAATAGTAAAAAACAAAATGCTATTTTGTCTGTAAATGCATACTGTTGAGTAATGGTAAACAAGTTGAAATACATCGGAAAGTTTACACGACTTTCATCAATGATGGTTACCAATAACCAACATTACTTTAAATCTAAAGAAAAATACAGTTCTATTATTTACACTCTCTTTGACGTCTTTGTTTACGTTTACTAGCATCAATTGTCCTGCAATGACTAAGAATGAATGTGTGCACATCGGTGATGGCGTTCATTGCCTTTATGAGAGGAACAAGCACATTTTACTTATGTCAGTGTGGGTCATAGACCAACAGAAAATGCCGGTTCTGCTCTATACAAACAACATTCGGTTTGGAAATGATGTGAGGTTTCATTGAAACAGCTACTGGATTCCAGAGACTTTAGAGCAGGGAGTGGGACCTGAGAATATGGACGCGGCTGCCCATCACTAACTAGTTTGAATTCAATTCGCTCCAGCTGTTTTCCATCACCTCCACATCCCAGAGTGGTGAATGAGAACCATTCATGAGAATGAATGAGTTCGTCAGAGCAAATTAATTTAGACAAACATACTAAAATCTTCATTAGTAGTGTCACATAACAGTCGTCGCTAACTTTTGCTCTCTCTACATACAAGTTACTGGGCGCTATTGCATTAGCTAGCCACCTGCCATCAGAACGAACAACACAATGTCATCAGGTTTACCACAGAGCTGTTGTTAGAACACGGGTGTCTATCTTAAGAACCGAAGAGCTTTACAAGGGCATGCGACTTTTGCAAAGCGTTAAGTTCCTTGACGCTAACCGATGTATGCTAACATCTTAGCCTTGTTGACGTTAGCCGGCACAGAGCGGTAAGAGTCTCGTGGAATTATATAACAGGCCAAAGTCGGGTGGACCGTCGAGTACTTCAAATGATAACACAAATAAATAAAAGATGCTCACCTCGAGTTCCTGGGCTTCACATTGCTCTAATTGTTTGTCAAAATTCTCCTCCATAATCACAGCTGCAGGCATGATGACGCTGCGGCTTCTTCCTCTGCTCTCATTGCTGTGGACTCGCTGCGTGACTGGTACGGTGCTGCCCCCCAGCTGCAGCTCGGAACACGACAACAACACGGCGCTAAAAATTGGATATTAATGATCTATTTACTTTGTATGCAGCGAAGTAAGTTTGTATTTGCAATTAATTTAGAGTTAAGTGAAATCCTTACTCATTGTTTGCTGAGACTGATATGCTTTCAAAGGTTGACAATAGCATTAAGTTGTCACTTTATTAAAAAAAAACAAAACAAAAAAACTGCCATCTCTGAAAATCACATAGACTGTTTCTACTTTCCATGATGGTGCACATTACCTCTTAATTTCGGATTATGTTTAGCTGAATTTCCACACTGTGGAAGTAATGGAGGCCATTTAATGTAATCTATCTATCTATATTCTAACAAGATCGAAACATTTCTGTTGACTATGTTTCCACAGTTACTCTAAACCCCTCTCAACAGACGTGTCCAGTTGGTAATGGAAACGCAAGTCAGCTGAGATTGACGTGAACCAGACTGCTCTGTGGAGGCAAATGGAGGTCTTGTGTTTGGAAAAACGACAACTTATACTTATACAATCCTCTCCAGGTGTCTGCGGGCCTTTTGTCAACAGTCTTGTGAGGTTTTAGACTTCTGCTTGGAGCAGCACAAACCTTGAAGATGTTGGCGGTTTGTTTTCTTCTGCTCTGCCTGATGATTTTTTTTTTCCTTTCATATCGCCACTTAGGAATCCGCTCACTCTTGAGCTGTTTGTTTATCGTCCTTCATCTCTGCATTATTATTTTTTTTTTTAGAACATTAACGGTGGGTTGCTCTGGATAGCTCTAACTCACCGATGTCACAGAGTTAAAAGGGTTCACTCCTTCAGAATTTAGACCACTTATTATTGAGATTAGATTTAGATGGCTTTTACTGATCCCACAGTGGGGAAATTCAACGTGTCACAGCAGCTATTGACAACAAAAACGTGGACATCAAAGACACACAACAAACATCAAAGACATCCAAAAAGCATCAGCGCTTAAAATAAGTGGAGTTAAAAGCTACATGAAATAAATACCTTTCTGCTAAATCTCAGGTTCAATTAGCACAATATTGTCAAAATATATTAATCAGTCTTTTCACTCTGGAACATCAATGTGAACAAAATTGCTCCGAAACCAAACTGTTATCACCAGAACTGGTGCAGAGACAGAACAACAGCATTTCAAACCTAAACATTTGACTGTGATCCGAAACTGTCAAGCATCTTATCTATAATTACAGCTATCTGTGACGTTCCTGTATTAAAATTAACTTCAATTGAAATCAAATTCAGCTTTGATTAAAGAGTCACAAACTGAGTCTTTAAACACGTTGCTTCTGTTCCTGCTGAAAATAAATAAATAAATTAATCCAAACAGCCTTCAAAGGGAAGAATATTAATAAAGAAAATCCTCCAAAATCAGACTTTTTCTAAAAATAGGGTCCGGGCAGAATATTAGCAGTGTATAAATGTATGTAAAACTCTCAGCAGGTGGTTATTTTTAATTCATTTGTTCGCCTCTGGGAGGTGCAAATGATGGAAAAACAAAAAATAGCTGCAGGAAAGAGTGAGCAGAAGATGACTGCAGGGAGGAAATGAGAATTTGGCAGTGAGCACTGAGAGGAAGAGAAACTAAAATGAGCTAATTAAGTCTCGATGCAGGACGTAACAAACGGATAATGAAAATATTTAAAAATAAAAATTAATTAGACTGATTTAATTTGCATGTTGGTACAGTTATTTTCAGTTATCTTGGTTGTTGCTACATTAGAAACCCTTCACTTCTGACTTCATTGGTCATGTTACCAATGTGGGTTTCCTGCATCTCCATTTGCAAATTCGCTGCTCAGCAAGTGGTAAATAGATCCGAGTTACGACATGTGACATTTTTATTCCTGATCAGTTTACAATCTGGTTGCAAATCAATCGGCATGGTGAAGGCTGGATCACATGAGTTACGCTCCTCGCTGAGCTAAAACTATTCCATTGACTGTTATTGTCCAACTGCAGGCAGACTCACAAGCATGTGTTTATGTCCTACAATATGCCAGAATTAGACCACGTCACCACAAAGTCTCTGTGTAAGATTGCGGCTTGCACACCTGCAGGTCCGGAGAGATGTCCTGACCTATACATACAGCAGTGCCACTCTATGGCTGATTCCCTAGACAGCCCACATCTGACCTTGACGCAGTTCCTCCAGCTCCTCTCCTCGGAGACTTACCGCATCATATATTATTCATGCATGAACATACAGAAATGTAACACAGAACACAGCCTACATACAGCGAGAGAAGACGGCATCACGCAGACCCAATCACTGTGAAGAGATGAAAGTAGAGATGGGCTTATGAGGCTTCACGAAACACTGTCCTCATTTTCAGAGCCCACTGGATGGTACTTGCTGCTCTAAAATCTTCAGATTTGAACAACCATTACAGTGACGCCTCAGATCATTTTTAAACAACGAGTGCCACCTACTGAGCTTTGAAAACAAGAACACTGTTTCATGAAGCCTCACTGGTCCATCACTAGGTAAAAGAGAGAGACGCCAGGATGAGACTGAGATGAAGTCAGTGAATCACAACGAAGAGGGCAAAACTTTAGCATATGACTGCAATACAAGGTTTCAGCAAAACTCTTTTAAACCTGGCGTACTAGATAGAAAATGGCGATAATGTCACTTGCACAGTATGTTTGTGGCACTGCCTAAATTATTTTCAATAACAAGGCATCACTAAACACCACTTTTTGTGTCATGCTTTTTTCTTGTTTAACGTCGTATTTCTCAGTAAAAGGAGAAAGAATGAAACAGTTCTTTCCAACAATCCCATTCTCCCAGAGGGTAGCAACACGGAGCTGCTGCTGCTGACAAACACAGAAATTCAACGGCTGTCGGGAGCTGTCATTTGAACATAAATCCATGTTGAGTGTGAAAATGGAATAGATGTAGTGACAGTCGTGGAAATTCTCAGAGGGGACATGAGAAGACTGAAGCAGAGAGATCTCAGATATTTTTAGATGAAACGTACCAATGCACCTGAGCAGTGGACAGAAATAACTATGTTCATGTAAATATCTGACTGTTTACCCAAGATGGAGCACCTTCATCTGCTTAAATCAGAGGTTTTGGATGAGGTCCACCTCATGGTGACCATACCATTACCATATTATTATATAAGGTGACCATGTATTATGTAACTTGCATGTTATTATACACCTTTTCAGTATCTTTGATTTCAGTAGTCTTTGATTTCAGATCCACCCATCATTCAATCTTCTTTAATCTTCTGCCCATTTGTTTACTGTTAAGAAGCGTGACACCAGAGTAGAGATGAATGATGAGGCTTCATGAAACACTCATTTTAAGAGGTCAGATGGTGGCGCTCTCTTTTTAAAAGTGATCTGAGGTTCATTAAACTATATTTTAGAGCAGAGTGCCATTGAGTGGACTCTGAAAATAAGGACAATGTTTCATGAAGCCCCACCAGCCCATCACTACCTTACAGTAAGAGGTATAAATCGTAGCTTTTGCTTGTCAAAACCTGGAAGGGAACAGAACTGAAGAACTTCAGATACACCTCTTTCTTTTGGAACGTTTGTCTCCTGCTCACACTGGGAGGTGCTGATCTTCAAACTCTAAAACAAATCAGAGTCGTTTATTCTGGGAGCCACAAAAAGCATCCATCTGAATCAGACATCAAACACCAACAACCCTTCTTGTTATGTAACAGCGGCTCATCATCCGCCGGCCATGTAACAAGCGTCAGGGGATTAGAACACTTGGCACCCAAACGGGCCGGAACACAGAATCTGCTTATTCTCTAGCTTTGTCCGCAGCAGTCTCTCCGGCGAGCAGCTGATCCCTCACTGCAGAATGGACCAACAATCCCTCTATCCCCTCCCCCACAGACCTGGGTTCACAGAATTTTTCTGGGAGGAACCCACAACACCGCTGAGCAGGAAGTTTGAGATTCCAACATCCTGTGTTGCATCTTGATGCTCAAGCTTCTTTCTTTATCACCGGATTTGTTGACAGGTTTTTTCATCAAGCAGATCCAAAACACGTAGCTATCTGCTGTTCATCTTCCAGTCTCACTACAGATGAGGTATGGAAATAAATCTCCGGGCGTTTTGAAGGTTCCCTCATGCCCACATAAAAGAGTGAATCGAGTTTTAGAATGCAGAGACCTTTCGGTGCATGAAAGAGTGAGGTGTGAGGGGAAGTGTGGAGCTGTCCAGGGGAAAGGTCAGCAGGAAGCTGGAGCCAGTTTCAAATGCCTCATCGAGGACCTTCACTCCTGAGCGAAAGTCAGTGAAATAAACGCATTAATGAGAAACGTTAACATGGAATAAGGGAATTTTTTTGTTACCACCGGCTATAGAGAGTAACAGGAATACCTCTTGAAGAGGAATATACAAATATACTTTCTCTGCACTTTATTTAAAAATGACAAATTATTCAATTGAATTGTATCTACAGAAAAAAGCACAATTACAATTGTAAACATGTTATTTTTTTTTTTTTACCTTAACTTTTAAAAGAACATAACATGTTGAAACTTACATTTCCAAATACATTTTGTCCCATAACACATTTTTGTCAATATTACTCCCTCCTATCCAAAAAATGAGATACATTTGGTAAATGATTATTAAAAAACATTATGAACTTTCATTATCATCCACTTAATCGTTTAAATGTTGCGTAGAACTGCAGCCTCTTCCACCTTGCCCGTACTAAACGTCTGCGCTGCTACATGGCACTCTCACCTATGAAGTCTTTGGATTTGGACAACCATTTCAATGTGACCTCAAATAATTTTTAAACTGAGAGTAACACTGAGATGAAAATAACTGAAAGTAAAGGCGCTGTTTCATGAAGCCTCATCAGCCCCTCATTAATCCAGCTACATAGCGAGGGCAGCTACCTGGACTCTTACAGACACACACCACCACATTATTCTTGACAAAGCAATCTGTTAGGGAAGAACAAAAATATGAAATATTAAAAATAAAACCGAAAAAAACGTTGATTTATGAGTACAGGTGTGGCAATACATGACCTACAATGACTTCATAATTATAAATAGGACAGTGAAATTGATCTTTATCTCTTCATCTTTTTTTCCCTTCATTTTAATTATGTGGCCAAATGTGGCCCCTGCCCCATACTTTGGATGGATATCATCACTTCTACGATATATACTCAGGTTGAGATGTCTTCTGTCCAGCTGAGTAGCAAAGCGGCAGAGGCTGAAAACCTTTGGATTTTTGGAGAGTGAAAGAAGAGCAACATGACAGGGCTGATTTTTATGTAAACACCTTACCAGCACCTGGGACCTGAGATTCTCCACTTGTGTGGTGAAACACGTGGCAGGTCGCAGCCAGGGGGAATTTAAAGGTCCTGACTTGACTGTCATCACCCTTGAGCAGGTGTCTGCTTGACATGACGGGGCACCTGGTGTTCAGGTGTGATCTCAACACCAGCTTTGTGCTGCTCATATAATCTCATTGAAATATCAGGTTCTTTTTACTGCTGAATTCTTTTTTTAAATTCTCTATGATGTGAATTCAGTTGACACACAGACTCACCTGACATGAGGCACCGCCTCCTCACTTTTATTATTTATTTCTCGACAGGGAGGATGAGGCTGTTTTATGGCTCTACATTAGAAATCAAACCAGCCGCAGGACACCGCCGTTTCTGAGCGTCGTTTTTTTTATATCCAGATTCTGCCTCTTCGAGTCACGTGGTGCGTATGCCGGACTTTATAATCTCCGAGTTCACCAAAAGTCAAACGCAGCCAAATGCTTCGGGATCATTTCCAGTTTGGTGACTGACAGCTGATGAAAGTTAGTTGAGGTGGAATCGCGCTCTGCGCCGTGAGGTGTGACGGTGGTCGCAGCCGCAGCTGGGGTCTTCACGCGCACGCATCGCGTCACTGGCAGACGAGCGGCGCGTGCCAAAGAGAAGGGGCCAACATCTGGACGTGTGTGTGGCCGGTTCTGGTTTCGGTGGATTCTAAAGTGATTGGGAACGTTCTGCCTCGCGGTGACGGCGAGTTCCTGAAGCATGAACCAGAGCGCAGGAGCCGCGCAGCACAGCCGGAGATACTCAACGGACGGGAAGGTGAGACTTCCACTCTGAAACCGTGATTCGGTGCCCCTGGTGAAACTTTTTCTCACAAAGGGTCATTTTTGAAAAACATGTGCGGAGTTGTTTGGAGCTCTCTTTGGGCGTTATCGTGTGCTTGCCGCTTTCATTGAGAAACAATTGATGCAACTGGAGCAGGAGGCAGCTGCTGTCAGAAGAAGACAGTAATTCATTCATCCATTCAATGATTCATGGAGAGGGAGATGAACATTTCATTTCCGCCACTGGGTTTTGTAGAACGTTCAAAGGCTGTTTGTGAAGGTGTTGATGACACGCCATGAAACTTTTTATGAATTTCAATGATTTTGGGTTCTATATTTATTTATTTTTTTATGACTTTTTCCCCCCAATTCTTCACCATATTGACTCTTTTTGGCATCACATTTTATTTTTCATTTTTTTGTATTTGTTATTTGCTATGTGGTGACATCTTAATGGTGGCCTTTCTTTAGTCTCTATTTCAGCTTTTACTCTTTTGCTTGCGGAAGGTCAAACTCTCTTTATTTTGAATGGTTTCACACAGTACTTGTGTGATGCTTGGAAGCCTATTTCATGTACTCAAAAAACACAATTTACAGGGCTTGTGTTACTCGATATCTGGATTGAAAAATGGCCTGAACCCTTTGGACATCAGAGAGTTGTTTTTTATTTCAATGCAAAATACAACTTCTTTATCACTATTTCAAAACGTTGTAGTTTGAAAATGCATTGAGAGAAAGCTATATGGTACATGAGAAATGAGAGAGTTTCGGATGGGAGTAGATTCACCCATTTCATTTGTATGTATCAGGGCGTCACCAGGCTGCAGCCGTAGTGAATTACATATCATAAATGTTGTTTATGGCACGATCATGATCACCACTGTTGCGATTCACACTGCGTTTTGTCCTGCAGCTTTTATTGTCTCTGCCACCCTTTCCGCACGCTATTTTATTTCTCTTTTTTTTTGACAATCCATTACCTCCATCATTGTTTTGACAGTGCCTCCACTACTTTCAAGACAATGTGGCACATGAGTATGTGCTGCTTCTGGACGAAACAGACTCGCTGTCACTACGTTCCTCTTCAGAATCCGCGTCAGTAAAATCCGTTGTCAAGATCTCTGTTTTGATACTTTGATAGAAACACACCCACAAATGTTGCTCAGGTTGAAGTCACAGATGTCCGCCATGTGTTTGTGTTAAGTAGTTACAACATCAAGCTCCATATTTGCTGCTTGGTTTGTTTGAATACAATGACAGTTTTCTGACTTTGGTGTCTGAATGGTTAACAAAATAATAATATACTACATAAATATTATCGCTTGGACATTTGGTCAATTTCTTTGAGGAACAGTCTCTGGTAATGTCTTCATCAGCAAACATCGACTCTACACAGGTATTACACCTATTAGATTCATGTTGAAGTGGGCAGCAGCAGACGTCTGACCTCATGTCCCAGGGCAGCGCTCGCTTGGGGCCAGAAAAATCCTGGATATTCCAATTTTGACTGCTTTACTTGGTGGTCAAGCAGAGGTTGTTATGGGCCTTTGGATTACATTTGACCCCAGGGATGCCCAGAGGCAGTAACTCTGAAGGACGATGTCATCAATCTGTGCCGGGACAGAGGTCACTTCCCTAATTGTCATTGGTGAAGGATGGATTGCATGAGTCAGGTGTTCGAATAGATGGTGCTTTTTTGTGTTATTGACATGAGATATATTATATTTATATTATATAATATTATATTTTCTGCTCTCCTCTTTTTTTTAATAATACATTGTTTTCATATTTTGTGAATAACATTGTGACAGTCAACTTTTTGGCGACCATAAAAATATTTTTTAGTGTGACTTGAAAACACATCTAATTTTAATGAGCTCAATATATTTTATGTCTGACTACTGACAGTTCAACATTCTGAACTTGAGCTATGTGCCTGTTTGTGATAAATTTTCTTTCATGTTAATCTTTTGGGAATTATTAACGCACCGTCAACAGCAGCTCATACGTTATACTGAGCAGAAATCAATCACTGACATCAAGAGAAAACAACACTTTATGTTTAATGGTGAAGCTGACACAATGCTAAACAAACATTTGCAACACGCTTTCTCGCATTCTCACTCACCATCTCACACACAATTTAACCCTAAAATGGAAGTGACAGAACGCAGTCTGTGAAGTCAGAAACACGGTGGCTTTCATCAAAATACTTTTAATATACTTTTTGCCACCACACATTTTAAACATCTAACGCTGTAATATTATATATATATATATATATATATATATATATAATTTTGTTTTATATTTTGTTTTTTCCTGACAATATCAATAAATAAAACATATTTTTTCTTTCACTTTCTCCTTGACAGCATTATTCTCGAATGCAATGCTATTATTTTTCAAATTCATTTCAGGTATGGCACCAGCATCCCGACAGGAAAGTAGTCTCTCACAATCCATCTGCTACTGCTTCCACACTGCAGCCATATCCTGTCGCGATCCAGTCCCATATCACTGTAACATAAAGAAAGGATCTAAACAAGCTCTGAACGCGAGAGCAAGTTTTTCACACGGCTCCTAAATACAACACATGCCTCTCATCTTCTCAGCTACCGGCAGCAGCTGGAGCTCAGCCCCAAAACTCTCTTGAGGCCTGGTGACATATTGTTTTTGGATAACATCGCTCCTGATGGGGGAATACTGACATGGCAGGATTGACATCACACAGTGGAAGCTGAACAAGCTCGGCCGCAAGGCGGAAGGATTATCTGTGAAAAATATTTGGGAATCTGTAGTTGACATTTGAATAAAACCTCTGTTTGGTACATACGTACAGGCACGTGCACACACTCATGCTCGCGCATGATTGGTTGCAAATAGTGATGGTAGGAGGCATTCTGGGTTTAAAAATGCTTGTTAAAAGTCAAAGAGAGTGCCCTCTAGTGGGCACAGAAAATCATGACATTGTTTCATGAAGCTTCACCAGCACTAGTTGCAACAAAAGACAGACGTTTTTCAAGGTACATTGATTCTCATGGGACTCGGCGACAGTTGGCTAATGAACATTTAGTATTTAGCATAGCATTGTGTTAATGGATATTATCATTGAACCATTGAAAGTGACTGTCTTGTTTTATTTTGACCAACTAGTAGCGACAAAAGGATTTTGGCTTTGACGTTGTACAAAGTGTGTTAAACAAGACTGATCAGCTGCTAGGTGTTTCTGCCTTTATCAAAGGAGGTCACACTTTTTTTTAAATGGTGAAAAGGTCTACTGAGAAGCAGAAAATTTGACGCTCAGAGTCGATGGAACAAAGTCCTCTGCAGTCTCTCTGTCGCATGGCAAGACAGATCGAAGGCATCCCAGCGCTGCTTTCAGACATCTGGGTTACGCCATCTGTCACTTTATTTACTGGCTGCGACAGACAAGATGAAGTCATGAGTTACAACTCTGGGAATGAGTTCAATTCTTACTTTGCTGAAGCATCTGCTGTTTTTGGTGCTTAAGCCTCTCGGATTTCATGACAGGACTAATTTAATTTGAGCTCCCAAAACGGGCACCGACGACAAGAACGCGTTCTTTTAAGCCGATTATCAAGCGTTTTTTTGTATCGAGTTCAGGTCTTCGTGAAACCAGCTGGAGGGCCAATCAGGGTGTTTGTTCTGGATTTATTGTGATTGCAGTTGCACAGCGGCGCCGCGCAGCAAGAGCGTCGCTGGTGCGTCAACCCGTGCGACCTGTTTCTACCATTCTTTTCTTGGCTGCCGCTGTGATTGTTGACTTTTCTGCAAACACTTATGATACCTGCCGTTCAGCGTGATTATGGCTTTTGTCACTTCTGCCAAAGGCTTCTTCATACAATCACACAGCTGCAGACTCATGTCAGACCTTATTGAGGGTAAAAAAGAAAACCCAACGCACTACACAACCGTCACAAGCATCGATAATATGGTGCCGGGGGTGGCTCCGATCTGGGGAGGGGGGCAACAGTGTGTCGGATTTCGACAACGGGGAACACAACAGCATTGTGCAATGCACATCCTTCACAGTCCTCCTTAATGTTCTACCTTAAAAGGCGGAGTCGTGCTCGACTGACGGTGAGGAAGGTCTGACATTGGAATCATATTTTACTTCATATGTATATAATATAGATAGATTTATATCTATCTATATTATATATTATAGCATTATTATTTGTTAAAAATTATCGTTTTATCGTCCAAGAAAGCTAAAAAAAGCTAAAATGTTTTTTTTTGTGTATTGTATATATATATATATTTATATAATTGTAGTTTTATTATTTATTAGAAATTATTGTTTCGTCCCAAAAAAATTTTATTATTAAAAATTTATTATTTTTTTATTAATAATATATAAATTTATATTTTATTATTATTAAATATTTTAATGTATATTATTTAAATGTGTATTGTATATTTTTAAAAAGCCTTTTTCACACATGGGTGACAAAGACTGAGATGAAACTTCTAAACAGAGTCACAAAACCAGTTTTATAGCTTGAATCCATGTATAAACGGCTTTGCAACAATAGGTAAACATATGTTTTGATTGGCTTGTACAACATGGCTTGCCCAGCTCGTGTTGATGCCTGTAAATTGTGTGTGAAACGGCTTATAAAGTCACTTTCTTTTCCTTCACCTGCAGCTAAATGGCTCTCAGCTTGTGCGTCACTGTAACGGTGGTTTACATTTGCTGCTGACATCAATGGCTACAGTCTACGACTGCTGAAACAAAGCGATCTTCATGCAAAACACTCATTTGAATAAATTAAGTTTAAAATATCCTCCTTCGCAGACACAAAAGAGCTTTATATAACTTGTTTATTTTTTTGTGATTTCCATAAATAGCGCTCCTTGAAGAGCGACAGCATGGCAGGGTATTTTTATAGAGACGACAGGTTGACTACAGTAACAGACAGAGTCTAAATAGAACAAAAGGCTGTTTTTCCTGATGTTCAAGCGGAGGGAGAGGTTGATTCAAGTGAATTCCCAGAACTCTTGGGCCCCACTGTGGATCCAGCTCTTGACATGTCTTCCATTCCTCACATGTCACATGGGGAGAATGATGCTATAGTTCAGTAGGTTGATTACTTGAGAGTGTCAGTGCATGTGAGTGTGTGGATGAATGTGGGTCGGGAGGACGATCTGTATGGATGGAGTGTAGACTCGGTAATGAGCTCCCTTGTTTCACTTGACCCAACATACTCTGCTCGTGTGTGTGTGTGTGTGTATCTTTGTGAGAACCTGTATGAGTTTTCAATCAACAGAGTGAGGACATATTGGAAGGTCCTCACTACATTTTGAGGGATAAAACTACAAAATAGCTAGTGCATGCATGTGTCCATACTTGTGAGTATCAAGTCTTGTCCAGCCACCTTCCTGTGAGGACATTTTCGTCGCAGGAGTTAAAATGCCAGTAAAAATAGTTTGTTATAATTTGGTTTTGGTTTGGTTCCGAGTGCTGGTTAAGGTTAGCCATTTGTTTTGGAGGGTTAGGTTTATGGTGAGAGGCTGGGGAAAGCTTTATGGCAATGAGAAGTCATCACAAAAATAGCACAACTGTGGCGTTGTCTGTGTTTCTGGCCTGTTCTGGCCTCAATACGAGGATGAAAACATCAAGTTAACAGGGTCATTATAACCATTATGACAATGAGTGGTCCCCAGGAAGATGGTGCGACAACCTTGTTTGTCCGTGTGTGTCTCCAACCTAATAAATGTTTCATCTCTTAGAAGCTTTATGTTGAATGGCTGTTTCCTTTTGTAGAGAGGGTTAGAGAACAGATAGCAGCACATCGGACTGTACACAAGGAGAGAGTCCTGACCCCTTCAGCAGCCCATGCAGTCCAATTGAATTGTGTGTTTCCAATAAAAGCTCATTCACACCACCAAATACAGTGGGCAGAAGTGCACAATTGTGTCAACATCGCCGGTCATTCATTCCACACACGCACAGATCCCAACATGCACTTCAGGTAAGACCTCATTAAAGCCATCCTGGTGGCGAAGGAAGGTGCTCAGCTTCTCACTTTGTCTGCTTATCGGCAAATTCACAACTCTTTTGTAGTCCCTAGCTGTCAGGGAAAGAATGTGGATGGTTTCCTTGGCAACTCCGGCGCACGCATTTGTTTGTGGATGCCTTCATTGGAAGCTTTCAAAGGGATATTTCCTTCAACCGCTGGCATCTTTGGGGTCTTTTTCAACTCACACACGCTAATGGAGTGGATGCAAGACACGTCGCTGAGAATCTCCGGAACACTGTTGGACACCATGAGCCACTCGGATATGGCTGACATTTAACTTCTGTGGCGCAGAAGCTTTTAAATGGTGCATGTGTTGGGCAGTAAGAGAGAAGCACCTGGCTCCACAGAGGAATTTGGAAGTGTCCTGCTTGATAGCGATTAACGTGTCAAGGTGCAGAGAGTTTAGCCTTGTGTGCACTTACAGTATAGGCCAAACTCTGTTTAGCCGTGTTGTCCTTGAGGTGTGTGCAGCCTCCTGCTGGTGTGTTCAGGATCCTCTTATCTTCCGTTAGCAGACCTTCTCATAAACAGCATTGGTTTAATGAAGCCACGCTCGTCCTCCACAGCTTCCTAGAGGTGGCGTCGTATCTTCGTCCGGTGCCTCTGTGAGCCGCTGTAATAAGGGCAGGAAGTGGGGGCAACGTGAGGCTCAGGTAGACGAAGAGGCAGATGTTTGATCTGGCTCATTATGCTCATCCTGCTTTGGCTCCATGGTTAAAGGCTGCGCAGACATGGAGGCTTTGATGAAGAAAACATGCTTGAGGAGCAAATCCTCAGGGAGTCTCTTCGCACACGCTGTGCATGGATGTGCATGAGAGGATAAACATTGGTATATTTAACAACGTGGAGGAGTGTTTATGCCGACTCTGCAGCTGCATCATTTATGGATAGTGAGAGCCTTCATGAGTGGGAACATGAATAAATGACCATTTCACATCACAACACATTATAAATACTGTTTATTCAATTGTTTTGTGACATTTATTGCAACAAGTTTTACCTGGACACCAGGAATATATGAGGTGTACATCATAATGCTTCAAATAATCCCACTTAATTCAGTTTTATATTTTTATTTTCGGTTTATTAAACCTGTAAAACTCTGATCCTGTTCTCGCCTCTTGTCTCATGCTGTCGTAGTCGAGCTTTTTTTGTGTCTCTGGTCCTATTCTGTGCGCTGTTCCTGACCGTGTTTCCTGTGTTTCTGTCGCACCTTTGGTCTGCAGTGTCACACCTCTGCTGGCAGTGTGTGTGCGACACGTCCCACCAACCGCGCACCCCACCAGGTGCCCTTGAATCATGCTGTTGAATGGAAGCTCATGTGTTGCCTCTGCTCAGCCAGGCCCTGTGCGGTATTGCCATTCTAGCAGCACTCTCTCAGGCCCGGTGCTCTTGTGACACCCTGTTGACGCCCCCGTAGGTGTGCTCTCCTGTGTTTTCAGGTGCCCTTTTGTCACGTCCCTGCTAGGTCTTCTTGTTCCTCACCTCGACTGTGTTTTTGTGTTGTGCCTCTGAGCAGTTGTTAAGGTAGAACACTTGCCAAACATGCATGGAAGTCACATTTTGTGTGGCATTTTTTAGTCTACAAATAAGTGTTGTTGTTGCCTTCATCATAGTTTTGAAATAATAATTTCAGAATAGTTGCACTATTTATGCATCATGAATTTCTTGAATATTATTTACTAGAAAATGCAAATTAATGTTGATATCCACTGATTAAAACCTACATATCCCTAAAAAGACAACATCCTTCCGTCTCTTCCATTCTCCGGTTGTGTGTCCTTCAGCAGAGAAGACTGATGCGTGCCGAGATTAATTACACAAACAACCTCGCTGACACACTTCCTCGAGACATGGCAGTCAAGCAGGGGGAGGTGCATTTTTTAATTATTAAGTCAGTTATTTGTCACTTAATCCGCTGCCTGTTGACAAAGAGGCGGATGAGTCTCAACTTGTTCAGGTTCAAGAGGTTTATTAACCGATGAACGCAGAACAGCATGACCCAGTTGGTCAAAGGAAATCTGCATCTACATGTTTTGCTTCTTCATTGAGAACATTGAAGCACAATGCAGTTCAAAGGTCAGAGCTTTATGGTTAGTCTTAATAAGAGAGAATTCTGATCTGGTTTTTGAGGTGATTTCAACTTGTCAGTTTGGTTAAAGGTCGTGGAGAAATGTACTGGGTTGAGTCCCTATTTTTTGCCAGCAGAGGGCAGCACCTTCTCACGCTGGTGAGCGTTGCTCTCTCTCCATAGGTTGTATTTACACACACTCAGTTAAAATATATTTTTTTTATTTAAAATGCTTATTAACACGACGTATATCTGTTTATATGTAAAAATAAACAAACAAAAAAAGTAGAGTAGGATAGTTGTTATTTTCATCTCCATGACAACCTGAAAATGTTACTTTCATCCAGCGTGAGTTTAAGCACAAAACTGACCACATATGAGCTTGTTCCACTGAGAGAAGTGTTTATTTTGGTGCTCCATGTGGTAATCCTGTCACATCCTAAATGATTAACAAGCTGCCATCTGGCCACAAGATGTCACTGGGCTTCTTCCACCATCCAAAAGAAAGTCATATATTTTTCTGCCTTCAGACAGGAGCGATGATCTCTCCTCCTGATACCCAGACACATTTAGGCAGCTAATGACTGGGACCGAATAAATGACTCGAATGATGACCGGGTCTGTCAAGGACTCGCAGGGTGATCAGGTAGTGACATGTTTAGTGGACCGGTGTGTTGGCGCAGACTCTGACCTTCGGAGTCTCTCTGGACTCCCGTACATTTATAATTCATGACTCATGCCTGTTTAATTCACAAATGCAGTGAAAATAACGTAAACAGACCTTGCACTTCGGCCTGTTGAGGGAACTCTGGCGATAATGTACCGTGGGAGGGTGCACCTGGAACGGAGTGGGATTTAGTGAGATTGGCCAGAGGAAAACGGAGAGCTGCTGCCTGGTGTGCCATCAGGACAGAACATCTACTGGGACTGCACCTTGGACCAGATTTCACATGTACAGCAAACAAACATCGGCACCAAATACTGGTTATCGACCTCAATGTATACTAATAACACATACCGTATCAGCCATGAAAAAGTTTTATAGTTTTTTTGTATCAATACAACTTACAAAAACTATGATACTGCACAACCAGGACACATTACATTTACTGCTCTGGTCTCCATTATATCCAACTGCCTCTACTACGATAAAAGCAAGTGTCACGTTGTGTTAAGACGTTTGTAACAAGATGTTCGCGGAAAGCCGTGGCGGAACGCTGTGAGGAGACAGACATTAACGCAATTATCGGATGACGTGATCGCAGAAGGACATCAGCTGCATCTCCCCTCACTTTTAGTCACTCACATGAAAGGATGCATTCAGGGAATCATCTCTCTGAAAACCCACCCTCATCTTCCCCGAGGAGCTTCAATCACAGATGTTCCCGGCGTCTCAATGTGAAAGGAACATCCTCAGTCAGCAGTCATGTTCATGAAATGGTCCTGCATTTATTTATTTTTTTGTCTTAATAGCGGCGCAGTCATGTTCGACAAAAACAATAGAACCGGCTCACCATTATTGTTTCCCTCCCTCCTTACGCACCAGCAAGTCCTCAGGTCCAAGACCCTGATGGAAGCCAGCAGCCGCCGTGCTTATTAATTTCCCAGATTATTGTCTTCATACATTCCTTGATTGAAATTCATCCCGAGCCTTGAACCGAATCTATTAGTGTCAAATATCAGACACAATAATAGAAGAAAACCATGAAATGGACAAGAAATTGAGTGAAAAAAATCGCCCTGATATGCAGAAGGAAATGGTTTTTACAAAGCTCTATTGTTTGAGATTCAATTCACCCAGAGAGATAGAGATATTTCGGACCTGTCATCGCCATTTTTGCGGAAGGTGCAATTTTTCCTTGCACTTGAAGGCATCGGTCCGCATGTGCTGGAATTATTTTCCATAACTAAATCAACATATACATGAGCACTGCTCTCTAGAAAGCTGTTGTGAGGGGTCTTGATGATCATGGTTTCAGGAAGGTGGAGTTATTGAAGCCTCAACTTGAAGGAATCTATTTTTGACTCCACACTTCTTCACTGGCATCACTCAGAGTTCACCCAAATCTATTTCTTTAAGTTGCCTCAGGAGGTCAGTCGGCTGCTGCCCATAATTGAAACTCTTGCTGGAGAAAATGTGTTAACCAGGTCGCCAGCACCTCCTGCATCTTAAAGCTTATCATCATCTGAAGAGCGTTGCGCTCCGACGAATGTGGTGTGGAACTGGTTTTTACTCAGTCGCTTTCTTCTGTGTCACAGTGATTCACGCAAATTTAATGAACCACCTTCTGTGAATCCCAAAAAATAATGATCAAATTGAATGTTTTATTTCCTTAAATTCCCGGTGAGAACAGCACTGCTTACTGTCACCACCTGTTTTCTTATTTTCCACCGCCAACGCAGCTTGATGCCATTTCAAAAATCTGAGTTGCCATAGATGCGATAAGCATAGAGCCACAAAAAGTCTGCAAATTAAATTGTATGAGGCTTCAAGAAAATGATAAGAACTGAACTCTCTCTGCTCCTTTTCAATTCAAATATATGAGGCGAAGTAGTTAAAAAAGAGCAACATTGTCTTCTGCGGCGAAGAGTTGCTGATGCCAAATACAAGTAACATCCGACTTAAGGGGTCGGTTCCGACCAACCGGTCGTAAGTCAGATTGGACATAAGTCGAATGCCATTCAAAATAGCCGACGTGAGGGTTATAGCTACTACTGTAGTGGTAGATCACTGCGTGAGAGTGAGATGCTGGGATACTGTGCTGCTGTAACTGTTGTACGTGATGCCGAGCTGGTACATGCTGCGGTGCCAGACATTGAATAAAAAAAAAAGTAAGCATCTTATGGCCGTGGGCGTAAGTACGAGTGGACGTACGTCGAGCAGGTCGTAAGTCGGATGTTACTTGTAGTGGTGTGTGACACGGTCAAACGCCGTGCAGCGTAGCCTGAACGATGGTTTTAATGATGGTTAAGCTGTGCATCTGTGATGGCTTTCGAAACTTTCACAGCATTAAACATTCATTCAAACAATTTATATTTATAAAGGGTATAAATAAAGTCCTGTTCCCGGGGCTGCGATTGCCAAGCAACAGCTGCAAAAAGGGTCGCTGATCAGTGAATATCATATTTGGTGAAACTACCAGGTGGTAACACCCTTCTCATGGAAACCAGTGTCCATCGTCACTCCCATGGCGTAATAGTTTGTCGTCGGGAAAGTGGACTCTTGCGTCCTATGCTGACGAAAAAGGCAGCCTTCCTAAAAGAACATGACCAATTGGGAGCGGTCATTACAAATGTGTAAAGTGTGTGGGGAAATGGGGAGACGTGCTGATGCTCTCTTCAGTGAAATACACTGGATGTCATTTGCTATTTATAACCCCTTACTAAATAACTAACTAACTAGAATGAATGCCATTCCATGGCTTACCCTAACTTCAACTGCCGTCTGCGTGTTGCGTGCCAAAGGCTGCCTTCTTTCTCAGTATAAACTTTCCCGACGTCATTATATGATGCCATGGGAGTGAGGATGTGCTGCATTATACAGGCACTGATAATTGGAAATTTAAGCTGAGAAAACAGGGCGTCCATTTTTTCATGTTTTGCAGTTCAGGGTGTCGCCCACCTAGCTATGAGCCAGCCCACTACATAGGCAGGGATCCCTTGTGCTTTTTTTTGCTACTGTTACCCATGTTAGTCCAGTGGCGACTCAAGCCTTCCTAGTGGTCGCTTTTTCTTGGCCTTTGATTTTCCTTTTGAAGTTTCTTTGTTGAACCAGTGACCAAGGGACAAGTGTGGCTAATTTAGAATTAAAGGTGGAGAAGCAGTGTGCGTGCAATGAGATAAACAGTTCAAAATTACACTGAAGTTGGGGAGGACTGTGTGACAGGGGGCCCCTGTGAAGCGCAGACTGAAGAACCACCTGAGGAGCCAATTTGTTTTATTTTATATTGAGCCAACATTTCTCACTAGAGGCCTGCTTAGTCACCTGAATTCTGGGTGAGACCACTGCTGAAACAGGGCAGGGAAGCCAACTGGAAATCCAAGTTGAAAAACCAGATGCCAGTACATTCAGCCAGTCAGAGCCATGTTCAAACAAATTCAGAATTTCAAGGAATTTTAGTCTCAAGTGCCACTTCAGGGTGTAACTGCTGTGTCTTATATCTTTTTAAACAATCGATTCACATGCAGTAGCAGCCCTGAAAGATTGTTACAGAAACAAACACACACACAGGCGTAAGCATCAAGCAGACTCAGAGATTTCTTCAGATTACTGGCTGTGTCCAACTTGACTTGATCGCTGGTGTGTGGCCGCAGAGTTGATAAGCAGTCTTCCCGTATCTTGAAGGGGAGGCTGACATATAATGGCGAAACAGACCAAGCCTGTCTTCTTCACACTGAACTTCATACTCATGGAGTCAAACTGCTGCTTCTCAGTTTCCTTTAGTCCCAGATGTATCGTTGCTCTGCTGTCATAATGAACTTTAGGTTTAAAAGGGTCATCGGATCGACTGTCTCTCGCACCTTTGCCTTCCTGAGAAATCCCCATTAAGCAGTACATTTGAGCAATATCCCCGTTTCTGTGTGAAGAGAAAGTACGGTGGGACCCTCTGGGGCTTGACTCCTAATGCCATAGCTGGAGGCGGCTCTCAGTTTATTGTTATGATTTGCTGGTCAGTGTGATGAGGTCCCGCGGGGCTCCCATTGGCTCCCTCCGCCCACTCCTCTCCAGCATTTCTCAGCTCCGAAAAGTGGATGGCAGCACACCAGCAGCTCTTGAGTGGTGATTCTCTTAGTGCGGAAGAGAGAGATGAGCTAATTAACGATGCACCGAGTGTGAGACAATGAAAAAGTACTTGGCGTGGTATTGAGAGAGTTGTCTGCTAGAATCATTCGGATATAACTGAATAAAACATACTTGGGCGCTGTCAAATAATGTTGAAAGCAATTGACCTGAGCTTTCTTTCTGTATGTGACACATCTCAAATTGTGGTTTAATTCCAACAGATATTACATTCCACATTATATGTACATCAAAATTAATCTCAGAAATGTCACATACGATAATGAGACAGACTAAAGGCCTATTTCACTATTGTATGTCGACGGCTGAATCTCAAATGAAGAGAGTGACACATGGCATTTAACAGGAAGCATGGACATTGACAAGAGCCATTCTGTTTGGAAGATTTGCCACTTGAGAGACAAATACTTATAGAAGAAAATAGCCTTATGACCTCAGCACTGCACCGATGTACAGCTGTCAACTTGAGACCCATTTATGCTCAACGTTAAGTAAAACGGATACAGACTTCTGACGGCAGATACGGAGCCTTCTGTCCATGCTCTGCCTTCATTTCGTCCTTTTTTTCCGCATATTTCCACAATGGACCAAACTCAGTAGTACCAAACTGTGGGGGCGGCGTTGCTCCTATTACCAGTTATGTAGCTCTAATGAGACACAAAGAAGACATAACAATGGTGTAAATTTTCCGTCCTACAGTCACAATATATTTAATGGCCTCACCGAACACCACCGTCTTTTGTAAAAGAGGTACATTATCAATGCTTCTTCCACAGTCACCCTGTTTGGTTTTGGAGTTTGTCGTCATAAACCTGACGTTGGGCTGCTCCCCCTAGTGGATATATAATAACAAACAAGCATGAGATCAGTGACGGTAAAATCGGGTACAATTTCGTTGGTAAAGGAGCAAAAATGGCATTTCACAGTAAGTAAACAAATGCCAGTCAGACATCTTGTGAACAAGCTTGTGAGTCGAATTTACCTTGGACCTTAACAAGCGATAACACAGTCAAAGTTGCAGGTTTACATGGTGGTAAAATGTACACAATTTTCCCGTCTTACAATGCATATGTTATAATGATCTGATAATATGTGCTGTCTACTATGCTGTCATAGTACTTTGACATTGTTCAAAGGATGTTCTTACACTTTCAACCAACACCATGTTCAATTCATATTACAAGGTCGCACAACTTGAGCAGAAAAAAATAGTTTCAATGCACATGGCACATGGTTTTTGTACCTTTTTCGAACTGGATGTTTTTCTTATGTCCTTTCACTAATGGCAACATGATACCATGATGCCAATATACAGCCCTAAAGTCAGGACTCCTTAAAATACTTGCCGTAAGCTGTCTAAAGAGAAGAGAAGGGGCAAGGTAACTGTGGCCGACAGTATATATTTGAGGCAGAAACCGTCATAGAGACATGGTGTCAAAAGTCAAAGTACATTGACATAGGTGTCTTGTCTCAAGTGCTGGTCCAAACATGCCATTTTTTTTCATAACTGCTCAATTAATAATGGGCTGCTCACTTCTTGTTGCTTTATTTCCTGCAGAGAATGTTATTTTAGAATATATTATTGTCTCGTGTTCTAACAGGCTTCTACATATCTCACTACGTTCTACTCTCCAGCATTCAGACATTTTCATTTGAACCCGGCGGAGAGTAAAATGTGCATGTGAGGTGTGTTGATCCGTGGCTGGTCAGAGACTGTGATGTAGAAAGTTTTTTTTGGGGGGGAGTGGAGCGATCTACTGGAGCCTCAAGCATCGAGCAGGCCAGGCTTTGATGTGGTCATCAATAATTCATCCCACATCTGTATGAGCACATCTGCAGTTTGACGGCGTGTGAGGGGCACGTGCTGAGGCAGAGAGTCGGGGGCGGACTGTAGCGTGTCTTCGCTTTGTGGTTGTTATGAGCTGGAGTGTTGCTCACTGCCAGATCCTCAGGGTCATGGCCTTCCAGTTTAAATGTGATTCTGAGATCTTAGCCAGCACACCAGCCAACACTGCGGTGTGAAAACAACATGTGATACATAGATAGTATAACAGTATAACAGACAGGGAAAACAGAAAGAAGTGGATTAAGTACAAAGTAGTGTAGAAATGAGAAAAAAAAAACATGAGAATTTACATAAAAGCACAATCTAATCATTCATTTGTAACCTGACTGCCTAAAGCCAGATCAAAATAGAAGTTATGTTGGATGTATTCAAACTTCAAATTGAATTAAATCATTGTTGAAATGTAGCAATGAAGTTCACTAGTTAATATTACTGGAAACTTTGCTTACGTTTTGTATGGTTTGAGAGATCAAAGGCAATAACCTGGTGACAAAGCGTCAAAAAATGAAAGAGTGACCACTAGATTTTGACCCAGATATAGTGCGTGTATCTTTTGTCTGTACCTCGTGGTGGCCTCTAAAATTCTGGATGCTGTTTTGTCCTTGGTGAGATGGAAATAAATGTCATTCCCTTTTGAGTGTTGGTCTGAAAAATGGGCTTGTCATCAACAAAGCTGGTAAATTGGACATGACGGCTCCAAGTGGAGTGGAAACTTTGTGCAACTAAGGCCATATCTTTCAATTTAATATCCAGCCCTTCTCAAAAACTTGCTTCATAGCTGGTCGCGGATGGACGATGCCATGAAGGGTTGTCGGAAACGAGCCTTTGAATGAAGTAAGTGCTTATAAACCAAAAATGAATTGAATCTAGCCACTTCTCAAGGCAGGAGTTTTGTGTCGGAATATCAAGTTTTCAGCAGTTCATACGATAAGCAACGAAAAAATGAAACCAGACGACTAACCACCGACTGTTTTCTGTCAAATGAAATTCAGCCATTAAACTCCCTAATTCCGAACAAGACAATACAACAAAAGAGTTTACACTTTTGTTGTCCAACATTGTTGCGGTTTCAGGACTACTTCCATCCATCCATCCATCGTCACCGGCTTATCCGTTGCTGGGTCGTGGGGGCAGCAGCTTCAGGAGGTCACGCCAAACGGCCTTCTCCCGAGCGAGATCCTCCAGCTCCGACTGGGGGATCCCGAGACACTCCCAGGCCAGCGTAGAGATATAATCTCTCCACCTGGTCCTGGGTCGAACCCTTGGTCTCCTCCCAGCTGGACGTGTCTGGAAAACCTCCAAAGGGAGGCATCCAGAGGGCGTCCTGATGAGATGCCCGAACCACTTCAGCTGACTCCTCTTAATGTGGAGAAGCAGCGGCTCTACTCCGAGCCTCTCCCGAGTGACAGAACTTCTCACCCTATCTCTAAGGGAGACGCCTGCCACCCTTCGGAGAAAACCCATTTCAGCCGCTTGTATCTGGGACCTTGCTCTCTTGGTCATTTCAGGACTACTTTAAGCAAAACAGCTGGAGTGTGGAGCGCCCTGCCCCGTTCTGGTGCAGCCACATTAGCATAATCTGTCCACCAGATTGAATTTGGACAGCGACACAAACGTCCAGCCCTGGATCCAGGCTGCGTGAGGCCAGCGGCCAGAAAGCAATCAGTGCTGAAGATTAAAATGTGCGAGAGCAAACAAAGCCAGGAAGCTGCCCACCACAAAAAATGCTCAGTGCGGTGTCTTTGCGGGGCGGGTTAGGAAACGCCGGCTGAAAATTAGGTTAACAAGGGAAACTGGAGGGCCTCATTCATAATGGATCCATAATTTTTATCCATGCGCTACACAATGTGCTTAATGCTAAAGTTAAAAGAAGCTGAGTAATTCTGAATTACAAGTTCCCTGTACGCACAAGATGTGAGTCTGCAGAGTTATGGATTTCATTGGAATCTAATTGCTATTTTGTGGAAAGGATTCTTTAGAACAACTCGAGTCCTTCCTAAAACTGAACTGTTGGAATCGCACATCTCTACTTTTTGAAAGAAGAGGGGAGTCGTCGTGAGTCAAAGAACTGCAGACATTTACATCTATACTGGATTGCTCAGACTTGTGGTGTCTGAAAAATCTAATATAATCCAGACTGGAATTGAATTTAAGGAATAGCAGTGGGATTCAAATCCAATACTATGGATCAGGCTGATACCACAGGTGCCTCCTTTGATGGTGTCTAAAATCGCTGCGGGGCATTCGGGCATGGAGGAGTAGGTTTGACTCTCCTTAAATCGCCAATGGCATTTTGATGATCGACATTTTGGATTTTTGCATATTTATGGGGTCAAACTCATTTAGTAGTCAGCTCTTCCTTGAGTGTCAAGATTCCTTCAGGTCATTTTTTTGCATGGTACTTTAGAAAGATACTTACTATACTTACTATTTTTTATATATATATATATATATATATATATATATATATATATATATATATATATATATATATATATATATATATATATACTGCCTGGCCAGTATATATATATATATATATATATATATATATATATATACTGCCTGGCCAAAAAATATGTCGCCACAAAAAAAAAAAAAAAAAAAATTAATTATATATATATATATAAGGGAATAAAATATTAAGGGAACATAAGGGAGACTGCAGCATTAATCGCTGCGGAAACAAGCTCCCACTCTCTTTAAATGTATCCTCCAACCCTTGCAGCCACCAAACCTCCCCGGAGATAAAGGTGTGAAATGTAATGCCACTAAGCACCTGGTAAATGCTTCCTGCGCTGTTTTACCGTGATTACATAGTGAACTAAATAAAGCCTTGTGTACATCAACAGATTGTTCATGCCATTAAGAATTTCAAAAGAGCCTGCGCGACTGCTTTCAGCCACCATATTTGTAGATTTTTACGAGCTCGCCTCTGCAGCCCCGGCAGGCTTTAATGGGATTCGCTTTCATCAGTGAGGAAGTTTGTTTCACACCTTTGCCAACTAGGCGCTACAAACATGCTGATATTCCCTATTTATATACATGAAAGAAGCAATGCCAGTCAAAGGCAAACGCCTTATAGCGTTGGCATGAGAAGAATCATGAGAATAAACCGTCCCAATATGTGTCGTTTCCCCCTATTTTGTCCTCAATTTTCACCTGAATTATCACGAAGTGAGGCCATCATGAACTCTGATTTAATATTTCAAGCATTTTCAGAGCTCCTTAAGAGAACAAGCCATGTGAATGACGCACAAGGGAGCTTGAGTTATCGGTTAGGATTGATCCTTGCAGTTGCTTCCAGGCTTGTGTCCACTTTTAAATCATGTATTTTCTCATCTTCAACAGTCGAATTTCTCAGCAGTTCTGTTGAATAAAGCTGATTGAGAATCGTAATTTTCAGATTATAAGGCAAAACCTTTTTTCTCACTGTCGGAACCCGGGGCCTTTTTCCGGACAAATGAGCTTCACGCCACTAAGACACCGCCTCCACTGCTGGCCTCAGACAGTGAGTGCCGTCACCGAAAACACTGCAGTGCTCGAATGTAAATGTGGTGTCATTGGACCGATGTGATGAGTGAGTGTTTGCAATGTTGATGTGCAATTGTACACTGATGAATAAATAGCTGAAAGAGGTTTTCATGATGTCACCAGCGGTCTTGACAGCGAGCCAATATCTCAGCGATGCTGTTAATGGTGCCATTCAGTTGATACAAATGACTGCAGGATGCTGTTTTCTGCATGTTGATGTTTAGCCGGCGGAGCAGCCGGCATAACCTCTCATTAAAAGTGGAAAGCTGCGTCTGCGGCTGTTTGTCACCGTTCAGATGGTGGCGAATATGATAAGCTACGTGGCTAATTCATTGCGGTTAATCTGCGAGAGGCGAAGCGGGCAGACGTTTTCAGTCGGACTGATGGATTAATAGGTCGAGCCAGTTTTGGAAGGGAATGTTTGTGTTTGAGCTTCATGACGGCTGACTCTCATTCATCGTGCAAATGAACAAAAGTGACGCGCCTAATTGAACTGAATCTCAAGCTCATCCGGCAAAAGTGATGACAAACATGCAGATGTTCAGTGTGTAAACACACCTCTGAGTTTGTGTGGACCATTATCACTGGGAGCGATGTTATTCAACTCAGTCATTTGTCTGGAGGAACACAAGTGACAAACCCTTCATAAGACGCAGCGCACCTGAAACCCGATTACTTTAATTACAGGAACATTAATACAAAGAGAAACGGTGAGCGACTGCCAGCTTATGAACGCTGGATGTTCCTCTCTTAAGAGGATTATTTTACAGCCTTTTAAGCAGGTTACCTCATCAAAGTGCTGGCTCATTTAAATGCTGCACCCGTCCACGTGGATCTATTAAAGTTTAGGATTTTGTCAAGTTCCTGAATGACTTGGCTGTTAAACCCCAAACGGAGGTCAAAACCAGGATCAGAAAGGGATCAATAAAAATAAGGATAATAATAATGGACAGAAACATGAGACTCCTACCAGTAATCCATAAGAACGCTGTTCTTATTGGCACATACTGAATAAACCAATAAACTATGACCAAAACATGTAAATAAGGTGGCCAGAATTCCATGTTCCAAAAGCCAGAGAATGTCCACACGAACCAGGTTGTCGGGTCCCCCGCCCTCGACTGTCACCTAGTCCTCCTTGCACCCGACCCCTATGACTCCCTCTGCGGGTGGTGGGTCCGCAGGAGGGAGGGGTCGGAAGGGATCCAGTTCGGGAACCACAGAATTTCATCTCTGCTATTTGCATATGATGTTGTTCTGCTGGCCTCATCGGACCGGGACCTTCAGCATGCTCTGGGGCAGTTTGCAGCCGAGTGTGAAGCGGCCGGGATGAGGATGAGCACCTCCAAGTCTGAGGCCATGGTTCTCGACTGGAATAAGGTGGTTTGCTCTCTCCGGGTTGGTGGAGAGTTCTTGCCCCAAGTGTTGGAGTTTAAGTATCTCGGGGTCTTGTTCTCAAGTGAGCGTGAGATTGATAGACAGGTTGGTGCAGCGGCAGCAGTGATGCGGTCTCTGTATCGGACCGTCGTGGTGAAGAGGGAGCTGAGTCACAAGACGAAGCTCTCGATTTACCGATCGATCTACGTTCCCACCCTCACCTATGGTCACGAGCTTTGGGTAGTGACCGAAAGGATGAGATCGCGGATACAAGCGGCTGAGATGAGTTTCCTCCGCAGGGTGGCTGGGCGCACCCTTAGAGATAGGGTGAGGAGTTCGGTCATCCGGGAGGAGCTCGGGGTGGAGCCGCTGCTCCTCCACATCCAGAGGAACCAGCTGAGGTGGCTCGGGCATCTGATCCGGATGCCCCCTGGACGCCTCCCTGGGGAGGTGTTCCGGGCATGTCCTACCGGGAGGAGACCCCGGGGAAGACTCAGGACTCGCTGGAGAGATTATGTCTCCGGTCTGGCCTGGGAACGCCTCGCGATCCCCCGGGAGGAGCTGGAGGAGGTTTGTGCGGATTGGGAAGTTTGGGCTTCCTTGCTCCGAATGCTGCCTCCGCGACCCGACCCCGGATAAGCAGCAGAAGAAGGTGAAGGTAAAGGTGAAGGTGAACGTGGCCAGAATTTTACAGTGCACACAAAATGTGTATTTATTGAGTAGTTTTTATATTCTTTTAACATAATATAAACACAATTCTTGAGTGTTGCTGGGTGATAATAAACATGCTAGTATGAATAATGTGGCCCTCTGTAGGATGCAATAATAATCTTATAAATGGTAAGTTAGTTCTGTGAATGTATTATATTCCGCCTGCCGCAACTACATCCTCTGAGTTTTGTGAACCCTGAAGGCGTCTGTTGCCTTGAGCATGTGTCTCACTGAAGGCTGTTATTTCATGTGGTCTGTGGGCGCTGGAGATGTGGATACTGGCATTAAAACAAAACTATTTGCTCACTTCAAAGGCACCCTCATATGCATTTCTGTTAGCACGATGAAGTGGCACCGTACCAGATACTAAGGTGTGAAAGAATGACGTCAATCTCATTCAGAGAAATGTACCTTCAAAAAGAACAAATATAGGGCCTACGCAAACTGCTCTGTTTCTTACTCAATATTTAGAACTGATGTCACAGAAGCTCGTTCTTAAAAGCCTCATGTGATCGATGACACACCATGTTATATACAGGAAGCTGCACCACTTACTGACTTCATGGAGCGACTTTCTAACATTAACAAGTGTGAGAAGAAGTGTGTTTGAGCTCAACCCATCTCCACTTGGTAAAGTGGACTTTTGTGTCCTGAAGTGGGGCCATTCCATGACTTACCTAAACCAACCGCCATCTTTCTTTTATGTGCTGCGCTGCTCACTACGCCAAGGATATGACTTGGAAGGCAGAACGTGTGCTTCAACTGAAAATCTAATGCATCAACACACCATGCTGAAGGCTCCAGCCTCAGTATAGGTACGTAAAGGTCTACTTTCCCAACGTGACTATATTTCGCCATGGGAGTGAGGAAGTGTTGGAGTCGAACATATTAAACTATTTGCCTTTCCCTAAAGCTGCTAAAGCTTTAAACAGACAGTTTCATGAGTATTAGCACATTAAAGGTTTTCAAACTGAGGCTCAATCTCAGAGCAAACCCAACAAGTCATCCTGTATTTTAACGTCAAAGTGTGAGCAAATGTCACCAGTGTGGCTAAAAGGTGTTTAATTTGATACATTGGTTAAGTAAACAAGGATAAACAAGGATATCACTAACTTGCTCTGAAGACATAATATACCTATATAATAAATGGGTTTTACAGTTGACTTGAAAAGAAAAAGACTTCATCCTCTGAGTCATAATCTTGTGCTACAGAACTGTCAATGCAAAGACCCAAACGCAAGAGACGGAGCAAGAGTTCAACCAAAGTTTAATCCTGAAAAAATGATGAACATAGGGAGAGCCACAAAAGGAGGGCGATGATAAAAGTCAGTGCAACTGAAACTCCGCGGAAACGCCAACAAAAAGCGTTTGGCTAGGAGGGATAACAAAACTGAACTTGACTGATAACGTACGTGGACTTGGCTTGATGAAGACTTGGCTAGACTTGACATAACGTAAAACACAGACTGTACAAACGGCCAATGAACACAGAAACAGAAGGGCAGATAAGGGGAACAAGCGCAAGACACCAGGTACAATAAATCACAGGACTGAGGGCAGACAGGCAAAATGCACACAGGAAGACATGACAATACTTTATCAAAATAAAACAGGAAGTGGACGAGAACAAGACAACGGGAAGTTCAAATCATCTTGCAAATGTCCGTCCGACTCTGGATCAAACACATGAGGACGGATTTTGAGTCCAGCCTTGTCTTTCTATATTGAAACTATCCTATTAATCGAGTAAACTGCAGGGCAAGCCATTTTTATAGTCTTTGCCGGTGTTTCCATGCATTGCGTTTTGATCAAGAAGGCCATTTTGGATTATTTTATATATATATATATATATATATATATATATATATATATATATATATATATATATGACAATACTTTATCAAAATAAAACAGGAAGTGTTTTATTTATATATATATATATATATATATATATATATATATATATATATATATATATATATATATATATATATATAGACAACATTCAACTCTTCCCATGTGTCAGATTATAAATATATATAATATAAAGCTAAGCCCTTAATAAAATAAAGGAATATACATTTTGAAACGAAACCTCAACGTCTGAACAAGACAATACAGTGTCCAATTCGTGTTCTGTTGCAGCTGGTCTGTAACAGTGTATAAAGATGTGCATTATTTGAGGTCTCTGAATATCCGCCTGTGTAGCAGCGGACGGTTTCATGTATTTATTATCATGTTGCCTACGTTTCTTTTTCTGCATTTTCCCTGACATCAGCCTGAAGCTAAAGTCAACACAGCGTGAATGTTGTGTGGATCTTCTCGTCGCGCTGCTCTTATAAATACGAACTCTGGTGTGGAGAGCAGCACGTTGTTTTTGTGTGTTTACACCTCTTGCCTCTGGTCTCCAGTCTGACTGAGATTTTCATCACTCTCTCTGGCAGGTGTTTGTGTTGTCTCCGCTGAATGTTCTGCATCTTTGAGGTGATGGGGGTTTTGTCAGTCAAGTTTTTGGGGAGCCTCAGCGCTTACAAATCTGAGGAGGAATCTCAAATGTCTGCATGTTAGACTTAACTTTTGGAATAAGCGGCCTTATTTCTGCAGGGTGTTTTTCATGCAAGAGTGCGCTGGGCACAAAGTGAGATGGGATCGATTTGAGGGATTGATCCGCCGCCAGCTGCTGCAGGGATGTAAACAAATCCCTGAATCTTTATTTGTCCGAGTCGATCAATCTGTGAATCTTTTTCGGTTCAAATCCTTTTTGTGGTTTTTAACCTCAGAAAGTGAAAATTGATTAACAGTTAAATGTATCTATATGTAAACTAGATAAGCACACAGAGAGCGCAAATCTCCTCCGAGCAGCTTCAGTCCAGCCACAACACAATCTCCCTCAGAGTATCCATAAAAATAAATAAATAATCAAGGAACAAATGCCAAAAAGATCCAGATCACTCCCAAAACTGAATAAGTCCTATTTTCCATTTTTACTAAAAATCTAATCCAAATCTGTCGATAACTTTCCAAGTGATTTTGAACCCATTGTTTGTCTCATTGTCCAACACTGGCGAAACCATAATCTCCTTGGTGGCAGTATTCAAACCTGAATCTAACAATCGACTGTCAACTTATGGGACTTCAGTTGCCAAAATGAATACTTGGAATTAAGAAACTGATAAATATGATTTGTTAAAAAAAACTTTTACAGAAAACAGCAGAATTTACAGCAGAGTTGTCACATGGTTTATTGTTTACATACATATATTTAAATGGATTCATCTGCTGTAAATGCTTCGTATTTTGGTGAGTTGAAACATGACCGGAGTCGCGACAAATTTGAAAAGGATTGTGTTATTGTGGAGGTGTGTAGCATCGACCATTTTTGTAGTCCTTGTTTTTCAGCAAGACGAACGTATTTGTACATTTTAAGTAAGTGTAGCTTAATTAACATAAACACTAACAATGTTATTTTGATGTGGAGCACAGCCATAGTTGTGTGAGATTTGATCAGTAACGAAAAAAGATACTCAGCTATTGATAAATATCAATAGTTATTTGAGTTTAGAGTCAAGATTAATTACTTTAGTTAAAGTCATTTAACGACTTGAAGTGACTTTCACATAACTCAAACTAGTACGAAGCTCAATGAAAGTTATCTGGGAAGATTACTTTGGATTATGAGTCAAAACGTCTTTATAGTGTCAGACAGAAGTGTGACTGGGGTCCTGTATGTGCTACTGTGGCGACCAGCTTACACTTGGTTAGCAGTTCGAGCAACTTATGTCTTTGAGGATTGGATTTCCTGAACCATGCTCACTTTCTATCAACTTACAGTCCAGTCCACTCAGTTTGCTAAAGCAGAAGAAAATTGATCCAACAACTGTGCAAAGTCATCTTTTCCTCATCCTGGACTTCAGGAAGGGCAGAGCGGACTCAGCCCCTCTCCACATCCACGGTGACTGTGTGGAGAGGGTCCACTACATGAGGTTCCTGGGCGTGCAGGTCTCTGATGAGCTCTCCTGGTCACCACAGTGGTGGTGAAGAAGGCTCAGCAACGTCTCCACTTCCTGAGGGTGCTCAGAAGAAACAACCTGGAGGAGAGGCTGCTGGTCACCTTCTACAGAGCCGCCATAGAGAGCCTCCTAAGGGACTGCATCACAGCGTGGTACGCAGGGTGCAGACAGGAAAACTCTGCAGAGAGTCATCAACACAGCCCAGAAGATCACTGGCTGCTCTCTGCCCAGCCTGGAGGACATCGCCAACACCCGCTACCGTAGCAGAGCCGGCAACATCATCAAGGACTCCACCCACCCCAGTAACTCTCTGTTCGACCTGCTACTGTCAGGCAGACGGTCGCAGGTCGAACACACAAAACCAGGACTAATAGACTCAGAGATAGCTTCTTCCCGAAAGCTATCTCAGTAGTGAACAAAAACAACAAAACCAGATAAAACAGTCTCCAGTTTTTCATGTATTACTGACCATATTGATCATAGTGCAATAAAGAAATAACAATATGTAATAACAAATCATTCAAGTTTACATCCAGATAACTGCCACTTTCTCTCTCTCTCTACTCTTTTACTGCTGCTACTTGTGTATAGTATTTATTAGTTCCTATTTGTTCTTTTCTGCATGCTTGATTGTTTTGATATATTCTTTTTTTACATTGTTTGCACCAAGGGAGTAGCGCTCAAATCTCATTGTACACTGTACAAGGACAATAAAGGCTATTCTATTCTATTCTATTTTCCTGTTTTGCTTCAAGCAGCCACTGGCTGACTCACGTCACCATGTAAATTTTGAATTTTAATAAACATGAATTGTCCTCGATTAAAATGGATGAAGGGTAAAAGTACATATTTGTGTCCAGTTTTACCAGTCCTTAGTTCTTGTATTAAGAGCATTGACCACATCAGGATATGAAGAAATTCCACCCACCACTCCACGGTTAATGTGCACTGGCCCCGTCCTCCTGAATACACAATGATGTCATGAAGCATTCTTCTTCATCAAAAGTGTCAGCAAACACCCAGACTGCCAGAAATGTTTGGATTTTTTGGTTACGCTGACCTTTGACCACCACAGTCTGATCACTGTGTTCCATAGCAGCGGAGGAACGTATGTGTGCAGTAATGAGCCCCTGAAGGGACCATCATCACGATGATGATGATGAGTTCAGCTGACTGACCATAACTGTTGTGTGGGAAGAGATGAATGTGTCTTGCAGCAAGAACTGGGGATGAAGTTTCACAAAATAATGAAAAGTATGCGTCTAATGGGGAATGTATCAGAACTCTTGTGTTAACATCCACAAAACAGGAGAAACATTTAGTTGTCCACGGTGGAAAAATGATGTGAGGTTTTCATTGATATTGTTGCGTAGATACAAATATTTATTTTTAGCTGTGAGCACCATTTAGTGGGCTCTGGAAATGAGGGCACTGTTTCGTGAAGCCTCACCTGCACATCACTACTTTTCTCTCAGGACATCACAATGGCGGTACAAAAATAAATAAATAAAAATTCAACATATTTGGATGGTTACCTTGTCTGTGAAGTAGAATACTGTTCATAGAGGGGATTTTCTCTCTACTAGGGTTGTCACAAAAACCAATGTTCAGTACCAGTTCAATACCGACACAGCATTTACATTGTTACCTGCTTTTTTTTTTTGACACTGTCAGCACATAATATAGAAGTTTTCCCTTCATTCTTCGATTCCTGTAAGGCAGTGGTCTCCAACCCCTGGGCCGGGGACCGGTACCGGTCCATGGATTAATTGGTACCGGGCCGCACAAGAAGTAATTCATTTTATGTATTATCTGAGTTTGAATCTTTTATTTTGAAAAACCTTTTATTTTGAAAAATGACCGGATTCTTTTAGTTAAGCCTGGGTCACTTGAGAGCCAAAATGTAACCCACAAGCTCGCAAAATGAGTCAGAAACAGCCGTCTTTGGAAAGTTTCATTGTGAAGAGGAAAAGTGAAGAGACAGGAGAAGAGCCCACGACTTCCATGAAGAAGAACGTTTTTAGCAGACAATAGCAGGAGTCGTACTTGAATTATGGAACATGGTTGGTGATTCCCACATGCCAAGCACACAAACATGCAGAGGCCTTGTCTGACGGTTCAAAGTTGGCAACTTCATACCCTCCGGGCCACGTTCAAATGGTCAAGAGTAGGCCGGTCTGCACTGATAAAATGGTTGGAGACCGCTGCTGTAAGGTAGTGATGGGCCAGTGAGGTTTCATGAAACAGTGACCACATTTTTAGCGCTCACTAGGTGGCACTGTTGCCTTAAAATGAGGTGACCTTTTATTGAAATGGTAGTTCAATTCCAAAGATTACAGTGGATAGAGTGCCATCTAGTGTACACAGTCCATAACTACCGTAGGGGCGCGAGTGGGCGTGTGAAATGAATGACCAAATATGTATGTGACTTGATACTGAGCTGTCAAAAGAGTTCCTCACCTTTGTTTAACACATGCCACCATCATATAACCAACATGGGTCAGTAGACATAACTTTATCCACCAACAATCGAGTAAACACCGGTGAAAGTTCTCCAGAACCCAAATGAAAGTATTAAATTAAATGAACCAAAAAAAGCCTTTTTATTTTGAAATAATACCGTAATTACGCTTAAGATAAGCGATCCCCAAATGCTATTAACTTTTTTTTTGTCTCATTTGAAAGGCTATCCCATCACCAAATTAAATTTTATCACCTAAACATCATTGCACCTAATGAACATTAAAATTGAAACTTTTTTTTTTCATTCCAGCAGCAAGAATCTGCAGCGAGAATGTTTTACTGACTTTTTCTTTTTGCTTTTCTGTTAATTAAAATGGGGATGAATGGAGCGATAACATCTCTACCTGTTTCTTGACCTCAATTTGGCGGCGCTCACCTCTGCAAATGAGTCCCGAGAAGCCATCTACGCGTGAAAACCCACTTTGTTATAACCCGTCAGATTAATTCATTAAACCTCAGCAGGAATCTTTGCTCATTTGGTGTCGTGAATTATTCAAGCTGGATCATCGGAGGTCGTCCGAGAGGTCACCGTTCAATGAATTTTAGTGCAAACCACAAAATGGTACATTTTAGAGTCATTTATTTGTTCAGGAAGCAAACAATAGTTTCAAAACTCTCATCAGAAACAAGATTCTTCCCTTCTATAAATGCGGGCACAATTCCCTGAGCCTTGTCACTTGAAAACCTTTTTTTATGTACTTGGATTTTTGATCTAGTTTTAGACCCTAATCCTGGTCAGAGAAGGAACTCTCTCCTATTGGTGAAGAAGAGAGTGCGGGCAGGGTGGAACTAAAGGAACTACAAGGTGCCAGTACAGGTGAAAGTTAAAAGCTACCTCAAAGCAATAGGTGTAGCTCTATGCAACTCGCAGCTACTTGTGTCTTCATCCAAGTCTGAAGTGGTTTGTATTTGATCAGCACTTGAGTTGCAGAGTCTCACTCCAACGTGCGATTAAGAGAGCGGACAAATCTGTCTCTCTCTCCCTCTGAGGTAATGAGTAAGAATCATTATGGAGTCATGTGAGTTCTCTGATAAATTAGGATGCAGTGAACCATTTGTCAGGGCAGAAACATCGCTGTTAGTTCACATCCACAAATGACTCTCCATCACATCTCTGCATGATGAATAAAGTCTCTACCACGAAGGGACTAGAAATGATGACTCCAGTTCCAGTTCTTGTAGGTTTCAGTCATTCATCGCGTCAGATTACAATGAGGGTTCGAAGTGTTCAAACACTTGCGAGTGACATTAGTGTGTGTGTGTCTGGTACAAAATAACGCCACAGTGAGGACATCGGTTTGTTACTGACCTGACATTCAACCGACACAAGGAGACACTGTCCTGTGCAACACCGAGTATTCACTCACCCACATCGCGATCGGAAATGTCAAGCAGCCTCAAACTCCCACACCGACACTCTCTCAAAGTTCACCCACTGCTGTATTTGTTTTGATATTACATCCCGTGCATGAGATCCTGTGACACTGTGATACATGTTTATCCAACTCAAATACAGAGTCTCGTTGTGAGAAGAAATTGAAATTCCTTGTGATGCCAGAGCGGGATGTAACTGACTAAGCAGAATAGAAGAGGAGGAAGAATGACTGCTTCATTGACATCTGCACGGTCTTATCTTAAACTGAAGGGTCAGTGTGACTGTCACTGAGGCAGGAAGATTCATATTCCCACCAGAACATGACAATCTTTCCCATTCTACATTAGAAATATGATAAAATTAATTTTTGTTTATATTATATTAATATTTTTATGAGAGCATAACAATCTTTATCTTCTTTAATGCCATAAAAATGTGATTTTTTTTAGTTCTTCTATTGTGTTTTTTATTCTTTTTTTTTTTTTTAGACTCCAGGGTTATAATTCTTTCAAAACAAAAGTTATGTAAATATTGTCTTCATACCTGTCGCCCCTCGATTTCCTCCCCCTGATATCAGTTCCACAGGCCACTATGCTGCTATCTTGGCCAGTTGAGTTATTCTGTTCATCATTTATGCCCAAACAACTAATGTAATACTGTGACTGTACTGACATTGTTTTCCTTTTTAGTAGGAGGAGATGTACAATGGTGACGACACAGTTGCTTTTGAGAAGCGACTCAACAGCCAGCGAAACACTGACAGCACTTTTTGTCCTCTCTTCCTTCACAGGACCTTGTGTCCATTGGCCCGGAGAGGAACTGGAAGGGAATTGGAATTTCTCTGCTGGTCATTCTGGTCGTCCTTTCTCTTATTGGACTGTCCATCGTCCTTCTCTCCAAAGGTGAGATACTTTTGGTGGATCACATCTGACTATACACAAGTACATCTAGTGACTACATAAATACATTATCAGTTAACCAGTGCTTACACTCTTAAATACTGTCCTGTGCCACTAACTGACAACAGTGACTATAAAAAGAAAGAATAACTCTAAAGAAAGAATAACTCTTATTTTAAAAAGTAGAGCGCTGTATTGTATATAAAATAATAATAACAGCAACAACAACAGCAACAACAACAACAACAACAACGACGACAACAACAACAACAACAACAACAACAACAACAACAATAATAATAATAATAACAGTGACATTTTGAGCTATGATGGACTCAAAGTGTCTTGAATCTCAGGGTAGTTGATGTTAGGACTAAAAGAAGATGTTCTCTCCATCCTACCTTTTTTAGATGACAGTGGGAAGCTCTCTGGAACCATTTTAACACTGGACGACATCTTTGATCGAGAATTCCAAATCCATGATCCTGATGCAAAGTGGATCAATGGTAAGTTTTTCTGGTTGTACGCTTGGAAGAGGCACGCAGATATGTCTGGGACTTGAGTGCTGATCCTCAACACAAATGATCCGGCACTTGGGCCCCAACTTGTCAAGCCATTTGTGGTTTGGAATATAATTCCCAGGCTAGTTTGACTCAGTACATTAAAAGTTACGATTTTTAGTTCTATTAGTGCCTGTTCCTGTGTGCTTTACCTGAAGTTAGACTGAAAATAAATTCATATCGAACGATATGAATGACATGAGCCAATTTTCTAGTGTGGCTGCAAGTGTTTCCCCCTTTGCCTTTATAAATAACCAATATCTTCTTGTTATTTAGGAGCACTATCCTGTGTTCAGACTTCACAGAGAAGACATGAATGAAGATCATTTAATCGTGCGTGGGATTCATCCTGATGTGGTTTCTACTAGTCTTGATCCTTGTTAATGATTGATCAAAGTTCTAAAGACGTGAGAACGTCTCCGACTTAAAGGCACGCTCTCTGACAGATTGTGAGCCACCGGCTACAATCATCTTCTGTGAACTGATGCAATCGTTTTCAATACCAGATGAGGTTGCGGTGATTTCAAACCACTGATGGATTCTCTTTGACCTATGGTAAATATTACCAAATGCAAAATAGTAGATATGGTACCAGTCTGTGTTGAGCAGCTTTTTATTCAATGGAAAATTTGAGTGGTTTATTTCCTTTTTGTAGCCGTGGATTGTTCAGATCTTAATCTCTGACAACCATCCAAGTCCCGACATCACCACCTAAATGGCCTCACACTTGGGTGTTACATCACAGTGAGGCAGACCCACTAGTGCGTGGTTGTGTCTCAGGCGTTTGCCCTTGTGACCCACATAAGTTCAAAATCATTATTTATCTTGGCCAACAACAAGATTTTCTCCTCTGAAAACTATTGGGATAATTGTGGCTTTCAGATCTTACCAATGAGTCTGATGTGAAGGGGGAATTCATTTTTCTTTATTGGTGGAAAAGAGCACCTCTGCAGCCAAGAGTGTCTCTGGCTCTTTACAGAAATGAAATAGGATATCGATATGTCTGCACATATGAGGACACCGTATCGACTCTTATCCTGCCTGGATGTGCTTTCTTTAGTGAGTGGAGTTGTTGAGCAAGAGACCAAGAATGTGCATACAAGCAGCCAATAACAGTTTCACCCACAGGACTGACTAGGCTTCCTGGCTATACTGCTGCCCCCAGGCCAGAACTCGAATGGGCACTAGACTTTGGATGGGTAGAGGCAACATATTCTCACTCCTCAGGCACCATGGCGACTATTTTATAGGGTGATGCCAAAGGAAGACTACTGCACGCTTCCATGCTTTCTTTTTGTTGGTATGGCCATTTACCAATACACCCACTAGGGGGAGCAGCCCATAGTCAAAAGTTTATGACAACAACTAACTCCAAAACAGACATGGCGACTGAGGTCGAAATATTGACAAGGTACCTCTTGCACAAAAAAGGGAAACAGAGGCAGAATTGGTGGCGGTCGGTGAGGCCGTTACATATATCGCGACTGGAGGACGGAGAATTTCCGCCATTTCCGTTTTTAGTGGTACTGCTCCATTTGGTCCATGGCCATAATATTTGTGGAAATGTGCAGAAATAAGGATGAAATGAACACAGAACACGGATATAAGGCTCTGTCTACATCTGGATCAGCATCAAATGCACATTTAAATACCTATTTACCGAGTATGCAGAGCGGAAGTCTGACAAGTCCACTTGCAAATAGTCAGTTTTTGGCACTTTGGTTGTAATAATGTTGGTGGAAGATGTAAGGAATGTTGTTATTATGGTCACAAAATTGGGTGGTTGTGGAGGTCCATTTAAATAGTCAATGAGATCAAACCCAGCATTTTAGTAGCTTTCGATGAACCCACCTATGGTCAGGTCAAAACTGAAAATATACAGTTGCACCTCAGTTTTCATACGTCCCAGAATTCGAACAAATCAGAGTTCGAACAAAAACTTTGAGATTTTTTTGCTTCAGATTTTGAACGAAAATCCAGAACTTGAACGCCCCCGAAAAAACCTGGAAAAAACATAACGTGCACGGACCAATCAGCAGACCCCTCTGTATGCAGACGTGTCCCGTTAGCTACATTTACTGACTGTTTTTTCTTCATATTGAGGTGTAAAACCTTTCCTGTCTCTGCACTGGACCGTGGTAGAGTGTCACAGGGGAGGTGCTCGCTCTCCACACCTCCACTCCAGGGTTTGATGTCCTGTTGTGGGCTGGAGCTGGGACAGGGATGAGGCGAGTCTGGGACAGAGCGTTACTTGGTTTATGACTTTGTCACAGCCAAACTGCACAGAAGCGCACATTCAGAGCTGGACACGCACCGGGCACCTCTTCACTTCTGGAGAGACCTCACTCACTCGGCAACCCCTCCCACATGCAGCGGCCACACACATAGAGGAACAGCGCACCTGCAGCAGACACTCTACATTCACTCCTACAAAAGACTATTTTAAGACTTGGAACGCATTGTTTCTTTTTCCATTCATTGTAATGGGAAAAATCGATTCAGATTTCGAACAGTTCGCTTCTCGAACGGCTGTCTGGAACGGATTGTGGTCGAGAACCGAGGTACCACTGTATCTGGTTTCTAATTTTCCCATTATCTTCATAATAACGATGAATTCACTGCTAAAAAACAACTTTACTCACCATTGGATGTAGAACAACGTGGAAACTGCTGATGTATTCGTAAGAGGATGTAAGTGATGAATGAAACATGCAGAGGTGGAAGAGGACGCTGAAGTCTCGAGCACCTGTCAGTGCCGCAGACAACCCACTGAAAGTTTGATGAGCTCATATTTGTAATTCAAAACGCTACCTGGATCAAACAGCGTGTCCCTTCAACACCAATGTTCGCTTTGTTTAAAAGCATGAAAGAGCACGTTAAGGCGCGACTGGATGAATTTTCAATTTGCTCTCAGCAATTCTCCTGAATTTGTGGTTTTGATCTTTACTCTGTTGATTATCCCGCCTCTACTTCACAATCCTGGCTTTAATAACCCTGAGTTGGTGCAAGGGGTAATTCAGAAATGGTTCAGATGTCAGGAGTGGATTAACAGTCACACAATTGCCTTTCCTCCAGCTATGATTCTGTGCTTTTGAGTTCAAAATATGTGTAGATGTTGGTGGTCACCAACATGGCTTAGAACAGGGGTCTCACACTGATCCACCAAGCGCCACAGTGGGTCCAGGCTTTTGTTCCAACCAAGCCAAAGGATATGATGTTCAACACCTGACTGGTTAAGCTACGTGTAATTGTTTGGTTGGAACAAAAAAAAAACACACCTTTGAGACCTCGGCGTACAGAGAAAAACTGAATAAAGATGAAGGAAAGCGGGAGCCAATTGCCAGCATAGGATCATGTATGTTCTGGTGCGCAACACTGGTAAAGGGGAACGTTTCACCAGCTGTGGATACTTGATAACTGAGTAGCTCCAGGTGTGTGCCACTGGGTGAAGCTCCCAGGGACAGAGTGGCATGATCGCAGGATATATATATATATATATATATATATATATATATATATATATATATATATATATATATATATATTTTTTTTTTTTTTTGGATTCTCGACTATCCCGCATGTGCAAAGTCTGTCTGCATCATCTCCAAGTCATCTCCAAGTCTGACTGACATCTGACTTACGACCACGGCCAGCAGATGCCAGCAGATGCCAACAGATGTTTATTTTTTTTTTTTATTCAGTGTCTGGCATCGCAGCACGTAGCAGCCCGGCATCGTGTACGACAGTTACGGCGGCACAGTATCCCAGCATCTCACTCTCACACAGCGATCTACCACTACAGTGGTACTATAACCCTCGCGTTGGCCATTTTGAATGAAAATCGACTTATGTCCAATCCGGCTTATGACCGGTTCGTCGGAACCGTCCCGGTCGTAAGCCGGATGTTACTTGTAGTGGTTCAAGCACAAAATGTTACGGCAGACAGTGCCATCTGGTGGCCTCAGAAAATCAGGATGCTGTATCATGAAACCTCATCTCTCACATTCCAGTATATGTTCAGGTGACTTCATCTAAAACTACAAATAATTCAAGGACAAAATGAACAGAACAGAACCATTTTAAAAATTGCAATGCACATCGTCCTGTCGAAAACGCTGTCCTCAGAGTCAAGGGTGGAAACGTGTGATTTGTCAGTAGGATCAACGGTTTCAACAAAGCATTAAGCGCCTGAATAGCTGGGACGCTTTTAATCACATTTGAGATTCCTGTCACCTTCATCCCCGGAGCCAGCTTTTGATAAAACTCCAGACAAGTTGGCTTTTCTGTTGGAAGTTATTTTTTTTATAAATAGATAAGAAAATACAAGTTGAAGAACACCGTTGTTTATTTTCCGCAGGCTTCAAGATTTCTTCAGAGGATTGCAGCGCTTGTTAAAACCAAGCCTTTGCCCAATTTCATATTTATTGCCTTGTTTTTTCGATACACAAGTGTTTCCCCGACTGCTGTTCTGTAGCGGGAGATTGATCCCTCCCGGTTTAGTCATTGACATTTTCATAAGATGGAGACCAGAGACGATTAAGATCTGTCAGATGCATTAATGTAACCTGGCCCTCCTGGACTTGAAAGCCGGTTTGGGATGAAAACCGGAGCTTATTGCGACGCCTTCCTGTCATCGTCTCCTCTGTCGGAGGTTCACGTATAATCTCGTTGAGCTGCATTTGCCTTGACTGATCCATGAAATCACTCTTCTTTGTTGTTGTTTTCTTCTCGCCTGTCAAACTCGGTCTCTTCAGGGACGCAGCCAGTTCCATCAGTCACTAAATCATCAGCTTATCTACTCAAAAAAAGATGAGACACTTTTTTGTGACTGACTTGTGGGTGGTAAAAGATGAGTGTTTCGCTACTCAGTGGCCAGGGTTTCCACTACTCTGAATGTACTTGAAATTCTTGTACAAATATTTTCAAGACATTAAAAAAAAAAAAAAAAAAAAAAAAATATATATATATATATATATATATTCTGTTTAGTATCTCTCTCTCTCTCTCTCTCTCTCTCTCTCTCTATATATATATATATATATATATATATATATATATATATATATATATATATGTAAACTATTAAACTGAAGCTCTTTTAATGTATTGAAAATATTTGTGCAAGAATTTCAAGTACACTCAGAGTAGTGGAAACCCTGGCCATTGTGTAGCGAAACACATACCTGCACAAAAGCAAACGGATGCTTTTGTTTGCTTTTGTTCAGGGATTCCTCCATGTTTGTTGTTGTTGTTATCATCCTAGCTGCCACGTGTCTTGTGCATCAGTGTGATCAGTCAACCAGGAACTTGTGCACTTACAAAGGTTCCCTGTTGTCTGGAGAGCAATCTGTTAAATTAAATTAAATTAAGAAATGAATCATGTCGATTTCTGTAGCAGAGAGTTTAGAAGTGAAACCTAATCTACAGTCTGAGCGACCTGTGTGTCTTGTACAGTCTAATCCTGGACCGACAAAATTGATTAATTCTATGGACAAGCAAGGGTGTGAATTGATATTGGATCGTCCCCCATACCACATTGAATTGCACCTGATGGGTTCTTGCCATCTCTACGGTCCTGCAGCTTGCTGGGTTTGTCGGCAACTGAATATGATTCACTCAGACATATAAAACAAGAAGCTTCAACAGTTGGAGGAAGCACGGAGGAGTCATTGGAGGGGTGCAGGAGTCACACGAGAAATAAATTCAACAGCAGTCATTATATGTAACGCATATGAGCATGTATATGTGGCTATTTTCCATCAGTCAGTTGGAGGACTCTTGACTTTTCAATAGAAATGATAAACCTTTTAACACAAGCAACAAACTGTGGTCGGTTTTGAAAAACCAGCTGCATGTTAGAATTGGAATTAACTTCACTGGTTTGGATGGGTTGTCTTTATCCTTTTATTTTTATTTAAATGGAAGCTTGTTTGTTTGTGTGTCCTAGAGGAGGAGTTGGTCTTCCGGAGCTGGGACGGAGACATTCTGATCGTCAACGTTCACACCAACAAGACGGAGCTGCTTATGAAAAACACTACTTTCGTAAGTGTTCATTTTCACACGCTGATTTTCATTGTGAAATTGTTCGACTGTCTCCCCCCCGAGAGGAAAATAACCATTTGAGTTATGACTCTGATCACATGACTGCTTACCGAGGACATGAGAATCCTGATCGGCAGGAACTGAAGTTGACATGAATAGATTACAGACAAAGCTTCATATGCTCATGGAGACACAAACACCTATACAAGGCAATTGCACTTGTTCATGTTGGCAAACCGTAGAAGGTGGCTTGTTAAGTATGGAAAAACACACAACATACCGACACACACAGTGGTCAGAATGTTTATGCCAGCCTCTGTGTATCCTCCATATTCCTTTAGCTGAGTGTTCAAATGTTGCTCCTTAAAATTGCATTTCAGATCAAAAATCCTGGCTTCTTCTAGTTCCACTTCGTCCTCCTGACTTTTGTGACCTCACTAATGTTTTTGCACCGAGCTGAACTTCCCTCTGCGAGGACTTTCTGGTGGGCTGCCGTGTTTATTTACTCTGACATCCATCTCTTCCCACAGGCAACCTTTAAGGCCTCCAAGTTTGCCGTCTCTCCTGATCTGAACTTTGTTCTCCTGGGTTATGACGTGAAGCAGGTAAGCGGCTGCACATCTTCAATCACCGCCTTCACTATGGGTTGCACCTTCTGAAGGTCGTCCTCTAATGAGGAGACCTGACTAATGATGGAGGGATGGAAGGACGAGCTCAGTTGTGTCGGTGGAGTGTTATAATGGAGCCGTCGACAGTGCTGCACCATTGAAGGGGCCCTCATTTCAGGGGCTTTTCAAACGAGATTGAACCCCACAGTAGTGAGTTTCTTTTAATAAAGTATTAGGTGGAAATAGAACTCTGTCTTCCTCCTTTCTACGTCTGCAATATTAGCTGGATTCTGGAGGTCTATTCCTGCATGTATGTGGTGAGAGTGAGAAAACTCTCTTCGCTCCATTGAAGAGAACAGATTTGTCTCTCTGTAAATGCTGTTATTGCAACAATCTACATGTACAATGCTGCTCCAACATCACAAAAGGGTCTGTTTAGACTTAAATCGAGCTGCGTAATTGCTGGAGCTTAAAACACGGACAGATGTGACCCTGGTTTAGTCATGACAAATGACAAAAAAAAAAACGCACAATGGAAGTGGAAGAACATTGCACTGTGCTCTGTACTGACTAAAATTAAAGGCACCATTGACCCAAGGCCCTTCTTCGCCTTTTTAGCCCAGAAAGTCTGTGTAATTGTGTTTTCCAGGTCTGGGAAAAAAAAACAAAAAAACAGCAGAGACTCACTTCTGGCTGAAAAAACAATGTTGAGCGATGAATATGCAATCACAAAAAAACATTAAAAATGCTAAGTTAAATGCGGCAAAAAACCTTTTGCAGGAAATCTACTCGGAGCTTGTTTCTTTTCTTTCATTTGGGATTTGTCTGCAGTCATTCAAAGCTGGTGTTCATAACTGTCGAACCTCAGGGCTGAGGGTCAGCAAAAAAGCATGTTCTTTTCAAACCACTTACATGACTGAAATCTCACTTCAGTGGATTTTTTTTTCCAGGAGCGTCGGATTAAATTAATTTTGGTTTGAATAGTGAGTTGGGAAAGAACTATTATTTAAGCCATTAAAAGTGCAGTCTTAGTGAAACGCTGTCGCTGTGGTTACTGTGTTTTTGGATGATTCTGCACAACTAATAAGTAGATCTTGAGGTTTTGACATCCAACTTTTGAGAATAACTATAAACCAATATTTGAAATCTGTTCAATTTAACTGAAATAAGTAGCAGCCCCTTCCATCTGCTTGAGGCAAGAGCCGAGGAACAGCAGGAGGAAACCGTAGTGCCATGAGGAAACACTACGAGAACAGTAGGCTCAACTACAAAAGAGCCAGATTCACTGCATTTTCAGTTCAGTTCAGTTCAGTCCTGCTGCAGCTCAAATGAAGGCAGCATGTTTGAGGAGTGTATAGTGCTGCTACCTTAGAACCTTATCCATCTTAGGTGATGTTTTTCATGAGAGTCTGAAGTCCAGAAAAGTGCAGAGGTACGTGTGTAAGTGCGATGTCCTTTGGTGGAACAGTGATCTAGAGTGTCTTCTGCTTCTAACCCTGTGACGCTGGGAAGGCTCACGTGTGTCCATTAACTACAGTAGAATCACTACCTCTTGAGTTGTCTAGCTCAAGAGGTAGTGAGCTTACAATCCTCACTTTTAGACACTCACTCACTCTGATATAAGAAAGAAGGGCAACCAACTTGAAACCTTAGATGGTTGCTCCTGAATCTCATGTGGTACATCAATGGTCCATCCTGGAGCTGGTCTGAGTGACTCACGGTAACTTCTTCCTTGGCTTTGTACTTGTCACTCAAACATGTTACCTTGGATTCATGTGTCTCACTCTCCCCATTCAACCAAAGTCAGTGGACTCAGATGGGCAGGTACATGTCTTGCTTTCTGAGGGACTTAGCAATGGATTTTAACTGCTTTATGGAGTTCAGAAGTGAGACCTAAGTTTTCCCAGACATGTTTCAGCACCTCCCCAAGTCTGGACACAGATTTGTCTGAGCAAAAAACAACATACAAGTACATGGAATGGTTGTATTGTCTCGCTACTGTAGGACTCATAATCTAAAGAAGCACATTGGTGCCTTTCTTCCACAAGGTCCTACAGTGAACTAAACCATGAGAAGTTGAAGAAAAACGTCTAACCAGCAGCAACACAGCCCAAAACACGCAGTTGCTGAATGAAACATCAGCGGTACTGAGCTGAAATAGTAACTCACTTTCCAAATGTTTAATTTTGTGGTCACACCATTTTATTAAAACACTGCGATGCTGTGACTCTGTAATATTGTGTAGCCACACATGTTCTACAAGACTTATTTTTAAGATGATTGTACCTCTCATCACATTCTGGTATGTCTGGGCTTCTTCTTTAATTATGTTAACACCACTGCTGGAAACTCTGCCAGTGGCAAACTTGATAATTGAAGAACTTCTTGCATCAGTAGAGTTTGGAATCGGCTCTAAATAATGAATCCTGCACAGTCCCGCTGCGCATAAACGCTCACATCACTGTGGGTCTAATTAATCATCGGTTTATCTGAAGTTTCTGCTCCATGGATCGCTGATATTCTCCCTGAAATATGCACAAGAGCTGGCTAAGTGAGTTCAGTAATGAAGCTGGGTCAGTGTCCAGTGCTTCAGAATGAGATGCAGAGAAAGTTTTCCACAAAGTGTAGGTGGGGGCGGAGGGGTCTCAAACTCAGGTGTCATCTGAAACAAGCAGCACCTGACAAGGGAAAGGGAGATTGGCTAGAACAAAAACCAGCACGGAACATTTATCAGTGTTGTTGGTGGTTGCAGGTTCAAATTCAGCTTGAGTGTGTCCCAGTGTTCACTCTCTCGCCAGCCTCTATAACTGGGATGTGACAGTCCTACCCTCAACTACGGTCACCAGCTTTAGGTCATGAATGTTACGATCAAAAACGTCCAAAACCAGCCTCCACCAGGGTGTCTGCACCCCCCTTTAGGGGTGAAAGGATTGATGATTGGTGAGAAGGTGTCCTCTAGATTGGGCAAAACGAAAGCCTGCACCCACTGCAGCCCTTTGAGAGCACCCCTGCCCTAGTTTCTGATTTCTCGTTCCCTGATGTGTTCAGTCAACAGTTTCTCACTCAACGTGTTACATATTGTCAACTGTCAAGTGGGCTTCCGAAGGCTCGAGTCTCGTGAAGTGGTCCACCGGGAAAAAAAGAAAAAATAAAACGTTCAATGCGGAGTGCCGGGACCCTTCCAGGATGCCTTCGAGCAGCGTTTCTGGTGGAAACGCTGGGTTCGAAGTGGAGGACCCGCGAGTGGGGCGGTTCAGATTCGTAGCCTGTACGCCACTGGTGGAACCAAGGAGTCTGGCTTTCATTTCACGATGGCATTTCCTGACAACGTAGGCAGCACATCACTGAACAGTCCAATGTCAAAAAAAGGGTTGGGATCAGAGTTAAGCCATGGTGTAGCACTCAGTCAGGTTTTACTCTTGAAAAAGCCACTGTATGCCGGAACCTCATGTGATCATGGCCTCGACTTGTAGTGCCAAAGTCATGTCCTCAGGTAAAGTAGAATATATATACCAAGACATGTCGAAAATCCCTGTGCGTAGAGGAAACCTTTGATGCAATAGACATGGCTAATGCATCAGTGTGCAGCACGGGAGGCAGACTTTCATGTCAAATGGATGCAAAAGTCGACAGTTCACAAGTGACATGTAAGGAGTGAGAATGTGTTGCGACAGGACTTTCTTGAGAAAGGTGAATCTGGGTCACTGCGACTGGACTGCTTCCCCACAAAACGCATCATTGCAACATCCAAAGAGACGTTTCAGCTGTGAAGATGCGAAGTCAAATCAGACGGCGATGTGCTGCTGCACTCTCAGTCCGATTTTTCTAGTTGAATCGACCAAATTGTGACCACAAAGATGGATGTTCTGAGGACGATAAAACGCGAGGCACACTTTTGTTTACCCGCATGTGGCTTTCTCTGGGTGTGAGCCTATGTAGAAACTTGTCCATGATGAAGGTCAGAACATGAGAAAAGGCATCCATCATGCTGCCGTTCCCTTCCTCGCTCGTGTCTAGAACCACACGGATTCTCTGATGCAACAGGAAGTCAGCAGCGGCAGGCGTGAGCTTAGCCGGCTTGGTAACAAGCTCTGTGCCGCTGATGGGACAGAATTGGACGCGGCGCTCGCTCTCTCCTCCGGAGATTGACGGAGCAGATGTGCTCATCATCAAAATGACAGCTCACATCTATGGAGAGTAATGGCCTCGGCCCACACCACTGTCTCCGCCCGTCTGATGTATTCATCATCATCTGCCGCCTCCTCGCGTCGTCTCCCCGCCGAGTCAGAGGTGCCCTGGGTATTTCTGCTTTTCCTTATTGCAGCGCCTCGACTTCCTCTCATCCCTCAGAGCCACTTTCGCCTCATTAATGCGCCCAATTAAAGAGCCCAGTGTGTTGGAGATGCAGGCAGGTCAAACACTGGTTGTTCACTCTTGCAGCAATGGTTTATAAAAACTGATCCACCGATCCTTTATTGTGAACATCAGATTGCAAGAGAGTCAAGAGTCAAGAAAGTCTTCCTCTAATACCACTTCACATTGTGAGGTGGCCACAGATGATCGTGGTCACTTCTTATAGACTCATTTTGTCATAATACATCGGAATATCATCTTTATTGGATCAAGTTTGTAGGAAATTTATATTATTCTTCACTTCAACTTTAGCATGATAGTAGTAGAGGTAAGTGGAACCTGAATGCTCTTGTTGGCTGGAGACAGAAAGACACACTTTATTTTTATATACAGGTATTTTTTTGCCCCCACAGTCGACAGATTTACTGTTGTCAGTTTATTAAAACGCCCAAACACAAATAAGGAGAACCAAATGTGTCACCCAGCAGTGAACAACGCACCCAAATAGAACCAAAAACCTGCAGCAGAAATGAACATTGTACATAGTAAGTACAAGAAACTGAACTAATAAATAATCATGAAACACACAGGGAGACAATGAAAGGAAAACACGCATGAACAACTTGGAAATAAAACATCAAGACTGAGTGGACAACACACACATGTGGCAGAGGAAGGAGACAAAGTCAAAAACATCATAAATGTGGCAAATATGATCAAGTGTACAAGGGATAAACAGAGAAGCCAGAAGTGCGTAGAGTCTGACACAAAGCTCTGGAGATCTGGAGGCTTGACTACAGCGAGTCGTGTTGACTGACGGCAGGCGTGTGCCACTATTGGTGGATTAGTGGTGGGCAGCTGAAGCTTCATGAAACAGTGTCCTGATTTTCTGTGCTCAGAACATAGCGGTCTTGGTTGAAAAAAGATGAGCGGTTTTATCGGAGTGTGAATTCTCCTCAGAGACAACTCAATTTTTTTGTTTTTCATGTGACGACTGTGACCAAACAGTGTTGTATAGAAACATGAAAATCACCAGGAGTGTAGTTGCACTTGTCCTGTCTTGTATGGTGTGCTTAGAAAAAAAAAAAATCACTCTCAGAATTTATGTGACATTCGATTAAGTGCAGCCAAACCTGGTGTTCAGCTCCATTGACTTCTAATGAAACGGAGTTGCAGTGGAGCAGGGCAAAGTTACTCATTTCCACCCTGCGCAAATCGTTGACTTTAGAAACATGAAAATCGGATTGGTCAAAGGACAAAGCCTCAGGATTTTCACAGTGCTCTTATTTCGTCGCTATCTGCTCCGAGAGAGCAGAGGGGGAGGGAAAACAGAATGCCCTAAAAAACAAAACACATCATGATACATTTCTCAATGGTGGAGCAGTTCTGAAGGGTATTATAAGTGCATGTTTCCAATATTTTTTGGTTTTTCTTAATTTCTTCAACCTGTTGTTTTCACTAATGTTTTCGTGACAGCCAGTAATTCAAAATGTTCTTCATTTTTGTCTCTGCCCAGGAGGTCGTGATCATTTGGAATTATCGCTCTGTCTTGTATAAACTACTCAAAAACAAAAAAACAAAAAAATAAAACAGATGTGCCAGTCTGAAATAAATTTTCTTTCCGGATTAAATCTGGATTACCATTTGGATCAGTCGGTGAAGAAAGAGAGGCAGATGAGCGCCACAGTGTTCTCCTGCACTCAGTGTGTGTCTTGTGTAAGCGCGACTGCCAGGTGGCAGAATGCAACTGCCATATTGAGTTAAAAAATAAATATAAAAATAACAAAAAATCAAAATTTGGATAGGATTTAGTAATGTCCTAATGGCTTCTTGGTTGTATATTTGATCACCCCGTCGCTTTTGAGTTTTCAGGACCATTTAATGCCGTTGTTTGTCTAAAATCCCCTCTGTTATTTGGCGGTTCACCAACAACCTCCTCTCTGTCTGAAACCCTGCGGCTGCCCTTTAAATGGGTGAACATCATCTATTGATGTGTCACCAGAGGCTGACAGCTTCATAAAGAAGGCATCACAGCAGCGCCACCCAAGACAAGCGTCTGCCGAACGCCACTGACGTCTCTAAAGGAGTGAAAAATGAATCCGGACGGCTCTCTCTCTCTCTCTCCATTTTTCTCTCCTGCAGAATTCTCTTTACCTTTGAAAAGTCAATATCAGGAACGATGGCTCGCTGCAGAGTCCATCAGACTGCGACGTGCTTAAATGATCCTCTCCTTCGGTGGAATGGAATAACTCTGCGGCACGCGTCGCAACGCTGCGGGTTTAGATTGCTGTAATATTGTTACGCTAATATTCCAGCTGATTAGCATGCTGCTATCAAATCAGGATCTCAATGAATCATGAAGTGAGAGCTGGATATTATGAGGTCAATTCATCACATCACGGAGGGGGACTCGCTGCAGCAGAGCGATGCATGTAGCTAAAAATGCCATTAAATAGTATTAAAATCTAATAGTGGTTCCCTTCTGGAGCTGGGAAATCTTAATTTATGATCTACTGCGGTTCCTACTGCTGCGCCTCACGGCTGCTGTTGGTTCAAGCAACTTTAGTTTGATATTTCACGGTTCGTAATAAACCCTTATGGGTGGCTAAAACTTCTTTTTCTATCATCTGTTGCCACAGCAAGTCAGCCTCTATTTGTCTATTCACAACAATGAGAGTCAAAACACACTTGAGATCAATTCAGTTCAATTGTGATGACTGAACCAATGACATGAATAGCATGAAGTTGTGGAGTGTTTTTGACTCTGTGGTTTTTGACCTCCACAGATCTACCAACACTCCTTCCTGGCATCGTATCTGATCTACAACTTGTACACGAGGTACGCGGCTTTCCAGAAAGATGGTGGACTGAATGAAATTGTGACCCACCTTCTGGATCTGAGATATGTCAAAGCATGTGTATGGTGACTGGATGAAAATCATTTTAACATTTCAGTAGGTTTTTGGCTTGAGTTTACCTTCACTTTACTTTCTGAACTTTTCTTTTGTTCAAGCAACACTTTTTTTAAGGCTCAAACTCTTTGTTTTTCCTCTCAACCACTACTGTTCTGACAATTTAAATCTTTATGCTGGTTCTTATTATATGCTCAGAATATTTTTGTCAGACGGGATTTATTATTTTTATTCTTAATATTATTATTATTTTATTTCCTTTATCTGATTTTCTTTACTGTACTTCTTACTGTACTTATTGTGATTTATTTGTAGTTTTTAATTTTTCCGTTGTTTGAACCTGATGCCTGCATATTTTCCCACCATTTTTGCACACTTATTAGATCACAAAAACATAAACTGCATCACATAAAATCACTCGAAAAGTCTCTTAAGATGCTCAGACTTGAAATTGAGTGTGTGTGTCCTTGTGAAAAAACGCTACAAGCTATAGCAGCATTTTGAACCTCCTGAAGACTGAGCTCCTCTTCCACCTGCCCTTCCTGACTCTACTGAGACACTTTTGGCTGATACACCAGAAAAATATCCCTCTGTCTGGTGTGAGACATTTCCGTGTACCACAGGGAAGTGCTGGAGCTGAATCCCCCCGAGGTGTCCGACTCTGTTCTGCAGTTTGCCTCGTGGGGCGTTCGAGGTCAGCAGCTGGTGAGTGTCTTAATGAAGCAAAGAGAAAAAAAAAATTCTTGTGAAAGATGTGTTATGTTACAAATTGGCCCGAGCAGTTGTCTCACATGCTCTCCTAAGACGGATGTGAAATTCAGTTTCATCACGATTCCCTCCGATGTGAATCATTAAGTGAACAAAATTCAAATAATAGTTGGCAATGACAGTTTCCAGACTTCTCCGTTTTATAGTTTCCACCACTGATTTGAAGAAGTTACAATGTCTGCATGATATTCTTTAAGTCTTTGAGGCTCCGCTTGTGATAAATTCTTTCAAGTTTTTCCTCCACTGAAGTCAGAATTATTTAAATTCTTTGTAATTGAAACATATGGCTGCTCTGAAAGGCTCAGAACAGCAGGACTGTCATGTTTCTGTCAACAGCTCCCAGGTAGGTGGACCCACGGGTTCAGCTGCTCTCAGATCAAGTCCAAACCAGGCAGTTTTACTTGCTGCAAAATCTCTTGCTCTTAGAATGAGAACAACATAGTTATTTGAATAGACAACGATTGTGAATGAGAAGTTAGACATAGATCTCCCACACATCCTTGTTGTTGAGGCGACCGAGTCCAGTGAGGTGGGCGACACTAAACTGAATATAGAACAAGTTACTATTGTGTTTCTTCTTGACTTCTTGATTTATTGGAAAAAAAAGCCCACTGTTTCTTTTTCAGTAAGAAATACATGTGTGTTTGAATGGCTACTAGATTTATGCTTCTGTATTTGTGTTGCGGACTGGTCTATGTAGACTCTGGTCTCAGGGTACACTAGCTCCACTTGCATCATCTTACTACAGTCGCCACTAAAATCTGAACAGTCATAACAGTAGAACTCGAAGCTGGGAGACCGTGATCTTGGAGGCGATTTGAGGGGAAGCGGCTGCCAAAATAAAGGGAAATGAACCAACCACACAGTTCCCTTTAATGGCTTGGTCTGAATGGCAATATGAAGATCTGGTTTCAAGCAGTGGTCAGATCTACTGTTCTATTGTTATTGGAAGAGGAATAAACACAATGAGTGAAAAGTCAAAGCAAAAAAAGGTGAATCTTTGAAAGTATAAAAATAAAATGATTGTACTGTATATCTGAACGTTGTGGGGGAAAAACACGAGGTGAAAAATGTTTCAAAGTCAAATCAAAGATGAGCGGAGGAGATGATGGTGCTGCTCAGGAGAGGAGAAGCTTCTTTTTCTTCAGTTCTAGGAGAGTGCTGCAAGCAAAAATGTGTCATCATCAAGCGATAACTATTGTAAAATAATAACTGATTCAGTTAGAAAAGTTACTCTTTCTGTGATTTTTGTATAGTGTGTGCATGTGTGTGTGTGTGTCATAGTAAGTTTCAATTTTGGGGAGGACACTCTCTTGTGGGACCCTTTTGCCTTTGTGGGGCTTTTTTTTTTGCCAGACCCCACAAGGTTAAGCCTCATTAAAATAAATGAAAATAATAAATACAAGAGTTACTGTTTATAGTGATGGGTTGGTAAGGCTTCATGAAACAGTGTCCTCATTTTCAGAGCTCAGATGGTGGCGCTCTTGGTTTAGAAATTATGTGAGATTTCATTGCAATAGTTGTTTGAGGCCAAATAACTTACAGTAGAGAGTTGGCTCTAAAATTGAGGAGACTGCTTCCCGAGGCCTCATGAGCTGATCAAGGCTGCTTGTATTGTCTTCTGTTGTTTCCCAACATCACTTTGCGTGATCGACACCAATACAAATGACAGTTTTTGTTGCCGCAGCTGTACATTTTTGAAAACAACATATACTACCAAGTGGACGTCCAGAGCAGCTCGTGGAGACTGACGTCCTCCGGACAGGAAGGAACTGTCTTCAACGGCATCACTGACTGGCTGTATGAAGGTGAGAGATGCTCAAATGTGTATCACCCACCTCAACTGACTCTCTGGTCTTCTCTCCAGAGGAAGTTCTCCACACACAGGTGGCTCACTGGTGGTCACCTGACGGCACCAGACTGGCCTACCTCACTGTCAATGACACCGATGTACCCAAGATGTTCCTGCCTCGGTTCACCGGCACCCTCTATCCAAGGGGGTCGGAATACCCTTACCCAAAGGTAGGACTTACTAATCTCAGGTACGCAGACCAGAGAATCAAGAACGTTCATGTACTCAGTTTAATGAACATCTGTAACAAGCCCTGCAGGCAGGATTAAGGAAGACAGAGTTAGAAATAGGGGATTTCGTGGGCTGGAGATGTGTTATTATAGAGGGAGAAAGTTGGCAATATAAACTAATAATAAACTTGTCTCTTGTCATAAAGAGACTAGTGCAACACAAAAATGAATCAGTCCAATGGAACTCAAGGCTTTGCCGTTCAGCACCTTGGACAGCGTTTCTGAGCGAGAACTCTCGGCAGTTGTAATCTGCTCATCCATCCTCTGTATGACATTTGTCACTGTGGCAAAATGCCCGCAGCATGATCTTCATTCATGGACAGAGACGGTGATGGTATTATAAAACACTTGAATGATAAACAGGGTTAGACATGGAAAACCACAATAAAACGTTCACTTGAAGCCTTTTATCTCATGACTTTGCTTTGTGAAATGGTGGATAAATGGAAATATGAGATTAACAGGAAAAAAAAAATGAGACAAAGATCAAAAATGTTATTTAATATTATATATTGAAAATTAAAACCTGGCACTGGAATTCAAAAGATTTATTTTTATAATCCTTCAAAGGAAATAAATCGTCTACCCTGATCTTTATGTGTCCGGATTCAATTTAAATGTGATAATTCTGGTGTCAGATATTAAAATGCGATTCATTAATTATTAAAAAAAAAAAAAATTGCTGAATTTTTGCAATTCTTTTTTTTTTGTTATCTGGTCCGACTTGTGTTTATTTTATTTATTTATTTATTCCTGTAATGGGAGTGTCAGCGTCTGACAGATGCAGAACTTCAGAACTTCTATTAAAAAAAGTTTTGGCACACAATCTTGAGTTTTGGGTTGAAAATAAAAATTTTTGTTGATAAAAATTGATAGTTTTCTATCAATTCTCTGGCCAACTATTGCGACCAAAAGAGCAGCTCTTATCGTGAATCGGCCCTTTCCTCTTTGTCCACTGCAAAACAGAACTCTTCATGAATAGTGGCCTCCGTTTACTTCAGTGAAAATCTGGGGCATCACACGAAATGTGTCGGTTCAAACAAGATGTAAAAGGTAGTTGAAGTGTCCTCATATTTCCTGCATCAGTGCTTTGACGAATCAACATACCTGTGAGGAGAATTCTCCTGTCATGAAGAGTAATGGGATCTATTTTGGGGTTGAAAGAATGAGCTGCCTGAGGCACCGCTGAGCAAAAACACATCCAGATTTACTTGTTTTCTCCAGAAATCCTATTCAAGTTTTTTTTGTGTGTGTGTCTAAAAATAGAAACATGCTGATTGTTCTGCCGACACTCCTGACTGAAGGATCTGCTTCTCCCCAGATGGGTCAGACCAATCCCAGCGTCAGCCTCTATGTGGTCACGCTGGATGGAAGCTCCCTGACCACAGAGCTGAGACCCCCTGACAGCTTGGAAAAGAGGCAAGTCTGAAAGTGGCACCCTTCCTGCCTCGGCCGGTCACTTACCCCCCCTGCTTCTGCAGCGAACACTACGTCACCATGGTGACGTGGGTGACCACTGAGGTCCTGGCTGTGCGGTGGGTCAATCGAGCCCAAAACATGTCCATCCTGACGCTGTGTGATGTCATCAGCGAAGCATGTGTGAAGGTGAAATGTCCTTTCGAAATCTGGATTTGAGAATTTTATGAATGAATTCTGATTTTTTTTTCCATTCGTCTGTTCTGATTCAGAGACATGTGATGACCTCAGAGAAGTGGCTGGACCGTCAGGTGAGGGGCCCAGCAGGAGTCACCTGGACCTACCATTGACTATCATGAATCAGAACCAGCCATTTCCTGAATGGAAAATGTCATTTGCTTCTGAGCAATAACATTAATAATAACTGAAATAAATAAATAAAGTTGAAATAATGAGCTGAAGCTAAATACTATATACATGTGATTGATGGAGGTAACAAGTTAGAAGTTGAGAATTCAATTTCTAAAAATCATAACTATTAGGGGGATATCAAAATTATGAAATAAAAATGATGAAATAATGAATATATACAAATCAATCGTAATATGGAAGGGCTTCATCATTTGCCTTTATTAAATGTAAGGATTGTGAATTTGAAGTACGAGGTTGAAAAGTCAAAATTACCAGAATAAAAGTGAGATTGAAAGTGTACTACATTAGATTTTATTAGATTACTACCACAACACAATCAACACTGTAACAACGATGACAATGGAAAACATTTTGCTAAGAAAATAAAGTATAATATAAAATAGCAACAAATACAACGATAATGGTTAAAAATGTCCGAAACCAGCGCTGCGAACTTGTCCATCATCCCGCTGCCGTTGTTGCTAAAAAGAAAAAAACAGTGATACTGCATGTCTAAAATTGAAAAAAAAAACAAAAAAAAAAAAAACGTTTATGACAAAATATTGAAATTATCAGGTTAAAAAGTCAGAATTATACTGTGGCAAAATGTAATAATGGGTGAATTTCAATTTAATTTGAGTTAAAGTGTCATATTTCTGACTAAATAAGAATAAAATAGAGATTGTGGAATTTCATCTTCTGAAGTCATAACTTGAAAAGAAATTCAGGTGCCAACAACTTAAAAAAAACTATGAAAAGTAAAGATTCAGAGTAGAATTTAAAGTTCCACATTCCAAAATGTGTGAGCTGTTGACCTGACACAGATCAGGGTCAGTCAGTAAAAGTGAGAACAGTTTCTCAGTGGTGTCTTCCCCTGTCCAGAACGAAGAGCCCATGTTCTCCCAGGATGCAACTTCTTTCTTCATCACTATGCCATTGAAACACAGCAGAATGGGAACGTTCCGCCACATCACCATGATCTCCAACCAAGTAAAACTTTTCAAAGTTCTTTTATTTTTTTTGGAAACACTCCTCGGTTCGCCCAATTCCCTGTGCCTGTTTCCACTCTTGTTTTCATCTGTCTCTGCCTGCAGTGTCCAGTAATTCACTTCACTCCCAGGATGTCGAGTCTTGTTGTAGCGAAACAGATCCTGTCTTTAGCTCCACTGCAGATTAGAGTTTGATTTAAAGATTTTTTTTAACATATGATCATAAAGATCCAGAAAGAATCAAATGTGCCTGTGAAAAGAAACCACCTCTGTGAGACTCATGTCTGTCGATCCTCCTCACTCGCTTGCCACTGCTAACACTACAATCCGCCTCTCCGTCTCGGTGTGGTTCTCTGCAGTGGGAGGGCCAAGATGCCACCCTGCGACATCTGACCTCAGGGAACTGGGAGGTGACCCAGATTCTGGCCTACGATGAGCGAGCAAACTACCTGTAGGCCATTCTTTAATGCTATAATTCTGTTGTGACGATAATCTGATGGAGCTTTTGTTTGTAGGTATTTCATGAGCACTGCGACTGGAGCGGCACACAGACACTTGTACCGGTGAGATGTTGAAATATTCTTATTTAAATGTGGACTTTAAAGCCCATTTAAAATGAGACTTTCATCGGCTACTGATATGAAAGATCAATTGCGACTTTCTCCATAGATAGTAAGGACTTGACTCGGACCTCTAACTCCTGGACAGCTTTGGCTCAGACTGTTGACCAGGTTTAACTACAATAACTCGCATGTTGGCAGCGGGGCAAAACACATCACTCTGTGGCTTCCAAAATGAAATAGAAGCTAAAACTCGCTCAGTGGTTCTTAGTTAGCTGCTGCAGAACAAGTGAAACATTTATGCAGCTTGATGGTGAATAATTAGAAAATCAAAATAAACAATTATTTATTATTCACCTAAGGAATCAAGGTCACTTGCTGTGCAGATTCCCTGCAGTGTCGTAGGAAGATTCATGCTGGACATCTCTGGTCTTCACATGCCTCTCCAGCTGCCTTCCCGTCGTCAAAGTCAGCCACTCTCTGTCGCCTAGCAACCACCCGTCCGTAAATGCAGTTGCATGGCATCAGCATATTTGCGGGAGTCAGGTAGTGACCCAAAAACTGATCCAGGTCTGTGTAAGGTGATGAAGAATTCATGAGCTTCAACCAAATGAAAACCTGATCAAAATAAAATGAGCTAAATGCATATGCACTCCGCAGCGCCTCCTGTGGCTCAGAAAGAAATTGCATCGCAATGATAATGAATTCAAGTATTGATATGATTTGTAGACCATGAAGATTTCATTTTATAAAATGAAAAATAAAAAAAGACTTCTCTATCGTTGTCACTTACAGTTTCAGTGCGCAACCATTTATAAACTTCTTTGGTCCATTCTTTACATAATTGTTCTCCAACTGAATTTAATTCAGAACTTTCTCTTTTCAACGTGACTCCTCCTCAGGATCTCCACCGTGGATCCGCTCCACCAAGACTGCCTCAGCTGCTCGCTCTTCAAGTCCCGTTGTTCCTTCTACGACGCTGTCATCAGCTCCGACTACCAGCACGTGCTGCTGCACTGCCGAGGTGAGAAGTTGTGGAATCATTTAGCGCCACATTCATGAACAAAATGTCTGCAGTCTGTGTTGAAACCAGTCACTCGAGACTTGCCCACTATGTTATTTCAACATGAATCAATAATAAATCGTATTTTTTAAATTAGAATCCGTGAACAAAGTCTGATCCGCTTCCTCAGGTCCCGGAGTCCCTCAGATGACTGTGCACTCCCTGGCGGAGATGAAGAGTGAGTTTTGTGCTGCTGTTGTTGTCGCCAACAAGAGACACATAAAGCCGGAAACTATCAGGTGATGATCTTCAAACCGATGCCGTGTGTGCTTCAACAGACCACACGGTTCTCGAGAACAACAGAGCTTTGAATGCAGCTCTGACCAACAGACAAATCCCGAGGAAAGAGAGGAGAACGCTGCACGCCAACAACTACGGTAGTATGGTTTCACCACAGAGTGTTTTTAGAAGTCATAAAAATGTACGATTGACCGCTGATCTGAAATAGTGAAAAGCTAAAATATTTCATGGAGACATGTTGACAAATTAAATTCCACATTTTTTCATTTTAAAAAGCTGTTTTGGTAAAATAGCAGAGACAGATTAGTAATTTTATTATTTCATGAAACTACTTTCATGATTGAATAACTGCCCCCGCTGTCACTATGGTACTGTACTACAAACCCAAGGTAACACTTAGTAACTCTGGTTCTATGAATCCGTGCAACGCCCTCTAAGAGGCCTTGGTGATGGTTACCCTCATGGTTCTGCCAGCCTTGTCGCTGAGACATATTCTTGAACTCACCTGTGTGTTAAACCATGCAAATGGCACAGCATCAACGTGGATGACCAGGAGGTGCAAATATGGTTGACAGAGCTTCTTATGGAGAGGCTACAACACCACGGGTCCAGTGCCCACGAGACACATCAAAGGTAGCACCACATCTTCAATTCAACCTCAAGATGCACACAACCATTTGTCACAGGCTGAGCATTTGGAATGGGGCCTTTATTGGGCAAGGGCCCTCCACCAGGGGGCAGCATGGCCTTTCTCTGGTCGAGCATGTGTTTATCATTTATGGTTTGGTGCCAATTATGGTGCAAATGTAATATTTTCAGATGCTGGTATTTCGGATCAATATTTGTGGGAGCCTTTTGTGTACTCGCACAAAAGTGAGATGTTTGAGTTGAGCTTGACGGTAGACAGCAGCAAAAAAATGTTTTTGAATGTACACAAGTCTCACATTTCTAACCCTATTTGTGTGTCTTGAAGGTCTGCACATGGAGCTGTTGTTCCCCGTGGATTTTGAAGAGACGGCAGAATATCCACTTCTCCTCATTCTGTATGTAGCATCAGTGATTTATGGCAGTATGTTTTACTGAAGTATTTTCATTTTAGGAGTTGTTCACTGTGTAGGTTTCACTGCTAGCATATTTAGATCATTTGTGTCTTTGTCCTTGTGTAGCGACAGCGCCCCTGGTGGTCAGGCGGTGAACGACCGCTTCAGTCTGGGATGGGAGTCAGTGTTGGTCAGTATGGAGGGTGTCATCGTAGCCCGTTTGGATGGTCGCGGTAGCGGCTTCCAGGGTCAGAAGATCCTGCAGGAGGTCCACCAGAGACTGGGCACGGTGGACGTCCAGGACCAGATCGCCGCTGTTGAGTCAGTTGGAGTTGTTGTTGTTCACCGTTGTCTCCAAACACACAGACCCTCATGTGGCGTTACATGTTGCAGGCGACTGGTGCGACTGCCATTTGTGGACGGCAGCAGAGTCGGCGTTTACGGAAAGGTAGCTTAAAGAAACAACGTCATTTAAGGGTTTATAGTTTTTCTTGCTGAAATTACATTATTGTTCTCTGCAGGCTTATGGGGGTTTTGTGTCCACACTGCTGCTCCTCTCAAGCTCTATATTCAGGTGTGGCATCGCCGACGCTCCCATCACAAACTGGCGGCTTCATGGTGAGGAATATTCAACACTGTAACCTTCAACTTTACATCTACGAATTAACTTGTACATCTGTACTACCTGCTTTAGGATCTGCTCCAAACAAATCAGTCCTTATTACCCCGTAAAAAAACCTTAGCGAAAACCTGTTACTATTTTACTTGCATGAATCTCACAGCCGAGTGAGTTTTATGAGACCTTTTGTCTGCTGTATTTGTCTACAATGTTGTGGAACTGTGATTTTAAAGATTGCAAACTTTCTTCTCACAGGATCAACCTTCACTGAGAAATACTTTGGATTCCCATCTAGAGAGGATCTCAAGTACACGGTGTGTTCATATGACTTCTTTAGTTTGTGTTTAACAGACATGTTCTTTTTTCTCTCTTTTCTTTACAGCTACTCTATATATTATAATCGACAGTTTTATGTTGTCCAATTATGAATGTGAAAGGGTCACAAAGACTCTACAATGCAGCACTCAAAACAAAAATAGAAAGCAGGAATGTGAGAAACCATCCCAGCAATGGTGTATTAAGCTCATGGGTGTTGCGCTGCCTCCAATGCCACATATGTATCATAACAAATTTCCACTCGGAGACTTTTATTATTCATTTTTTCTGCCAATTGATGAGAGCAATTTCCATGTGTATTTGGCCAGTTTTAGGAGTGGGCAGCCTGGTGGTCTCTCTCACTGTCAATTGACAATTGAGGGTTTAAGCAAAAGGTGGATCCGGCGTATAAGTATTTGTTGGAACAACTGTACCTAGTTTAATATGCAATTCCACTTGTAACGCCATTTTTAAGGTGCTGAAAAGACGGGTTGTTGCTATAACCAAGACCAATCTGTGGAGTAAATTTAGCTGTATGAACAGCGGTTCAGGACTGTTTATCGCTGTGAATGCGCCGTGAATCTTGAGTCGTGTGTCATTGTGAGGAGGCGGCTAAATGAAGTTCCTTGGCGTCAAAGATTCCTATGCCATACAATAAACGACGACACATCCAGGAAGCTTGTGGAATGTCCGGACATAAAGCAGCTCACTCGCTCTGTTAGTGTTCGGACTAGACACAAAGAAAACGTTGTCATGGAAGCTCTTTCATAGTGTTCACTCACACGATTCTGCAGACCGAGAATAAACACGCAGGGAGACAGTGGCATGTCTGTGGAGCATTGCCAGGTTCTGAGTCTGGGCTGGACACTACTTTCAACTCAGTGACTCAAATACCAAATGACACGACCATATTTTTATTGCTGGAAAAAGAGCTTTTTAGTAGCTGTATTGAACTGCAGTTCATTTAGTAAAACTGAGACACAGTTATACTGAGTAGTAATGTAAAGGCTATAAAGCAACAGCTCTAATGATGGCCGCCTCCATTGGTCCACTGAACGCAACCACTCCAGCTGTTCGTAATTGGCGTCAGCTGCTCTAAAGTTGCCTGAGGACATCAAATTTTCATCTCAGGATTCGCCTTCCTGGTCAATATTTGATGCCCCCTTCGTGCGATTTGCTACTTTGTTGTACGTCCTTGGGTTGAGGAGTTAAACCGTACTGGTGAATTTCTGGGCTCAGGAGGACCAGCTGTTACCATCCTTTCTTTCGGAAAGGTTGTGTTAGACATCTGTGAGCCAAGAGAGAGAGAAAAAAGACTTTTCAGGATGCCAGATGAGACCTGGTTGAGAAACAGATGTTTATTTATCTATTTAATTTGAATTCCTCCCGTTGCCTCAGGATACTAACCTAGCTTACTGACAGTAACAGGCACATGAAAGTATTTGGTCCGCTCTCTCCAAGTCAGATTTAGTGAGTTGGAAGCGTACGACATTCATGTTCTCTGTGAAAACGTCTCAAGCTGCTCTTTTTGTGTTTTTCCAACAGATTTCCAGTCTGCTCAGTAACTTCTCAGCGCCGGGTCCACAGAAATTTCTCATCGTCCACGGCACGGCAGATGGTGAGTTAGGAAGGAGGGTCAGCTGTGGCACAGGAGGGGTCGCCCACTGGTGACCGCCACACAGAGACGTGGCATGAACGGGAACGGAAGGAAAAGTTCCTCTGTCAAAGCGTCAAAATCATTTTCCTAAATGAAAAGTCCAGAAAGAAAGACGTTGCACTCGAAGCTTTTCAGGTCAGCAACGCTGACATGGTCAAAATATAAATAATCAGTCTGGAGTCTGTCAATGTAGCATGCAGTCATGACATTTGTCTGGAGAAAAGAAAACAAGACGTAAAATGAAGTTCATTAATTCACAACCCAACAGGGTTAGACTGTAGGTTGGGAAACACATATTACCTATTAATAAAGGGACGACTGTCTTGCTTGTTGTTAATAATAAGTGCTGTTGTAATTACTCTTATGTACTATAATTACAATGTTGTTATCACGTTTACCTTTGGTGAACATTCCAGGGTAAAATGTGGCATAATCAGTACTTTATAATAAATAATAACCGGTTAATATACTGCTAATACACAGGCGAATAAGTAGTTTATTCATGTCTAACCATAGTAACTTAATTATTAATTATTTGCACCTACTTTTGTGTGGCCCATTTTATTTTATTTTCTTTTTTTCTTTTATAACTGGCATCTTTTGTAATGGGCAACTGCAACATTTCATCATTAACTTTTCTACAAACAAAAACAAAAATACATACATATATATATATATATATATATATATATATATATATATATATATATATATATATATATATATATATATATATATATATATGCCTTTAATATTTGTATGATCTCAATAAAACAAAAAAAAAAAATGAGGGAATTGATGTGAGAGATGTGACCGACAAATACTGTATATTCCTGAGGGTAGGAAGCATTCGATCCTGGTGTGGAGGGTGATGAGTCTCTGACTGAAGGTGAGTTCCATCTTCCATGGGGTGTTGAAGAGGTTGTGCGGAGTCGGTCAAGATACTCTGTCGTGTTGTCCTTCTCTCATCACCTCGTCCGCACAGTGCTGTATTCTTCTAATGCCAGCCTTCTCCACCGACTTGTTCGGCCCGTGTGCACCTCCCACTCGCCCAGAACGCCACTCAAAAGCAGAGTGTGCTAGCGACTCGAGTGGTGGAACTCAGATTAAATGACCTCAACTTCCTCAAGAAGGGCAGACTGTGTCCTCTTGAATAAGACGTTGATGTTCAGTCTGTACATGAGGTTTAACACTCAGCTCCTCTCATAAATCTTTAATTTCCGGTGTACTGGGCTGGAGGTCCAGAGTTAAGCCTGAAATCAGAACTAAACATGATGAAAAAGAACAGAGTGAGAACTGCGCCCCATGGCTCCCAGTGTTACATCACATCAGATTCGGGAGGCTTTTCAAAGACATGGCTAAAGATCAAGTGAGGCGCTTTGCCATCTCAGAACATTGGGGACCAAACCATGAGCCATTAATAATGTTTCTTGTTCTTGTTTCAGCCACTGTTCACTTTCAACACTCAGCTGAGCTGATTAAATATCTGGCAGCAACCAACACCAACTACACTCTCCAGGTGACTCACTAGCTTGATGCTACACTGTGGACAGCCACTTGTGAAGGAGTGATTTATATACAAAGAATGTTGTTTTTCCATTGTTTGTGAAACGACGTTGAATAAACTGATGCGTATGGATGAAGTCCTGGTGACACCGCTTACCAGAACTGTGTCCCCTGCAGATGTTTCCTGATGAAGGTCACAGAGTCTTGTCCCCGAAGAGCCAACGCTTCCTGGCCTCGTCCCTGGTCACTTTCTTCTCTCGCTGCTTCTATCGAGAAGAAATCGTAGAGGTTCCAGAGCCGTCCAAGGAAGATGACTGACCCCCTGCAGCGTGAGAATCCATCCTGCGGTCCTGAAGCAAAGCATCCTGTAGGGGGCAACCTCAAAGACTTCAGCGTCTTCTCCTCCACTAAACTCTTCTCAACAGAATCCTGAGATTATAATCCTCATGTGTGTTTCACTGACAGAGATTAGCAACGGTTGTTTTAATAAACTCTTGAGTCCGGTTGATGATGTCGCTGATGATGTCAGCAACTCACATATGCAGGTGCCTTTACCTTGTCCGTCTGTTTCCATGACAACCTTTGCAGCACAGGAATATAGGTTTTAATCTTAGGAGTGTGTTCATTTAAATATATTTATCATTGATGGTTTGTTTCTGAAGTCTCCGGAAACATGAAAGACACTAGACTGGCAACAGGTCAGCCATTTTGAATGAATAAATATATGGAGGAATGAATGAAAAGCTCCTGGCTCTTTGACCACACCCACACCTCAACATTTAAATAGCTTTTGTGTCATAGATGAGTTTGGATCCAAGACTAGACTTTTTGGAGGCAAGAGTTCCTTGGAGGCAAGGAAGTCCAGAACACGTCGCTGCCAAGAACAACTGACTTGCAGATCACCGTCAGTCAATGGACAATTTCTAGATCTGCACAGTCTGACTATAGAGACAACTGAGACAAGTCTTTGAGAGGTGCAGTGACACTTTGAGAGGCCCAGGATTAAGGTGGAGAAACTACGCCAAGACTTTTATGTCCAGAGCTTTCAAGAAGGCAGAGTCAAGTCTATGAGTTTGAGAGCTTTAGTTAGCTAGTGTAACTGTTCATCCAACTCCACATCGAACCATGCTATACTTACAGCGCCGGTTGGGTAAAGGTACAACTTAAAGCTGTTGGTACCAAGACCTGCTCAAATATGAGACCATAATGGTGAAGTTAAAAGTGTACAGTGTAAAGAGAGTGGCTTTAAGCAAACCAGACTTTTTTAGGGGCGCAGACACCAACCCAAGAGGAGAAAATGTTTCAGTCCATCTCAAGCAAGGACCTGTACTGCTAGATGTTATGGTGTCACAAGACTTAAAGCCTTGTACAGTAGATCATGACACAAACTGGACTTTGGCGCCGTGACAAGAGCTAACCAGTTATCCAAAAAAAAACAAACAAAACAAAACAAAGGATCATTCTTCAGGTTGCCTATCCATCACAAACCTGCATGTTTGGGGCAGAAGCAGTACACACTGTTTAAACTGTACAACAATGTAACCAAGGACCTGAAAGCAACTGGCTCAGCAGTCTCATATGTAAAACTTGTTCACTACCACTGAGACTCTGAAGTGTGTGGGCGGCTTGTTCCCAATCTTTTGGTGTCTGTCTCTCGTCTGTTCACCACGTTCACGTTGCACTTGTGTCGCCTGAAATAAAAAACTGTCACACTTGTCACCCTTTTGTCCTGAGTGACAAAGTTTGTTCCTCACGTTCAGTGTTGTAATACATTTACTCAATGAAGATACACGCACGAACAGACATTGCAACTTCTGTACTTAATTCCCTTTGTAATGATAAGTATGCGTGTGTATGTGGACACTTGAATCAGACTTTGTATGCACATACGCACGTGTGTTGATGACAGTATCATGAAGTCATGTCATGTTGTGAGGATGTGCAGCAGACTTTGCTTGTTACGAGTATATGTTGGCATGTTTGATGTACACACACAAGCGACTACTAGTGTTCTTGCGCATGACATATGTGGATTTTCAGTGAAGACCTGCAGCATTTTTCAGGTTTTTCTTTATTGATAATCATCACTATTGGACAATCACAGTAGCCCCGCGCCTCACCCGCCGCCCGGTCCCGGTTTAAACAACAAGGAAAAAAAAGACGAGAACGAGCTTTACAAAATCCATCCTAGGAAGAGAACCGAGAGCCGAAGTAAAACCCAAAGAGAAAAGATTGAGGGTCAGGACGTTCAGGTCAAATCTGTCCTCCTGTAGACTCTGAGATCCTGCGTCTCAAAAATAGAGTTATTTACACACTCTGCTGTTTTGTCTGTACAAAATGTGTGGACACTTGGCCTCTGACATGCACACACCGCCAACTGTTTATTCACATCAGTGCTTTGACAACATCTACAGGTGGAATCGGACTTCAAGAATGTGACAGGTGGCTGCCTTCACACCACAGGTGGTTGTAATGTTCTGCTCATGAGGACCAACAGGACATTCCAGGAGATGACACTTGCACCCTTCTGTTGAAGGGTCTCAGGTCTCTTGTTTTGATCCATTATAACACTATACAGAGTTGCAATCTTCTGCATCTGCGGCTTCTCGAACCTTTTATGGCGGTACACAAATGAAACTTCATGGAGCATGTTCCAGGCCTTTATGAGTGGAACTCCATGTTACAGTGAAGACCCATGAAGGTCTCGAGCAAACAATCCAGAAATGAAAGTGTCCTTTTGTGACACTGCAGTATCCAAACGCTGGCTTTCAGATGAAAAGAGTGTCGATGGTCACGGTCTTGTTTGGATAAATAGACTCACTGGTCTTAACAGGATTTCACCCCATGTCTTCTACTCTCAACGTGCTGCTTCAAGTTCAATACAAGTAGCATCCGACTTACGACCTGTTCGACATCCACCGGTACTTACGACCATGGCCAGCAGATGCCAGCAGATGCTTTTTCTTTTTTTATTCAATGTCTGGCACGCGGCACGCAGCACGCAGCAGTCCAGCAATGCGTACAACAGTTACGGCAGCACAGTATCTCAGCATCTCACTCTCACACAGTGATCTACCACTACAGTAGCACCTATAACCCTCGCCTCGGCTATTTTGAATGGCATTCGACTTACGCCCAATCTGACTTACGACCGATTGGTCGGGAACGATCCCGGTCGTAAGTCGGATGTTACTTGTAATACCTTTAAATTGTGTTTGATTCTTCAGTTATCTTGATTTTATGAATGGTCCCACCAATCGAACAACAACAATCGAAAAGATACTCATGCTACTGTTACTCAGCGAGAAAAGGAAACCAAGCTGTGACAGACATTTAGAGCAGTGAGATAAACGGGCAGGTATAAGACTTATAGGAGTCTGGACCGATACCAAAAATGAGACCCTAATGTTTAACAGAAAACTGTGGGGGACAGTCAGAGACAAAGTGAAATAATGTGAGACTCCGTAGGTTACTTTAGGGACTTCGAACAATTCAATTCCATTCAGGAGGACAACACTATAAACCACTGACAAGACCTGATCACATCCACTAGAGGGAGAGTCCAAACCGGTCCTCAAAAGGCTGGGGCAGTACAGGTTTTTGCTCCAACCCAACTTCGCAAATCAGGTGGTTGTCAGTCTGGTGCTGCTTGTTTCAGCTGACACCTTACTGAACTGAGTGTCCCTGATCGGTTGGAACAAAAATGTGCACCCACTGCGGCTCTTTCCACAACAGTTCGGACTCCCCTGCACTAGAGGTGGATAATAGGTTTTACGCTTGGCAAGTACCGCTATAAAACAAAATCTAGAACAGGGTTTGTATGAAGAGAAGACTAGGAGAAGACTGGTTCTTGAACCCAGGCCAGCTGTTGCCACTAGTCCAGTGTCATTGTCACTTGTAGCCCTTACGCCATAGCCTGAAGTTTACTTGCTAGCCTTCCCTCAATCCAACCCTATTATTGTTGAGTTGTCATTGCTCCTCCATTTTGGTGCCAGGACCAAGTCATATTCTTATGTTGATGTGGAAACAGTTCAAAGCCTTCTGGTTACACCATGCATTTTGGGCTCTTTGTCCTGCCTTTGACATGTCTAGGACACCCTATAAATTCCAGGAAACGTTCCTACTTTGTCCTCAACCTGGATTTGGTTTGACCTCCAATTGACCTTGACCCAACGAGTTGCTCTTATTCTGGACTCAGGTCTATCCCAGACTAGCAGTTGGTGCAATGGTTGGTTTTTGCCAAAAGCCAAAGACTTGCAACCCCTGTTAAACATTAAATCCTATGGCATGAAAGCAGCCCTGTTTGACTCAGAATAGTGGAAGTGCCACGTGACCAAGTTCTACAATGGTAGTAGAATTCAAATCTGCGATTGTTGCAAGGTCGTGTCATTCAGACGTGAGCTTGTGACCTATGCAATTGGAAATGTACAACTCCGACTGTGAGGCTTGGGCGCAGACCCACAACAATCCAGGCTTTTTTTTGGGAAGGTTGAGACTCAGAGGGGAATTGCACTTACCGATGGTTTCGCTGACTCGCAGATGATGGTGTTGTTTATTCATGAGAAGATAAAAATGTTGAAATACTTCTGTTCTCTTGTTCCAGAGAGACTACGAGTGAGCAAAGGGGGAGGATGAGTCATGCACTTGGGAGGTGAGGGTGACTCGAGTCTTAAGAGGCGGAACAAGTGCAGGTGGTCTTCGTGTGCTTTGCCCGGTAGCTGTATTAACTTGAAGTTGTCTCCAGAGTCTTTGTCGTCGACTGTCTTCATCTAGCACATTTACACGCAAACACCTCCTCAAACACACAAACACTCGCACTTCGTCATGTCGCAGTTAGTTCCACATCTGGAGGAACTGGGTCCAGATGTGACAGGCTTTGACGAGTTGTATCAAAATTCTTGCCAATGTTTTTGGACCTCGAGTTTGACTCTACTCTTCCTCTTCGTCCTCATCGTCGGTCGTTGGTAGTAGTTCCTCCTTAAGACAATCTCTGTAGAAGCTGGTCAACGTGGCAGCCAGGTGCTGGCGACTGTGCCGGGATAGGAAGTGACCCTCATCTGGGTAGATCTGGAACCAGGGATGGAGAGAGTGATGGTGATGAACTGTGAACACTGACACACTCAAGTTTTTGCTTCATAAAAAAGCAAAAAAACAAAATATAATATTGCAATAAAAAGTGGGAACACCTGAACTACAAAAGTATTTTTATGGCGTAGATTTTCAGCTGTTTCTCTATTGAAATACATTGCAACAGCTACAGCGGAGTGCTATGGTCTTTCTGAACGCCAACAATGTTGTGTAGAAGCAGAAGGCACAACGTAAAAATATCCAGTTCGTAGACACGTGTCGGCACCATTTATCAAGAGAATTTATCAAGAGGCTTGTGCAACATTCCTCACATGCGATGTCACAAACAACATTTCACCCGTGAATATCGAAACAAAAAAATATGTTGCAATGGTTACACACTCAAAGTTCAAAGAGAAAGCGTTAGGTCCAAGTAAAACACACCAAGTCAAAACGTATTCAGAGGTACTCCAAGCAGGGTTATGGCATTAAACAGGGTAGTGAATGAAAAAGTGGCTGACTGAATGGCAACAGTGACACTCAACAAACTAGGGCTGCAACGACTATTAAACTAAGTTGAGTGTAACTGAGTATTGAATTCCACGGGTTCATGAGTCGTGACGTCGTCCCTCTCTCCGCAGTAGACTGAGACTATAGGACGTTGCGACTCTGGACCGTTAAAACATTAAAACAAGACACATCAAAGGACACACTCCTTACACACAATATTTTGAGCAATTAAAATTGAAATATAAAGTTTCAAAGCACCATTTTACACAATACTAGTATTTACAACATTTCACATTTGTTCAATTTCTTTATTCAATTCCTATTTTAAACCATCAGACATGTTGGCATGTTTCTCAACCTGTACACGTCATGTACGACTAGTGGACTAACTGTTAAGAAAGTCAGTGAAGTCGACTGTGAAAACAGTGGCAGGTTCAGAAGGTAAGGGTTTTTGGCGTGTGCGCTCAGTGACGTATGAAATAGCATTAATGCAAGAGCGTGAAAATATGCGGTTGAGCAACTGCAGAAGTGTGTGTTCAGCAGTGCAAGTGAGTGACGTACAGAAAATACTAGTATGTGAGTAGCTCCGCTTTTCATGTAGAATTATGGTGGGTACATGAGTCTTGCAAGATTTATGTGTTGCACAAGATGATTGACATCTTCTGTTGGAGACTGTTGACCAGCGCAAGGGGATGCTTCTTATGAAATAAAGCAGAGACGATGTAAGGCTGTCGGAGGATTGCTCATCTCAGTTTGTCGTCACAGGAAGTGGAAAGTCGACAGTCCTCAACTCACCAAGCTGAGAGTGGACGTGGTAACATGATGATGAAAGTGTGTACCATTGAGCGTGTCATTTAAACTTGTTCTGCGTATCACTGTCACCGACCTGCATGGAGTAGTTTGCGCCGACTTTCACCAGATTCTTGACCAGCTCAGCAGTGTGCTGGAAGTGGATGTTTGCTGGAGAACGCGCAAAGAAATAGTGTCAGCAAAGTTGGGCTGTGGAAAAGACAATAACAATCTACCCTGCGTCAACACATTTCACATTCATGCTTCCACATGCCAGAGTTTCACCCTGGAAACGGGAGAATCGACCAGATAAGCTCTTATCTTCATCTTTCCGTTAGAAACCATATGTCTGCCTCCCCACCGGCTTCATTGTTTCTCACCGTCGGCTGTGGCGTGGACCAGCATCAGCGTCTGCTCCCTCAGAGCGTGAACGTTCTGCAGCACGCTGGAGAACTGAGCATGAGAGGCACACAAAGTCAATTCCAGCCATTGTCATAGTATAAACTGCAAAAGAAAATCAGACACTTCTTAACTGCGAAAACTGGAAATCCATCAGTCCTTTTTTTTATCATTTATGAAGAAGAGAAAAGAAGCAATCACCGATCCGCTCATTTATCAGTCGAACAGAGGCTGAACAACAACTTAGTTGCAGACTGATTAATTGCTTTGTTGCGCCTCACAGCAACACAACACAGAACAAACAGAGGGGGTGGAAGGGTCGCGGCGCCAGCTCTGCCAACAGCTGCGCTCGCCGGCTGCAGCTCCACACTCTCAGTGACACTGCAAATTTAAAAAGTAAACACACCTGATATCGGTTGTCGTCCCGGACCGGCACACCCAGGAATCGTTCGGAGAACGCCGACGCTGTGCAAAGAGAAGAGGTGTTAAACTAACTCTGACCTGCCACTGTGCTACGTTTATTAACAAATGTAAACAGGATAGCTGAAGATGCCAGTTTAGATTTAACAGCTTTGAGAGTCTTAGCTGTTTGTGCCACACCAGCTTCGTCTCAAAATAAGTTTTATAAACTCTGTTGTGATAGAGTCAACATTTAATACGGTGTAACAACAGTGTCAAATAATACTTTGTTTAGATGGATGTAAAACCAGTCTGGGACAAAGGTTTTGAGCGACTTCAGCGTCAAATTTGACTGTTATGGAGCTGTGTAGTCTTTGCATTTTCAGAGCTCCCGAGGTGGCGCTCTCAGCCTAAAAAACAATTTTATTGAAATGTGGTGATCTTGTGCTGGCTAGATGAGGTTTCATGAAACAGAGTCCTAATTTTCAGAGGACGCTCAATGGTACTGCCTCCTGTAAACCAAGAACACCATCTAGTGGTATTTGAAAATGAGGACACTGTTTTTTCAACCATGCAGGTGTCTTGAGACAGTGTCCTCATTTTCAGGGTCCACGAGAGGGCACTCCCTGCTGGCTTCAACTATTCCAATGACACCTCACATCAGTTTTAAACTGAGAGCACCACCTCCTGATCTTTGAAAATGAGGGCAGTGTTTCATGAAGCCTCACCAGCCCGGTACTAATTTCCAGCATTTCCAGTCTGACCAACATCTCAGCCTCTCTGAACCATTTAACCTTGGATGGAGTTGGAGCTGGAAAAGTGACTCACCATAGAGTTTCCAGTCGGTCACAGGCGACATAGCACAAGCGCATTTGAAGATATTATCAGTGGACTTCAGCATCATCAGGGCTAAATAAGCTCCGTAACCCTGCAGAGAAGAGAAACACACGAACGATACTTGCTACTCTACTTCGACTTCCAGTTAACTAAACTTTAAATCACTGATCTTCACTGGAAACGTTTGGTTGGTGAAGTTTCCTATTTATGAAAATTTAACTGAACATTCTGGTCAACAAATAACGGGTCATCAGTTCACTCACCTTTCCGAACACGGCTATCCGAGTCTTGTCCACGTACGGAAATTTCAGCAAATATCTAGAGCGTACAGAGAGAAAAAAAGGTTTTATACAGACATGGTTTTGCTTGTTGTTCAGCGTACAGACAGAACCAGACAAATATTGTGCAGAGATGCGTCAGTCAAGAAAGATGAAGTCAACCAAGTCAACCAGTGTGGACCTTTCAAAGTTGCCAAGCCAAGAGGCATCACCACAGCTAAGTTATTGATCAAAGACCATCTCTAGGATTAATCTCAGAATCATGGAGAATTACATCCACAGACAAAGCCAACATTTAAAATAAAAGCGAAGAAGAACAACAACTTACTCCACAGCTGCGATCTGGTCCTGGACATCCACCGTCCCCAGTCTCTGGTAGACCTCGTGAAGGATCCTCTGTCCCTGGAAGCCGCTACCTCGACCATCCAGGCGAGCCACGATCACATTATCTGAGCTGACCAGCACGGAGTCCCAACTGAGACTGTAGAGGTCGCTCACCGCCTGCTCACCGGGAGCAGTGTCACTGTTGCCAAAAGTGGAAAATTGAAATATGAAGAATAATAAACATAATAAAAACATCGACAGAATCTATGCGTTTAGAAAAAGTAATGGCTAAAAAGAATGGCAACCGTAAACAAAAGAAAAAAAAAAATACACGTTTGACTTACATGACCAGCAGGAGGCCGTAGTGTCGGGATTCAGAGAAGTCTGGAGGGTAAGAGATCTGCAGTGGCAGATCTGTCACCAGACAATGACAAGTCTCTCAGTCAGTGATCGTGTGAGCATCTTCCGCCAAAACAGAGAAACAAACTTCTCACCAAAATGTTCCATGGGGACCGTTCTGAAGTCTGTGAGCTGTATTCGCTTGTACTTCAGCGCAGCTTTCAGCAGAGAGTTGTTCTCCAGGATGAAGTAGTCTGGGCAGAAGATGGAGAAGAGAACAGTTTTGAAGTGGTGAAAAGCTGAGTCTTGTTTGCCAGGGAGGGGACGGACGAGTGTGTCAGAAGAGGACAGTTGATCCAGTTTCATCACATTACAAGACGATTCAAAGTGACTGAGCAAAGAGAATCAAACCAAGGTAGCAACCTCAACCAAGTTAGGAACAGAGATGCCAGAGATGCCTCTTTTTGTCATGATAGTCATCAGTAAAAGTTCCAGTTTGAGTAAGTGAAGCAGTAGAGGTGACTAGTGAGCACTGTGCCGTACTACCGTGTTACACACTTCAACCAAAGACAAGACCTATTTCCTCATGTCAAGTGAAGTCCCACACCAGCTACTAATCTATTATTCAAAACTATTTTTAAAACCATTTGTTTATCAGATTGGTGCCTTTGAAAAATGTATTTAATCAAATCCCGATTTATGTCAGCACTTCCACCATTCCCTAACACTAACATTGCTTCTTCAGGTGGCATGACAGACTACAGGTGACATCACTCAAACTCCAGCAGGAGGCAAGGACTCCAGCAGGTGCACACACAATTCCCACACAGTTTGATGTGATTTCTTTCCTCTTTTTAGCAACTCGATGTGGTCTGTGAGACTTAATCTCTGACAGAAAAACATATTAAATGAAGTTTGGGGTTACAAAAATGGACAACATTAATATACCACTGAAGTGCTTCAGTAGTTTTAATAGAGCTGGTACAAAGAAGGTTGCAACCCATCCTCACCCGCATGGCGTAATATACTGATGTTGGGAAAGTGGAGTTTAGAGTCCTATACTGACGCTGAACTGAGACTGTAGGGTTCGCTCATGACCTGCCCACCTGGGGCGCTGTCACTGTTGCCAAACAGGAACATTTAAATATTGAACTATTATGAATAATAAATGTAATAATAAATATAATAAATCATCAACAGAATGTATGTGTTTAGGTTGTCAACTGAGAAACACTCCACCTTCTGCGGCATTCCCAACATCAATATATATTACGCCATGCCAGTGAGGATGGGTTCAATAAGAGTATCGTTTCCTCACAATTTCTAAAATGCTAGGTTCCAGAGCTGCTGCATCAACACTGACTCACCAGGGTAAATGCAGACGTCAGTGACGGGCAGCTGCCGAGCCAAACAAAAATAGCTCGACCTTCATCAGAATCATAATTCAACGTTTCATTCAGAGTCAAAAGTTCCATTTCATAAACCAATTTCTCCACACGCCGCAAACAACAACCACCCAGTTTGGCTAATTTATTTATCTATTTCTGTTTCCGTTTAAAAGCAGGACCAGATGGAATTCATCCAGCACTTCTAATAGAAAACCCAAAATCAATAGCTGTCTCATTATGAAACCGCCCGGGTCTCAGAGTTCCCAGCTGTGGATGGAGGGTCTATCCAAATAACCTCCAGCAAATTGCTTGCTTTTTGGCTGTGCAGCTGTTAACTTTTGGGAGTGACGCACACAGAGCACACACACACACACACACACACAAATGAAGACGCGTCGCTTTGTTTGTCATGACCGCGCGTCCCAGCAATCATACATGATAGATGGTATTCCATGAATCTAAAGACAAAGTCAGATTACCCAAAAAGCCATCAAGTCCAAACAAAAGCAGCGTGTAAATGAGCAGCCAGGGAACGTCACAGCTGAGGCTGTTTGCTCTGCTCTCACCAGAGTTTGTGTTTGTGGCTCATGCACACACTATCTGTGGGCATCTGATCAAATAGTCACTCATTTCGAGTGCAAATGTTCAGATGAGATATTCTTCATCGATGAAAAACCTAAAACATCGTAATCTCATCATTCATACAGACCATAAATGAATATAGAAAATGAAATTTTTTGTATTTGTATTTGCCTCTCTGGGTGAAAACCAGTTTACTGTTTCAAGGCCTTAGATCTTGGTCAACAACGGTTGATGCTTTAGTGTCTAGATCCCTCCACTTCCACTCCCTTCCAGCTCTAGAACTACTATTTCAATGAGGGAAGACCGAGCAGGGGCATTTCACTATTCTTATGTTGACAAAAAAACAGGCGCTGTGCTGTTAGTCTCTGGGGTGCGTAATGAAGCACTGTGTGAACTGTACCAGTGACCTAACTGTCTCATCACACCAGTGCTGAGTCTGGATGACCCTTGCAATCTTGCAGCTGAGGGAAGCAGAAGCGAGGAGTGACAGCGCTGTTCATTTCCCCTTTACATGAATCACTTCTGGGGTCATGAAATCGACCTGTTGGAACATAATATCTGTCATGACTCAAACACTGCTGAACAAAGCCATTCGCCAGAGGTGCTGTCCATGGTCCTGAATTTCAGATCTCTGCTCAGGCGCTTGTTTTAAATATAGACTTAGACTTTCTTTATTGTCATTGCACAAAAACATATCACTATATTATGGTAACAAAATTTCGGAATATAACATGAAACCTGGGGTTCGGCCCACAAGACGTAACATTCAGTTTGTGGAGTGCCGCCATATTGGTACAGGGGCAGCTGAGACGAGAGTGCAACCTGACATCATTGCAGAGAAGAGGTACTTCATAATGTAAACAATATTTTGTTTATTTTATTTTTGAAAATGCACCAAGTTAGAGGGTTCATCTACTATTTACAGTGTTTATTCTCTGAGAATAAGTAATAATTATGATGATAGTATTCATGAAATTATATACATAAATAAATAAAAATATTATACAAATAAAAAAAACAATAACAACAAAACAAATTACTGTAGTTGCAATGTAAACCCTCAAAGGACATTAAAAACATCTGGATTCCTGTTACTTTAATAGACTACATGCTATAGCCTTTATTCTTGCCACAGTGGGGAAATTTGACTGAGTGAAGTCTTTGACTAAAGATGGCAGCACGACTCAGTATTTTGCCTAAAACACCAACTTTAACTATGAAGCGAAACCTGGCTGTCCAGGTCTGCTTGCTTCCAGCATCAACAGTTATTGTAACACCCATCAAAAATAGCTTCCAGTATTTCAAGTGCGAAATAATGCAATGAAGTTGCACATAAAAACAGTTAACTGCAGTCATTGCATTAAAAAAAGGCAGGATAACTTCTCACTAAGGCTTTTCCTCTTGTCCTCTGTTCGTCAGGATTTATGTTCCGGGGGCAGGTGTGCAGCAAGGCAGACCCCCCACCCCTCCTCCAAGTCATCTGCTCAGTAACAAGCAGGCAACTTGGACCACAAAGATAAAGACTCTCATCACAGGAGTGCTGCCGCCGTGAACTGAACTTACTTGAGTTATTGAGGCTGTGAAGGATCACGGTCGGCGCCCCGGGACCTGAGCAGAAGAAGAACAAGGCTGTCAGAGTGATACAAAGTCTTGCTCAGGGGTTAAGTTAGCTGAGCCGTGCGCCTGTAGGAGGAAATCAACACTCTTCCATATCCAACTACATTTTATTTCTACAACAACCAGAGGAGGATGTAGAAAAGTTAACAAGAAAGAAAGCAGTTTTTCAGTTTAATTTGCCTCTGTGATGTAGAACCAATATTTGAGGATGAGACACACCTTTGCAGTGGAGTACGATGTGCTGGTTTGTAGGGCTGAACACGGCGTCGAAGTACGAGCAGTGAGCTTTATTCAGCTCGCATGTTAAACAACGGCGTGGGAACAAACCCACTGTTTTCACACTGAAAGAGGAAAACAGTTATAAACCAGCTCAAAACGATTCAGGAAACAAGACTTAAAGTCTACATGGGAATGTTTTATGATAGATAAAGATACATGAGCTACATAACATCACTCCAGAATAAGTATTGAAAATGGGACTAAAGACGAAAACAAACTTGGTGATGTTCTAAATGTGCATCATACCGCCAATAAAAGAGACTTCTCCCATCAGACCAATGGAAACAACAGGTGTTTTATTTACATTAAAGCCCTGAATGCACTGTTTTAGACCGAGTGTGTTCCTGGCTGTTGTCTCAGCAAATGTCTCGGTAATTTTATTGATCTGATGTGATGAGCTTCATGAAACTCATTTATAGAACCCACTAGATAGCACGGTCGGCCCGAAAGTATTTGGATTTGAACTATTTCATACATCATTTTTAAACAGAGAGCGGCATCTCCTGAGCTCTGAAAATGAGAACACTAATTTTAGAAGCCTCACTCAGCCCACCACGAGTGATGGGGTTAAATATCTTGGCAACATGATGCTTGTTTGCTGTTAAAAATCCTGCTTTGCTGCAGCTGCATCGTTGTTTGATTCAAAGTCTTTTATTTCCCCTGAAAAAAACATTTTCTTTGTAATTGTACAATGCAAACAGCAACATGTACTGTTTTTATTGGTAATAATACATATTTTTATAGTAGAATGCAATTTTTTCTTCATTAAACTATACACTTTTTTTCGACAATCAACATATCATAAAAAATGAATGACATGCAGACTATTTACATCTGAATTATTCGTAATAAAAATCCAAAGGTTGTAATGAATTTATTGATTTAGTACATTTTAATTTACTCATTTTGTACGTGGTACTTTACAGAATAATAGAATCGGTATAATGTGTTATTCAATTATTAATACGAAATAAAATCTATCGAAAAAAAAAATATATATATCAGTTATTTGTTCCTAAATCTGCATGTTATCATTTTTATGGCAAGCAACAAAGGAAGCCATTATGTTTTTTTTTTGTACAGAATATTTATCGGAGAATGTTGAAATGTGTTTTTACGTTTAAAACAACTCTGTGTTTGCACTTGCTGAATAAAACATATTGTCGGTGGACAAACACACAGACCTGTAGAGCTGCCTGCGCCGAGGCGATCCCTCCGTACTGAGAAAATAACTGTGAGGAGAAAACAGATAAAATCAGTTCACTCTATTTCCTGGGTGTCTAAATGCAAATATATAGTGCTGCTGTTATCTCAGCATGAGCATGTGATTGGAAACAAAAACTGGAAATCAGCTCATACTAACAGGATCTCTGCGTTTTCATCAAAGGCCACGATCTTTGTCACCTCCCAGTTGCCCGACGTCAAATGACGCACCTCGTTCTGATCCACTCTGAACTGAAACCAAGGCAGGAATGTCAAACACACGGTCAACAATAACAAAGTGGAACTCTTCCTCACCTGAGTGGTGAACATTGCGATGTGATGAAATTCTCCACGTCCACCTTGTTTGACCGGAACTGTCAGGAAGAATCTGCTGCCGTCTTGAGAGAAAACCGGCTCTTGGTTCTGCCCAAACAAAACATGAGAACTGAGAAGAAGAAACAAAACTCGAACATACACAGAGAGCGACTTGTCAGAGAACATGAAATACACGCCAGAAAGCAGGCATTTATTTTGTTATGTTTTAGTGATTCTTTTATTAAGTTTTCTGTTTATAAATGAGATTCAAATGCAGGTTTAGCACTTGAGTTTTATGAGCAGCCAGCCACATTTGAGGGACACTCATTTGACTGCATTTGATGGGGAAGAGTGACAGAAGAATGAGCCCATACTTTGCTCTTCCACTTGAAGCATACTGAATCTCTAAAGCTGCACCTGTCTTCTTTCGCTAAAATAACTAAAATAAAAGAGCCAGAAGTGCTGAGTTGCAGTCATGTTGGTTTTGTGATAACTTGTGTCTATTCCATCAAAGACTGAAAGAAAAAGGCACATGTTTTTAAGCAAACTTGAAACAGCTCTTTAAAGATCTGTAGACTTGACATTCAAATGACCTTGTTTTATAGAGGGACAGTTCCAGTGCAGCAGTTTGGAAAGGGAGGCCAGATGGTTTGGATGGTGGAGAGGGGAGACAGTGGACATGTTGGACGAAGATGAGACCAGAGGAAGGAGGAGAATAGGAAGTTAATGGTGAATGAAGATGAAGAGGACAGGTGCAAGAAATGTTTGTTTGGCTTTAGCTTCTGACTTCTTATCTTGTCTTAAATAGAGAAAAGTTTTTCTATCCTTCTAAACAAGCCAACTCGGAAATATTTTAACTCACAGATTGACCTGCTATCTTGGTGCTTGACCACACATGGTTCAGGATCTGGTCACAGGCATAAGCGATCCTTTTTATTCCATTATGGAGTATGTTTGTTTTTTCAAGTATGATGTCATACAACTGTACTGGTAATATATAATGTGTCCCCCCCTTTTTCTTTTACTTTAACAAGTTTTGGCAATTTATCATGAGAGAATCCCTTTTCATTGTGTATCGTGAACTCTCCGTCTTCTTATCACCCAACCTGACAACAAAGCCAACAGAACCTTAAATTGGGCAATAAGCTAAACTGCTCCTATTCCGTCTGCGTTTCTGACCACAACCTGAACATCTGGGTGAAAGTGAAAACCACGTCTTGCAGCTGGTTGCATCAGCAGTTGCTGGATTTGAGCCAATAAACAGCATTCTCTACAGACAGTGAGTGAAACCTGGAGAGTTTATCCCTGAGATGATGCCATATTGCATGACCGAGAGGAGGATGTTTACCTGCTTCGAGAGCCAGAGCTCGGAGCTTTCCTCGTGTCTCTGGAAATGAGAAAGCAGATAAGTGTGAGAGGTGAAGCACATCATGACGACTGAGTCTCAAGAAGTTCTAGATTTCTGGGCACATGACTGCAGCTTGTACGTGACAGCTGGGAGAGACTTGCCTCATTTCTAACCCATAGATGTCAGTGTGAGCAGACGGAGCACAGCTGAAAAGCTTGTTTGAGCGACAACCCATCAAACATAGAGACAGCTAGTGTCTCATAAGTTCACTTCTATTGAAGCACTTACAGAAGTAACGGTGAGTAGATGGCAACGATCAGGATGTCTCTATTGTCCTTGTATTTGTCACGATTTAAGTCAAAAATACACAAACGCAAGTTCACTCACGGTCACACAGGCTCCTGTCGTGGTGTCGCACACAGTCAGGATGGAAATGTTCTGGGCCCGGTTCAACCACCGCACGGCCGTCCTGGTCTTGCTGATCCACTTCACCATGGTCACGTAGTGTTCTCTGCAGACACAGATTACTAGTTGGACATTTTTGCTTTGATTCCTGGTTGCTACGATGTGCATCAGAAGTAGGATGGTGTGTTTGAACTGTCACATGATCATCCCCTATGGGAAGTCACCAAGCCAGGCTGTAAGGGACTATGAAGTGCCGCTGACAGGATGCCAGATTGAAAGTAGGCTGTGCGATAAATACTGACAGAGCACCATCACAAGATTAGCGCCACACACTGACTCACATTCTGAAGTGTGAGAGAAAGTAGCACGTGCCGGTCAGGGTTCACATTCAGGGCAGAACTTACATTTCTCCTTTTGTTTTGAAGAGAGATGTGTCGGGGTTTACGTGTGTTAGAAACAAAACACTAGCTGGGACTGGATACAGTGGCGTATCATGTGACATGAATCAGTTCCTCATCCTGGGTCAGGTGTCTGAGGAAGCAGCTGAGAGACCCCTTCTGTTTTCACCCGTGACCTCTGAGATCCTCTCGGAGCATTAACCCTCAAGGGAGGCGTGCACACATCCGAGCATCTGTCCCATCCAGGTCATTCTTTTGTCACCGTACAGTGAGAGGGGTTTGGAGAGTGTAACTCAGATCCTTCAAGAAGCAAAGTTTCAGTAGCTCTTTGTCATCACAGAAAGACCATAGAGTGAAGTCAGGGATTAAGAAAGGGTCATGTCACGGGTTAAAGTTCTCAAGTTGTGTTCGCTCTTAGTCATAGGCGGTGTTCATCACAGAAACAGCAGGCTACTGTGGATATGTTCAATATATGGAGCAGCAGGAATCTTTGTGATCCAGACGATCCATCAATCTTGGATTAGCGGAGATTATCGCTTGAACCTGGAGAATTTTGCCGCTCTGCTCTTCAAAAAAGGGCTCACCGAAGTTTCAGGCTCTCTGGTGGCATTAGCTCCAGAGTGTGAGTCGGCCCGTACAGGTTCACCACGTAGAGCTTCACCACCGGGTTTGGCTGACCAGCCTGTGGAGTGAAACATTGGACACATTAGCCAGGAAAATAGACACACACTACTTGGATAAAACAACATCACAACTCCACTGCTGTTGGCTGTTTTAAAACCTTGAGCAACGTTGCTGCGTATAACAAAATAAAACACCTTTTGAAAAAGGTGAATGAAAGAATTTTAATTCCTTAAATGTAGGGCAAAATAGCAAGAATCATGTGACATGCCACATCAGATTCAGGTTCTAGTTTGAGCACCAAGAGAGGGACAGACCTCTAAGTCCGTGGCAAGCTCAGCCATCTAAAGAAACAAAGGTCTTCTGCTTACATCCTGGGCACTTTAGTACATACTGATAAATAGACCCCAAAAAAGGAGACATTTTTGGGTGCATTGACGGTGTGATTGAAAGACAAAAAAAAAAGCCTTGTGCTTCCTATGCAGGAACAGAAAAGCCTGCAGACATTAGAAATGCAGCGAACAATAATTCGGAACATGTTTTTCAACAGGAAAATATAGCAAGTTCCATGTATCTATATGAGTAGCGGCACTTACTTTGGGGTAAGGGTAAAGCTTTCCTCTGGGGTATGTGGAGCCGGTGAATCTGGGTAAAGCCATGTTTGGCACCAGACTGTCATTGAGCACCAGGAAGGCCAAACGCTCTCCGTCAGGTGACCACCAGTGAGCAACATGGGTCTGAAGAATCTCCTCTGAGGAACAGCAAAGAAAGTCAATAAAGGAATTCATCATCATTTCCTTGAGTGAAGTCACGGATCACGGAGAGCATTTGCTTATTAAAACATTTACCTTGTTTGACTTTGATCATTAAAACAACCTTTACTTGTGTACTCTCGCTAATCTAACTCCGGCATGGGCTTCTATTTTTCCACTAAAGTGTGATAAAAGATTGGTAATGGATCTAATGTACCCGGTGACCTTCAGCCGCCGCTTCACTGTTCTCCCCATGAGAAGATCCAGCCCTTCTGATGATACCATAACATTACTTTTCATCAGATTTGCAGCACCGTTTCTTCCCCTGAGAAGAAACGTCTGTTTACTTGGAGCTCATTAAACAAGTCTGCACACTCAGCAGGAAGACATACAACCACCAGGACAAACCTGAGGAATACGCAATCGCAGGAAGTGTTTAATGAGACACTTTGTCTGGCGCCGGAACAAAAGTCACCAGTCGTAATGGTCGGCCCGAGGCGTTTAGTCTGGTGCGAACATTTCAAGTCAAGTTTGAAAAAAAGAGGCAGCGAAGAAAAACATTAAATGTGGAGAAAAAGTATATTAGTTAGGAGAGCTATTCTGGAAATAGATAACTAAGGAATTCATTATTTTAAACAACAAAAACCAAGATGTATATAAGGATACATAAATATCCAAAAATAATTGTATTGTCCATCACACTACATTATCAAGATGACTGAATGATGAAATAGTGGTCACTACAGTCACACGAACGTTAATTTATTACAGTGATTGAGTTTTGTAATGTTTAAATACTTAGTTTTGGGCCGATTTATCCAGAACCAGTCATGTGACCGGACAAGCCAGTCGGCCCAATGGAACTCAGTTATGGAAATCTGAACGGAACACACCTGCAAACCAGCACCAAATTCAAACAATTTCCAAGAAAACTCATTTCAAACCTTGAAAGTTAGTTGTAAGTGGAAAGATTTATCTATCTTTGCAATTGCCCTGTCACAAAGTTCATATTCAGTCATAATGTTTAGAAAAGTTAAAGCTGTAGTAGATTAATAAAAATAGTTCTAAATGTGTTTTATTTTAGAAAATATTGAATGAGTAGCTCATGTTCCAATTCATGCTACAGTAAAATGAGTGAAAAGGTAGAAGTGGCAGCAGCTTTTATTGGGAGTATCAAGGGAGGACAAGACCTTAAAAAGGTACATCGGAGGGAGAGCTTGTGTAGAAAAGTCAAAGTTTATGAGGCAAGACTCAGATGGCTTGGAGAGGAATCGTGTTGGATGTTAGAGCTACAACTTGAAGGAAGGGCGTGACAACCAATGAGATTCATTCATGCTCATGAGGTGATCACATGGGTCGAAACTGGTGCGACATAACTCAGATGGTAGAGTGGTCGGCCAACTACCGTGTCTGTGTCACTCCCCCTGAGCAAAACAATTAACCCCAGCAGCCAACTGCCATGTGTGTTAGGGTGACTTAGTGTAAAGTAGCTGAGGGCTGGTGAGGCTTCATGAAACAGTGTCATGATTTTCTGAGCCCACTACTCTGTGCTGAAAGCTTTAAGTTCCAACAACTATTTAACTAAAACCTCACTGTATTTCTAAACCTAGAGCGGCACCTTCCGAGCTATGGAAGTGAAGACACTGTTTCATGAAGCCTTATTAGTCTGTCACAAGTGTAATGTGCTTTGGTTGCTGAATAACCACGGAAAGCGCTATATAAGAGCCATTTCCAGTACCATTTAACAAAAAAAGTCAGGGTGAAGGTGTAGTATAGTTCAAAGTGTTGGAAGGTGACCAGCCTCTGAGGGAAAAGTAAGTCAGAAGATGAAACTCGCACTGGCACAGTTTCCTTGGTCTGAGTAGTAAAGTCAGTTTCCATTATTGTAGTGCTGGGCTGGTGAGGCTTCATGAAACAGTGTGCTCAATTTCAGAGCTCCAAAAGGGAGTGCTCTTGGTTTAACAACTGATGCCAAGTTTCTTTAAAGTTCGAAGGGTTTTAGAGCAAAACGTGCCATCTTCTGGGCACTACACTTTACACTGTTTCACGAAGCCTCACCGCACTTCAGAACAGTCTTTCCTAAACACTCTTTCCTCATTCTAAAAAATAGTGGTTGATGAGAAAACTGAACCAGAAGCGTTGAACTAAAATTGATTCAAAAAAAGAATCTATGGATATTAACTTGAATCACTCAAAAAAAAAGAAAAAAATATGTGCTGGACAACAGGATGAAAAGAACATAGAAGTCAGAGAAGAATCCCAGCGTTACCTTCATAAAGCCAGTCCGCAATGCCATTGAAGACAACACCTTCCTTTCCGGACGAGGTCAGTCTGAGGGAATTACTCTTCACATCCGACTGATAGTAGATGTTGTTCTCAAAGATGTAGATCTAAGGAGATAAAGCAAACAAAAACCCATTTTTTCTTTATAACTTCTTTTACATCTGGTGTGCAAATAAGCATCCATCCAGTTTCATTTCATTGTGCACGTCAAAAACAACCGCAGATTTACTCCTCCAGCTCCAGTCTGAGCCAGAACGTGATCACTTGTCAAGAATCGGTGAGTGAAATGGTTTCTCTCTGCTCTCATCTCGGCCTTCTGCTGTCTGGCTGGAAGCCATCAAGACATCATCATCATCATCATCAGTCCAGAAGGCGGGATGTGCTCAACGCCGCGGAGAAACAATTATTTACAGTAACAGCCGACGTGCAACAAAGGCACCATCTGCAGACAGCATTCTTTATGAAAAACAGCTCATTACCAAAGACGTTGAATCCAGCGTTTGATATTTCAGGACTGCAGAAATATGGAAATCAGATGGAAGCTCGACCTCTCTGGTTCATGACAAGGTGCACTCCAGTGTTATTTATGACGGCTATTAAAAGTATCCTCACCCGGTGTTGGGGCTCATGCTTGCCCTGACAGGCTTTATTTTCTCTCTTTCTTTCGTTTCTTTTTCAAAATAAAAATTTGAAATAATTAAAAAGAAAAAGACCTGTCATGCCGTTACACTTCTGGGGTTCAAACATCACCATCGCGGCAGCAACATGATTGAATCTCCACTTCCTTCCACTGACATTTGGTGCAATTTCAGATTCAATTACTGCTTTCGCTCCAGTTTCAGTTCAAGCTGAGGTGAGCAGAAATTGGCTGCTCCCACGAAAGGTCAGGAGCGACAAATGTGAACGTTGTGGGAGCTGTAACTACGCAGCGTCCCATCTCGGGCCGCGCGTTCGCGGTGATGAAGAGCGGCTAAGATGTGTTTTCTCAAAGGGGTCGGATCTGGTTGCAACACAGATCGATTTTCTGCCAGTAACAAACCCAACTTCCTGTCTTTGAAACTCGGTGTCACTCATGTATATTCATTTTTTACGGCTCCCACATTTCCTGAGACTTTTGTGGTTGTTTTTGAATGTATTGAATGATGAATTCAAGTTATTTGAGATGTCACATGACAGTTAGATATTGCAGCATGTGCTGTGTGGTTTTCAGTGCTGTTGCTTCATCAGTTATCCCAAACATTTTTATTAAAAGGAGCAATTCAATGACAATTCTATTCTGTTGACAAACTACTCAGTAGCACTTTTGTCAGACAGGAGTTTGAGGCTGCGATAAATAGCCTAAAAGGTCGTACAAACTAAGGATGCATCGGAGATTCCCGAGCAAACCAGCGAAGATTTCCGACTGAGCCGAGTCGAGCTTCTTGTCGCCTGGTGAAATACCAATGACACACGCCTTCATTCAGGAAACCCATTCCACAGTTTGCAGTGATTCACCAGGAGCACTGTGTGCAGCTACTTCAGTACTTAAGCAGTATTTTCAGTACATGTGAGTCAGCTGGACTGAAGTACACGAGCGAGGCTTCTGTGCATGTAGACAAACTGCAGCTACGACGTTGTGTCGATGATGTCGCACTTACGACATCATGTCTCAGGTCACTTTTAACTTTGATTTAAAATAAATGCCAGAAACTCCTTTATTATTTTTTATTATTATTGCTCCTTTATTATTTTAAAATTTATTCATCCTAAAAGAACGAGTGAATGGATTCTTGCTGTTCAAAAGAGTCACATCATTTACCTCATACAAATAACCGTCTTGGATTTAATAAATATTGACTGTCAATGTGAAAGTTCCAACATTTGTTTGTATTATACTGACATGAAGATGCTTTTTCCAGTACACAATCAGCAAACATGAGGGAAATATTAAAGCATACAGAGCACAGGCATCAGATTGCAATGGTACTGGTATTGGCATGCTCACAATTTCAGAAGTGAAAAATGTAAATCATTGTCTTTTGAAACAAATTCTACAGCTAATCGTTTCATTTTGTTTTACGTATTTGCAGATGGGAACAGGAGAATGTCAAGTCACTGAGCGGCACACGAGGTCTAACGCCATGTCTGGATGAGGAGAGCGACTCCACAGCTGTGGAGAGTATAAGAGCACAGCCTTGGTGGTGACTTCATGTACTGGTGGTATAATGAATGAGTCCTCTGACTGAACGCAGAGGCTGAAACTAAAAGGATTATTGACATTTCCTGCATGAGAAAATAGCATGAGCACCAGCAGCAGCAAAGCCTTTCGAAACGCTCCTGACATCTCCGTAATGTAAAGACGTACAATCCCAGCACATTACTTCACTTTGACTTTGAAGCAAACATCAAGTCATTGTGAGAGAAGTCGCTGCTCGGGCTAATGATGCTGTCTGTGCCTCTTCACAGCCAGAAATCCTTCACATTCATCGGCTGCCACTGACTTCCCGTCATAATGGCTTCCTAATGGAAGAGGATTTGATTTATGCGCTGGCACTTCATGCTAAAATGTGCGAGTGTGGACAAAGAAGCTCTGCTAAGCTGTAGATGGTTCTTCTGCTTGTGGAAGATAAAGACAAAGAAAATTTTTATTTTCTCGGATTTTGCAGGGAAAATTTGAAACACTCAAATTTATAAGTTGCCGTGACACAAACACATCCACATACACAGGATCACTAATACGATACGAAAAAAACATACAGACTGGACATAAAGATACACAAATGCTTCATGACTCATTTACATATAAAACCAAGAAAAAGGCTTACACAAAGACTACACACAAAAAAAAGGGCAAAATCACAGTAGCAAAATACATGAGAAGATGAACACAAAAGGACACATGACACCCACTGAAAAACCCTTTCCCCAGCCTCTCACCCTAAACTTAACCATCCAAAACAAATGGCTAATCTTAACCAGGACTTTGAAGCAAACCTAAACCCAATTACAATAAAGGAGTTCTTAAGAAGTTTAAATCCTCAAGGACTAAACCTGTGTGGTCCTGGGAAAGCAAGTTTCCCTCTCAAGTAGGTGTGTTTCCAAGAATTGTGCCCGACACATACACATTTGCATCTTCATGGAGACCGCTCATTGCCATAATGCTTTCCTAGAAAAATTGCCTCAAAAATAATTGTATATAATATATATAATAACCCAGATATTTTGAAGTCTTCATCCTCAAATTGAGGCTTAACCTCGTGGGGACCAGCCAAATTTCCCCACAATGTCATATGGTCCTGCCAAGGATAGTGTTTTGTCAAGAACTGGTCCCCACAAAGCAGGATAAACAAAGTCACAAAGACGAACTCGTACATACAGAGACAAGTAATAGCGTCTCACCAGCTGCTGTCCTTGAACACCCCAGGCAGCGTACTGGAGGACAGAGTTCTCCACCTCTGGAGGGTCCAGCTCCCAAACCTCCCTGGACACACAATGAGAGGGGAAGTCATGAGTGACAAGTGAGTCCTGAATTCGTCATGATTTCAAAAGTCTTGCTAGCAACGGCAATTGAAAAACGCAGCAATGATGAACGTGAAAAAGAAGGTGGTCCTCGTGTCTCTCTTTTTTTCCTTTTTGAAGTTAGTCTCTGACGGGGACTTATGCATGACAGAACTTGACACTTACCGAGTGTGAATGTTGTAGATACTGTAGGACGCCATGTAGGAGTGACGGTAAACCTGGAGGCGAATAAAGACAGATGGAGAGATTAAACCACCAGCGTCTGACACATTAACAAGAGGAGCAGCGGCGGCAACGCACAAAATTGACACTGTGACAGAGAAATGAAAAGAGGAAGGAAAAAACGCGGCATCAAACTAAACGGAGGGCTGGCTGGCTCCGTGATACAATCTGGAGACGATGCCATTTGCATGGGTGACAGCTCTGGGGACGAGAAGGCCGTCTCCGACACGCGCCTCTGCTCTGAGACGCCAGGAGACGACGGGAGCGCTCAAAGTGACGGAGCAGAGCGTGTCAAACTGTCTGGCTCCCCTCGTCTGGAAGCCGGAGCCTGACATGATAATAGAAGTGTAATCGCGGTTGATGAGGGGGACGCAGAAATAGGTTCCAGCAGCCATTTTCATCTTTAATCATGCCTCCGTTTTAGCCGCGGAACCAACGGAACCGCTGATAACTTGAGATGTGGCTGTCATTTTACAAAAAGCTAAGCAATTATAAGTTCTCAATAGCATTAAAGGATTTAGATGAACTCTGCTCCATCCAACAAAGGCCTATAGTCGACTCATATATGTGAGCACTTCTTCAGTGGAGGGTGAGAGAGCAAACTAGAAACTGGAAAAAATGGCTTAAAATGGTGACGTTCTAATATGAATCGCAGCACAAAGAATAGGTTGCTACACATTTTCGGATGTGTGAAAGATAAACAAGCTTGTCATTTTGACATTATGTGTAGGGAAATAGGTTTCAAAACATTCCCAAATACAGTGGTACCTCGGTTCTCGACCGCAATCTGTTCCAGACGGCCGTTCGAGAAGCGATTTGTTCGAAATCTGAATCAATTTTTTCCCATTACAATGAATGGAAAAAGGAATAATGCGTTCCAAGCCTTAAAATAGGCTTTTGTAGGAGTGAATGTAGAGTGTCTGCTGCAGGTGCGCTGTTCCTCTATGTGTGTGGCCGCTGCATGTGGGAGGGGTTGCCGAGTGAGTGACGTCTCTCCAGAAGTGAAGAGGTGCCCGGTGCGTGTCCAGCTCTGAATGTGCGCTTCTGTGCAGTTTGGCTGTGACAAAGTCATAAACCAAGTCACGCTCTGTCCCAGACTCGCCTCATCCCTGTCCCAGCTCCAGCCCACAACAGGACATCAAACCCTGGAGTGGAGGTGTGGAGAGCGAGCACCTCCCCTGTGACACTCTACCACGGTCCAGTGTGGAGACAGGAAAGGTTTTATACCCCAATATGAAGAAAAAACAGTCAGTAAATGTAGCTAACGGGACACGTCTGCATACAGAGGCTGCGTTATAGACAATAACAAAGCGCGTCGTAGGTCAGCTGATCGGTCCGCGCACGTTATGTTTTTTCTGGCTTTTTTCGGGGGCGTTCGAGTTCTGGATTTTCGTTCGAAATCAGAAGCAAAAAAATCTCCACATTTTTGTTCAAACTCCGATTTGTTCAAATTCCAGGACGTTCGAAAACCAAGGTAGTACTGTACTGGTGAAGTTGTTTGTTCTTTTAATTTCAGTCAACAGAGCCATGATGAAATGTTTGTTTCTGGAGAGTTTTTGATGTCAAATCTGTTGTTCAAGTAGCTAATAAGTGCGCTGGCTATCTCGACATAGTCGTGTTGGATTTCAATTCATATTCCTTCACATTCTCATGCAGGAGTTAGAATATCAACTACTCTGCTGTGCACTTTTGTGTCCCGGAGTGAAGAGAAAGTCAGTCGCATGTCGACACATTAAATTCAAGTATGTTTTGCGCTCTGCAACATTTTGTGAAGGGAGTGGGAAGCACGTCATCTAAAACCGGGGTTCTTAACCTTTTTGATCTCGGGGCCCGCCTTTCTCAGAACAAATGGACCCGGGGCCCGTTCAATAGAACTAATTCATTACTCTTGATTATGTAATCACCAACCATATTTAATCTACTTCAATGTAAACAATCCAAAATCTTGTGAAATTACATGCAGCCATGCGATCATCGCAAAGATATGTATTTGTCATCGAAACCAGTCCAACCAGTTGTAGAACGAGGTGCAAGTCACATTCATCAAATCCACTAAAGAAAAAAAAAAATACACTTCACGCAACGGTTGAGAAAATTGAAAAAAAAAAAAAAAAAAAAAGAATAAAATTCTGAATAAAATAAATATAATAAACCATGTCTAAATATCGTAAAATAAAAAAAATACTTTCTTTAAAATAAAAACAATATATAAGTGTAAATGAAATTATTGCAATAATAATTAATTTTCAAAACTGCTTCAACAGGTGGTTTCATGAACAGTTTTATTGTTGACGGCAGCATCACCTTCTTAATCTTTTTTCTTTCAGAACTTCGCCATAGTTGGTAACTCTCACAGATTTGCAGCTGTCAAGTCAATGCAGTGGCACACTACTGCCACCATAAAGTACGTGGCTCATGTATTAAAACTGAGCATCTCGCGGCCCTCACGGCCCAAAAGTGCAAAACAAAAAAACTTTTAGCGGCCCCGGCCCTATGACTCAGAATCACTGATCTAAAAGATGGAGGTTGGGGTTAGAGTTTAACATTCATTCTTGATAACTGCCTTTGTTTCTCAAATGCTCAAATTACAGCACCGTGACATAAGATGCTGTACATGGCACATGCCATCTGAAGTATACTGATGCTGGGAGCTCATGACCATCACGTCCTAACTCCAACCACTTCTTTTGTTTCTAGGCTTTAAAACATATCGCACTGTCATTTTTTTTAACAGGTTTCGAAAACAGGGTTCAGCATTAAGTGAAGTGATGTTGACAGACAAACAATGTGTGACAGTACACTGCAGCTGTCGCAACACTCTCCGTTGCAGCACAGACCTCCGAGAACACGGGAGCCACGGGGGAGAGAAAATGCAGCTAGGACTCTTTCATGTTGATAAAACACCTCACTCACTCATTTATATGTATCTTAAAATACAATTTGTAACAATCAAAAGAAAGGGGACCTCTGCGAAATGGAGAACTCTTACTTAGCTCCTCTATATGTAGAGTCGGTGCAGCTTTATTTTGAGTCCCTACTGGGTGACAGTGTGGATAAAGATGGATTTCTTCCATTTTTCAGTGATTCTTGTTCCCTCAAGCAGGTGCTGGTGCTCACATCCACCATCCTGTCTACCCGGCGTGTAAGCATCTGTATCTGTTTCCCAGAATCACACCCTGATGGGAAGCGAACAGGTGAGCAGTGTGCATGAGCTAAACTACACAAAGGTGCGGAAACACAAATGAGCTTCTTTGTCGCATTTATCGCTCTCACTGTCTGACAGATAAATGGCTTTGACAAAGGATCCGTGGTCCGTGTGTCGCTTCTCTGCGTATGAGTTGCCTGTCAGGGAAGCAGGAAGATACTGATGCTTCTACAATAGCAATGCTGTTCATTGAAAAAGGGCAGGGAAGTACCAGCCTCGACCACGATGCAGCAGACAAGCTAATATAGTGGAGCACCTGGTCGTCCCAGTGGGGGCCATCATGAAGCTCTCTCAGCAAGTTAAATGGATTGCACACCAACCAGTAAAGGAACAATACTCAGTGATGCCGAAGCACCTCCAAATATATCCTCAAATCAGCGGGACAGGTAGTGAGCATCAGGCAGGGGAGGAAGAAAAACAACCCTCACTCCAGAGAAAAGGCCATCAGCACCTTTTCATTTAGCCGAGGCCGTTACAGCAGAAGTATTGTGCACACCGGCGGCACAAACGAGAGCTTTAAGTGCTCCCTAGTACACATTGAGGGAATGAGCCAGAGGCTACAAGAGCTCTGCATCACTCTGGTAGCTCTTGTCCAAGATGGAGTTCATTTCAGGTCATTCCCCACAGGCTGTTAGCGCTCGCCTTTTGAATTTTTTATTCTCCTCCTTCTCACTCAGAGTGTCCAGTGGCTGCCGGCAACTTGCTTTACTGAACAGAGCGGCAAAGAGTTCATCAATAACCGGATGGATTCGATCACGGCCTTCTGCCTCCACCATAGGCTGTTAGAATCAAACATGGTTCCCTGGAAAAATCCCCGCAAATGAATTCAATGATTTAGCTGTTGATACAAATGTGAGTTGCAACAGGGACAACTCAAAACACCATTGTGTTCTCAGAGCCTCAGGAGGCAGTCGATGGAAAGATTTCGGACGTGTTTAGCTTGAATCCTTCACAGATTTGAAAGGAGTAGCTACAGAAAGTCGCCGGCAGACAACTCACACTTTCAGTCAATAAATAAGTGCTGCAAATTTACATTAACCTATGAGTCATGTGTCTGCTTGCCTCAGCTTGGTTAGTCTTAGCTGCTTCCTCATGGAAGAAGATCTTCTGTCTCATGGACTCACCATCATGTAATCGAGTTCTGTGTACTGGAATAAGTGTATGATGTTAGTACTGAGCAACATCACACTGTTTAAAACATATTAGTCTTAAATTTCGTCAACATTTTTCATGTTGATTTAAAATAGATTCAGTGAACATTTCAGCAAGATGGAGGGACTTGTTTTGAGATAATGCATCTTATCTTGTTCCATTATGAATTTCAAGGTAAAAGTAACTTTTTTTTTCTAGTTTTTGGATTTTGTTTTTTAACTACCTAAGCGACACGACACACCGACAGTGTCAAAAAAAAAAGAAAAAAAAATGCTTTGAATGTAGAAAGATTAAATACTGTCTACTTTTATGTAGCAGGATGCTATAATATTAGAAAAGCAACTCTGCTATTGAATATTATTTTGAATGAATGAGTCACACTGTGATAATAATTATACATAGTGAGAAAATAATGATTGCAGAAAGTTATCATCACTATCATAATTATTGTCAATTTTCCAGCTGATGCAAAAAAGCTAAAATTGGAGTTGTTTTGGTGTGTTTGCAAATACAAGCGCGGAGAAGTTAAATATAGAGCGACACACAGCACCACTTTCCATTAACAACATTCATCCTCAATCCTCAAAACTATTCAAAGTCTACAGCAACATAACAACGCGGAAAGTTGTCACCACACCACACTTCTACCTCAGAATGAAGTGATGTGCCTTATGTACAACAACATGAGATTCATAAGAAGTTTTTTTTTCGGGTGGCCCAAGTAGGAGAGAGCATGGTAGAGAACTTGCAAGTACCAATGACACTTGCGCTGGAAATTTCCTAAATCTCCAAAATGGGAGATGGTTTGCTTGTGGTCCCCTGAAAATATGTCTGTTTTCTTGATAACTGAAGCCTGAAAGACTGACTTAAGAGGATGCCGACACCCAGGAGTTAAACACTGAAGAAATCAGAGACGTTTAAAGAGTGCCGGGGGAGTTTCATTGATGGAGGTGTATAACGGCGGCTTGGCATCAGTCCACCCAGTCTAGAGGTGAAGACTGAATCGATAGTCATTTGGAGAAGCTCTCAGAAAGAATCAGGGGGAAATTTACTGGATGGAGTACAACACATCTGATAGATGCGACTGGTGAAATGCTCTGATCATGTTTTACACAATGACATGTTGAGGACAGTTTGAAAGCACAGAGAAAAAGAGCAGTCATCACTTTAGAACCATGCATTATTAAATTGATTGAATCTGTATAAATGTATGAGTAATATCATATATGTGCGAACTACCATGTTAAGTTAGCAAGTCAGCAAGAACAAGGTGGTTAGGACTTCTTAAGTTAAATTATTAATAATAAAAATACAACAAGACTGCATCTTTATTTATACTATATAAAGACGTTATATAGTATATATACATTTAAAGTATACATTTTAATGTACTTTGTTGAACTCAACAACTTGGTTGACTTTACCAGCAGAATATACAAAGAAAACAACTTTGCTTGAATGCTGTCACTTTACAAAGGATTCACTTGATGGGCTCCTGAACGGAAAAGCAATATCCCCAGTGTTTGATTCATTTAAGGCGTGATCTGAAATTCTGTCTGATGTGCTGACTATTTCCTCTCGCCTGTCTGTCTCATATTCTCCATTCTGTGCCCGTATTCCAGAGTTCACTGCAATCGCTGGAACATGGACGTGATACTAATAAATAAATCACGGAGAAATACGGAACATGACAAATGTGGCTCAACACTCGTGAATTTGAGACCCATTTTTGACAAGATCTGTTTGAGTTTGAGTCTGACAAAACTTTTTTATTTGGGTGTGAATCAACAGACTGGCACCACATATAGACATGTTCAGATCATATCTTTTTAACTGAAGGATGGAAGGGTAGTAACATTGATGGGCATCATGTTACAACCGAGGCTGACAAATAGATGAAAGGAGAAAACCAGTGAAGGGTCTGACTGATAAGAGTGGAAAGATAAAGCGAGCAAATAATGAAGGAATCGGAATGAGGAAATCGAGAGGTAGAAAATAGATGGAAAAAAAAACAAAATGATGGAGGAGCACAGCGAGAGAATGTCTCAAGGCTCACATGAAAAGAATAAAGGTAATGGTAGAAGGACAATTTGGGGGATAAGAGATGACCAGATTTTAGGAATGACAGGAAAGCATGAGCTTGACGGAGTGAAGAGGTGGAAAGAGAATTAAGACGAGATGGAAGAGAAAACAAAAGAAAGCAAGATGGACAGATGGGGCACAGAAGGACAGAAGAAAGAGCCATAGATCCAAGCCAGAAATGAAAGATTGATTTGGGGTGGATGAAACAGAAGATGTCTTAAAGGCAGATTTACAAAAGGAAAATAATGCTAGAAGAATATGTGGGTGGAATAATGCATATATTAAAAAAAAAAAAAATGAAAAGATGACAGGGTATTAAACAGGAAGTGAATTAGAGGAGTAAACATGGTTTGATCAAAGACGCAAAATGGAGATGTGTAAAAACATGGACAAATGGACATATTTCGTACAAAGATTCATAAAAAAATGAAGGCAGATTGGAGTATGAAATAAAAATAACAAGGAAATCTGACTGCCTTAAAATGATAATTTAATTCATTTAATTTCAAAAGGACTGTGATGTGAAGCTCAATTCTGAAAGGGGATTCAGTTAGGAACCAGAGAATTGTAAGACACCTGTGGGTTGAAAAAGCCAAACAAACAGGAGTTCGGGAGGTTAGAAGCCTTTTTTGGACTTAAATCACTCCTGGATACACATTCTGCATGATGATGATTCCTTATCCTCCATCACGCGGAGCAGCAACACTTTTCTCCAAAACACAAGGACAGGACAGTTTCATGACAGCATTGATGGGTTGGTGAGGTTTCATGAAACAGTGTGCTGATTTTCAGAGGCCACCAGATGGCACTGTCTGCGGGAACATGTTTGGATTTGAACAACTGAGTCAATGAAAGACCTTGATGATTGAGGCAGTTGATGTAAGCCATTAGTGGGCAATGACATTGGCTGAGGGGCCACGTTATATACTGTGACTGTAGGGAGGGGCCATCATGCAACCATAAAAAAAAATCCTTAATATGACAAGAAAACTAAATGGGGGAAAAATCAAGTGCTGACAGTCATATTATGTGCGTTTATGAAATTTCGTCTCATGAAAATAAAGCACAAACTGGCTCTTATTTTATGAAAAATACATTAGACATTAAAGATTCTGAATGTGTCTCAGACATTTCCAAATCCATTTTCAATTCCGATGTCCTTTAATGGACAGGCAATATGCACAAAATAGTCAAATGGAAATACAAAAACGTATAATAAAACAAGGAACTTATATTTTATTTGCACTCTAAAAAATTGCACACTAAAAAAATCATATTAAATAGTTAACATTACTACATTAATTAAAAAAAAAAATCATGTTAAAGTTTTACAGTTTTACGCTGACTCTGGGAGGGCCACATAAATGGGGCCGCATGAGGCCCCTGGGCCAGACTTTGCCCAGGTCTGATGTAAGCGGATGTCAATGACTCGGGGGGCCAGGAGGTTATCGACTTCCTAGTGAAAAAGAAATTACATTTCTTCATGTCTCACGTCACCACATCACAAGTCCTCATCCTAGCCTGCGATATGTTTCTGTCATTGCGCTCATTGAAAGCATTATATAAGTAAGAGCCAGAGTCAGAATTCTGGCTCCCACAGATTTCAGCAGGAGGCTTGATGATGATGGTGGAAAGAAGAGACATACAATCAGACCATAAGTCTGGAGCTTGACGCGAACTCCCTCCTTGTGGAGTGAGTGTATTGTTGAGGAATCTTAACAGGAGCTTGTAGTTGGGACCACACTGCATCAAAATGTCCACTTCTACAAACCCTTCTTGAGTTTACCTCTCAGAAGAAAGTTCTGTGTTTAGCAGAAGCTAAAGAGCATCATCATGGAGGGTGGAATAAAAATAACATCATGTTCAACAAGTCTTGGACGAAAAGTTCCCTCAGCAAGAACAAGGTGGTTGGGCCTTCTACCTTGACAATGACCCTGAATGAAGCCAGGTAAACAAAGTTGTGGCTTAGCAAGAAGCCTGTTATGGTCAGTGCGTGTCCAGGTCAGTCTCCAGACCTAAACCTGGCTTCAAAGAGGCAGCCCAGAATCTGGATGGATTTAGTAGCTTCCTGTCAAGGGCAAAAAGGGCAGAATCTACACAGCCATCATTGATCCTCACTATCTCTATCACCGTCTGGTACAGTCACGGACAAGAGCAGACTGCACTCTGTTGAGAAGGTGATCGGTTGCAGACTGCCACCTCTTCATGGCCTGTATGTCTCCAGGGCCCAGAGTCTTGCAGAGCCGACCCTTCTTTCCCTGGTTTTGGACTGTTTGTACCACTTCTTTCAGGCAGGAGGTTACGGTTAATCCAGACCAGAACCTCCCGTCACAAGAACAGCTTTTTCTCCTTGGCTGTCAGACTGATGAATTCGTGAACAGCCCTTTTTGTTTATTTATTAGTTACATCTATTATTATTGCTTATTTTTATAAATTATTCTTATTTTACATAAAGCTGATTCTGATTCTGAGGTACATGCCGCTGTATGAGTTCTGTAGTATTCTGTTAAGATTCACCCTTAATCTGGGACATTGTGAGTCAAAGGCTGCTAAGTTTGACTCTGTTTCTCTACCTCAACTGTCGCACATCTCGGTTCAACAGGGAAGAAAAAAATGGAAATATTGTGACTCGGTCTACACGGCTCGGGTCGCCATCGAACAGACCTTCGGCACTCCTTGACAAAATGTCACCTCCGCAGCCCATTAGATGTTGATAACAAACTGTTTGGAAAAAGAATATTCATTTTTCCTCATGAACAGTATCGCGGCATTCATAAAAACCCTCACTGTCAGAGGTGATTAGCCGCATTGTTCCGCGGCGTGAGTCTAAGCCCTCGTGCAAAACATGCAAATCAGATCTGATTAATCTTCCTGTCACCAAATCTCACAGTCAATCCCTTCCAGAGCCGCAGATCCAATTTACATATCTCCCCGCGTCTGATGGAAACCGGGTAATTATGGTTCAAGCTTGCCCTGCTGCGCAATTAGCGAGTGGACGTGACCTGGCAGCCGCCCGCCAGCCACGGCGGAATTCTAATCACCCCCTGACCGGAGAGCTCTCCGGCTCTGGTGAACCACGGGAGGAATTCTGGACAGATGGTCGGGCAGCAGAGAGGATGGGATTCAGAATATCAGATGACAATACCAAAGCCAGATCTGAGGACTGGAGAGGGTTGGAGAAGCTTTTGATCTGCTAGTTTTGTCTATTAATCTGCCTGTGGCTGCAACAAAGGCGAAAGCTTTCTCTAGCAACAATCCAAAGCCAACAACCGAACAACAGAAATGGTCCAAAATGAGCCACATGTAAGGAAAGATAGCCTCAAGAGTCCAACGTGAAAAAGATGAATTTTGGACGACGCTGCACAATGTAAATTATTTTGAATTTTCATTTCAAATATTGTCTTTTTTGAGTGCTTAACTTGCTCATTTTCATTTCATTTCTAATGATCGAAGTTTGTTTTATTCTCCATCCATAGGTTGCTTTGATGGAGGCCAGGAGGCAGCACATCAATACCTCACTTCCTCAGGCCAGAGTGCTCAAATGTGTGACTCCCTAAGTGCGGTGCAGCAAAGTTGAAGATGTTACTCTTGACAAGGGCAGAGTCTCCCCTGAGGTCCAAAACCTGAGCACCATTCTGAACCCCATGCAGCTTTGCCAGGCACACATGAATCACTGCCGGCATCCAAGGGCTTGTCCTTGCGTCCTAACCTAACAAAAATCCCCTGTGAACGGAGATGTATGGAGGCTCGCTTCATATAGTTCCTCTATATGTGTCGACAGTGATGAAACATACCTGTTTGACATCGTAGGCGAAGAGCACATACTTCAGGTCGGGTGAAACGGAATATTTTGCCACGTTGAAATTTACCTAGAAGAAGTCAGAGAGAGAAACATTAAAGTGTGTCATACACAGGCAGCGAATCATCATGAGTGAAGGGCAACTCAAACTATTGCTTCAAGTTTGTAAACAAGCAGCTTGGAGTCAAATGGTAACACACTACAGCATTTAACTGAAATAACTGAGATTTAATCTTATCTCTGACAATCTGGATTATGGGACTCTTCATCTTTAACACGATTTTGAGTGCGCTCTTAAGTGTCTACTTGTGGCACCCCGTCTTACTTGGAAGAGGCTCACACAAATGATCAAGTTTGTCAAACAGTAAGAAGTGATGGCTCGAGCTTTTACCTGGCAGAGACCATCTGTCAACTAAGCCTGAAACTACAGTCTCTTTTGGTCCAGTTACGCAGTAAGATATGCTGATTTGTCACCTGCACGTGAACAGGCACCGCCCACTGCACTCGGACTCGGCTGCTCGGGTGTCATTTAGACACACGCATTTATTTCTTGCTGCCAAAGAAATAGTTGGTTTTTCAAAATAGATCAAGCGCTGAAACTTGTTCTGTAAGGGGTTAGGTCTCGGTCTTCCTCCTCTTTGGTCTTGGCATTGACTCAGTTTCAGGCCCTAAAGGTCTTTTTGCTTTGCTCTCAGGTTCTCAACACTATCAAGAGAGATACATGAAACATGCTCTCTAAACACGAACTCAGCTATATCTCATTGTTATGTCACCACCAGAAAAGAAAAGCGGGGTTTACGAGTGAACAAGAAGACCGACAATAAAACAAAAACACCCGCCACAAAAGAGACGACACATCTCCAATAAAAGGTGAATTGACGCTGTGAACAAAAATACAACTCAAACAGAGACTATGTGTGAAGCTGCCGCTGCTGCTCTAACTGCAGATATCTGGATGTCAAAGCATGTTGACTTAGAGTTCTTTGATTTGCAGCCTTCGTAAGGTGCTTCCATCAACATATATTTCAGTGTTTCGGTGACACAGCTTTTGAGTTGAGAATGTGGAGAACTGTGCTGCATCAAAATGACTGTGTAAACCGCTTCATCACATGAATGCAAAGCCTGTTTCAACTCACAAATGTTGTGTTTGTCAGGACGATTTCCGTCTCATTGGTGAGGATGTTGAACTTGATGACGTGGCCGTCACTGTTTCTGTAGATCACTTCAGAATCTGAAGGGAAAAAAAACAAACAAACAAACACAACAAACTTAGACTTGGTGTCCGTTCAATTTTGAGGAGCCGATGACAGAATGCGCTGCTAAACCAGGGAAAAAAAGTGGGGCTCATTTAATCCAAAGATCCTCATTGTTTGATTAAATTAGATTCCGGCATTGACACAAAAGACAGCCAAACACACTTGAGTTTTAACGTGATTAAAAGCGGGAATCAAATTGGATTTCACCGTCAGACAAACACAAAGCAAAGACATAAGCCGGCTTCTTTATCTGTGGCAAACACAACATTTTGTTTTGCTGAGAGAATAGAACGTGTGACAGCTGCCAGAAAATACACTCCTCAGATGGAGAGAAAAATCTTAAAGCAAATGCAAATGAAGTTTGTCACTTATGTCTTGAGAAGTAAAACGTGTTGAAGTATCTATTGCCTTTTGTGCTTGTCAATAGTCTATTCACGTATAATTGCCTGGGTGCTAGTTAAACCAGAGTAACGCTCTTCAAACACAGTGGTCCAGGGGTCAATACTGTTACGCGCAACATTTGAAAAAGAGTAGAGTCATTTGGTGGAAACCATTGTTACTTCCTGAGGCATCTTTACCCGTAAACAATGCTGAAACACAAACACTGTTTCAAGAGGGAATAGAATGATTGACAGGGTTTATCCTTCCAATGTCTTAGTCCAGCAGAAAACACAGCATTTGAGAGACACATTTGAGGACATCCATCACAAAACATCACAGAGAACTGCTGAAAATAGTGGGTGAAAAAAGTAGCTCAAAAAGTAGGCATGTTTCTTGTTAACAAGCACTTTCTCACACTGGTATAACAACCACCCTTCTGTCAAACTTCCTGCAGACATTGCATTTAGAGGCGAATTTAAGCCAAAGAAAGCCACAGTTTCAGTGATATTTTTCAGTGACATACATGTACTGTACTGTGACTTGAACCCACGACTCTCGCCATGTAATCTGCTGACAATCTGCTATTACCTGACGGTCACCTGGTTGCATTTTGATTGTATGGCTGTGCAATTGTCTCGAAATGTTCTACGACTGAGTGACTAGTAATGGGCAAATGAGGTTTCATGACACAGTATTGAAGGGTTGACACGGCTTCATGAAGCAGTGTCCCCTTTTCAGAAGCCACCAGATGGCAGTGTCTGCTGTAAAATGTTTGGACTTGAAACCACACATTATTTCTAAACAAAGATCGCCATCTAGTGCCCTCTGAAAATTCGAACAGTGCTTCATCAACCATGCAATACTGTGTCACGATACCTCATCTACCCATCACTTTGAATACTACTTCACCAAGGCAAGCTGCATCTTCTATTGCCAGCACTTATTTAAAATTACTGTGATGATTTGTCTCTCTAGTAACATAATATAGAAATGCAACTGGTAAAGCGAAACATATAAACCATTAACTCTTTCATGTTTACATAAACTTTCCCCACTAGCTTTTTTACTGGCCTTTTTTCCAATTTTTGTCAATTGTCCTTGTGCTTTTAGCTGGTCTGGTAGGACATGGAACAGTTCCTGAACTAAAAGTGAAAATTTTAAGTTGGGCCTTGCAATAACAAACAATTTGCGGTGGATCTCTCCTTCGTGACCACTAGAGGCCGCAGTGTTTTGAATGTCATTGATGACAATGGCACTTTTTATTATTATTATTTTTTATAGTAATCAGTACTGATGTTTCAATGCTGTAATAAAAAAATAATAATAATAATAATAATAATAATAATAATAATAATAATAATAATAATAATAATAATAATAATAAAAACAGTACTTTTAATTCATAATAAAACAAGTATTTTTGCAACATAACGTCAGCACTTATTTAAAGTGAGAGTCAAGCACAAAAAACAACACTGACATATTAAGGCTTCTATCTCGAAGACACACAAGCCTGACTTTCAGATTAATCAAAATAACGCAAAAAAATAGCACACTGCAGAGAACACAGACAAAAAAACCCTTCCAAAATGACTGAGTCTGACTATAAAAGTGCCTTGTAAATACAAAATAGTAGGAGAACAATATAACATGTTGTGTTTATGATTTTGTAAAGCATATTTTTCTGATTCTCTCACTCAATCGCGACTCTCAAACTTCCTTTCTAGCACTGCACTCACTGTTTATCTCAGTGGCAACAGTTTAGTGGACTTTTACCACCATCATGCAAACAAGCACTCTGTTCTCTTTTCACAAACCAATTGCTCAAGCATCATTGTAATGACAAGCCTGTGCAGCTCTTCGTGCATGTGCTGTGTTTGGGAGGGTTGCGACCACAGCAGGGGTTCTCGGGGCACCGTAAAGACAGCAGTGCGAAAACCTTCAGCTCTGTGATGACGTGCTTTGACTGAATCAAAGCTGACCTTGACTAGCAACTCTTTTAAAGTCCAGGAAAAAAGCCTTGCTCTGTGTGTGAGTCGAGTGCGTGTGTTGGCAAGTCTTGACGCCAAAACAAACAAAGAAAAAGGGCAAATGATCTGCGCCGAAACGATGTTCCAAGTGAGTCCACCAGGAGATTATTCCGTGTGATTAATGGAATCCCAATTAGAGGGATTTATTCTTGCAATGAAAAAAAGCAAAACCTGAGATTTCATTTGAAAAATTCCAAAGGCCACTTGGCACCCATAAAGACTCTGCGGAAGAGAGGGTCTGTGGTTTCAACAATAGCTATGGAGCTGGAATCAACTGTGGTGCTGTGATGCTTCTAGACATCAGTCATCTTTTATCGAGACTTTAAACATCGACTGGTCATTTTACTGTGTTTGGCAACACTTCTCTGCCTGATGATTGAGTTTTGCAGGGAACAGTTTAGGAAGCATGTGAGAAGCAGCCTGTTCCAGGGGGCTAAAGCCACTGCTGCTTCTGGGCTAATTCAGCTCTGCTTTCTGTCTCAGAAGGATTTAGAAACGCTGGCGAAATAACAAGAGAGGTCATTGTTTATTCAAGAGGATGTGACAAGTGCTCAGTGGAGCGGTCGACAGTCATGGATGACGGTGCCATGTTGCTTCCTGCTTCACTTCAATCAGACTTCACTTTTACTCTCAAATATTTACTTTTTTTTTTTTTAATGTGCAGCTTCTTTTCCTCCTCCTTATGGACGTGATCCATTTGTCCAGAGAGGCGTGAGGTTCACGTCTGGGTCTGTGAGGTTATTCAGAGTCACAGTGAGTAATGCGGCGATGAGCAGCTTTGCAAATGAGCCCAGCTGTCTGCGGAGGAATCTGATGGTTAATCCTGAAAAGCAGACGCTTCTGAAGAATCCTCTCTTCCCGGTATGAGTGATCACATGTGCAGTCCTTAAAACTGCCTTCACATTTCTTTTTTTCATGATGTCAAATGATCACAGATCGCACACCCCAGTGTTTGCAGTGGGAAAGTGTCTGCTACGGTGCCATTTCTTGCCTTTCCTGTCCGTCATACTTTCACCTTCATAAAAGATTCAAGAAAACAAGAGACTGGGTTAGAAGATGAATTAAAGCACCAATGGCTACTTGAATGCAACTGCGTCCAGCACATCACAATTAAAAAAATAATGTTTGGGTGGTTGAAATTCTAAAATGAATTCTTAATAAACCTTTTATTTGATGCCTGCTTCAGATTTTATGGTTAAAGGGGCCTCACTGTGCAACTGTTTAATCACCCCATGAAATCCAACCCACAGATAAAGCCTCACCACAAAATGAACTGTATTTTTAAAGTCATATCAAGTTTACCAAATGGCCACTCTGCCATTAATGGGTTTCCCAGTGCACGTATCAAATGTGAGCGCCGATAAACCGGCGATAAATTGATATCACATCTGTGGTCAGATATTACGCGCTGTTATGCACGTGAACTGAACTTCAAATGAATGTTTTCCACCAAATACAAAACCTTTAAATCAACAAAAGACAATCTTTGTCCATGAACATTTTCTTTTACGCTGAAAAAAAAAGTACATATTACAAAGCTCACTGGTATGAAGTTATAAATTGTTATGGTCTCTTAAGCTTTATTTTTTTATTCCTCTCCTTGTTTTGTTCATACATTGACTTCACCATTTTATTATGCTGCAGGATCTGCCTTTACATTCTTGTCAGTGTCAATGTTCACTGATGCAAATTTTTGTTTCGAATGAAAATAGCATCAGATGTGCACAATCTTTGGAACAGTCACTTCTGATTTTTCACATTTTTCCTTTTATCAAAGACCATAAAAAGCAATAACCTGCAGAGCGTATTGTTTTATCCTTCATTTAACATTTCATTCACTCACAAAAAAAGTACATTCTTGTAAAACTGTGCAGATAGACCAACTCTGTGGCCTACTAGAGCGCCCCCTGGTGTTAGGAACGCTAAATGTATTCCTATCAAAGCTCTAAAATGCAACGTGTAAACTCAAAACTGACTCACAGGGCTTTAACACTGGCTATGTTTGACTGACTGATGTGTAAACAAGGGGCTCTTATTTCACAGTGTGAAACATCAGATTCATAAACCAATATCCAGTAAGAGTCCCACGAGGGACTACAAAAACATTTAGCATATCAGTAATAATGACTCCCATTTAGATTCAAGCCTCATGCTTATGAGGCACGGCTCACATCTTGGAGAGGAAAAATTAACATTTTGCAGCGCTAAAGAGGAGGAAGTGGTTCCTGTGATCTTTAAAACATTACTGCGGGTCTTGGCACTTGTATTCTTAAATAATGGAATTTCTGAAGCTGAAAAAGAACAAGCTAAGACTCTGATGTATAAGTAATGTCGTACGTCTGTAACCTGATGAATAATGAATTCGGCCTTCGCTCCCTTTTTTTTTTAAGGAGCTTAGCACTGCAGTTTATTGGACTGGCAGATTAAATAACGGTCACTCGGCATGTCACATGTGCCGACGCTGCTGTTAGTGTGTGTGAGAGTTGGAGTGTTTGTGAAGAATCTAGTCATCATCACTGCTGCTTTCAAAAAGCAGTGAATGAGTGAGGGCGGCTCAACGTTCCCCAGTGCTTCTGAGAAGAACATGGTATTTGGAAATTTTGTTTCTAAAGTCATTTCCAAAAAAAAAAAGTTTGTCAAACAGACCTTTTCACCCGTGAGACAGTAGCCACAGAGCAACCCGGTTACTTTACATACTACTGTATATAACATAACTCTATAACAAAGTGTTTCTTTCAGAACGTATAAGTTCGATAACCATGACTCATAACATCAATGTTATTGTCTAAATGTCTGTACAGAGGTATGTCAACTCAGAGAGGAAATAAAGGCCGATAGTTGACTTACTATACTTTCTTACCAATTCATGGGAGCAGTAAGATAAACAGGTAATTTATGTCGCACTTCTCCATGAAAGCCCATCACCTGTGTTTAGCTGAATTGTAGTTCTGAAAAGTCAGCGCGGGAACAGTTATCTCTTTCTGCTTTCAGGTGGTTTGATGCTCGAAAGTGATAAATGAAAGTCCATGATGTCTTTATCCAAGCAATAGTGCTGACACACAAAAGGATTTTCTAAATCTTTAGAGACTTTCTATCGACCAGAAACGTCACGCAAGAAGATGAAAAATATGGTGTTGATAATGTAAAAGCAGCACATCACACTATCAAGAGTTTGTCCCATCATCGGTCTAAAGGCAAAGCAAACGACATGAAAACACAACACGCAACAAGGAAGTGAAAGGGCTGGTCGTAATGCGTCACTGTCGGGGAAGTTGGAAGAAACTCGGAAAAGTGGTTTATGAACACCTAACCAGACCATCACCACATGGGATCCAGTGACAGCATGTAGCAGTCTGAGAGACCCTGGTCTACACTCAGCCATCCCTCTGAACTATAGGCTGAACAATCCTGTTGGACAGTCCAAAATTATTTCTACGTTTGGAGATAAACAGTGGATCCACTGCATCACCAAGGTAAAGGAAGCAAAACATACAACTGAGCCACTTCAAAAGCTGGCGGCAGGAACTCCAACAATGCAATATGCATGCCACTAACTGAATTATTGAGCCAAAGTTGCATAAGCCCGGGTGCTGCATCTGCAGTCCCCAAGGTTTCTACCACTGTCACAGCTGGTCAAAGTCACAGCTCCAGCTAAAGCTAAAGATAGAATCTGAGCTGCTCGACAGCAAACGTCATGTAGATGAGTTACAGACTAAATATTATTTCCATATTTGCATTGCCAAAGTAGGAGTATTTGATGGATCCCATTATCCAGGGAGGACGTGTCTCCCAGGCTTTGTTCTCATTCACGGCTGTGACTGATGGTGGAGGAACACGTTTCACCAGGCGTCTGATCAGTCACTGTAATGATCCATAGCATGGACGGAACTCATATTTATACTTTGCTGGTGTTTCGTCCCCCCAAAAATGTGCTCCTTAAGGCTTCATCTTTGCGCGACATGTTTTCTTACCACACTCTACATTCCACAGACTCTACATTTCCATAGACAGTTTTATTTTTACCTGTAGAACCTTAGAAAAACAGCTCTTCTGAACCTTTGACTCATCTTCTATTAAGTCATGCACTAACTTCTCAGCCTCAGTGATTTTAGAAACAAACATTTTTGTCTCTTAAAAGTCTTATGAAAAGTTTGATTCCTGTGAACCATATTCTAGGAAGCCTTTCAGGCATTTGGAATAATTCCGTGGCTCAACAACAAAAGGGGATTTCAATGAAGTCATTTTTTTATTACAACATGCTTAACTGACAAATTCTTTTGGGAAATGTTGCCAGGAGATATAGACATCCTGTAACCAATTTGACCACAGACCTTTGCTAAGCAGAAACAAACAAGACCATCTCACCCTTCCACTCAGATCAGGGTATCTGACTTTCATCTCTATGGGCCGATTCGAAAAACCTGCAAAGCAAATACTCCATGTATGAACAGATAGTATAGTGTCTGCAAGGAAGTTCCAATGACTTTATCGTAACTAGTGATGGATAGACGAGGTATCATGAAACCAGACTGCAGGGTAGATGAAACATTGTCCTGAATTTTCAGAGGCCACTAGTTGGCGCTTTTGGTTTAGAAATAATGTGAGGTTTCGTTGAATTAGTTGTTCAAATCCAAACATTATACAGCAGACAGCGCCATCTGGTACAGAGCCTCCATGTCAGGCAGCGTCAGTGAAGCAACTGTTTAATGATTTACTATACATTGGATATATGGTACCAGTATAGATACCAGTAATTGGTATGTATTGTATACGAATTGACACCACTGAATAAACAGTGCAAATGGCTCGATGCTAATCCTAACTTCCATCATTCTTTGATGTAGCACCCGAACCCATGGCATCAGGATGAGTCAACATGCATTGGTGACTTTGGCGCCGTTCTGTCACACTAAAGTCCCCAAGTCATTTCACTCATTTGGAGAGAGAATCTGATGGATCAAACAGTGGCCATTAAAATCCAGTGCGCCTTGTAAATTCATTCACAAAAAGCACTGAGAAAAAGCCCCTTGCAAATCCGCAACGTACTTCGTCATGTACTGCACAGAATTTGTTGTGATTTTTTTTGGACTCTTAGAAAGTTTATACACCCCTAAGGGGACATGACAACAACAACGAAAAAAAGAGAAGTTTTGCGAGATATTGCAATACATTTTTGCAAGATCTCGCAATACTGTGATGGTCTGGGTGAATGCTAGTGTTCCTTTAAGAGTTCAATGGTGGCAAGTGAGTGAGGGTGGAGCAAGATGCTGCTCTGGGGGTGAGAGAGAGTTCTGTATTTTGGGAGTTGCTGAGGAGAGCGAGGAGCTGCGATTGTTTCTGTTTTCTGCAGACCACTAAACAATGTTTGAGTGAAATAAAAGAAGAAACTAAACTACCGAACGGCTGTTTTTGTCTACTACCAGTAGACGCTACAAAACTTTCGCAATATCTCACGCCATTCAAATGTATTGATTCTGCTGCAAGAAGTAGAGGAGTCATGGAGGATGAGCTGACACTGATTTCAAAACCATGCTTGCGACGAAGCACGAACTTTATGTCCTCGTATTTTAGTCCAATTTCGAAATATAATTCAATGAATCTTTCCCACGGATGCTGACTCGCCATTGTTATGGTTGTTTGATCTGGTAGTAGTTACGACATCACTTCAAACTAGTATTGCGAGATCTCGCAATAGGCTACTGAACAGTTTATTGTTTCATCACCCAACCATTAGAAATGACCCTCTGCTTCTTGCTTTTCATGATGATGGTGACACCTTTGTCAATAATTGTGTACTAATACAGAGGACTTGGAGGCTCCAGGGTTCAGTTTGATTCTGTGTAGCTTGCCGCCATTGTTCTACAGTATATCCTGATCATTATCGACAAAATAATGTTGTTTATGTTGACTGAAAGGAGAGACTCCAAGCAGGAGAGTGAGACGTTCACTTGGAGGAACTGACGAAAAAGACACTCACAGGCAAACTAATGATACAACATTGAAATAGGCTTCTGATATAAAGAGGCACGTTTCCAAGTCGAGCTGTTTCACACTAAATTTAACATTTGACTAAACATAACTGTAAAGTAGGAAGAGTTCGCACCTGTGAATGACTCGATCAGAGACGTTGTTAACCAGCTAGCCATCAAGGAGCTAATGGGCTACATTCCTCACGTTCTGTAAAGACAGTCACTTTGGTTGTAAAACCCACCGACGGAACTTTTTTGTGCTTCGGCCTGTTACTTGAAAGTAAAAATAGCATTCGGCAGTTATTTATGTAGGCCACTGCAGTGTTCCTGCTGAATGATTCATCGGGCTAACGCTAGAGAGCCGCGGCAGCGCCCCACCACGCGCACACCTCTGCTCGCCTCAACTTCCACCCCGGGTCCGGGAAATGAATCACAACCATTGTGTTATTAGATTAGTGCGTGACGGCTCCGATTAGTGAGGCAGCATCTTCACCACACCATCAATACACATGGCATTAATGTCGGTAATTAACAGGCAATCTTGACTCTCTCTCCATGTGCTCGGCCATCAGTGAACCGGAGAAACACGCTATGAAATCTCTGCATGTTTGAAGACACGTCACTTGTTCCTCACGCTAATGGCGACCCGCTCCATTTTCACCAGCAGACAAATGTGCAGGAGCACGGATGGCTGAGCTACAGAACTTCCTCTTCAATGACTCACATTTGCACGTGCATCCATCAAGCTACAGTCATAAGTTGCATTTAACAGCGACCACTGTAAGTCACAAACAGAACAATAACATGACTTATAGTTTACGATCTTTTGATTTATCTTTATGTTCAACTGGAAAAACATCAGCAGCCTTTTTACAGTTTTTTATTTCCTTTCTAGCATCACTCCACTGCCAGAAACCTCTGAAGCTCAGGGACGCAGCGGAGTCCTCCTTGGTCCATTTCCCATCAGCACCTGCAGTGTTCTGTAGAGTCAGCAGTAATGTCGGGAACCCAGCGCTTCCCTGGTGGTTACCACAGGAACACTTCCATTATCTCAAAGTCCTTCATCCCCAGGTCACCTCATCTGCACTCGCAGCTGCATCATGGAGGCAGCTGACTGTTCGAGCGGAGCGATGACCTCTGCATTAGGTTAAATGATGAAGCTACTGAAGGGCACTGTACACTTGAAAATGGTACCTTTAACAATATATACGCCAAATCAATACAAAGTAAACATGTGCCATTGTTTTTCAACTTGTACTTCGTTTTTAAATGTGCTTCTTCTATAGCCTTTTACAGAGAAACTGCATGTTTTTGGCCAGTAGGAGCTTCAGGATCAGCTAAAGGAGGACCCAGTCACATTGCTGTTTCCGTCCCAATTTAGCTACAACGTCATCCTATAAGAGAATCTTTATGTCTGGGGTGTGTGAAGAGGGAATTCCTTCCAGGGACAAGAATCATAAATGTCAAACGTGTTCAATATTTAGGGTCAAATGTGTGCGGAAAGCTGATAGCTCCCAATGGAATGTGGCCAGGCGCTTGCTGACAGAGGAACAGACGAACAGAACATTGAAGAAATGACAATATAAAGGCTGGTTTTTAATCATGACAAGTTAACCTCAATCCAATATGCAGCTGTCCTCAACCCGTCCGTTTCTTCAGAGGCCTGGACAGAACTGGATTTCCGCAGGTTCCAGTCATTAAATTATAGTGCTTTTTTGGGGGGATTTTTCCATTAAAAAACACCTTAACCCACCGTCATCCTGTACGCTGCCATGAAGCATGTTGTGTTTTCCGCTGGTAGTTATACTTCCCTTTTTTTTATCACTTATGATCAAGTAAGATTTCCGTCTTGGAAGACACGCATCTTGATCAGTGCAGGGAATCAATCCTTCTGTTTGTGGTGAGATTTTAGGGCTGCTGTGTGTGGCGCTTTAAGAGGAGATTTAAAAAATAATTTATTATAAGCCAGCAAGATGCAGCTGTTAAGAGTGGACCATACTTAGAATTGAAATAAATTCATAACGGTCATCTGTTACTGGGCCCATCTTCCAGTTTAGCCGACTTTTGAGGCGTCTATATCCCAAAATTAAAACAAGTATGTGAGTTAAGTTGGCAGTGACTGAGTATAGGGATTGTTTCCTGTTGTTTTTAAGATTCTGCTTGACTCAGTTTCACTGAACACACTGAAATCCGACAGAAACAAATACAACCAGGAACACAGGGAATCTTTAAAAGATGACTGCATAACACAAGGCTGGTTTAAAACGCTTCAGAGAAATACAGCCCAAATGACGACAACATGCCTAAAAAAAGACTGGCACAAATCAGCTTGGCATGAAAGTGAAAGTAGAGTGTAATAGAGAGGGGTTAGAAAAAGTTCCATAGTGCAATGTTTCACCAAATCTCCATCTGGTATGATCAAATTTAAGGAAGCAGCCTTAAGATGAAATAATAGTTGGAACAGAACATGTTTTTACTGGTTTACAGAACCTGTGTTTAGGGTCGTGTTTCTGAAAGAGACGCACAAAAGTAAAGCTTGCACAGAGTATTTTTGACTCAGGATGTTGCTCACTGTGTTGCATAAGGATATTGCACCAGAAGTCGACTGCAGTACAAGAGAATTCTAACACTAACCCACTTTGTCACGTCCATCATCCACCTCTCACAGCAAGCATGCCGTTATTGCACCCAATTTCATGAGGGAGTCCGTCACAGCTATTTGATCACCAGATGTGGAACTTTCCATCAGGAGTCTAAATTAAAAAAAATGTGGGAGCAGTTGAGGGTTCATGCAGAGGTTCTGTCTGTGATGTAAAAGAGGCAACAATGTCCTTGATACATCCTGCGCCGCTCACTCCAACAGATGAGATCATCCGTTCTGCACAGGAGGTGCAGCAAAGAACACGATGATGAAGTTTGCCACCAACGTTCCTCTCGATTGAACCACTTACCACGGCCCACACCACTGCACATCCCATTACCGTGGAACTACTATTTTCAGCTGACACATTTCCCTCTAAGTTATGAAACCACCTGCTCACCGTTCTTGCTGACACTCCTATAGTTGGGAGAAGATGTGGGTATGAGACCCGGTGCGGTCTTAATCCTGACCACCCTGTACAAACCAACAATCTTTTTTTTCTTGTCACCAAGCCAGTTTAAATCCATTTCAACACTGTTTTCTTCACTATCGTCGGAGGTTAATTAGTTATTGCATGCTCCAGTGAGTCCCACTGAATGACATTGGCGTAAGTTGCCCGACCAGACGCTGCCGAAGGGCTTGTGGTCCACATTCACATGACCGTCAGAGCATGAAGGGTGTTGATGGCTGCAGTTTGAGCTCCAAGTCTGAGAAGTCACAACTGTGTTTCGTGGGATTCCAAAAGTTACAAGCCCTCACTGAGAGCGCTTCTACATAAACAAGTGTTCTTCATGTTGGTGGAGCAACTAAGAGGGTCACAAATATATCAGCGTTCAAGTGTGAAGAATAAATGGTTCGGACGCAGTGGACCAAGAATATTGGTGATGAGTTCTTTGGTGATACGAATAGTACAGGTCTGACTTCATAGGAAGATTGCAGTGGGTAAAGAGTGGGAGATTGACTCGCAGTGGCAACCCCTGATATTGCACTGTGAAATAACCAACCCCTCCATCCCCATCTCTCCACACAGGCCCAAAACTTATTGATGAACCACATCTTCTTCTTCTTCTTGTCCTTTCGGCTTCTCCCTTCAGAGGTCGCCACAGTGGATCATCTTCCTCCATCTCACCAACATAGCAATTGTGAAATAAAACTATAAACTAAAAAAAAACTTTAAAAAATAGACAAAAAAAAAAAAAAAACTAAAGCGAGAACTAAATTTAGCCATACTTCGCTGAAGAGCTAGGTTTGACTATGATATCTAAAAGTTCCCTTCAGGGAAGCTACCTTATGTTGAGGCTCCTAATAGTCGCATTAGTGTCATCAGTTGGCAGAGCAAGTCAGATTAAATGGGAGAGATTGAATTCACCATTGATTTTTCTGTAGCCTCGTGTTACTGTAGCTCAAAAAAAGGTCACTAGAGTAGCGCTATAGAGTCAACACTGCGCAGACTGTTCACGCCCCCCAAATTTTTTTGGCATAAACTGAACTGTATTTCAATATTATAAAGCATTATATATATATATATATATAACATCAGCCGCATAACATCATAGCTCAGACACGAACTAAAATAGAACATGAAGAGGCAACAGAGTTTATTTTTCTACATGATTTTATTTGGTGGAAGAGGAAAGAGGAAACTGTAGAAATTGTAAATGTTCCTCGGAAAAATGATAATGCCAAACAAAACAGTGCTATTGATAAAGCATACCTCTACTGTATCTACTCCATGAACAGAGAAAAATGTTTTTCAACTGGAAAGCTGGTTCTGAGGAGCTGAGGTCAGAGAGTATCGTCACACAGTACAGGATACAACCCTAAGCTCCACATTTTTCTCATCTTCCAACTGCGTGTGATATAAACAATAAAGCATAATAATATAACAGGATAGTACAAAGTGCTAATATCCTCATGGATTAACATAAGGGGCACTTTTTCTTTTTCTCAACACATTGCACCTTTTCATCTTTTATCATGTCACTGGGTTATGAAGTGAACGGAAACCAATTTGTCAGGCAGCCATCTCTGAATGTCTCATCATACTGTTCCAGAATGGCTCCATCACCAACTGACCCAAGATGTCGGCTGCCTATTCAGGTGGCAGACCCTTTTTAAAATCGTCTCTCCAACTCGGAATTTGATGGGATGGAATGGATGGAGTACAAACTGTATTTGAGTTCCTCTTGCTCATATGGATACGATTTATTCGGTCTAGAATGTGAACTCAAAAGGTGATATAGCTGCAATTTTAGTAGCCCCACATCTGAATATGGAAATCAAATGAGCATGTAAATTTGACTTTCAAATGGAGTTGGACAAATCCCAAGCAGAGGTCGGATACCATCTGTTCTCAAGTCGGTAGTGCAGGTCTGCCCAGTCTTCCAAAGAAAGTCAACTAAGTACAAGGCAAAGTATAAATATTTAAATCAATAAATATCAAATTTTTACAATTTGTAAGATCCATATTTTGTTTGTTTTAAATGCCCTTTTCCTAGCTGTCAGCTGTGTGGCAGCAGCTGAATTTTCCCTTTTAATTTTTTTATTTTTCTTGTTTCCTTGATTGACATTTGTTATTATGCATCTGCCTTTGATCTGGATATAGAATAGAATAGCCTTTATTGTCATTATACACTGTCAGATGTCATGTTTGTCAATATTGCCACAACCCTCTCAATACTCTTGACTTGATAATGAAACTAAAACAATTCTGGGACTAACAAACTCAGACCTGATATCGTTTCATATTCCACTCCTCGTGGCTGCCAACTTTCTGGAACATCCCACCTCTACTTAAAAAAAAAATCTCTTAGGTCCTGCTTCTAACAACTTTCTGCAAAATAAAAAAATATATATATATCTCCCAAAACTTTTCCCTCCCACCTACAACCAGTCCAAATATTCAACAAACTTGCAAACATTCAGTTGCACATAACCGCGCCTTAACATAAGCTTCACATGCCAGTCAGTAGCTCATATGTCTAAAAGACATGCTGCTGTTGGTGAAAACAGACAGTTGGGAGATTCAGCTGTCCATCTGTTGTCCAATAAACACATAATTCTCCCTTAAAATCCGAGTTACAGTTTGACAGCGGACAAGCTGCCACTTGAGTGAGGGCGGACGTTTTCTTCTCTGCCTGAGAACTCACGACTGTGATGTGGCTTCACCAGCCAGAGGCACGAACTACGAGTCACAGACATGGAGTAGAAAGAGCAGCGACACCTCAGAGGGAGTCTGTGCAGATGTGTTGCTTTTCCAACTCCAGCTTTCTTCACAAGGGAAGAAACGAGACCTCTCTGTCTGGAAACGTCAGTGCAGCAACACTGGAAATCTCAGGACTGTCTGAGAAATGGATTTTTAGAAAGAACAACATCCTATTCCACTATTAACCCTGCAATACTGTGAGAGACGAATGCCACCCCAAAGACATGAATCCGAGACACAAAAGATACAATGTGGTTTATGCAGGTCTGAATTTCTACAGTGGGGAGTTGAAACAAGGTCTTCAAGAAGAGCCACGTCATTGGGACGAGAAGACGGATGGTGTGAATAAGGGGTGGGTGAAGGAGTTTCACAGCAAAAAATGACACTGACACTTACCAAAAACATTAATGATACAAAACAAAAATGAGCATTAAAAAAATGACAAGTCACAAGCTGTCAAACAACACAAGACAAATAGATAAATACCCATAATATATGAACATATATCATGATAAAACAAATAAATAAAAAAAATATACCTAGTTATACGTAAGTAGATACTATATAGATAATATTAAACATATAAATAAAAATGTGTAGTTTTGTTTCTTCTTTTAAAGAGAACACTATTAAAAAGCAAACAATAATGACTAATATCTACCTTTTTACATTTGAAAGATCATTGTCATGATTATAAAAAAAAAGAAAACCATATTGTTAGAGTTTTTTCCTCCCCCCTTTGAGCCATATTAGTCGGCTTGCGCCATTATGTCTTTGTTCTCCAGCCTTTTTACAGCCAGCTTCTCTTTGTACTTTCACACAATGACACCAGTGAGTCAGCGCTGAAGAAGCCTGTTGGAATAAAGGTGAACATTTCATCGCTGTGAATGAACTGGTGGTTTTAACACACTGCAACTCTGAGATAGTGAGATCTGACAGCTACTCACTTTCATCTAATACATCACAGTCATCCTCCACAGTCAGGGGCCTCCAGTGCGCCGCTTCTCCTTGGACTCCTGCCCGCGGAGCCGTTAAATATTAGCCTGCGTTGTCATTAAAGCGGACATGGCTGCATTCTCTATGCAGCAGCAGGTCACATCAGGGTACAGGCTTTTTACAACAGTTACAACTGTCTTCATTAAACCTTCATAAATTATTCAAAGGGAGAAGTATCATGGAGATATTTGCTGGTTTAGCTACACATTATCTGCGTTAAGTGGGGATGCGTGTGTTACTGTCAGCAACCGCACGCACCCACACATTGGAATGAATTATTTCCACAGCTCTGACCTCCACATTTGCAACCTTTGATGACCTCACAGGATTCACTCAGATTCCACAGATTCTAATTGAAGAAATGTGTAAAAAAGAAAACTCTCCAGACCTGAGAAATGGAATCATGCATGAATAGCATGCTTCCTCAGTTGTCAACAGAAATAACCATAAGAGTTTGAGACAGCAAGGAGGTTGTCAAGGAACCAGTTCCACATGACTTTATAAAACAACCTCCATGATTCATGGATTGTGTTGCAAAAAAAAGTGGATTTCCTGACTGGGAATCAAACCAGGCGCTGAGCCAGAGACATGGACTTGGCAGTATTTCCAAGCTACGAAAATCATGGGCTATCATCTAAGGCCCTGGCAAAAAGGTCAACATATTTTGCCTGTCTCACCGTGGTCACATGGATTTTTTAAAATTAATTTCTCTATTATTCTCAATCCAAAATAGCGTTCAGTGCTTCACTCTTATGACATGAAAATATGAGATGGGTTCATTTGACAATCCACTATCCCAAGTCATGAACACCAAAGTTATGAGATCCAAAAAGCTTTTACTGAACATCATATGTAACTTATAAACGTTGACAACTGCTGGACTGAAGGTTATGTGGTGATAAATGCTGGTCTGAAGTGCACACCAGCGAGCAGCCATTGCACTAAAAGTTCAACTAGATGCATCTGGACAGTCAACGCTGGCTGCGCTAGTTGTCTGTCTCTCTTTAACTTAAACAGCAAAGCCATGAAAACAACAAAGGGTTCAATGCTCACGTGATGTTAGCATGTGTTGGTGTAACTTAAACGCACAGTTGGAGCCTACTGACCCGCATGAATGGGTCATATCTGCTTGTGTTGTCATCCCGAGTCCCGACACCAAACCGAACACACAGTACAGTATATTCACACACATTTATTCTGTGCTGCAAACTAAATCCAGAACTGAAATGGTTTAATTTCAATAAACAGGTAGTTTGTTTTGTATTCAGTTTGATATTGGTCTTGTGCTTGCTGTGATGCCTCCACCTGGTTTTATCACCTGTGATTTGAGGCATTTCTGGCCAGGAGGACAAGATTCTGGACCGGTGGTGAGGCAACAATCTTTGTGTGTGGTGAGTAGAGATGAGACACACGTGTGGGGTCATTGAGAGATGGAAAATCGCTTCCTTGTGTGTGTCCACCTTTAGTCTCTGTATGCTCTGGTCTTGGTCTGGGTCAGGTGACCTTGACTACAACACTGTAGAATAAAAACAGCCAACAGACAGATAGATAGATACAGATAATATCAGTGTCATGGATGTTTTGAAGACTAGTCGAGGTCATGCGATATACCCTCTGTACTGTACCACTTTGGTCAACAACCCTACTGCAGTACTACATAACAGTCATTCATTCCAGTGCACACAGTTGCTCTTTCTCTATCCTGGTGTTCAGGGATGGTGTGAACAATCGCACACAGCAACCTGAAAAATGTACCTATATTTTTGTTAATGATTTTTGTTATCAACTCCCTTGAACCTCTGACGTCTGGAATAGATGGTGGGATACAGGCAGAACACAAAAACACGCATTACCGTGAGATTCTTCTTTGAAAGAGAGAGTGGCCGATTTCTCCCCAACACCAGCAAATGATCCAGCTGAGACTCATTAATTTGTCATTACTCATATAGACAAGACAAAACAGCATTGATTTCAGAGAGGACGCTCAAGTGGCAGGGTGGATTTGAATAATAATTTGTTGGGGGTAAACAGTATTGACCTGGTGGAGGCTCAATAACCGATTCACTGAGATTATTACGGTATTGACCAAGTGATGATTGGTGGGACACACTCAAATGTCTTTTATTGGAAATGCATTTAAGGGCCGTTGCCTTCAAGGACCTGTGACTCATTTAGACTCAGTGGACGGAGGGTGCGAACACAAAACAGTGTGACAAGATTGTCACATACCTACATCCATAGCTCCACTGTAATGTCCCATGAAACGGAAACAACAGCGACTGGCACTGAAGGAAAACCTGTGCGAAGAAGGATTCAGCTGAATTGCGATGAGGGTCGGGGGGGTGACGTGATGGCAATCGCGCTGAATAACTTTAGCTGGGTGACAAAGGAGAAGCTGAGACCTTCTGAGTGGATTTAGCCCCAGGAGGTTTAGCGTGCCACAAGAACGGCGGGTAGTGAGGCTCGCTGAATCACATGTGACAGCCGCTTCTCAACACCTTCTCAATTGCATATAAAGGTGCGGGAAAGGCGGCGGGATATCCCCAGGCGCAGACCACCAGAGGGAGGACAACACACGTCAGCTTTTTTGCCAACATTAAGCAGCTGCTGCAGCGATAAGCGTCGCACAAGGTTCTCATCGATAAATCTCAGCAGTGAAATGTCAGATGGGCCAGCAGACGGGGAACAATAGATACCTGGGATGGGTATTGAGCAGATGGGGATGGCAGGAATTCAGGATTGAAAATCTGGCCATTTATCAAGTTCTGACCTTTGGATCATGATGCGGTTCAGCGCATCACTGCACAATGATTTTGACCAGAGCAAACAGCTGTCACACGCTTTTTTTGATGGAGATGAAAGCAATGTTGAGTCATTCATCTTCAACTTGTCTGCACACGTCCCTTTCTGCAGACACCAGTGAATGTTGAGCTCCTCGTCCACTTTTGGATTTTAAGCCAAAAAAGCGTGTGTCAAAAAAGCGTTGTGTGTTCAAATCAAATAGTCAGCCGCACCCCCCACTTCACTATGGCAGCCTACTCCCTCTCTGGGTTTAAAACCACCGGTAAAGGAAAGGCGAACTTTTACCAATAAGAAGTGAAAGACCCCTCAAAAAGCAGGACGCAAACTCCAATTTTAGAAATACGATTGACAACTGTGTGTGTAGGGATGCGAATTGATAAGAACGATTCTATTCTTTAGCAATTCTCAATGGGAGAAAAAGGAAGATAAACAGCTCAATTACTATCATTTTGGAGTTTAGCATTTCCATTTATAATACCACTAACCGGTTTGTAACAGTTCCCAGTTTTTAAAGAGTCAAATCAGGATCAAATATAATGTTTTAAAACTTCATGATCAGCGTACTGTGTTGCAGACATGACAAGGAAACTTGTTGTGAAAGTAGAGTCAGACTTTACAGCTGGGAACCGATGAGAGGAACCAAAATTTGCATTTTTTAACAATTCCATAGAATCTGACAATTTTGAACTGGTTCTTATTTGGAACTGTTTGTCGATGCAAATCCCAATGCTTGTGTGTGATCTGAAGCATGGCAACTCATCCTCACTCCCATGGCGTCATGTATTGACGTTGAGAAGGTGGACTTTTGGCCTTCAGCATAAAATGTTTCACATGGTTCTGTTTCAATGGACTGACAGAATGTTTTCCTTCCATAGCATTCCAAGCGGGGCGGTGTGGATCATGTGTTGCACACTGGTGCATGCTGCATCATGCGCAGGGGGAGAGATAAACATGTTTCACTTCCATATAACTCCATGTGCTCGGGCGTCGCGGAACGCGAGGATCACCGGAATGCGTGGCTCTCTCTAGTGACGGTACTGAAAGTCACTGTAACAAAAGTGCACGGCCATTTGGAGTGCCATCCCATCGCTTACCCTAACCCCAACCTATGTCTTTTTTTCCCGTGTCACGCTGCCAATGTATTAATCTGTGATGCTGAAGGCTGCCTTTTTCCTTTTTTCTCAGTATAAGATGCAAAACATCAATACTGTATATGACACCATGGGAGTGAGGATGTGTTGGGCATGGCAGTCTTACAATAAAAATAAGCGTTGAACTGCACATCAATATTCATAGCATCTTCTCCTGACACGGAGAGGGCCAAGCTACAGACTGCACTCCAAAAACAACAGCACAGGCAACACTGCCTTAGGCAGCACACATCGGCAGTTGTCAAGTGGGCTTCTTCATCCGTGGCTGACGCAGAAGTCAGCCTTCACTGTTAAATGTTGACGCAACAGCATTCTACTGAATCAAGTATTCAGCCTCCTGGGACATTCCCAGACGCTGTAGGATGGGCTTCACTGTTCACTGGAGTCCCGATCTTGCACAGAAACATGAAGTCAATTGGTATATTAAGTTCCTCATGGATCCATGAGCCAAAAAATTAGCATCATTCAAGCATAAACTAGATACTATATATACCAAGTTGCATCAAGAGGGAAGTCAAACATCAGAGGTTCTGATCGATGCAATGGAAGGTTGACTTTTGCGACGACATTGGGTGTAAAAGTCAGCTTGACAACCATCATGTGGCGGCCTTAGGATGTGTGATGACAGATGTCTCCCACTGACGCACCATTTAAAGTTGCCTATAATCTGGCCATGCATAAAAAGCCCTCCTTTAATGGCGCAGTTATTAAAGATCATAAAAACGATGTAATTAAAAAGTCGATCCCTTCAGTTTATATTTTGCTTGTGTGTGGATAGATGTTCCCAAAGCAGGTGGAAGTGACTCAAACCCAAAAGAAAAAATACAGTCTATTATTTGCATTACATAATAATAATAATTTTAAAAATACACATACAGTGTAAAGCCTGTTGAGCACACACGTTTTGTCTTAGCAGCTGATAACAGCAAAATAAACTGCCTGTTGTCGCAAATATTTACAGTCTTACAGAGAAATACAGACACAATCGAAGCCAAATCCTCCAAAAGCTCTAAATTAGATAAAAGAAAATCTCATTTTTGCAGCAAATCCTCGTGATCAATCTCTCAGTCTGTTATCCACTCCCATTGTCTGGGGTCTATTTTGCTCCATCCGTCCACAATCCTAGGCCTGTGACTTCTCTTGCTGCTTCATCGCACAGCATCCCTGCTCTCTGTCTCGCCTCCAGTCAGCGCCGGGAATGAGATGGCACGGTGAAGATAGTGGAAAAATGTCACAGGGGAGTGAAATATTGATGGACAGAAAGGCCCCGGCTCCTCTGCGTTCAGCCTCTGGCGTGAAGTGAGAGTAACGCAGTCGATGGGCGACGAAGAGGAACACCAAAACAAACACACTAATCCCGAGGAAAAGCGAAAGCAGAGAGAGAAGGAAAAAAAAGCGTGGTTTTGGACCACAATGCCATCCATTCTCTTCCTCCGAGGTATTGTTATCTTCTGCTCCCTTCCGAGTCGACCATAATCAGATTCACGCGCTCTTCCCTGGCTATGGTTTATTTTCAGCTGAGCCCCTGCAGGCTCGCCACAAGATCCCGTTCTGGCAAATCAAGACTCAATACGACGGAAACAAATGGAGGAAAAATAAATACAAAATCTGCATAACAAGTCGAGGGTGAAACAGGGGTGAGACAGGAACAATTTAGTCCTCATTTGACTTGCAGACAGTGACTCTTGTTTTCGGTTTACAGTCAATGATATGAGTGGGAAGAGGGTAAAATACATCAAATAATAATAAAGTAATACAAAACAACAACTAATGGAAATGACTGTAAGTCATTAAAATGCTATAAAATATTACAAAATTACCGGGAAATAAACTCAAGCAGCACAGAATTATCTGAAAACAAACCCAGTCTTGCTATCGCACATGAAACCTAATAGCTGCCGTGAAACCTTATGAATCCAAGTCATAACACGTCAAAAGAGATTTGTCAAGAATAAATTAGCCAACGTGAAGTCATGAATTGATCAGAGACGAAATCCGAAATAAACAGAAAATGAGCCGGGGAAAAAAACAATGACAAGAAAAGCACAAAAACATTCAATAAAACAAAATAAGTTTCATTGTCAAAATATACTGATCAGTGACTTGAATTTACTTCTATCCCAAACTAAAGGTGAAAAAGAAGTTTTGTCTTTGTCTAACTCGATCTGCAAGCTACAGCCTTTCCATATAGTGATGTCAAAGTGGAATATATTGCTGAAAAAACAACTCCTTAAAGTCAGCCTAAAGTAAATGTGCTGATCAGATTTATTTCCATGCCAATATATTGATATAATATTGACATTGCTCCTCACATTCAATATTATTTATTACGATTATATATTGACAGAAGCTATTCTTGCACCTTGTTGTTGCACATAAACTGCTTTGTTTATGCACAAAGCTGGGAAGGAAAAACCTTAAACCTGTCCAGATGTTTTTTAATGCCTACCACTCATATACTATTTTGACAAATACATAATTCAATGGCTGTTATGAACAATGAAAACTTAAAAAAACACTAGTGAAAACTATCAAATCGCACCGTAATCACAATGAATCAAAACAAAAATCAAATCGGACAAGAGCATGTCGTCCCAGGACTAGTCAGAAATATCACGTTCACAAAACAGTCAGAGCTTGAAACACTGTATCATCAAGATCTCAGCCTCAGTGCTGTAACGTAAACACAAACACCTCCTTGTATTTATCCCATTAGACCTGAACAGCGACTGCTTTATCTTAGTAACTGGAAACGACACATCTGGGGCGAGATAACATCACTGTGAGAGTGTGTATCTCGACAGAAACCTCTCCTTGGCGCAGAACACTTTTGAGTATTTTCAACATTTCCGAACCAAGTCTGGAGCTCCAGTGTACAAACTCTCAGAGCAATCCACATTCATCTCCCCTGGCATAGCAGCACAGAAAGTAAGCAACGGTGTCTGTTGGTGCATTTGTGATCCTCGGTTACAAAGAGTGAGAGAGATGTCACCCTTCTGTTTTTGAACAAAAAGCTACTTGTTTTCTCCTCTGAACTCAGATGAGTGGAAGTCTGGTTGTGGCAGAAATAAACGCATCGCGGGTGTGACAACCCATGAAAGATGCAATAAGCAAATACAGCTCAGCAGGAAAGCGCGTCGCAACATCAGTGAGTCACTCCTGTGGCAAACAGCGTCTATTGAAGAAGTCATTAAGGCTGTTGACTGTGTTTATCACTCACCATTGATCCAGCTGGCCTCGGGGTCGTGGACCACAAAGTCGGGTTTGAAGAGATCCTCCACGGTCAGTTTGGTGTCACTTCCTGCCTGAGTATCAGCTGAAAATTGGATTAAAGGAAGTTAATATCAAGAACCACCCGAGCGCCTCTTTCACACTACATCAATGTGATGTTCCACCTTTCCAGTTCGGTCGTTTGAAGCAACACAATCCAAGTGCTCACCTTAGCTCAGCCATGAATATATCTCTTTATATGGCACTTAAAATGATGGAAAATTCTCTTCTTTAAGACTTTTCTTCTTTTTAACACCCCATACATTTGTACAAGAAGTGACCAAACGGCGCCTCGCCCGGTAGAGGGATCCCAAAACACTTACAAGCTTGGGTGAAGATGAATTTTCCAGTGCTGTGATGGATGAAAGTGACTAAATGAAGAACATATTAACTACTACGTTGTGTGCCTAAACGTCAATATCTTAGAGGCAGATTCTTACAAAGCCTTCCTGGTTTGCGTCTACAACTTACATCCAAGCACATTACATTTTTTATGAGATCTGGAATTTAAATGGGGAACTACTTCCCAGTTTGAGTTATCACTTGTCTAAATAAATGACATGCCACTTTGCACCTGTAAAAGACACATTCACTTAGCAAACTGACAGTCACACAGCCCCTCGATAGTTTACTCTACCTATATGCAATTGCTCACCATATGTTTAAAAGGCACTCCTTTAACATTTTAAACTTTATCAGCAGATTCAGTACATTCTCACTCCTAATACGTGAGCTCCAGAGTGACGCCAAAGTCAGGAGTTTCATGACACAGTATTGAACGGCTGATGAGGCTTCATAAAACTGTGTCCTGATTTTCAGATGCCACTAGATGGCACTATGTGTCATCAATGTTCGGACTTCATTTTTAAATCTTGGTACCATCTAGTGGCCCCTGAAATTCTGACTGTTTCATCAACCATGCAATACTGTTTCATGATACCTTGTCTCCCCATCACTACCTTGCTCATTGCAAGTTGGGGTATTAAGCATTCCACTGAAGCATGAGCTGTTTCATCTGTGGTGCCTACTATGGGTGTCGCTTGGAACACAAGGTGGAGGGGGGTAGTTTGGACCCCATTGGAGCACATCAACAGGTCTTTGATGTGATCATTGTACACATTTGAAATTGGTTGCTATTTAGCGTTGTGGGACCGAGAATATGTTGTCTGATTGTTGAGTTCCTGTTTTATTTTGTATGTATTTTTCAACTGCCTATACCTCTTTTTTCCTATCAGGTCAGTGTTTTACGATATGCTTTCTCAACTGTTGAGAGTTTCATCAAAGACACATCCTGTTCAGACGGCCCCTGTTTGTACATTTCTAGACAGACTTAAGGAATATTTTGACTACACCCCTCAACAGAATGGAATAGCTCCATTTTGTTGAATATTCGAGGATATTTCTTCCACACCTGGGCTAACTTAAGTGTACCAGAATGTCCGAGGCGACATTTGTATGTATAAACCATCACACACTATTCCTCCCCAACAAAGAGTGCAACCTACATGTTTCCCTTTCAGTTGTAAAAAACAATTTAAAGACGCCTTCTGACGGAGTTACACCACCTCATGAGCAACTTGTTCTTCACGATTGTCTGTTTTCCATATTTAACGACCAGAGAGGCAGGTGGGTGAAACCGACACACATGGACGAACAGATATCCAATATTCATTATGACCATCATCATTGGTCTGGTGCGCTTTGGAGCCATTCCCCAGCAAAATGTGTCATTTTTAATTATGAAACAGCGATGCAGGCGGCGCCAGAGTTAAGCCCCTTCTGAACGGGGCAGCTGGCGATTCCGAGCGGAAAGCGAAGGCCGTGTCGCTCTGAATGTCAGCCATGTTGGCGGAGCTTGATAACTGCAGACAGCATGTTTGTTTATGGATGCCGTGAGAGTCTAACCAGCCGTGGCGCCCACCATCGAATGTCTTGGGAACGCCGCAGTGTCTGAGGTCTATGAGAGCGAGGTGATGATTCTGTGAGGCTGTAAAGTCAAGCCAAGAAGTTGTTTTGCTTCGCTTTTAGTTTTTTTACTTACTGCTGCAAAAAGAAACCCAAAGGTCAAGTGAACAAGAGAAAGCTAATTATAACCGTGTATTCGTCTTGCTCCCTCCTCTTGCTGGTTATGAGTGATTACAGCAGATGTGTACATTTGTTTCGAAATGAGCAACGGATATAAAGTAGCGCTCTCTTTGTTTCGCTTCTCATACAATGCTCAATAGAGAACAACTTCATTTGTTGTCACAAAAGTTTGGATTAATGTGACAAATTATTCTTATTGCGAATGGCAGTAATAACAAGCTATTTACGCATACATCATGATTTTTTATATATATTATATATCAACATTTCTTCCCAGAATCAAGCTTATTTATTATTTTTCACATTGTGATGTGGGTCGTGTCAGTTTCTGAGAAGAGAGGAGGCGAGCTGGACTCTTGAATGAATCACAATCTAACTCAGTAACATGTTCATCTGAGCAGCCAATGAGAAATTGTATCATATTTGAGGCAAACTTTTATTTTCAAACCTGCTGAGCATTCCTCTGACAACGCAGACACTCAATCACAGAAATGATATAGCCCCACAATTTCAATGTCGGAAAGGATTCTTACACCTTGTCATTGCACGTAAAGTGCTTCGGTTATTTATTCAGAGTAAATCACGCAGTCACTAGCATGACTGACCCATTTTCAGAAACTCTGTTCAGCTTCTCTTAGAAGGTCACATATACGAATGCCTCGACATCTTAGATACATTAAGCCTATAAAAAAGAACAAGGCAAAGTGTTACCTGGTGTGAGGAGGATGACTGACATGGTGATGAGGGAGCAGACCACCAATATGACCAGCAGAGCGATCGCAATCCCCTTCCAGTTCCTCTGTGGAGGACTCACTCCGCCCAGATCCTGGACAGAGGGAAGCAAATCAGAGGTCATAGAGAGCACTGACAAACAAAAGAGTTTTCATTTTCAGACTCAAAGTTCTCAGTATGTATCAGAGGTCCACCAATATTACCAGGAACCAACTAGTCAGCTAAACACACTTAGATTTTCTTTGCGCTAAATCCTCGGTCCCCAGGGGCCGTGGGAGCATCCAGGAACCTTCAAAGTGGGGTCATATGAATGCTAAACATCTGGGTCTTTGTTCTGAACAGGATTAGCACTCACCCTTTTCTTCTCAAAATTAAGATGCGAACTGCGTGACTCCAAGTCCCCGAGCTCAGTTGTTTCAGAAGTACAATATAAATGCAGTCATTTCATATTTGATAAGAGCTGCTGTGCTGCAATACTGCAGTTAGGTTTTCTGCAACCACAGTGAAAAGGATTCAAAGTCAAAAGAGCTGTAAATGGTTTTGAATTCAATTTCAGATTTTTGTTAATCATTTGTAGTGTAACACAGAGTCTGTTATTCTGACATAAATTGACTGCCATGATTTTTTTTCCTGGTTGTATGTGATGCTACATATACCAAGTGACATTATCCTATATATTTAGTGTGAAAGGAGCGCCATCCCATGGCTTAACTCCCACCGCTGTTGACAATGCCAGGAAATGTTACACAGTACAGCACATTTGCTGAAGCGATGCAGAAGGTACTTGATCAAATAGTTTTATTATTGCGCCTCATCTTAGCTCCAATCTCAGCCCTGTATTTCACTAAAACAGTCGCGACACGACACGCGACAACATCCGGGTTGCTCACTTGTGAAGGATGGCCCTCTTAAAAAAGAAAGCGCTTCATGTGTGAGAGATAAACGCCACAGTGGAAATGCATTAACGTGGACTGGAGGACGCAGCCATCTGAGCGACCGCAGAGCAGACTGATGTCATCTCGCTGAGTTCTGGTCGTCTTTGAGAGCTTTCTACCACATCTGCTCCAGAAGATAAGGGGATGGTGCAGAGTGATTCTTCTCTTTGCAGCCGCTAAGGTTAAGATAACCAGAAAAACTCTACAGCCAGGCTAGGATCATTGCCGAAGCCACATACCCCCATATATTCTGCTTTCCCAGTCATTATTTCAGGTATTGATTCGGGTCTTGGCTGAGCAAGGGTCTGATTTTTCAAGGAGTTGACTGTGAATTTAACTTAGAGCCAGTGGTAGATTGGTAATTTCACTGTTAACCACACACATGTGCCTCACTCTGCTTGTAAATTGTGGGTCCAAAAGGAGATTTAAAAAAATATATTATGTATTTATACATTCCAGCAGTCAATTTGTCGATTTCTCTTAACCGAGGAACATGTTACATCTACTATCAATTTTGAGTCTGCCAGTGTGTTTCTTCCTACAACTGGCTCTTGAGTAACCTTTGTGTGAAAAATGCCTGGCTCTTGATTCTATATTCTTAAAGAAATAAATCATGAAAATTCCCAGTATTTTGAGCCAAAGACAGGAGATTAAAAAAGAAAGTTCATCACACCTTTACGCCAATTACTATTTTTGGAGGTTAAAACGATGATTGAAAATCAAGTTTGTTTTCAATATTTACCAGGTGGAGTAAGGATTGACAATGACAGTGTAGCAAACATAAAAATGGACACTATAAAAACTGTGGTGAAGAAGAGAGTGCAGGCAGCGTTGAACAGTCAGAAACAAGTGTACGAAAGTGACACTTTCCAAGACAGAGACCTGCCATGATGTATGGTTTAGAGACAGTAGCTCAGACACAAGTACGGGAAGCAGGAGTTAGGAGTCAGAGTTGACGAGAATTCTTTGGCAGTGACTCCAAAATACCAGATTATGCCGAAAGGTCAGACCCAAATGTTTGAGAGGAAAGACCATGGGTGTTGGTGGTTGAGGGGCCAAGCAAACGAAGAAAAGGTTTGTGGATGCTGTAAAGGAGGACTTGAAGAGGATGGTTGCATGCCCTGATGGAAAGTGTTACTGTGAACTGTGAAAGCCTGTCAGTGTGTTCCGTCCGTGTGTTTGCGTGGTGCTCGACAAACCAATTCAAAAAAGGGTGAAATGTCACAATATAGTTGTAAAAATATATTTCACACAGTTTGTTGGATCACAGAGAGCTTGAAGAACATACACTGGCTCTGCACCACCACATTTGTTCAGGGATCCGACCGTTATTTTAGCCTTTGATTTTGTGTCGGCTGGGCATTGATTTCCAAAATGTCTTCATTTACTTGACATAAAAGGTGCAGGTCTGTGCAACAGTGGGATGCTGGGGTTATAAATAAAGTCCTGGCAGGCGGCATCGTTGGGATGGGGAAAACCTGCACCTTTATTTCTCTCTGTCGGTAAACAACCAAAGCAGCATTGCTGTGTTTACGATTCAATATTTCTATATAAATATCACCAATTCACCTATCGTTGTTTTCATGCTCCGCAGAGCGCAAACGTGGGCTGTCCCTACTTGATTTCGGCTGTGTGGCTTACTAAACAGTTTGTGTTGTTGTGTAGTTTCCCAAAAAGGTTCATAAATCTTACAAATGTCACGGCGAAATGTCAGAAAGTAACAGAAGCCGCTCCCTCCTGAGACTTTGAGCTGGAAAGTGCTCGAATAATATTGACTGACCAGCAGAAGAAGGAGAGGAAAGAGGGGAAAAAGACTCAACATCCTCAAGAGGAGGTAATGGTGTTTTTTTTTTTGGCTTGTTTTTTTTTTTTCATTCAAACACATGCGAAATAAATAAATATTGAGTGCACAAAAATGCCTACTTGGTGGACAAGCCTACAGCTTCCTTAAAATAAATAAAAAATGAAAATAAAAACTGAAATTGACTTGGAAATAAGTGACAAAAGCGATAGCAGACTAGTTCATCCCGTCTTCAGTACCAGTAAATAATTCTTTGCATACAACACGTTCCTATACTTCCGGACAGATGGAAGACTTCCCCAAGTCTTGAACACTGTGGCCCGTTGTTTCATTGAACACCAACTGATTAAAAACTACAATTCCCTTGAGACGAACTTAATGAGGCTCAGTTGTTGCCGCGCGCAAATGTTTTATCCATGTTTGATCAAAAATAACAAGCATCGTGAGCATATGGTTGAGACATAAGGCACTATAGGGTCCTTTCAGACGCTTTTATCACACATTTTATTGCATGTTATGCGCACACTAGCTTTATTAAATCCACGTCTGGGTTCTTGTGTTGAAGCACAGCGCTGCCCCATCACGGGTGTTTCAACTAAAGCCCAGCATGGAGAGAGCCGTAAAATATTGACCTGCCTCACCTGAAATTATTTCACCACAATGTAATTCAACGGCAGAGCTAAACACATAAAAGTGCACTTGTTCTTGGGGAGTCAAAGTTACAACATGAACAAGAATGGATTCTTAACCTAAAGTTAGCCAGAGAATCGAGTCCTGAACAACGGAAGTAAGTAACTTTAGGTGATGGATAAGCCTTTGCTTGCTCAAGGAAAATAAGTATCTTGACAAGATGCCATTTTATCAGTCACGTGATTGAACAGATCCTTCTTGGCTGCCTCCCTTTTTGAACCAGGAATTCAAATTTAACCTGTGATTCTGGGCCACAGATCCAGAGAACCATGAGCAACTTTGTTTCCCCAGACCATGAAGAACATCTGAGAGGCTGTTCACACCAGCGTGGTGCGGAACCCTGTGCCGTTGTGGCTTCTCTGAACCTTGGTGCGTTCAATCGCACCATACTGCAGAAGCAAAGTTGGGGAGACGGGATAAAGTGTCACTCAGGTGGGAGTTAAACAACGCCACAGCAAAGTTTATATTCTGGAAGTGACTGATGCTTCATCGTGCATGCAAAGACATTTAATGATGAGGAGACACAGTAGTTATCCTCAAATGCATCCCGTATGTAACAAGTACTACACGCCCACCGATGATGTCATGATGCACAACCTCAAACCTGCTGTGGTTCCACTATTCAGGTTCCGAACCAGTATTTTTTTCTGTCTAAACATCCCTCAAAATTATATTCAGGAGCTGGAACCTGTGTGAAAGGCCTCATGGTGAACATCGAAATAGCCGTAACCTACTTTCACAATTGAGTCTGCAATCCCAAGACATCATTGGCCAATTTAGCGCTGTTGTTGGGAACTTTTGAGGCCAGGGGAAAAGCACCTGAGACATTGTTAACTCCAACCATTGTTTGAATCTTCAACCTTAAGGCGCCATTTCAACATGTTGCTCTATTACTATTGTCATCATTCAAAACCAACGATATGAAGACCAACGATATGAAACTCTTTGTCAGAGAAATGGCATCATCAGGTTTGTTGCTACTGCTCAAACCCTGTCCATGATAATGCCTCAAAAAAATCTCACAGACATTCAGGTTTTACTCCCAGCCTTTCGCCTCAGTCGTGATTAGAAGGCTCTTTTAATGAAACTGACAGCAACTGTAATTCTACCCGGCTCCCTCCAGAGCAAACACCATCACACCGAGTCAATACGATCAATTATTCAGAAGGTCAATAAGGCAGCCAGGAATAACTGGACACCGGTGGTTGAGGGAAGTTTGGAGGCTGGGGACGGCTACAGTCTTTGAAGCTATAGGACTGAAGGAAGTCTTGAGGATAGAGTTGGTGGAACGAGCCAAGTATTTCATCACTCTTGTTTGGAGATAAAGATCAGCATCATCAACCTATGGTGCAACATAAAGCACCAGTGGTCATGACCAGAAGCAGGAGACTGTTTGCAGTCATGTTGACAGAGTCCGGACCAGACTTTGAGGACCTGTGACAGCATTGAGACCAAGACTAAAGCGAATAGAGACCTACAATGTTGCAATGAAAGCATTTCAGTTCTTGATTTACTTTGAGCAAAATGGCAAAAAAATATTGTTTTGCAGTTAGAAATAAATTGCAAAGATGACTAATAGACTTATGCTCCCGTTTTCTGAATTCAGTTTGACTCATTGATTTGGTCTCCTTTTAGTGTCAGGACCTCAAAGCCTTGGTCTCGGTTTCTGTCCCACCTGTGTTTCGGGTGAGGAGGTCTCGACTCCAACACATGTTTACAGAGTATACAGAGTCAAAAGAATCCAGTCAGTTGGTGAATTCATCTGTCAAGAGTTTGGTCTGTCAAGAGTGATCTTCCAACTGGCATCTGTGTTTAAACTTAAGTTCTGTTAAAACAGTCCAGTATTCAAATAATGTCAGTCCGGTGACCTTGAAAAACAAGAGCCCAGAAAATGCAACCAAACAAAAAACACAGAATGCTGTGTATCTTGAATGTAATCCTTTTCGCTAGATGAATCAACTATAATGTCAAGGTCATCCAAAAATCATTTTTCAGCTGTACAACCAACACAAGACATTTAATTCATGAATAAAATGCATTTGTCAGGAAGACACTGGACGAGATGACTGTGAAATGCTGATGCAAAATGATGGATACAAAGTGTCCGCAGTTCAGGCTAAAGATAGGGATAATGCAGCTTCAATGCGGCAACAGTTTTCTCATTTTCAGAGCCCAAATCTTTGGATTTCAGTAACCATGACAATGACAGACCACTTTTAAACCAAAAGCGCCAGCTGCTGAGCTCTGAATGTAAGGATACAGTTTCATGAATCCTCTCCAGACCGTCACTACTGAACGACAACTGAAAAAGTTTGAATCCTTAAGACAAAAGAATGAAAGCAGCCATCAGGACTGAGTTATTACAAATAATGGAACTTGAAGTTTTCTGTCAAATGATGAAGGCTGCTGCTCTTTTATGAGTGATATAACAATAGTACATATTGTATATTTGTTGCTCCAGATGAGACTCTTCTCTGCTGTAGTTCAGAGGAAGATTTTATTCACGCTTGACGTCTGACGCTGATGAAAACGCTGTCGTCTCCATCAGCCCCCTGCTAACTACCAGACGTACAACTCACTGGCTGGCTGTGCACGCCGGTCCTGAAAAGCCGACAGTCGGTGGAATCAGGCTATTTATAGTGCAGCAGGCTGATTCTCTCACCTGGACTCTGACCTTGGAGAGCGTGACAAATGATGAGCCGTGTTTAAATGGGAAGCCAGTCAGTGAGGGGCGCAAGAACAATCTCATCATTCCTCGCTGTGAGCCGCCAAAAGCCGGCGCCTTGGCTGCGGTCACGAGGCTTAACATCTGAAATTGATCCAGTTGCTAATCGGAAACGGCGAGTTTAGTGACACGCTGTCCTGGTATTGTATTTAGCATTATCAGTCCTGACCTGTGGGCCGCTGCCACTGGTCTATGAGCCTGCGGGATCATTTCCAATTAAAGTCCGTCCTTGTTGCATCGGCACCAGATAGTGAAGGCGACGGGGGAGCGGGTGACATTCCAACGACAAATCCTCTCATCTCCTTTAATACAGCTCAATAAAAACATTAAATTGTTTAACACAATCAGATTAAAAATAATGCTAAGCTAATGATCGATGTACAGGAGTCCTTGTGCTCTGTAAGCAGTCCGTGTCTTCAAGGTCACAGGTGGCAAAAGCGTCTATTTTAACTTGAAATATCTCCACTACAATGATACTTTTACCCTCTTTGAATAACTTTTCCTACCGATTGCAGCACTGAATAGGCCAAAACTTTTAGAATGCAATACCTCTTTTTGGCCCGAAACCGTCTCCCCTTTAAAAAGTTTATCTTTTGCTCTGATTCATTGCTTGCAGTCATCGATTTACTGAGTTTATTTATCGCTATTTAACTTCAGAAATGAAAAAGGTCTGATGGATAATTAATCCTGGTTCATCTACGCTCCGTCCCTGAGGCTGCGCGGAGCACATTTATGATCCTTTACACAAAGAATACATATGGAATCAATGGCGCTGTTCATCTGCTCACACTTATCTCTGCTGAAGCCAGTTTGAGTGAATCAATAGGCAGCAAAGTGGACACATATTTTCTGTCTTCGTTTAGTGTTAGATTCGTTTACACACACAAGTAGAAGCGCAGCTCCAAGACTCCCTTCAAATATCCCATCTGGCAATAAAGAGGCTTTAACCATTAAAAAAAAATGCTTCCAACTCCAGAAGATGAACTAGGTTATGCAGAGATTCTGGTCAGTGTAGATTTTGATGTCAGTAGAATTTAGAGGCAATTTTCCCTGGATACATTGACAGATCAAACATTTGCTACGTCTCATTTGAGTTTCCCACTGAAATCATTCAAGTACTACTAGACACTATCAGTATGCCAGATCGATGGATAACTCCTGAAGCATCTCAAGAACGCCCAAAGTTCAGTTAACAAAAATTTGCATTTTTAGCAGACTAATCTCATGAACACCAACAAAAGAAACCGCACCTTTCAGATTAAGGAACAGCCCATATTTCGGAGTCAAAGCAGCTTTGAACTCCGCTTCCCATCTTTATATGGGAGCTGCTGTCTCAGAACAACACAAGATCACGCCAGTTCCACCATGTTTGAATGCTCCTCTTTACCTTCTTCGATCTTTGTAACTTAAAAAACTGTCACGGCACAAGGGAGGAAGTGGACACACTTCCTCTCGGCTTAAAACAGGCATGCCACAGATGTTCATCCCGGGGAGGAGAGAGGCAAGCGGGATAGACATTGGCTTCCTTAGGATGGTCCTGACACAGACAGAAAAAGCAGGCAGCATGGAGAACATCATGGCAAAGTGGGCTCCGCATGATGCGGGGGCGCAGGTTATATCGTGACACTGGACGGTGAGTGTACAACGCACATATACAAAGATCAATTCAAGGTGCCTGAGTGAAAAAAGGGACAACGCACAGTAGCGTCATACACCGTCTCCCAGTTGGACAGAGAGTATATCAAAGATATTTCAGGGCAAAGGTGATGCCTTATAAGGGACAAACCAATAGCGGGGGCTTCGCATGCACTCATAGAACTGGAGTTACATCCAGGTAACTAGTACGTCTGTCTTGACACGGTCAACAGGCTGACAAAGACATGTTACCTGTTAGCTATTGGTCTTTCAAAGTACCATCAGTAACCAATTAATTTGACTCTTCTGAAAGATTTAGGACAAAAGAAAAAAAATATCACGCCAATTGAATCCCGTTCTCCGAACGACTTCCCTCACTATCTTTCCCCCTGTCATATTGCAACCCTTCAGCACTTTTCTTTTATCTGTTTTCCTGCCGTGTTCAAGCTGAACTGCCTTGCTTGCCTCTGGGACACGGCGCTGACAATCTCTGGAATATTAAAACAGCCAAATGCAGATTCGGCATATCAAACACAAGCTCCACATCCATCCATCTCTTCGTGCCTGAGCTGATTCAGCTGTCTTCAACAAACGTCCTAAATATCTCAAATGAAGTGAGCTGACATTTGACTGATAAGTGAATTTGAGACGTAGGATGGAAGTAAAGGATGATGACGTTACTATTGTTGGAGTTCATACATCCCAGATTTTGTGAATGAAGAAAACATAAAGCTGTTCAGGCTTTTACATTTAAAAAAATGCCACTTAAATATTATAATTATTCACTATAGCGCTTTGAGCAACAAGTGTTGCAGTTAATGCTGTGCCTCATTTAGTGTTATCCTCAAACAACCCCTGTATTATTCTGTGTGAGTGCCACAAAGAAGCCATTAACAAAGCCAGGGAAACACTCTTACTTTGCTTGCAAATTTTCTATCGCAGTCTGATGTGGAAAACTACCCTCGCATTGATTTATTACATTAAGGATTGAAATGTTATACTTCATTAATGCTAATGATTGGTGTATTAAAATCGCTGACGCGAAACAGGAATTCAGAGAGCAAACAGTGATGTGGAGATAATTGAATAAATCTCAACTTCACTCTGTGAAGGACGCAAAACAATGGAGCGATTTCTATTAAGCTGCTTTTCCTTTGGCGATTTGTGGCTGGTTTAAACGTGGTTTTATATGATTTGCACGGTGGGCGTCCAAGTCTTTGTCTCTCCTTTGCAGTCAAGCCTGATTTAAACGCAATTAGACGCGGCTGAGCGCGCTCCGGCAAATGAGACGGCACGACGAGATTCCAGCCACAGAAGTCGAGAGAAACGCCATTAATCACGAGAAGTCGGCGAACGGAAAGCAGAAGGAGTGGAAGACAAGGGCTCAATGACACGGAGTCAACATGGAAGCAGGAAATTGTCTCTCAGTGTGAGGTTGAAAAGTGGCGCCGTGTGTTTTTATGCCTTTAACGTGACATTGGCAGGGTCCAGCAGGCGCTGGGCTGCAATATCGCCGGCTGAGAGGAAATGAGTGGGGATGGAGAGGTGAAGAGGGAAGGACAGCGCAGCTTGCCGTCGGATGAAGCGATGTGCCTCAGCAACTGATTCGATCATTTCACCATTAACTGTGTTTACACTGCTTGGCCGCTGGGACTGTGAAGGTTAGTGCCTTCACAACAGCATGCAGAGTCTTCCGGCGACACCAGAGCGTAGAATAAAACCAGGTTGCTAAAAGAGCTCAAAGATTGTCCATGAACATCATAAAGGGAGTAGTCAATGACTGACTTTGTGGAACGGAGCGCAGACAATCGCCCCCAGCTCACACCTCTGAACCCCAACTTTCAAAAAGCAAGGACCACATGAGGTGGTCAACAACCACAGTACACTAACAGTCAGCCCCAATGTTAGACATCTGAAGACAAGGCACACAGTGGGGCATCACCAACTCAAAGGCCATTCAACATTTGCCAACAGACAAAAACAGACTGCACAGACCTGAACAGCAAGGCACAACAGCAGACAGTCAAAGGGGTGGCAGAGGCCAGAGCTCCACACAAAGTGAGCACAATGATCTCAAACAGTGTAAGTCTGAGAGGTACAAAACGCATTGTTTTTTTAGTATTTCAAAGCATCTTGCAGTGTTGCACACAGTAATTCAATAAACAAGATTATGAATGGAAATGGTTGGAAATGCATTTATAAATTCAAATAAATAAGTTTTTAAGCTTTATATTTTAATTGATCAGAACAATGTTTGAAAGAAATGGTTGGCAAATGTTGCATTTCACTTTCATCTTTTATGTATTCAGTGTGAAATGTTCCCTAAGCATCTTATAGCAGCAAAGATTGTTAAAAAAGTGGAATGGTTGGATCATAAAATGGTTATAAGTGGGATAAAAGGGTTACGATAGCAATGCATTTTAATTTTTTGCACAGACATTTAAATATGAAAATATAAGAAAAAGTTGCCAACATGATAGAAAAAAAAAACCGAAACATATGATTGAAGGATAGCAAAACATAAAAAATACTATGTAGAATAAAAGGATAAAAAAGCAAAAAAAAAGTGTTGGACCTAAACGTTTAAATTATTTTAGAGGGAATGTAGCAACAAGACACCAGTGGGTAGCTGGGAGCTAAACTGCAGTCTTTCTCTCCAATGTTTGTGCCAAAATGAAGTTTCAGTTTTTTTTATCAAATCTTCAGTTACAAAGTCAAATTCTATTCAATACCTGTGCGTTCCATTCTATTCAGCATTGACAACATGAGACAGCAGCACGACAGCCTCCACCAAAATTTGAGCGTCGACATGTCGTGGCTCTCGGGCCGAACAGACGGCGTGTCGTTGATCAGGACTCCTCACGGACGAGCCTATGAGATTTCGCTCCTGGGAGTTCAATCGATCGTCCACCTCGGTGCTTAAAAGAAAAGTCCTGCCAGTGGAGAAAAGCTTGTTTGCCAGGAACACTGCAGCACTTCATCTTCGCCGAGCTGATGAACTTAATGTCAAATCAAATCCTGGCTGGAGTCTCCTTGTTAGTAACAAGGAGATTAGAGGGACAACGATTCAAAGAGAAAGTCAGTGTGGGTTCGGGGGCATGTTAAGGCGTTTCCATGTTTATAAATGACTAAATTACGGTGCCATGAACTTAGCTACCAAAAAAGTGTATGTATTATGAAGCAGATCAAGAGAGATGGTAAGAGAAAAGTTTGGAAAAGTCATAACACAATAGAAAGTTCCCCTGCCACTGTTACAATGCTGTATTTGTATGGAACCTTAGACTGCGAAGCTACACACATTGACTGTCCACAACAACGAAATGCTAAAAACTAAAACACCTGTATATATATATATATATATATATATATATATATAGACATATATATATATATATATATATATATATATATATATATATATATATATATATATATATATATATATATATATATATATATATAGACATATATATATAGACATATATATATATATATATATATATATATATATATATAGACATATATATATATATATATATATATATATATATATATATATAGACATATATATATATAGACATATATATATAGACATATGTATATAGACATATGTAGACAGAATCGTAAAAATGAGCAGTAAACCAGTAAACCTAGGCCAAAAAGTAAACCACAAACCTACTCTCAAAAACTTTCACATCCAGCACATGACTGACATTGAGAAGATACACAACGGTCCACTTCTGGGACAGTTGGATTATTCAGCTGCTGAATACTTGAGATTCCAGTCCACTGATACTTTAATGCAAAAGAAATGCAAAGGCGCTAAGTCTCAAGTTTGTCCCTGCGGTTGTTGTTGAACATGATGTTTTTTGTCGTACAGATTCAAACACACTCCGCGTCAGTTGGCTTGTGATTTTGGGAGAAAGTTGCCTGAAGCTGCGATGAATTTTCAAAACATTTCGGAGGCCAGCAGGGAGCTGGCACGTTCAGAATATCATCAGTGCCGCGCCGCAGTACAGCACACCACAACGGACTGTACGGAAGTGGAGAAGTGTGCAAGCCTGAGACACGCTAATAAAAACACACACGCCCCACAATAAACGTGTCAGGGAATCATCAAAATGCAACGCACACACTGATACTTAAAACAGGAACACTGGCAGGGGCACGGTCAATGATGCAACCGTATAAAGTGCGACACAACAATTGTGTATTCATCGCTATGCGAATACAGTAAGCAGACACAAAATACCATACGTGTGTCAACACAAGTGGAACCACTCCGTTTGAGAAGACAGCAAATGAACTATAAATCTGAGGAGGAAAACTGATCTTGTTCAGCCGCGCCGGTCGATAGACAAGCTGCGGGTGCAGTGGAGCTGTCTGCTCCGTAGCAAGGTCAGTGATGAACCCGGCTTAAAAATGCATGAGGATCACTTCTGAACTAGTTTTGAAAACGGCGTCCAGCATCGATAGTGACTCATGAAACAAACTGAGCAATGTTCTGAACTTGAATCATGAACTCCTCACATCTTTTATTGCCATTTAAATACCTCAAAATGCTCCGTTTCTGACACCACAGCCTGTAGAAATCCATATATTACCTGCACCATTGTATGAGCCGAAGGTTGACACTGCCAGGAAAAGGTAGCGGCTTATAGTCCAAATATTTCAGTTTATAACACAATAATTCAACAGACTTTCACACTCAGGGGCTCATAAATGGACACACAAATGCATAAATCTGCTAACATAAAAAATAAAACGCAAAGGCCTCACACACAGTTCATGATATCATGACTAATACACACCCACAAGCACACACACACACACAAACTGCCACAACTGTCATGAAAAACAGAGCATGACTAGGCTTCTATCCTCCGCTTATATTTTATCTCTCCTTATATTGACCATTCCAGGAGAAAATCCATGCCTTGACTCGAGTGCGGCAGCTCTTTCAGCCATCCTTCTCAACAAACCGTCTGGTAACAGAAGTCAGGCTTTTCTTTCCCTCCTGCTCCAAGGTCATCCACATCACCACACAGGCTCAATCATAGACACACAACTGCGTCTTTCACACAGACTGAGATGCAAAACAAACACTTTTTTTTTTTTCATCCTGATCATTCTATCCTTCTTCTCACCCCCTCCTCCTTCCGCACTCATTTCTTCCTCCTCATTCTCGGCTGAACTCTGGGTGAGGCCACAGTGGACGTGTTCCACGATTAGAATGAAAAACAGTTGCTAGATCAGAGGGTCAGCGCTGGTGCAAGCTCGTCCTCTTCGCTCATAATCTCAGTGACTGCATTTCTCTTAACACCTGCCTCTCGGGCCATAAGCTCAGTGTTATTAACTGCAGCTACAGCGAGGACATTCGGTCAGGAGGGGTGGAGCCTACCCTGAACCGTGTCACACAGAACTCCTAAAAGGCAGTTTTTTGCTTTGACTCATGTCTACAGAGGGTCAAACTAGGCAGGTACATCTTTCACGATCAAAATGTTTTCTAAAGGAGCTTTCAAATGCACTATGTGCACCAGGAGAATCTTCTACAGCGCTCACTTGACTGAACATTTTTAGTAAATGTCTCAAAGACTTTGAGACAGACATCGTCCCATCGAGCTTGTCATTCACGCCATGTTGACTTTACTTCAGTAAGCACAGTGTGGCCCTTGTTGCTTTCTTAATGGACAGTCCAAACGTTGACCTCCATTTCTGACCTTATCTACTGATGCAACTTCCATCATACTGAAAGCGGAGGCCACTTACACAGCATGAGTGAGAGTGGTGCTTATGTTTCACTCTTGACATCTGGATCTGGATGTGGTTTCACCAGCTGACAAGAGATTGCATGAGTTGACATCTATAGATCTGTTCAAAAGACATTTGTGTTCTGATAGTACCTACATTTTCATGAGAAAAAAGACAGTGGGAAAAGTCAGCTTGCAATGCAGTTCATGAAATATGAGTGTGATATAACTTATGAAATAATCAAGAATGATGCGGTAAAAATATTACTTAATGCATGTATGATTAGCCTGGGACCATATGCTTTCGCATACGAGGTTTTATCCCAATACATGGGTGCTGATTTCTACTGCGAGTGGGGAAGTAGTGCACTGAATTACTGCATTTAAAACTAAAACTCAACTGAAAACAGTAGCCGAATCACACACTTCTGAATTAAACTGTTCACATGAGAGTTCTGAAAATATTTGTGCCTTAATAAAGAGCATTATTTACTTTTAACATAAAGCTGTATATGTGCAGTAACAAGGTACAAGACCACCTTCTGTCAGAAAAAAATGGGGGCTGAATTGTTTCAGTGATTTACAGCTGGCTTCAACAGAGACCTCTTTTTAGAACAGAAATAAAACTTGACTCAGCAATAATTCTTTCACATCTGATCTAACAAGAATTAGACTGGCAAAAAAAATAAAAAATAAACATCCGTCAAGTGGCATATTGCAGTTTTCGCCCATGGTTATCATTACTGCGATTGTTTGACCAAAATAACAAGATACCTGTTTTAGCATTTGAGACAGCGAATGTCAATGAAAATGAGCTGAAGGTAGCAGCGACAGTGCAGGTCCACAGGATGCTGACAGTAATCCAGAACACCAGCAGTGCTCCTTATCAGCACTTCCAGAAAATTTCCCTGGAATCTATTCATAACTTGTGTTATGCAATCTTGTTTACAGTACAAGTAATTACCGATGAGACGCAGAGTAATAACAGAGAGGTGCGTCTTGCCACGATGCTTCCGCCGTTTAAAAACGGAGCCTTGATAACTAAGCAACCGCAGGCACTAAACAAAGCCCCTCGTGTTGTGCGTGTACCGATAACCATCATCTATTCTACCTCTTCAACAGCCAACCCACGGTGGGCAGGCGTCTTATCGAGGCAGTTAGCACTCATAACAGAAAATGAACACTTGCAGGTCAGAGGAGAACAAGACTGGAAATTAGATAAAGCTCAGCGCAGGTAAGTGTTGTGAAGGTGCCAGAACATTTGGACAATGAAACAGTAATTACGCTCACTGAAGCCAAGCGCTATAAAATATATGTAGTGGATATTGTGTATCAGGGGTTCCAGCAGCAAACCACCACTCACACTGCTGTCAGGAGTCGGACTCTGACCTCAGTAGAGAAATGGAAATTGCTTAACTTTCTCTCCCTTCTGAAGGAAATGTGCGAGCATCCTTCAAGTTCAAAGGCGGCTGGTGTTGTAAAACCCAGGCCAAAAAATCTCACCTTGGAAATTCTGAAGTCTGGCAGGAGTGTCTGTTGACAACGCTGCTCAGTGGCTCGTGGTGAGAGAGTAGAAACATATTCACATGTTCTCCCGCCCATTCCTTTGATGGGATTGAGGTGGGCACAAGTCTATCTCAGCTACTTGGGGTCAGTTGAACACCGAGGACAGGTCGGAACACACACACATCTATGACTTGGAGACATGAATTAATCTGTGAGAGGAAACCAGAGTGCCAACTGGGCCGTGCATACACACTCCACACGGAGAGGATTATAGGTTTACAAAAAATACTGATACATAAAAAACATATCAATACTTGGTGCGATACTGCATCAGTTACTTAAGAGCTGTGTACTGATATTTAATAAATAAATATCAATTCATGTTTGTGTTTTGGAGTTGTATTAATCTGCCGCTAGTCATCAAGGACTCAAGACCTTTCGAGACCATGGAACATCAGAGTCAACGCAGGACGCCACTTTGAGCTGAAGACCTATTCAAAGACTTTCACAAGAGGCATGGCGCTAGAGTCAAATACTCAAGGAACAGAATAAACCACACCACACAGATGTAGCATCACAGCTGACCGGAATATGTGTCATAGATTCCCGCCAATACACTGCCTTAGACAGGAGCCAGGTTCACTTCAAACTTGCGACCACTTCAGGGTGGATTCAAAGCTGCCACCTTCTTGCTGTGAGGATTGGACCCTGACCACTACTGCCCTTCATACCCTTGTGCATTTTAAGAGCATGAGCAAACTCACACACAACAAAAAAGATTCGTCCCAACACTGTTCTGCTCTTTTCTTCCTGTCATCCAGTCATGCAATTTTCATGAAGACTTGCCATGCTAAGGACCTCACAGGATCAGGTTTGATGACTGAAGCACCATGTTATCTTGATATCACGATACATCTTAAAAAAAAAAAAAAAAAAAAAAAAAAAAAAAACACTCTGGGCTCTAGTTTCACGTTGGCAAAGCCAGGGTTGCTGCAATGATGTGACAACGTCTCAGAGGCTTGGCCTTTAAATGGCTTGAGATATGTGTCACAAGCAAGCCACTACTACCAGTCAAAGAAAAAAAAAAGTTTGGGATTGACAGTTTCGTTCAAATGGAGCTTTCTAGACGTGTAACTGAAGCATACGTCGTAGTAAAGAAACCCTTGCATAGGAACACAACTTAAAAACAGGAGTCAGTTGTGCTTTAAATAAGCAAGGAAGGCTATTGAAATGGGCTCGGAGCTATATTTTAATCCCAACCCCACGAGGTTTTCTCGTATTTCAGGCACTGAAACTCAATTACAAAGCTTTGGGCTTTTGATTTCCTCGAATAATAGTCGGAAATTCAATTAAGGGCAAATTTGGAGAGCCCTCTGTGGAATAGAGGCATGCGAGTGATGAAATTATGTTATTAGATTACATTTATTAGACACATTGAGACTGAAGTCCAGGGCTATTTGAAAGCAGGAGGATCAATAATGAATTGTGATGGAGGCTTTGGTGCAGGGAAGTTCAGATCCCACAGAAAAGCAGCATCACCTGCGTAAAAAAGAGGTGGCATGTTTAACCCTTTAAGAGCCCGGGAGGAACATTTGGAGGTGAAGACGTTGGGTAATCGGGATGAGCGGGTTTGATCCAGGGAGTGAATTTCCACAGCTGAGATGAGGCGGCGGCGGAATGACAATGTCCGTCTCTGTGCTGCCTGGACGCGGCTTCGGAGCCCCGGACCTGACGGCGGAGCTCCGCGCACCCGCCGACGGACCACGGATTGATTGGCCCGACCCGAGGACGAATCACCCGAGATGTTCTCATATAACCGGGAGTGTGTTGGGTCAGACCCGCATGTGTTTTGTTGCCAGAATAAATGGAAATCCCACCTCATCCTGCTGCTGCGGGTTCTGCCTCTGGTTCGGCTGCTCCTTGGTCGCTGTCATTTTAACGCTCTCCTCGGACGGTCGAATCAAAAAAGGGGCATAAAACACTGCAAAGTGTGGGATCTTCACAAGTATCGAGCAGATCCGTCACGACCGATGACGCGTTCACATCAACGCCGGGGAAGGGAGGAGAGTTTCGGAGCAGCTCGAGGAGAAACGGGGCATATTGATCCAAACCGTGGCGACCTTTAACAGCGCCAAATGTGAGAGTGACGCGCTCCGTCTCTTTCCCTTTGCCTTTATCTGGCTGTCTGCTCGGTGACGCTGGTATTTTTGGAGGATCGAAGAGAGGAAGGGGATGAGGAGGAGGAGGAGGAGGTGGGTGATGAAGCGCTCTTGAGAGTGGGGGTGGCGTCCATGGTTGCATCCCAAAAAGTCATCATCATTGGTCACATTTGTCAGTAAGGATGAGTCTATTAAATGTGTCAGCAAACAAATAAATTCGTCAGTTTTCCGTCAGACTTTAAACTTTAAGATTTGAGTTTTTATGCCTCGTGAGCCTTGGTGAGTTATGATGGAAGATTTTTTTTTTAGTTCTTTTTTTGTTCTTTAAGCACATTACAGTGTATATGCATATTTTCTTGACAACTAAAGGAGAGTTAAGAAAAAGGTTGGCGGAAACTTATGATGACAAATAAGAACTATGTAAATATGGACATCAAGGCTATGTGCGATAAAATGTATCCAGGTGAGGTTGTGAGTTCAATATGTACTGAAACAAAGAACTGAACCAATAAAAAAAAAATACAGGTTATGCTGTCTATTTGTGGTTAACTGGTGACAATGTAGTTCAGTAGCTTGCACTGAGTGAGAACAAACACGACTATTTAGTGGAGCTATATTTCTTCATCCATTTTCTCCCTTGTTCGGAGTCATGCTGGGTGAGAGAACTATTGTCGCTGCCACCACTGTGGACAATAAATATGTCAATTAAAAAGAAGTAAAACAAAGAGTTGAAATGTTTTCAAGTTCATGCAGAAAAGCTGCAAAGAAAAAAAACAAAGTAACATGCAACGGCATCATGGATGTAATTGTCACACACTTGTTCTTTCCACATATCCAATGGTTGAATTCAGCTACAATTCACATTTACTGAGTTCACATTTCATTCTTCCTTCCTTCTAGCTAGAAAAGAGACAGGAACAACACAATACTCGTCTCCATTCTTCTCACTCATTGTTGATCCTTATTCAAGGTCACATCTCACTGACAGGATTAAGGACGAGTTCAACCTTGATCACAACCTGATGGATTCAACCTTGACTTTTTTTTGTCTATTCTTATAAACGAATACATTCTGCCACAAAAAATATGAAATAAAATCTGTGTCGGAAGCATTTTAGATCAAAATGGTGCAGTGTTGATAAATAAGTTGAGTAATTTCATTGAGCTGCGTCAGTGACGTTTTCCCCGAGCGCAGCAGGATCTGTCCATGGTGCTGAAGCCTTCAACTCACACTCACGCTTTTCACAACAAACGCTGCGCTGTAACCAAAAAAAAAAAAAAAAAAAAACACTGCTTAACAGCCCAGCACATCACCAACCGTGATGGAGTGTGTATCCTCGCACACTTCTTTCTCAACCAGCATCAACTTTGTACGAATGTGGTTTATCCAACTCGGTTCAGTGAAGTTATAAACACATGTTTGTTATTATTGTGTAACAGCTTACTGTGTAGCATTATGGCTCAAATAACTTCTTCTGTGAGGCGAAATCATTGAAAGGATGTTGTCATTCATCTTCATCTACTCAGTAGGGCATGTTTGACATAAGTGCAGATGAATACCACACTGAAGAGGAAGTACAAAAAACCTCCCTGCACCGCAATAAACCACAAACTGAAGCAAGTTGTGAGAACAAATCAGTTCACAAAGTAGATGGATGGATCATGTGTGCACTCAAAATGAATCTAGCTCTTCTTTTTCGCTTTTTACTCGTCTGTAAATTTGATAAAAGTTGGCAAAAACCAAAAATATGAACACTATAAATGCACCCAGAGAGCGCAGACCTCCCCCAAGCAAGCTGTTGGTCATCAATGAGATGATAAGCTGCACACATGATGTCACCGCATCCCACCTCCTGAATTGCCTGGCGATCTTTAGCAACCCTAAAACAATGTGGAAGGAGCAACACCGCAGACACAGCCACATGGAAGTTGTATTATTGATTTCATTGAAAGTAACAGTTTTATGAAGTCATGCTCTATTTTATTGAATCCAAACGGTAAATTGCGATGCCATGGATATGGAATCCTTTGTTCCTTTGTCCTTTCATCGATTAAAAATGTCTTTAACATTCAACCACAATTTTATTTTTGGACTCACATGCAGATTATAAATGAAAAATCAATGTGATCTATTTAGTTTTTCAGTTAGAAAGGCAGGAATTGATTATGTGGGCTCATACAGTAGTGGCATACATATATATATATATATATATATATATATATATATATATATATATATATATATATATATATATATATATATATATATATATATATATATATATATTCTGTAAAATGATTGAAACTTTATTTTTATATATATAGCGTTTCACATTAAAGTTAGTTCAGAATAATTTTAGATAAAAACAATACAATAAGAGACACTAACACCAAACCAGCCATACGTCTATGCGCTCTTGCTAAAACACATTCACACATCATTGAATTTGAGTGAACATGGTCACATCATGCCCACATCTGCGGCTACTGTCAAGGTGAAAACGCTTAGAAAACATGACCAGACTGCCCTCTGTTGACGACCTGAACGACTCCCTGGTGGGAAAACAGCAGAGACAAAAATCGCCTTTGCTTAAAAACATCACCAAAAAGTAAGTAGATAGATAGGAAATACTGAATATATAGTTCATGGAAAAGCAACACTGAAATGGTGAGTCTTCACTTTCAGTTTAAAAATGTACCTGCAACCAACAAGAAGTTGATTCTACAGTTCTAGGCCAAAGTACTGTACCTAGAAGGGCTTCTCTTTATGTATTTGTTCTAATAGTGGGAACAAAACAGAAACAACTTCCTGAGGAGCGGTGGCTCCGTGAGGGCTGGTACAGTAAGAGCAAGTCAGATAAATAGCAAGACTTTAGACCATGAAGAGATTTATAAACCAATAAACTTGATCAGAAGAAGAATCAAAGCTTAATGTTGATATTTTAAAATCTGTGTAATATGGTCTTGTCACAATTTAATTCTGACGGAGTATGTCATCATTTAAGACAAACCTTATTCTGCCTCGCAGTGTTTTGCTCTGGTTGCCAGGCAGCACAGCGACAACAACCTCCTTTCACACCAGACGCTTCTCATTTCACAAAAGGAAACATACAAATGACTGGCCCCATTTTATTAATTTTCACAGTGAGTGACACGTTTTGTGAGCGAGTTCTTCAAAACAGAAATGACACGTTCGTCAAATCTGAAGTCGACTTCCTGAGAACATTTGTGATGGACCAACAAAGGAGTCTGACAGCAGCACCGCTCGCCCTTATTCAATATTTCTCCTCTCATTGGTGGCATCTAAAACTTTGAAGATTAAGTGTATACAGAAACACACAAAAGTGCTTGTGGGCGTGTGAGGAGAGTGTGAGTCAATGTCGTGTGCAAAAAGCTTGTGTTATTGTCAAAAATCAGCAGCAGAGAAAGAAAAGAGCGTAGTAACAAGAGCGAGGGGGGGGAGCTGTGAATGTTTGCCCAAACTACTCGATGACTGGTTTGGTGTCAGAAGTGTCAAGCGGAGAAGACAAGAATGATGCCAGCAGGCTGATTTTGAGCTTGAAAGAAATGTTCTCACATGCGAGGCCAGCAAGCTATTTAAAAGTCCCAAGAAGCGCAGAGAAGAGAGAGAGAAAACAGTGCCACTCTGCGTGGGTTTCAATTTGTTTTCATGTATTTCCTTCATAATGAGCCATCTAAAGCTGACAGACTACAATACTTCCTGAACAAACCACATGTTTTTGGAAAGCATTGAACAGTACTTGTGTGAGTGCGTATGAAAAAAAGGTGTTTCTATAATTATAAAAACATCATTTGCCGAAAAAATCTCCTCCTGAATGAGGATGTAGTAGTGATGGGCAGATGAGGAGTCATGAAACTTATCAGTACAGTACAGGACACTGTAACACTGTACAGGAGATGATTCTCCTTTCATCAATGATTTAAAAACATTCAGCAACCGCTGATATCAATATGGTCAGCAGCAGTGCAGCCACTGACCTGCCTGTCTCTATTCAAAGTCACACAAGTCTGTTACTACAGCACAGACCCACATACTTCGCCATGTTTCACTACTACATAGCGAAATATTAAGAAGAGAAAATCTTGTCTCTGACCTGCATTCGACCAAGACATGTTCTGAAGGAAGAAATACTTTTTCTATTCAGTATATCCAAAAAAAATATATGCAAACAAATAGAATTTGTTTGCATATACTACCATAAAATACAGCACTATGCAGACAATTAGTTGTTGTAACTGGGTCCAACACCGGCGCCAGCTGATGGTGTAACCAGGGAACCAACTCTGTAAACAAGCGCAGCTGGGTGCAGTGAAAAGGAGGAAGCTCCAGCAACATTAGTGGAATTTTGGGGCGATTTGTCATTGTTTTTTAAGGAAGATGAGCAGGTTACTGTTGGACTGCAGCCCTGTGTATTAGATTCACTTTGTTGTAGAAGCAATGACTAATGCGAACAGATGAAGGTTCTGATGGTGCAGGATCAGAGGTGGACATAGGTCAGATCGTATGACACAGAATAGTGAATTTATTCATGCACAATATATAAATATCAAATGCACGTGTGTTTACAGGTTAAAGAAATAGGGAGACTAGTGGCAAAGGAACAGAAAAAAACCTTGTCGCTGAACACCCCCAAAAGCTTTGTTTGTGTTTGAATCACACACTGTAACACAGACTTGGGCAAAATGTGGCCCAGGGGCCACATGCGGCCCTTTGCCTGTGTTTTTGTGGCCCTCCAGATGACAGACAAAAAAATGATACAACTGATAAGTTGTCAGTTTTCTGTCGCGTCCGTTTTAGGCCGTACTGGTTCAATAGTAAATACGACAGGTTCATGACTAAATTTTTGATTCTTCATTTGCCTTATCAGTAAGTATTTTTCTCAAAGTTAGTTGAATCATCTTAGATGTTTATAAGTTTTATGATTTATTTTCAAATATAATGGATGTAAAAAAAGGTTTCATGCCATATTTACACTTCTTAATGTCCTTGCTTCCATTGTATATTCAATGGTTCATTCCATTCACGTTACTTAAGTTGTTTTTTTTCCCGGCACGTTTCGTAGCCATCGCCGCCTTTCGTTTGGCATGATGGCCCTTCACAACAGTCACAGTCTATAATGTGGCCCTTTGGGAAATTTAACTGCCCACCTCTGTTGTAACATAAAGTAAATAGAGGGACTTTTCAGTGTTGCTTTTTCTCAGCTATTTTAGTTTATATTATCTTTTGGGCTTTCTTTTCATTTGACAATTGTGGCAAAGGCAGCAAATTCATTTGGGATAACTTCAGGCCTCAGGCCACTCCCCAAAAATGTCAGTAGCAGAGAATGGAAGACGACACTGGTTGCCTCTTGTCGCTTCTTCTCTCAACTTGCTTCACCCACTTTTAAAAAAAGAAGATCTCTATATGTTGGGATCAAGAACAGGCTTACAACTTCACTGGCACAATTTGAACATCCAGCCACCACACAATGTTACAGCATGTATTTGTTGATATTAAAGCTCAGTCACTTGTTTACATTGACACTATACGGGTCATCAGACAGAACATCTTCTCGTGAAATCATCGAGGTGCATCCCAGGATCAGGCAGCAATCCTGCGCTGAATTTTTCATCACTTAGAAAGTTTCACACTTATTTAGTATTCGATCTCAACAGAACCAACTCTGAAGATGATGTAAGATTATTTCACACAGCATAAAGCATAGCTCTTGAAACCTTTAAGTACTGTGACTTTTGAGTTGGCAGGAGACGTTATGAAAATGTAAAACATGTTTCTTCCATATTTTGTACACTCGCTGGTGAGGTGGAAGAATGTGAGGCGGCAAGGTTGAGTCAGATGTGGATAAGAGCTGCTCACACCGGACTGGACTCCAGTACAACACTGACCGAAGCTTGGATCGAGGTGAGTGATCTGGAACACAGGGAGGCTGAAGCACATCTCTAGCTAGACAGAAGAGGTGGTTATAGAAGGCTCCGCTGACTGCGCTGGTGAGGCATGTGAAGCCTGCATATAAGGAATTTCAATGAGGTTATATATGTTCACCTCAACAGCAAGCTAGTCAGCACTCACTCCAAAGCTGTCCTGTGCCAGGACATGGACTCCACGCAGAGGTCAGCAGTCCATCAGAAGACCGATCGCACAACACGTTTACCTTGCACAGCAGTTCTGATGTGTACAGTCTATTTGAGAAAGAGAGTGGCATCAACCATATTTGCTTCAAGATGAACCACACACACACTGCCTTTTCAGAGTTTTATGTGTTCACTTGGAAGTTACATGAAAGTATAAAGAGCCTTCACACTGCCATTTAGTGCGGATTAAATATCTCTCCTTTGAAGGGTAAAAAAAAAAGCACTCTCCTTGACATCCTGTCTTTGACCCACACCGGCGTCCGAATGCCAAAGATGTGGTGTGATTATAGAGGAAGCACGTGGCAGTGTTTGAAGGTCAACAGAAATGTTTCTCACAAAAGAAGTTCAGTGGAAACAGTACTTCTGTGTTTATTGCAAGAGCATTAGGGGGGGATTACATTAGCATTAACCTTCGCTGCTGCACCATTTTCCAAGACACTAATGGAGTTTATAGATTTGGAAGAGGAAGAAAGGCACGCATGGAATCCGCATGGAAGATGGATTCATCGGATAAAGCTGAGATGGATCCTTTTATCTCCAGCTGAGAGTGATTTAATATAAATATGATAAAATATGAGCTGAGGAGAAAATGTCTCCTCTTCAAGGAGACTTGTTTTCGGTGGTGTTTGTGGATTTGAGGGAAAGTTGGAATATATGTATGTATGTTTTCAGTTATGTATGAGCGACTGTTTTTGACCACATTACATCCTGGTGAAGGCTAAACAGTGAGGACAGCACTCCAGTATTCCCGTCTTAAATCTAAAGTGTAGACCAGAGGTGCTCAAGTTGATCCTCAAAGGGCCACGGCGGTGCAGGTTTTTATTCCAACCAATCAAGCACACCTTATTTGTCTTTCTCAGGACCAAAACAGTCTCAATTCCAATCCATGAAATGATGACTATTTTCAAGAAGACTTGCCCCCAAAGTTGACACCAAAGTCAGCCTCTCGTGTTACATGTTGACGCACAGGTGTTTCCCCAGGAGGAGCTGGGGCGTGCAGGTGATGGCCTGGTGAGGCTTCATGAAACACTGTCCTTATTTTCAGAGCTCAAAAGGTGGTGCCCTCCTTTGAAACATCTGTATACTTAGACTGTATACTGCATGGAGTGCCATCTAGTGGGCTCTGTTTCGTGAAGCCTCACCCCCGATCACAACTTTAAATAGCACCTTATGCAGCACATGCTCATTTAAGGTGCTATAAATACAAAGTGACACGATTAAATACACAGAGTGACAGGAGCATCACCCAACGCCAACCCCTGCAGGATACTCCAGGATGCATAGGGACCCTACAGGTCCTCATAAACGCATGGAGGTGGCATTTTTCTTAGACTCTTTCTAACCAAGAGAGCAGATTATTGGTTAACTTAACTGAGTCACTGTCACCTGGTTAAGCGTTGTTGCTTTGAAAGTGGAGCTGAGTGCATCCCGGATTACACAGACGTGAACACTGACTAGACGTGATGCTTTTAAGCTAAAGAGACTAAATCAGGGGGTGGCCAACCAGTCAGAGACTAAGAGCCACACTGTTTTGCTGTGCTGCTGAAAAGAGCCACATCCTACAAATTTGTGAGGCTGTAAGGCTTAAATATCAAGCGGTATAGATAGAAATGTGTGCACCATTTATTTTACTGCTGCAGACCGGAGTGCCTCATCTTCACTCCACTGAATTAAACAGACTTCGAATGATCGACAAAGAATAATAGATGAAACACATGCTATACGTTTAGTTTAGGGAATGACAATGTGGCTCTGAGTCTTAGGACCATGACTCGCATCGGCATTGAACGTGCTCCAAGAGCACGGGGCTTATTGTTTATGTTTCAAAGTTAAGCACAAGCCAAAGTCTTTGAACAGTATTTTGACATTTCGCCGGAATAGCTATTACTTTTTGTCTTATTTCCTGTATAAAGGATCATCTCGGTAACAACTTGACCAAAATGGCAGCAAGGTTGGCGGCTCATTTGGTGAAGAGCCGCATGAACCTGGGGAAAGAGCCGTGGCTTGGCCAGGCCTGGACTAAATGTCTGCAGCAACATAGTCAGTGCTCGGATCTGAATTTTTCATTGTTGAGTTTAGTTTGATTCCAAGAGGTAAAACATCATCAAAGTACACAGAATATTCATCCACAGATGAAAATAGAGAACAGTGCCTCCAACTTAATGTCATGTTAATAATTTATAATACGTCCTGACTACATCAGCAACAACACTGAAAAATAAATAAATATAAATATCAGTTTGGGCATTAATAGCATTTAATATAACTGAATGCGGGATGATGCGTCAGGATACCAAATTGAATTGTTGGCAGGATCGCGCCTGTATAAACAAATCAGACCAGAAAACTGACACCAAAATAAGTGCAGCCATGAAACTGATCTTTGGTTCCACAGTTCTAACACATTCATGCCTGAGGAAGACAGACTGTGCTGCAAATACTAAGCAGGAAGAGATGGCCAAAGATTTCCTAGAAATATCTCTTCACTTCTGTGAGTAATGAAGAGCAAGGCCTTGTATACGTGAGAAACCTTCAGTGAGCGCGCCGGTGCCACTCCCGAGCTCACTCTGAAATTATAGAGGTCCAGGGCATCAGCAGCAGGGTACTACTTTGAAGCGAGGACAGGTTGTGAAGTTACAGCGGCGAGTGGGCGGCTGGCGGCAGGCTCGTGACACCGTCAGCGATGTAGGCGGGATCACCCGGGGGTGCCGTTTTACTGTGGCGCTTGCTGTTGATAAACTATTCATGACCCCGGGGCAATATAGAGAAGACGTTCAGGGACTGCGCGCCACTGGCCAGATGATGAAAGTTTCATGGCAGAGCGGCAGCGAAGGGCACAGAGGTCTCACTCCACATTCAACTCGTCACATTCATACACTCGCTGTCTTTCAGCAACATCCCAGATTACTAGTAAATCACAAAGCTGGAGTCAAACTCTGTTGCGCCTTTAAGACACTAGAGAACAACTGCATGTTTTTGAGTTTTAGTCAAAAGAAAGTTCGGAAGTCCAAAGTGAAAATCAGTCGTCCGTGGGTCACCTTTCTGAGGGAGTTTTTTTAAAGGACATATCGCAGGCATCTTTTTAATTTACTTATCATTTAGGAAATGTAATGTATTTTTGATGAGCAATGTCAGTTATAAAACATAAGTATGATGGAATAGCGACCAGACACCTATTGATCATAGTATATTTGTTGCTGGCAGTCATCGGCAGACCAAAATATTGTTGTGCAGCAATTTTAAGGATCTGACTCCAGAGTCCCAGTGCCGTAAACCATGATATGAAAATGACTGTTTTGTTTTTTTGTTCTTGGCATGACAGCACATCCAATATATTTCACCCACACCACGTCATAACTTTAAGAGCTCAATAGATGGCACCATAAAGGCTCAGGCTTCAAACAACATGAGACAAATTTCACCCCTAACTTGCAGTCCAACTGCTGCTAGTCAAGTCTGGACATTTAACCAATGAAGTGGGATTATCAATGTGCATGCCAGATGGATAGTGCTGATGGGCTTATGAGGCTTCATGAAACAGTGACCTCATTTTCAGAGCCCACTAGATGGCACTTTCTGCTCTAAAATCTTTAGACTTAAGCAACGACAATAGTGAAACCTCACAACATTTTTAAAGCGAGAGTGCCACCTACTGACCTTTGAAAATAAGGATTCTGTTTCATGAAACCTCACCAGTCATGATGGGCTGGTGAGGTGGATAGTATTGGACAGAAGCAGTGTTGTCTTGACATTTTAGCAATCTTACATACATTGAAAAAGCTTTAAAAAAAGTACAGCCACCTTCATTTCTGGATCTTTTATTTCACACTGAAGCCAAATAAAGCATTCCCCAGACATAGAGTTGTGTTTTTCACTCCATTGAAACAGATGCAGAAGTATTGTGTGAAATAAAACACAATTTCATGCTGAGCAACAAACGGCGGTCTTTACTTCGGGCAGCACTTAGTGAAGCATAAATGTTCATCATCCTTATTCAAGCAACAGCAGCATCAGCATCAACAAGTCTACTTCTTGTGTTGCACAATAAAAATGGGAGTATACACAAATATAAAAAGGAATAAAGAAGTTTCTTTCCTCCTGGAACGGAGAATGGCCCTCTGGGCATCTGATTTCCATTTTTTTTCTCTTTTCTAATGCGCCCATGGGACCTGATGATCAAGTGAGTCCCTGAGTCCCACACTCTGGGATATTCTGCGGTTTCTCCGCGGGCCTAAGCGAATGAATCTCTGTTCCTTGTTTGCTCCTCAAAACTGATCTAAACTTCTGCTTGTTACAGTGGTTCCCTTCCAGTTACTTCTTCATACCCTGTTTTCTTGCGCCCTGCTACCTCAGTTTTTACGGTTTATTTTTGTCACTATTTCATTGAGACTTTCAACAGACTGAAAAGTAGTGAGGTAAATTTGGAGTCTGCCAGTTGTCACGTAGGCATCTCCAGATTATTTGTTTCCACTGGCTTTCCATTAACCAAAGCAAACACGCCTCACACTGCTGATGTTTTCCAGCAGCTGCTTGCTGTCAACACAAACCCATTCTCTCCTCTGCACCTGGGTTGAGATTGGGCCCCCTGCTGGTGACATTGCAGTGTCATCCAGTCGGTTTCTTTCTCCCGGCGCGCGTCAGATGAGCTGAAGGAAGTCTTAACAAGGGTCTCCCGGAGAGAGCAGGGCGCTTATGTTCAGTTCACTCACACAGGCTGATGTTCATTTACTGATGTTTTGGCACCATTTGTGACTAGTGATGAGCACACGACTCACCAGGGGTTCGACCAGGAGGGTTTTTTTGCTGGCAGGTTGACATGAAGAAATTGGTTGGAAACTCTTGGGGATCACGCGTGTTTGCGACTTGTGTCTTTTCTTCAACTTTCTCAGTTGGAGGTCACGGAAGCAACAGAGCGTGGAACACAGTTTCCACATGAGGTACACCACGGTTCTCTTCCTCGGTTTAAGTTCTGCTTTGGTTGGAATTATGATACCAACATAGAATTACTTTAGTAGGATTAGCTTGGGAGACATCATCATCAAAAGACATGAATCAGAGCTGCATTATGAGTAGAATAGGAGCAAAGGATCAGCTTAGGAGCATGTCGAACCCCACTATCCAGAGGTCATCGTAATAACAGAGCAAGGTGAGGAAGGGCTTTGAGACACTGACAGAGCAAGAGATTAGGGATGGAACAATTCACAAAAACCATGGTTCAGAGCATGTCAGAATACCATGATCCTCCATAAACAGTTATTTTTTAAATCAACTATGTCATGGAAATGTATAGAAAACCTGCCAAAATCGAGGCATTTTAGGCATGAAAAATCGAGGCATGTCTGCTTGCGTTTATCACATCCTCTCACATTGCTTATGAATGGAACCACACACATACATAAAACATGAAAAAGCGTGACACACAGGCAAACATAATAATTCCAATTTTTTTTCATAAACTGCAACAAAGGCGCAATGGAGGCCAAATGTAAGACTTTTCCAAGCAGCAAGTTCTGCTAGATGCAGAGAAGGAAATGTTAAAATAAAAAAATGCTTCCATGCTTTTCAGAACCTCATTTACAAATAACAATTCTTTCTTGAATGCCCTTGCCAAAGTGGGCATTTCAGAAAAAGCCCAGAAATATATGTTCCATTTTTTTTTTCCAGATGCGACTCCACTTCACACTCACTGCGGTCGCGCTTCGGTGAAACGCCAGCTATGTTTTTCAGAACCACTCAGCACCTACCGAGGACTCGGTGCTCCGACCTTCAGATCAGACGTGAAAGCTCTTCAACTGACCAATTTTTGTTGTTATTGTTGTTTATTCTAAGTGCCCCGGCTGAGTGTTGTGCATGCAGCTTTTACTTAAAAGGAAGAAGACCACTTCTTGTACAACCACATGTAGCCACTCAGTGTGTTAGTTCATTCGTGAGATAGCTGTATGTTTTCCCAAACATTGGTACGGTTTGTCAACAGCATTTCTCACTGTGATGACTAAATGCTTTTCGAGCTGGTAGTTACGATGAGCATTGAAGACTGACCTGCTGCCCTAGCTATCTGGCAGTGAAGTGCCCTATACACACAGCTTTAAAATCCTTGTTGAGTGAAACAACGTGTATGTTGGATATAAGCTGTATTGCTATGTACAAATACAACAAACAAAGAGCGTCTATGTTGTTCCACATGACTATTTTAGTAGGTACAACGGAAATTCCCCATTCATTTTTCCCTAAACTCAGTTTCCCAAAGTAGCATCAAAGCAAAGCGACTGAGTGCTTGTCAAAAGCCATTTCCATCAGGGGTTTGAGTCTGATAAACCCACCAAAGAGTTACATGGAATTTAAAAGAGCATAACAAACTGAGTACAATAGCAGCATCCTCACAGCAAGCACTGAGTCTACAACGAACAAGCAAACAGAGAGTTTCTCTGGACATAAGAACATAAAACACAGTCTCTCGATGTAAAAATACAACATGTTTCTGCTTCAATTTGATACTCCAAACCTGCACTGAGCAGCCTAGAGGCTCCAGTGAGATGAGGCGTCTCGAAAGACGGCCAGTGCAGACTTTGTTACGCCAGAATAAGGATGTTAATATTTTATAACTTTCTGGATGAAAACTCATGAGGAGTAAATATTTGTTTATTTAGTTACTCAATTTGCCTTGTTCCTGTGATTCATTTTAAAGTTGTAAACAGTATTTTGATCTACAAGTAGTTTCAGGCTCATGTAGAGCTAAGCACTGATCCTTGGAAGATTTTCTCTGGTAAGAGACAACATGCCTCCCATAATATTCTTTCAAGTATCTGAAATAGCTTATGCTTTGTTCCGTAACTTGCTATAATTCCGTTCAATATTATCAACACTGCTTGACTTCACTTTGAAGGAAGCAACCAAAGGACCGTAGAGTCCTACTCAAATGACATCACAGCTGACGTCATCCGACAGTGAATCTTGGGGCAAGAACAGAAATGGAGACCTAGTTCTCCGAACCCAGCTAACTTTGGAGTATCAGTCATTGGTGACGGATTGATAAACCGTCACAAAGCAGTGTCCTTATGTTCAGAGCTCAGTAGGTGGTGCTGTCAGATCAGAAACTTTATTGCAGTTTCTTTGAAATTGTTGTTCTTATACAAAGATCTTCTAGCAGAGGGTGCCATCTAGTGGGCTGTGAAAATAAGGGCACTGTTTCATGAAGCCTCATCAGGCCATCACTACATACCATTGCTGCTTCTCAACCCATTGGAGAGCAAGAAAACAGAGCAAAATGAATGACAATCCACTGTATGTGGAATTATGTATGAATTCACTGCAGACAAAAGTAATTTGTCAACACAAAAAACACAGATAATTTGAGTACAAACTCAAAAAGAGGGACACCACACTAAGCAATGTGATGTCAAACCAAAACATCCATGATGGAGACTGCATGAGATTACAATGGTGGACAGAAAGTGTAGGTTTAAAAATCTTCAAGATCGTTCTGCTTAATGCAACAGAGAATGCTCTGATCACTGGAAAACCGGTGCCCTGATGTTTAAACTTATGTCCACAGATTCCTCTTAAATTTGATGAATTTGGAGTCATTCATTTTTTTGAAACTTTTTTTTTAAATGAAATATTAATGGAACTGTAGATGTGAACAGATTTCTTCTGTTGCATTTTTGGAATCCAGCATACGCTGCTGTTGGAACCCTTTCTGACCCTTTCTTTGGAAATTTACGGAGCCTTGGAAATAAAAGCACGAGCACCGAGCTGCTCCTCAGCTCGCGACGTAATGAAGACAAATTATGTATGTATGCAGCCAGAAGAGGCACGAAGCATTATTCTAAATCAATACAGCCGCTGGCTCTTTGCACAGCGAGCGTGGAGTGGGAAGCTTCGACCCCCCCCCCTCGCCGATCAAAGACCGCCGGCCTCACAGAGCTCAAGCACGCTCTTTCTCAATCGCTTGTTTTTGCATTCTGCACGACTGATCAACAAGGTTTGGCGGCCGAGCAGGAATCTTCCGAAAGCCCTCGAGCTGTCTTTGACTTTGGCAACGGCGTCTTCAGAGAGGCTGAAGCTGCGTGCTGTCGTGTACGGAGGTCCTCGGAGTTAAACAGATGCCTTCAGAAATGACTGTAGCTGTACCAGAAAACATTATAAATACACGGTGCATGTGGAGGTCAACACCAATACAAGACCCAGACTTTGACTTAGACTTGACACAAGCAGATGTATCTTCAATATGAGCGACATTTGTGGGCGTGTTTCTGATCGAAGTTTTGGAGTAAATATAGTAAATTTGAAAACGACCTCCAGATCTAGGAGACAAGGGAGGACGTAGTTATGTAGTAGGAGCCTAAGAGGGCAAGAGTGACTGAATTTCTGAAGAGGAATGTTCATGCTCCAATGAAGGCATTTAAGGTCCTTGCACAACAGAGGTGAAGCAAATAAAAGGCACAAAATTGCGAAAAAATCGCATGAGAATATTGACACACCTGTCTATGTGCATCAGGAGTGATGCAATAAAATGCATAACACTCGTGCCATGCAAGTCACAGCCAATAAAAGGGCCCTTTGATTTCCATGATCACGGATGGAATTACGGAATTTCCACGGGGCAGACAGGGCTGTGCAGAGCTTCAGTGAGAAAGCTGCTCGCTCTGTTTACATGTAGTGGGTGGACACTTGTATTATCCACCTTTCAGTGCCGACCCAGTCCTCAGCACAACGCAGGCAATTTGCATTGGTATGACCGTGACTGTACACACATCTTCATCATATTCAATCTCCAGAGCTATTATGGGTGATGTCTTTACCGTTGTTGTCTTTGTCTTTGTAGTTTTTATGTGTTTTGTCGGAAAGAACCGGGTGCTGGGATGCTAGATTAGAGTAAGCGGTCCATCATGTTGAATGCTTTGGTATGTGGTGTGTCAAGAAGGAGCGTTTTGATTGGTTGAATGTGTGCTCGTCCCAAGTCAAACTTTAGAAAAATCAAACTGAAAAAGTAATAAATAAAAGCGGCAATTTCACTCAGCTATATAACACATACTAGAGGGGATGTTTTGGCTCATGTGGTATGGACCTAGTCAAACACTGACTTATTGGGGGAATGAGAAAAAAAAAAGAGACAAGAACAGAAATCACTCACCTGGGAAGAAAAGAGATAGGTACAAGGAACAGATCAGTTGAATGTGTGACACATGTTCAATAACTGAATTGAAAATCATTATCAGTCATACATTGAGGGACAATAGAAGACTGGATTATTTAGAGTTCAAGGCATGGAGCCAAGTGAAAACGAAATGGAGAGTAAAACAAATGGGATTTTTCGGAATCAAGACGATATTTTATAGAGCCACGCTAGCTCCAGCAGAAGATACTATCGAAGCTGCAGGAAAAACAGAATTTAGTTTGTTGCTGCAAAGCATTATGGGACTTGTAGTAGTAACAGTACACTTTAAAATGAACAGTTGAACAGAATGATAAGACTCTTCAGAGCCTGAGCAGGAAAGCCGCATCCCTTCCACACTGTTATTTCTCCAGCCACAGCTGGAACAGAAGTCTCTGGAGGAACACTGGTCAGAGGGAGCTTCCCCTCTGTTCCTGACACACCTGGAGACGTCAGGCAGGTGGCAACACCAAAACTTTTCTATGTTAATTGGGAAGTTTCTTGAGGCGATGAGAAACTCATTAACATTTAGTGACTTCGCGGCAGGTTGCGAGTTCACTGCCGGACACATCAGAGCGAGAAGTGCTTTAATAAGATGTTTTCTGCTCGATGTTCCCAACACTAAATTCAGCCAGCTAATTAGGTCCTCATCTGGAACATTAACATGCTCTGACCGTTTCATTTTCATATCGGATTTAAACTCCTCGCGACAGATGACATCACTGCAAGCTTGAGACTTGGACTAAAGCGTGCGAACAAGACTCTGTAAAAATAACAACTTGACCTTTAATATTAAATGAACCTTGGGAAAAAAAAGAATTCAATAACAAAAAAAAATAAAAAATTTTAGAGGGAGCAGCTACAATGAAAAAACATATTTGTGCTGAAATAATCATGAAAGAGCACCACCTAACATTGAAACACAACTTTGTGTTGTTGTTTGTGCTGTAAATCACCCTGTAACACGTCAATGAAATGTTTCTTTCATGTGCTGTGGTGAATTTCCTCACAAGCAGATCAATACGGTCTCGTCTTGTCTTGAGTGAGAGACTGTGAGCTGAGTCTTTTTGCGCTTCAGTCTGTGCCAAAGCATCAACTCCATCTCACTTCATCTTTCTAGCAGCGCCAAGATCATCACCAAACCCTTCTGGAGCCTCACGATCACCGTCAAATCGAACCCACAGGACGCAGCTGCGGTGTGAAGCCATCAAAGAGAGGTTCAGAGCCAGTGAAGTAAACGTGAAGTTGCCAAGTCCAAAGGTTAGATTGTCCTCTTGCTACATTGCTACATCTTACAAAGAATGTAAGATTAAGGAGGAAAGAGTGTTTGAGATATAACAAAAAATAGGTGACGTAATGTGAAAAAATAAAAAAGGGAAAACTGTAAATTACTGGAAGACAAAAGGTGGAAATGTCATTGAACTTCTATATTGCGAAACTCATGAGCTGTATTAAGATATTATTGTTATATTTTTGGGTTGTCCTTCACGATCATGAGCGTCCGTGAGCTGCCTGTGAATCCTCACCTTGTGTCATGTGGATTTATTTGAGCGGTCAGCTGACAGCCACTGCTCACTCGCTGACCTGACATCCATCATGTTGTTGTGAGGACAAAGGAAAAAAATAAAAGGCAGGACAGACGAGGAGGACATCCATAACACACAAACTCTGACCTCTAGACAATTTCATATCAGACGCAATGAATTAAAAAGAAAACGTGTAGCCCCACCCCCTTTGAAGATCATCAAATCATAAATAAGGGGAGGCGGATTCTCATGAATCTGAGGGGGAACCAGCAGGGAAAGTGGTTACTGCAGACGCTCCACAGCGAGGTCACAGAGTCGAGGAACCGGACTTGCTTGGTCCATGTTCTAAAGTGATACAGAGGTCAATGGATGACACTCCGCCCAAGTCTTTCATTACAAAGCTAACATACAACACATTACTTATGACAAGGCTAGCAGTTTATGAACCGAGCGGCCCACCAGAGCATGCCAGAGAGAAAATATTCTTTATTTTCCAAGTTATCGTCTTTCATTATATGGTCTGTTGGGAGGGATGGACCTCATCCAGAAAAGGATGGATTGCTCTCTCCAGGTGAGGAATGAGCTCCTTCTTCAAGTGGAGGTCTCTTGAGATCTTGTTCTCAACTCGGGGCGTTACGAAGTTGGAGATGGTTTGGTGAATCGGTACAGCAGGGTTGGTATTGCAGTCGCTCTACTGCACTGTTGTGTGTAAGAGAGAGCTGAGCCAAAGGGCAGAGCTGAAATGAGCTTGATCTGACGGGTGGCCAGCATCTCCCTCAGAGATAAGGCGAGTAGTTCTGTCACTCGGGAGACACACTATGAGATGAGACCCTAATATGAAGTATAACCATTCCCATAACTGTGCAGTAAAATGACTTTTAAATTTGACACATGCTTGAGTTGTACAAAAAAGTTTTAGATTTAAAATGTTTTCCATCATGTATCATTGTTTAAGCTATAACTACATTTTTTTCCAAACATAAATCCTTCAAAATAATTTAGAAAATATAATATATGATATAATAATAATAATAATAATAATAATAATAATAATAATAATAATAAGTAGAAGAAGAAGAAGAAGAAGAAGAAGAAGAAGAAGAAGAAGAAGAAGAAGAAGAAGAACAAGAAGAAGAAGAAATTTCAGGGTAGTAGCGAACCATTCCAGAGTAAAAGACAGTAAGGCTTCACTCGATGCTAATTTGGACTTTATAGAGATGAATTCCTGGCTAATATTCTGCTTATAGAGATACAAACAAGCAGTTTATTCACAAGAATATAAGTTCCCTAATCTACAGTATTATCAAAAAAATAAAGCATACTTCTATCAAAATATTTTTTCTCCTATAAACGATTACAAATAAAAGGCCATCAGCCAAACTGGTAAATCGTCTTCTATTTTTTACGCTTTCATATCTCATTGATCTTCGCCACATTTGAAAATACTTCACTGAACTTCAACATATCTCTCCTTATCTTTCGTTCCAGATGTGACACACACTTTGCCCAAGAAAAATATGAAGAGTCCACCACTGCTTCTACGTTGTTGAAGCAACATCTGTGACTGTTTGATAATTCAAGCTAAGCAGCAGGAAGCTCCAGAAAAACAGTGAAAACCATCACCTAGGCTTCGGGGAACATCTCATTATTAGTGGGACCGAAAACCGAAAACATCCAAAAAACCAAAAAACGCAGCAGAGAACATGATTCATAACTGCAACAGCCATAACTCAAGTGTGTGGCGCTCATGATCATCTGTTCACCGCCGGTGACCTCCAGGCGTCACTGTGACACATGATGCATTCGATGACCGGAGGCTTCATGCAGCTATAAATATTAACCTTGAATGTCAAATTGATTCTCATGTTTGTATGTTGCGCACGTCATCCAGGGGCCTGTTCATGCGCTGATCGTATGCTAATCTCAGTCCAGCTGCGATACAGTACAATCAATTGCATTGCTGGGATCACATGACAGCAGTTGGCACCTTCTCCCTGCCGACTGTAATTGCTGAGGTGGAATCTTCAAACGTTCAGGGAGGCGAAGGCGCGGACGAGCCGCCGGATGCGGCAATTAACGCCAGATTGAAATATGCGACGTTCACGAGACGCACTGATTTATCGGAATTGATAAAATATTGAAGCGCTGCCCTTGTTCCTGTCTGTAGCCGCTATAAATCAGACCTCTCTTAATTATGCGCCGGCAGACTGCACTTCCGCGCCTTTTAAAAAATGCATCACTTCTAAATTCAGCTGGGGGAACTTTGTATTTGGAATCACAGGGACGTGGTGCGTGCACTCCTGAAGGCACAGACTTAACAATGGCGTTGACATCATTGATGTGAAAAGGGCATGACTGGAAATGAATGACAGATAAGAGTTGTGAATACAAGTGTGTTTTTTTTCTGGGGTGTGTTTTTGCTTGAGAATATTTTAAATCACAGGTATCAGAATTAGAATCAACTCAGAAAGTGCTTTGGAATAAAGTGCTGTCATAAAATAAAATAAAATAAAATAAAATAAAATAATGATATATGTTGTTCTCCTGCGCAGTCTGTTCAGTTTATCACATAAAGTACACTGTAATCACATTTGCAGTATATAGTATCGACAGGAGCCACACAAACACTAACATTGTGAGATTAAAGTCACAATATTACTGAATTAGAGTTTCCAGATAAGTGATAAAAGTCCAACATTAAAGTTGTTTGAGGACAAAACATCATTGCATCACAGGACTGATGGGATGATGAGGCTTCGTGAAACGGTGTTGTCACTTTCAGAGCTCAGTAGGTGGCGTCCTTAGCTTCAACATGATACAAGGTTCAATTGAAATGGTCATTCAAATACAAACATTTTGGAGCGGAGAGTGCCATCTAGTGGGTTCTGACAATAAGGACACTGTTTGATGAAGCCTCATAGAGCCATCCATACTGGTGTGGATGTACTTCTTCCTTCAACGTAGACATAATCGCTTCTAAGGGAGTTTCAGACCATATAATAATTTGATGCTGATGTGCCAAAAGTTTTTCTTTCGGGGAAACCAATGCTCAACATTGCTAGCGCCACACTCTGCTATAACAATAATAATATTGCTACTTGATTCCCTAAGTAGGACCATTGAAAAATGATGTCAAAACACAAGCTCATACAGCAGCATATCCGGGCCAAACATAGGAAAACAAATTAATAAAATAAACAAATAAATAACAGCATAACAATATCTAACTGTTTACATGAAAAAAAAAATAATGCTAGCCCATACAGGCAGAAACAGCAGGTGCAATTGTCTGACTCACTCCCCAGCGTTTAAATAGAGATTTGGACAATGTGAGATGCTAAATGTTTTTACGGTTTAAATGGAGAGTTGAACAAAGACGAATTGAGCTCCCAGCATTACTAACAGTGATGTGCCACAGAGAATGCCACGATCACAGCCTGCTGTACCATCGCGGCACAGTAGGAGCTCACTGGCCCGTATGAATGGATGATAACCGCCATGAGAATAGCCTTTCAACGAACATCTTAGGTGCTCGCAGGGGGGGGAAATAATAATAATACATTACAGTTAGATTAAAACACAATAAACATGTTCCTGTTTTCCACACTTGGCTTTATTTTAAAAAAGATACCTCATCGAAGCAGCGTTTTGGAAGTCTTAAAAATGATTGTCAGTTAATCCATAACCAAATTTATTATTAATTTAATCCACGGATTTTCTGTGTCAGATGAATTTAAGATGAGAAGTCTCAGAGTGACCAATCAGCGGGGTGCTCTGTGATTATTTGCAGACATTGAAGCTTGGCAGAGGAATTTGTGAGGCCGGAGAGGGAAAAAAAACAAGGTACAACAAGAACAGGAGCAAAAAGACCAGAATTATTCATGTAGTCGGATGTTTGGGGAACAGAGAGGAGGAATACTTTCTTGCGTCTGTGTTTGTGGCTGATGGAAACGCTTCAAGATTCAGGTGAATTATTAAAGCTGTCACCGTTTGCGACAGAGCTTTTATTCTGCTGCCCGCTGCGTGATGGAGGACTCCAGTAAGTTTGACACGCTGCTAAATGTCTCATGTCACGTCGCCGCTCTGGAAATGCAGATGATGGTGCCAAACAACACCAGCATTTGGTCGTACAGCATGGCACAGATCCAGTGTTTTCTAAGTGTTTTGGTGAGTGTTTTCTTTGGTGTAAATGATCACCTCTGATGAAGAGACTGGTGACACCATGGCAGTTGTATTTATTCCAGCTACCTGCATTTCAGACAACAGAATTGAAGCTGCCTCAGTGGTTTATCTTTTCAATACACGGCATGTATCCCCACGATACATGTTGCGAAAAAATATCTAGTCAACGAAACATTTGTTTCAAGGAAGGTCCAAGTGGCTATCACCAAATATTGTCATTGCATGTTTAATACAATGAATGGAGTAATGGAGCGAGTCTTTTTCATCAATAAAAGGCATTTCATTCTCCAGCGAATGTAAAATCAACACAGAGATTAGAGAGCTCTCGATCATTGCGTCGCGGTAAAAAAAAAAGCTGAGCCAAAGGACAAAGTTCACTGCTTCTGTGGGTGTTGGGAAGTGACAATAATACAGTCACTGTGGCCAAATGCTGGCCATAATTCAAGTCAGAACAATATATTCACAGTTTCACAGAAAGAATTTCCATTGAAGAAGAGTCAAGAAAAAAAAATAAATAAAAATATTATGTCATTGTTGTCTGTCATCTGGAAGAAGTTCCGAATGTAACTGCAGCTCCAACACATGGAGATGTGGTTTAAAGGGGCCACACTTTTTTTTTCCTGTCCAAAGATACCTAATGCCTGATGATTGTGATGTGATGGTAACACTGTCTAAAGAAAATTTAGAGTCATCTGTTCGCCCTCTGCAAGTCTGAGAACAGTGGGAAGAAACATATGGAGAACATACAAACTTGTCGAAAATAAGTGTAGAAAATAGCTCGATGCTAATTCTACATTTGAAAATGTTAAAAAAATAAAAATAAAAAATAGACCTTGAACCTGTAGGTCAGCATCGGTACGACACCACAACTTGACAGATGACCATCATACATTTTCTCTCCCTGTCGGGAGCAGGGTCCTCATGTTTGCGGCCATTTGACTGTCAAATAATTTAAATAAGATCAATAATAATTTCACATTTGGACACAAAGCGAGCGACGATGAGCTCTGCAGCTGCACAGCCATTCATCTCCGCCGGGAAAATTGCTCAAATGGAGCGGCAAAGAGGGAATTCAATAACTTGCAGACGGCGGAGAGAAAATGAAGCATCAGGAACACGTGATTTTTTGGGTTCCATGGTGATAATTTGAGCAGCCTTTATTGACCTTTTTTTAAAGGTAGCAAAGAAAAAAACAGTCAGATTCGATGCAGAACTGAACCAGGTTGCTCAACATGTTTTGAATGACAAATCCATGGTTGTGTCGCACACCGAGCCTCCGTCCAACTTCTTAGTTCCCTGCTGGAGTGAATCACATGTTTGTGTAAATCCCAGCAAATGGTTTATTGATCAGTGTGGAGCAGAGGTGATTAAAATTCATCCAAGAGGAAAAGACACAGAGACCAAATCGCCGGCCACGACCTTCCAGTCGGAGCGTAACATACTGCACCTCATAATCAATGGCAGCTGGGTGTGTAGCCGGGTCGACGTCAGCACAGCGTGTGTGTGTGTGTTTAATCCTGATAATCTCGGCCCGTGTGTGTTTCAGCATGTATGCGGCTGCTCGCCGCGATAAGAACTGATATCATCTGGTCCTATAGTGCAGTCGGTCATCATGACTCGGCAATGTCACGTCCAGCAGAGGAGCTGGAGATTTCCAAATAATAGGCTGGAATGTGATATCCGCTGCCCGATGGCGACGCCGCAGCTGGGAATGTGTCCTTCAAAGGAGACTTGAAAAACTCATATTCAGGTTGAAATACTACAAAAAAAAAACATTCAATGGCGTCGACCTGTTTCTCAGCTGTCAGGCAAATCGAGTGTAGCCATCATGCATGTGTCGCACTGGAACACCACACACATTGGTTATTAAACTGAAGAATATAATTGTGTCACATATCGGGGGCCACATCCTGCTACATATCCGGGGCCAATGAAACCACTGATTCATTCATACAGCCTTGAAATGGTGTTGAGCACCAATAAATTTAACACATCTCCCATGGTGTTTACGCAGACAGCACGCGAAAATGAAAGTGTTTTTTTTCATAAACGCAAATGAACTGGATCGGATGTTGTGTGTATGTTAAATAAACAGTCTCACTCAGCACAACATGAGATTCAGAAGCATCACATTAACAAAGGAACCATGACGACAGAGTGTTGTGTTTGCTTCTGCCGTCCTCTTAAATACACTGTCACCCAGGCTCAGCCTGACAATACACACCTGAATACCTGTTCACCATCTTACCTAGGGAACCTTCACTCAGTGGGCTGCCTGACCTTCCACTCCAGATCATGACCTCTTGACCGTATGCTCTGCCTCAACCCTGCCGGGGTTGAGCTGCTAAACAGGTGCAGTTGATCCTCTAACCTCCTCCCTTGAAATCTCTTATTTTAACACAAAACATGGAAAAATGTATTGAAAATATGCAAAAAATAAAATAAAATAAAATAAAACATAAAAAAGGAAATTCACTAAAATAGCAAGTCGTTGAAAGGTTGACCAAAAAAAGTTTAAATATTAATTCAATAGATTTATTAATTCATTAATTAATATCAACAGACAGCTGGTGAACACATTTATCCTTTTTGTTTATCTTTTATCCAGGTGTTAAATATGTTTTTAAAAACTGATATCTATAAGAAGAGCGCCATAAATGCTCCCTTAAATCGTGTGCCTGAATGTCAAATGCATGTACTTGGATATACAGATATATATTTACTCAATTAATTTGAATAAATAAATAACAAAACTATGACATTCAGCATTCAACCACCACGAAAGAAGACAAAATAAGAGCGAACAGAACTGAGTAAATGGCTTACATTTGTATTTTCCTCGGCTTGTTTTGGATGATATTTGTTTCTCAGTTGATAGTGACAAAAGTACAATTTCTGCACACTGGTAGTTTTGGCAAAATCCCTCCAAAAGAGAGATCCAGTGAAAGTCATTTGTACAGCCTTCAAATGTCACTCACTCGTGGACAGGAGTTGGGCTCGCAACTTCAGTCTGACAAAACTCTCATAAAGCTAACAAATGTTTGGTAGTGCGTCGTAAATAAAAACTCAAATCCGGTTGTGAACAACTTCAATAAATAGATTTCTATCAGTGGAGGTGCCCGTAAACACTTGAGATATATGGAGGTGTGAAACCCCGCATCAGCACCGTCGAGTACTCACGACCTGTAAGAACATAAATCAGCAAGCAGGACGGAGCCTTTGCATTTTATCTCTTTCTTCTACCAGACTGGAGCGGCTCATTCACAGGCGACCGCTGCATCTCCGGATCAGATCACATGGTTTGCTGACCTTCAGAGCTCTTGCCAGCTATAAATAGCTCCTTCATCCCACTTCAGTCGGCACCAAATCAAAGAGCGAGCTCCCACCAATTACAGCAGGTTGGTTTTTGATCAAGACACGAGAGTGGAGGCATTCGGGATCTATAACAGGTGCACTTTGGAGAGGTTTGCTACTGGAAGCGTTCAGAAATCCTCGGAGATCTGACGCACTGTAATTGGTGTTAATGAGGACGAACATGTAGAAGGTTCATTTGTGGATTGTCTGTACGAAGTTTCAACACACACCAACCAAACCAACGTCTTTTTTTCATTCAGAATATCATGAGTCATGAGAGTCTGGTGCGGGAAGCCTCCCAAACAACCCCAACTAGAAGCCGGCTTTCTACCTTTTCTACTCAATGACATAGTACAATGGAGTGTGCAGCAGTACAACCACACCACCGCAGTGATATTTCGACATCATCACCAGTCTGCTTTCAGAAAATGTTTACGACCTTGTCAGAAACGCTTCACACAAAACATTTTCACTCCTACTCTTGCTTTCTGATCACAGTTGCGACGTGAAATGTCTCCTCTTTTTTAGGCTGTATAATACACCACAATGAAGCACCTCAAGGCTCCACTGACGTGATTCCATAGAGATGTGTTTCACCAGTCAAACTCAGATCCAGGAAAAGATGTTTGGCTCATGACATCATTTACCACCATCTTGACTCAGACCAAGAGGCATAATGGAGGTGGCGAAGATCTTGGAACAGTTCCCAAACTCCAAACTTGGTTTCAACCTCTCCTGTGCATCCACATCCTCAGCAGATCTACTTATTGTTTTCTTTTTTGACTTTGTTTGTTGCGTCCTTGCGTCGACTCCCGCTCGGTGTCAGGGTTACAAAAAAAAAAAAAAAAAATATATATATATATATATATATATATATATATATATATATATATATATATATATATATATATATATATATAATTATATATATATAATTATTATTTTTATTTTTTTATTTTTTTGTGTCTACATTATAGAAGTAACTTAAAGGAGGATTTCATCAACAGTGACCAACAGTGTTTAGAGTGTTATCATATTTTTGAGCCTTTTCAGTACCTCTGAAGTTTTTGTAAAAAATGTTTAGAACAGATACAACAAAATGTGTGAATAACTGGCTCTTAATCACAAACTACCTATGTGATATAGCCTTCAAATATAAAGACAAAATATCATAGTACAACAGTAGAAGTGTTCATTCAGTATAAAAAAAGGTATATATATATATATATATATATATATATATATATATATATATATATATATATATATATCAACAGTATCTGTACAGGTGTCACTTTGGCTGAATGGTTCACATTGTTTGTCACATACTGAGGTTTTTTTTTTCCAGTCTCTTAAGCAGAGTTTGGCTCATCCATTTCATCCGAGATCAATTCCTTCTATCTGGACTGTATTGTCTGCAGGGATGTGATCCGGATACTCACGTGACTCCTCAGTCAATATTCAGACACTCCATCTAAATCCAGTAAAACCTGGAGATCAGAGCTGCCGTCCGATCCCACTGAAGCCCACTTGCTAATAAACTGATGAGTAAACCTCAGGATCCGATTCCGCTCGCAGCCCTTCCGCACGGCGTTAAAGGTTGGGAGCTAAAGCCGATTGTCTCAGTTTCAAAATGGCTTTTTTGGCCTTAAAAAGTGTGCCCTGGCTTCCTCCGCACGGCGGCTGAAAGGTCAAGCTCTCACAATTCCGGTGGCTTAGCACTCAATTAGTTGAAAATTGCCTTTTGTCTGCTGGGAGCCGGCGATAATTGTGGCGGGTCACGAGCAATAATTGCCAGTGAAACCCTCAGAGCTGCTGCCTATTAAGAGGAGTTATTTAAATCGCGTCACCTTTGGGGGACTCCGCTGTTTCATGTGCTTCTTTAATTGGGGGAAACTTTTCTGGTTTTGTGACCAGATCGACACGGAGGACCTCAGATGTGTCTCGTCCCTCAACCTTCCTTCTGACCAAGTCCCTTCACAGTGACTTCGACTTTTGGATAAGACTCTTACATTTTAGATATTGAAAACTAAACTTGAAAACACCTCTAACCATAGCCTTAACTTGCAGTTGAACAGCCTTTAATATACATAGATTTATAGACGCTTGAATATGTTTTGGTCTTTGAGTTCAACCCTTCAAACCCTCCTTCAACTGGTCTCTTTGTTGTCTCTTCTCTACACCACCAGATGTTGGCGTTCTTCCCTTATGACACCCCAATTTCAGGACCCAAAACTCCCTTGATGAGCAAAGTATTGGTTTTGTTTTGTGACCCTCAAGCTGAATAAAACATGGATCATTGTTGAGTCCACTTTTTTACCACAACGGCGGTAAGGACCCAGGGTTTACAGTGAAAGCAGCTCAATAAAACTAGGTGATGTGCCTCCCAAGTTCACTTTTACCCAACGGTTGGCTCTTCAACTAACACGATATTTAAGAATAAAAATGAAAAAAAAAATGATGTTCCTCTCTAATGACTCAGTTCCCTCACAGCAACTGAAACGTGCCTCGTCACGGAGCGTAAATTTGCTCCATTTTTGACAAGAATAATGAGGGAGACGGCAGCGGTGGACCTCCAGGAAGAGACTGTCAAACCAGGGACGCCTTAAAATAGGTCTAATTTCCCTGTGACAGAGGATGAGAAGAGACGCAGGAAATGAATGCTGTTAACCAGAAGAGAAGCAAAAAGAAGCGGGCGGATTTGAGGAGGAACATTGAGTCACTTGAGCAATTAACCGCGAGTTTAACGGCTTTTCAGTGTCCTGATGTGACGACAGCACCTTGGGGAAAAGCGCAGTGTAAGCCCTTTCCTAATTATCACCACGGCAAAACAGGCAGAACATCTCCGCTTTTCTGATGAGGCCGACCTCCATAAAGTTCCAGGTTGCTGCATATAAATCATGAGCGGAAAGAGCTGAGTCAGCCGTTTTTTGTTTTTTATATTTTTTTGTTGATGTTCAATCAGGAATGAAAGATGAGTTTAGTAAAAATCACAACCAAATGGATTTCTTCGTTCAATGCTCAGATTTAAGTTGTTCGACGTCTGACAAAACTATTTCAATGGTTGGAGTGATGAATTGAGCAACAAAAACTTTATCAAAAAACACATCACCCATTGTGTTTACGCAGATAGCACATGAAAATGAAAGTGTTTTTTCCATAAACGCAAATGAAGTGGATCGGATGTTGTGTGTATGTTAAATAAACAGTCTCCCTCAGCACAATATGACATTCAGAAGATCAAACTGCACTTCTGAAAAATGAACTTGGACATAGCATCAGATGAACAAAGGAACCATGACGACAGAGTAGAGTGTTTTTCTGTGCTTCTGCCGTCCTCTTAAATACACCTGAATACCATCCTACCTAGGGAACCTTCACTCAGTGGGCTGCCAGACCTTCCACTCCAGATCATGACCTCTTGACCGTATGCTCTGCCTCAACCCTGCCGGGGTTGAGCTGCTAAACATGTGCAGCTGACCCTTTAACTTTCTCCCTTGTTGACTCATCTGTCATCTTTTTTTATTTTGACACAAAACATGTAAAAATCTATTGAAAAAAAATGTTCACGAGTTCTACTCATCAAAAGAATAATAATAAAAAAAAAATCAATAGATTTATTTAATATCAACAGACAGCTGGTGAACACATTTATCCTTTTTGTTTATCTTTTATCCAGGTGTTAAATATGTTTTTAAAAACTGATATCTATCAGAAGAGTGTCATAAATGCTCCTTTGAATCATGAGCCTGAATGTCAAGTACATGTACTTTGATATATAGATTTATATTTACTCAATTAATTTGAAAAAAAAAATGAATAAATGAATAACAAAACAATGACATTCAGCATTCAACCACCATGAGAGAAGACAAAATAAGAGCGAGCAGAAGTGAGTAAACAGCTTCCATTTGTATTTTTATGGGTTTGTTTTGGTAGATATTTGTTTCTCATTGGATAGAGATGTAAAGTACAATTTCTGCACACTGGTAGTTTTGGCAAAATCCCTCCAAAAGAGGGATCCAGAGAAAGTCAGTGCTCAGGGTAAACGTACTGCTGTGCCACACTGCCCCCTGGCGTTCACACTGCTCTCAGCTCTTCGCCACCTCTATTTCTTCCCCTCTACCTCTCACTAAGTAAAACTGTCATCCAATCTCACGCAGCTCCTCTTTCTCCCCTGGATGCGTCAGACACTCGCGTCTCTTATTCAATCAGTTCCCTCCCTCACAGCTTTTACACTCTTCCTTTCACCTTATCCATCACTCCTGCTTCTCCACCATCAGCAGAGACTCAAGCTCTCACCACATCCTGTGAAAAAAAACCAAAACACTTCATTCCGGGATTCCACCCGAGCATTTAATATACCTTTCCTCTTTCTTCTACTCCTCGCTTTTCATCCCGCTGCACTCCTTCATACATCTGATTCATAATCACTCCACCAAGTCAAACTCGAGTAAAAAAAAAAAGTGGCTCCAAGAAGGAGGGTTTGATCGGCAGTGGTCGAGAGTGATGATGGGCAGAACACGGTTGCCATGGTTACAGCTGTACAGCAGTAAGGCGTGAGCTTCCGGATCACATTTGACCCAGGAAAAACAGAAGGCTTGTATTTATGCAAGGTTTTGTAGCCACACAACTATTGATCACATATTGTGTTTTATGACCATATTTCAGTTAAAAATTAATAAATAATAAATAAAAGTTATCAGTTTCTACTCAAACTAACTAAACTGTTTTTAAAGAATTCAAAACAGCATACAGTTTTATAAAATCAACCAGGAAGCAGACTCCTGATCCGCCACCTTGCCACGTCTCAAACTCTTGCACCATCCTTCTGGTTTACACAGTAGAACCAGGGAGAAGCTGTAGCTCAGTGTGCATCAAGAGCTAACAGCCTCAAAAGCACCACAGTCATGACGTCATGGAAATCTGAAAAGAAGTCTTACCTGCAGGGATCCAGGAGGAGCATGAGAGAAAGAGAAAAGAAAAACACACTTACAAACCTTGTATGATTCAACAATAGATTGTTAATGCACATGCAAGCAAATATAGCATTTACATGACAGAGTCTGCAGTCCAACACATACCACAGGTCTCTGGGCACCAAACTATAAGGTCCACTGTTGCATTCTATTGTGCGCTATTGACAGGACTACTAAAGTTAATGATGTCATTATTTTATTTTATTTATTCAATTTTTGAACAACTGCTATTTACTGACTTTGATGCAAACAATGTTGAGAATTTATTTGTTTTTAACAATAAATTCCCAAAAATATTTCAGCCATATATCTATATATATATATCTATATCTATCTATCTATCTATATCTATATCTATCTATCTATCTATCTATCTATCTATCTATATCTATATATCTATCTATCTATCTATCTATCTATCTATATATATATATATATATATATATATATATATATATATATATATATATATATATATATATATATATATACACATATATATACACAGTGGTACCTCGGTTTTCGAACAAAGGGGAGTTCGAACAAAAATTTTGAGATTTTTTTTGCTTCGGATTTTGCTTCGGATTTTGAACGAAAATCCAGAACTCGAACGCCCCCGAAAAAAGCTGGAAAAAACATAAGGTGTGCGGACCGATCAGCTGACCCACAACGCGCTTTGTTATTGTGTATAACGCAGCCTCTGTATGCAGACGTGTCCCATTAGCTACATTTACTGACTGTTTTTTCTTCATATTGAGGTGTAAAACCTTTCCTGTCTCCACACTGGACCGTGGTAGAGGGTCACAGGGGAGGTGCTTGCTCTCCACACCGCGGAGGCTGGAGCGCTCACTCCAGGGTTTGATGTCCTGTTGTCGGCTGGAGCTCTTTTTTTGGATTTCTTTTTCCATTCATTGTAATGGGAAAAATCGATTCAGATTTCGAACAAATCACTTCTCGAGCGGCCGTCTCGAAAGCGGATTGTGGTCGAGAACCGAGGTACCACTGTGTGTGTGTGTGTGCATATATATATATATATATATATATATATATATATATATATATATATATATACACACACACAATTTGGAAAGATATGTAGCATTGACTCAACAAAAAGTTTGCACTGTGAGTTAAACTCATGGGAACAAAAGGCAGTATACACATGAACATCCAAAAGGCAGTAACAACAGCGGCTTTCGAACGTCGCCCCCGCGCACCACGCAAGGTAAGACAATGCATCCTCCCAACAAAAGTCAACATGTGAAGCCTTAGGTCAGGTTCACTTCACCGTTATCTGCTAGCATGTAGGCAGCACTGAGGAGATGGATGAGAATGGAAACAGTATGTTGTTGGCAACAACTGGAAGGCAGGTAAGACTGGATTGTTTTTCCGACATTTTTCTGGGTCTAACCACTGCAGACAGCCATCTGTATCTGGATCAGTCAGCTCTTCATTCCACTTTCAGATCAACTTTTGCACCAAGACACTTCCACAAACAGACAGACACTTTGGAAACGTGCTATTGAGACCACAGCAGTGTCAAACAAAGGAGCAATTTGGACTTAATGGTAGTAAAGTGCTGGAATTCTACAAAATGAAATGTTGTTTTTTTTTTGATGGAACATCTCGCTTTTTATGTGAAGCCCCACAGAGAGTGATAGATGCTTCTCCTCCTGCTGGAGCTCATGCTCGGCACATATTTTCAAGTTGTGTTATTTGTGAGCCTTAAGGCGGAGGTGACTTTTCACTCCACTATCTTGAAACCTTTTCCTCTTCATTCTTGCGTTATCTCTCCCTCCTCCACCTATCTCTCTCTCTCTCTCTCTCCCACTCTGCTCCTCTTGATCCCTCGTCTCTCTCTCCACCGTCCCTCTGTAATCTCCGGCTGCTTCTCCCCGAGGAGCCCTGCAGAGGGAGAACGCCACCATAAACCTTGGCATTCAAATGTGGCTGCGAGCTGCGTCGCTCATGAATTTTAATACGCCACACAGGGGTCTGGACGGGCAGGTGGGCTTGCAGCAGGGGGATGATAAAACCTCTCCGACGTCAGGTCGCTTTCCTTCTCTCGCGGCTCGGTTCACGCTTGCTGGCGTTTTTTTATTCGCACCTGTTGGGCCTTATCTCAGCCTGGAGCCAAGGTCAGTTTACGCCGGCGCAAGGGATTGTTGTAGTGGGCCAAACACAAAATATACAACATAAATTGACCAGAAGTAACGCTCAGCTGCCTCAGAAGCACAGTGCTTTTTTCCAGCTGGTGCATGAGAGAATCAAACAGACAGGAAAGATTTTCAAGTTTTGGAATCCAAGACATACAATTAAATGCTACAGATATAAGCCCTGTCGTGCTTCAAACCAGATGGAAGATTTCATAAGAAAGAAAAGAGTTGAAAGTTGGTGTATCAGTGCAGCTGCACCGTTCCGAGTGTGTGGTTGATCACTGCGCCCTGAAACCCATCTTTACATTAAACACCAGCCAGCTTCCCTGGGAAAACATTTTGAGCGCAGTGAGATGTATAATTTCTCGAACACAAGGTATGAAAATATTTTCTGGTGGGAGTTACTCATCAATCCAGAAAGTGAAAGGAGCTTTCTTCGAGGGAGAAATGAGAGAATGGTAATTACAGCTTTCCATTTTTTTCCCGGAAAGTCAAAGAGAGTCACTGCGGCGTGGTGCACACTTTTAAACATATCACAGAGCAGCAAATGAAACAGAAATGATATTTTCTTGAAAAGAAAGTAAGCGTCGATGACAATAAAATGACAGCTCTGAGACAACTAACATTGTGGTTTTTTCTTTTCATCGTTCATTACTGCTTAGTCATACCTTTTTTTAGTGATGTGTAGATGAGGTATCGTAAAACAGTGTCCTAATTTTCCGAGGCCACTAGATGGCGCTCTCAGTTTAGAAATGAGTTTTGTTTGAATTAATTGTTAGAAGGTCAAACACCTTGCAGCAGACAGTGCCATCTGTTGGCCACTGAAATTCAGGGCACTGTTTCATGAAACCTCATCTTCCCATCAGTGCTCTTTTTGAACATCTCCCCATCGCTGTTGGTAGTTATTTTGAGAAATTGAAAATATAAGATTTTCTTGGTAAGTTTTGGGGTTTTTTTTGTGGCCGACCTCGCAATGAATTTTGAAAAAATCTATATATTTATACTTGTAATTGAACTCGCATTTTTATTATTAACAAAATGTTCAACTCTTGAATGAAGACAGTGAGGATATTGAGGTTAAAAAAAAAAAAAAAAAACAATCCATGTGTGATCAAACCAGTTTTTATTCATCCTAACATAGATGTCTCATTCTCAGCCATGAGAAACTATGTAACATGACACTGTCATGACAAATGTGAAAAGTTATGTTTGTACTGAAAGTTAAAAAATGCTATTGTCCCATTTGTTTCTCTGTCAATAGTAATTTATAGTAATGCGTCTCATCTGTACATGACGGTAGATTTCTGAAACGTGTCCTGTCTATCTCCTTGCAAAAGTTGAGGCTAGTATTTCACCTCCTTTCGCACTTGACCCTCTTCATGTTGCTCTACTGCAGTATGTGCAATAACAATCCAAGCTCACAGCTGGGATCATTAAGATATGGTGCAAAGTTGTTGTCTTGTCCCATTTGTATTTAACTTTAGTTTCAAACCAAAGATGGTGACTTCCTTCCACTGTGGTCCTATAACTCTTGTGCAACTGTTGTGTGACTGTAAATGCTCATTTCCTCCCCTTAAATTCGGCTTTTCACACTACTATTCAAGGTTTCTTCACATTAACTTAAAAAAAAACAAAACAAACCAAAACAAAAGAAACTTTAGGAGTTAGGCTTGATGTTCTCATTCATGGCACAGATGACTGCTGCTCTTTGCATGATCTCCGAATTATTCAAAAGATCCCAGAATACTTAAATGAAGGGTCACATGTTTTTGAAACCGATATCCTAACCAATGAAAATATTGTGCTTCAGGACGTTTTACCTGACCTGCAATACTCTTCTACAAATACATAAAAACGTGTCCTGAAAAAGTCACTCAGTCGGATTGAAAATGGATTACAACAGAGACAAATAAATCATGTGACATTTTGAAAATGGACATATCACATACAGGTGCGGATTGTAAACAGTGTTTACTGCCGAGATGGAGCGGCACCCACAAATACCACACTACAAAACTGATGAATATTTGAAGAGGTCCCCACAACCAAGATTGAGACCTTAAAGTAACCTTTTTGTCACAGCAAGAAAACAGAAAAATAAGACAGAAATGCAGCTGGGAAATAATCGAAGACAGGACAACAAAATTGCTTAAACAAGTGTAGGTCTTCTACATTTACAGACATGGGATTTGGGAGTGCAACCAGTCCGTGAGTTCCACACAGGCACAATCCACAACACAGAAGTATTTCATTTGGTGTGTAAGCTGAATAGCACAGCACGTTTCAATAGTATGTCATCTGCAAACGGTGTGACAGCAGCTTTTCAATCCATCCATTGCTAGCATAAATCCAACTATACAAAATTAGAAATGGTCTGAAAACATTTGACATGAGAAAAATACAAACTGTTGTGCTCATAAAACCGCACAGCAAGGTTTACTCACTACTTGATATTCTCTGCGCTTGTGCATCCTAAAAGCTGCGGAGCGATGTTTTATATTTCTGCTGCGTGTTATTTCAGACTGCCCCGCTTATGCTCCCATCAATGTCGGCGGCTGATTAAAGCGATGTGTGACAGATCTGAGCGGCGAGATGGATGCGTCGCCGGAGACTGATATATATTCATAACGCTATGAAGAGATCAAGTGAATATACATGCGATGGATAAAGGCGCCGCAAATGAAGACGGATCATCTTCATCTCGTCTTTGAGATCCAATCTGTGGGGTCACGTGAACACACCAGCGGCTCACTTTAGCCGCCCGAGGGGAGCCAAACTGATTCCATCCATCACGCCACTCAATCTAAACATTGTTCAAGAGTGACGGCGACGCTGCTGGCTGCGTCTGCTGTTGGGTAAATAAACAGTGTGGCGACAGTCAGGAGGATATTGGGTCTTGTAGCGTCTCAGCAGGAGGTATTGAACCGAAGATAGAGTCTCTGCATGGCCTCATGTAGCTCCTGCTCACTAGGAAGCTGCAGTTTTCTCAGTTGGTCGCTTTGTCACCTGCTATCGGGACGTAATAACAAGTCTGGAGAGTCTGTGAGCTACTTCCAGGCCCAACTTGGCTACTTGCTGTGAGAAGCAGGGGACACCCTGGACAGCATAGCTCATCGCAGGCAAACTACACAGAGAGAACACAGGTGTCCTCAAGCTGGAATTTACCTCTGTCACCCATAACAGACGTGGAGAAATCCGCTAAACGTGACCACAGTTCAATTTCCTCTGAAGCAATATTCAAATAGGACGAATATCCTTTTTTTTAAATTATTTTTTTCATTTTTATTTGTTTAATCTAATTATTACCATCAAAATATTTTTTAAAGGGAAATCAAAACTGCCTTAAACAAACACCATTAAAGAAAATAATCGTAAAAAAATGAAAATAAGAATATTTCAATAAGCTGAAAGAATGAATCAGTATACTAGCTTTACACGTTGCTAGTAAATACGAGATGGGTGATGCTTGGAAGTGATTTAAAACAAAACACAACAAAGAAAAACTTAACAGATGAAAAACAATGTCTTACAAGGAACGATGAGACCCACTGTATTATCTTTGGAAAAAAGGAGTACAGAAATATAAACTATAAGGAATATATTAAAAAAAAAGAAAAAAATGAAAATGGAATTGAAGGTAAATTGATAGTTAAAATAAAAATAATAAAAATAATAATAAATAAATGGACAATGGATCCTCTTTACTCTCGCTCTTATCTCAAAAATATCAATGTCATAATACTATTAGACCAAACTGTGTTGAGAAAATATAAAAAATCAGTCAAGCATATATATTATATAAAGGGAGTCAATAATTATAGAATAAAAATATTACTGTTGTTCTTAACATAAAAATAAAATCCAAAATTATCTTCAATATTTAGCTCCTAAGAAATGTAGGAAAATAAATTATTTATCAAAGTATTGCAACAGAGAAACAACTGAAATGGGAAGTTATTTAAATGATCCGTTGGCTGAAACAGTCTCGGAAAAACGTTTGGCATTATTTGTCCCGTAACTGGATCAAGGCTGACCCCTGCTGACTAACTATGTGAACTTCAGGACACTAACAGGAAAAAGCTACATACATGTGTGAATAAAAGCAGATCTTTTTGGTAACTTGAGCCAGCAGGTTGACTTTTATTTTTTTGGCAGTTCAATAATATTGCTGTGGGTGGTTACAGCACAAGGCCGTCCAGTTTTACACTGGGAGGAGAACTTGTTATTTCCCAGGGAAGATTTGGGGAAGACAGAAGTCTGGATCTCATAAGGGAAAATAGCTGTGTAGTCTGCCGCCCATTAGCTGCTGGTTTATATCCTCGGCCCACAAACTGGGTTCCGGCTTTTCAGGAGCAGTCGCTCTGTCGACACATTTGCAGGTGGAATTTCAACGATTCACGCTGGCTAGTTTTCATTGGCCTCAGCAGTAAAAGACAGGTGAAATCAAGGAATGGTAAACTAACATCTCCTTTCTGTTATTCAAGTGGGATGGAAAACGGCGAAGGGAGCGCCGCAATATCTGTTTTCTGTCACCCTCTGCAGCAGGCGACAATTAAAGCGGCCATTAGCGCCTTCGCCTGCACACCACATTCAATTTTCTAAGCTGGAGAATCAGCAAACCCAGGAGGAAACTGATTATTGGCAAGCGATCTGTCTCTGCCCACTCCCTTTTATTGACTGCTGGGCTCCATTGACATTCACAGAAGCCACGCACCTGAGTGATATGGAGAAGAATCAGCTGCTTAATGGAAGCGCAGGCGTCGGACTACGAGCCGCTTCAAGAGACGGATGGAGGTGTTATCTGAGCCGAGTGAGGCGTTTTTATTCGCCGGCCGCTATCGGACTCTCCCTCCTGCTTGGAAATGGTGGAGCACGTGTCGCCTCGCCTACAGCCACCATTTATCACTTCACTTCCTCGGCTTTGTTTATGATCTCGACGCGACAGAGAGAGGTGCGTCTCCTGAGAAGCCCGTGAAGTTATCAATACTAGAAAAACTATGGAGAAAGCACTGTTTTAAATATAAACTATAGCGCTTAAAGACGCAAAGACAATGTTTATGGTCTATGTTTATTATTATTATTTTCTAAATTTATACAAAATACTATGTGACCTATGATACATTTTATTCTAGAACAAAAAATGTCAACAGAGAAATACTTGATCAAAAGATGTTGAGAATATTCCACAAAATGTAGTGGAAAAAATGATTATAAAAATATGACAAAGACAAAGAACTAAGGCTGAAATTGCAGAAATTACAGTAATAATATTCAGTTTCAAATTCACTTCATCATAACAACTGGTCAACTAGTCAGTATATGACATGCATGGGTTGGTGTTGTAAATACCAATAAGAAAAAATATGTAAATTCACATGGTATTAAACTTTGTTTGGAAACTTTAAGTTGACTTGCTCAAGACGTGGTTTAAGGTACATCAGGCAACTTTAGTCTTTGATGTATCTATTGAGAAACGTTCCCATACTTTCCATGTTTTCACAATGGACACAATGGACCTCAGACATGTCTGATCTTCCAGCAGATGCATGGAAAAGACAGTACTGTTGTCACGACTCAACACATGGAGCTGCCAACAATTTGCTGGTCGATTATAGTTGACTACAGTGGTGGGTTGAAAAGGTTTTCGAACATCCAATGCATTGTACAGTGCATACGCTAATGGTATATTTATGCACAACTAAATACTCATTTGATGATGTAAGGCTTTATTTACTTCTTCTGATCACATTATCAGTCAGCTTTTTGTTAGTTTTTCTGGTATAAATAAATAAAAATAAATTATTTGAATTTGTTTGTGTCCTTACTTTATAATGCAGCCACATTTATTGAAACCAAAAAAAAGAAAGAAAGATTTTTTTTCATAACATCTGAGATTGTGTGAAATGTTAAGGGTGTTCAAAAACTTTCAGCCTCAGTCTGTGAGAAAGAATAAATTCGTAGCAATCCAATCCTTTTAAACTTTGCTGAAAATAAAAAATGTATAATGAAATGATAAGGAAGGAAGAGAAATGCAACAAGTGATCATAAACATGCAACTTAGTGCTAGTGATGGGCCGATGAGGCTTCATGAAACAGTGCCCTTCTTCTCAGCTCAGTAGGTGGCGCACTAGGTTTAAAATGATGTCCGTTTTCATTGGAATAGTAATTTGAGTCCAAATATTTTAGGGTAAAGACCACTATCGAGTGGGCCATGAAAATGAGGACACTAGTTCATGAAGTTTAACAAAATAAAAATAAACAAGTCAAAAAAACAAAATCAGTTAATATAAAATAAAAGCCCTGATCGACTTAAGTGTATGGAAAAATTAGAAAAATAACATGAAACTGGAAGTAAAAATGAGTCCTACAGTAAGATGCAAAATACAATGAATAATAAAGAAATAAATAAAAGGGAAAAGAACTTTTGCTCAGCATCTATTGGTTCATCAGATGACAGAGGAGCAAAGTGTGGCACTGAAGACTTGAGCTGTTCAACACACAGGTGTTTGTCTGAAACATCAATTTTGTTGAGTCCTCAGGAGGTAAGTCAACACAGGAGCTAAAAGTTGCCCTCATCTTCCCTCCGTTTGCATTAGTTCGATGAGGAGGAAGCTAATCTGATTGTGTCAGAGCAGACGGTGACATTGTGTCTAGTGGCGTCTGATACACAACACAAGATTTGAACAACCAATGACATCAGGTCTACAGCACACAGCTTGGACCGTTGCCTTTTCTCCAGTGTAACACACAAAAGTGAGGGTTTCCCCCCCCCAAAAAAGGCATCTCCTAAACATTCACAACAGCAACATAAAGGACTCAAACTACATCAGTCAACGTTTAAGAGCCTCAAAAACACAGCAAGAAAATGTTGCCAACTGTATCACTGTGGGGTAGACGCAGCTCTACGTCGTCCTACTGCCACATAGAACAACGGCGCAAGAAATCACCAGAAAAGAAGGCGGTATCAACATTAATCACTCCTCTTCCTACGATGGGTTAATTGCAGGCTGCTGAACACAAGCACAGCTTGGTGGCGCGCAAAGAGTGTCGAGCTTGACTGTTTGATCATGAGTTCACTGCTCCAGAAACGTTTTCCCACTGCGTCGCTCCAAGATGTGATCATGAGAAGCAGTAGAGGAAAAACAGCGGAAATCAGAAACATCGTTCGACTTGGAAGAAGAATATGTGAGTCATGAAAAAACATTTGTACAGTAGCATTGATCGGTTTGGGTTTAGTCACCCAGTTGTCTAGAGAGCTTCACATGCTCAACCCACCCAACATGGGGAACGATACCGTTGGTGTCAACTTGCATGTGTGTCAACTTTATCCAAGACTTCAGGGTAAATAAGTGTTCCACAGATACCAACCAGTTGAGAGGGAACAAACTGGACAAGGCTCTGTAAAAATCCATGGTGGTGGAACACATGATTTTCACAGTCTTGGCCTTACAGCTGTATTGAAAGTGCGTGGTGTCAACATGTGGAACTCAAAGGAACTTCTGTGGAATGTGTGCACGGCATTGGTGAAAACAATCAGAAAGAAAACATTCTGTTTTGCCAGCAAATGAATTTGTGAGTAGATCCAGCTCTTCAGGAGCGTTGCTGTTTACACAACAAGTTGCAGCTGAGGCCGTGCGGTGATTGTTTCAATGTTTTCTTTGACTTTTGTTTTGTTTCTTTCAGGCTCATGCCAGGAAATATTTGCGAAAGAATCAAATATGTTTGTGGCCTCAAATTGGACGACTTGTCTGTGACTGAATACCTGACAACTCATTCAGAAGTTTTTCCAAAGTCTCTCACGATTTTCGAACAATTTCCAGATACAAGTAACATCCGACTCACGACAGGGACACAACCTGGTGTAATAGTGAAAACAGTCATATCAGGTTGACTTTATCTTTGAAATTATTGGAAAATATTTGTTTAAAAAATGCTTTTTCAAAATCATCTGAGATTTGCTTTCAACTGCCTGTTAAAAACAAGTTCCAGAAATACTTATTTTTTATGATTTGGTTACGTCCTATCAAGAGAATATATTTTTGTTTAACAGTGTTTCTTTGTATTTTGTTATTATAGAACAATAAAGAAATCGAACATAATAATTTTAGCTAATGTTTATATTATTTACGGACTTACGACCGGGATCGGTTCCGACCAACCAGTTGGAAGTCAGATTGGATGTAAGTCGAATGCCATTCTACTGTAGTGGTAAATGGCTGAGTGAAGATGTGTGAGATGCTGGTCGTGGTCGTAAGTACAGGTGTACGAAGTTGAGCAGGTAGTCGGATGTTACTTATATGTATTCAGTTTTAATTATTTTGACAACAACATAATTGAGTATCTTTCACCATTTTAAACCACACATGGCCACTTGGGAAGACACTTCCCAAAACCTTTCTCCAACAGGCTACAAGCACAACATGATCACCTTTTTTCCATTTTATTTTCATCACTTTTTCATGCTACTGATGCTAAACCAACAGCGCAAGTGTTTAATACAGAGGTCCCCTCAAGAGAAACCAAACGGAGCAGTACCACCAGAAACTGTGGGGGCAGTGTCGCTGCTACAACCCAATACGTAGCACTATGGAGAAACGAAGAAGAAATAAAGATGGCGGAAATCCTCAGTCCTCTCTCTCTCTCTCTCTCTAGACATATATATATATATATATATATATATATATATATATATATATGTCTGCTTGCTTTATATATCAAACATAAAGCAAGCATAAATGGACCTTTCAGCTAGCTTAGCTTCAGTAGTTTGTTAGCTGTACCCTCCATGAGAACGACTAAACACGTGCTTGAGGTTTAGAAGAGAAGAAGGGACACGTAACTGGCTCAGCCAGATATTCATGAGGAGATTCTGCTGACACTAATTCTTCTCAGCACAGTTTCCCTCAGCCTTGTAAACCGAGAAGAGCAAGACCCTCGACAGACACCGACATCCCTGTTCTCAACTCGTCTCCCCGCGGACTTTGTTTTACCTCCGTACCCTTCCTCAGAGCAAATCATTATGTTTCTATTATTCGTCTCCGTCAGCGCCGAAGCAGGAATACACAAGCCTTCATTAACGTTTCCACACCTCTCCTCCTCCACCTCAGGCACATCGCTGCAACACTTGATCCATACAAATGCTCAGAGTCGGCCGCACTTGAGCAATAACTCGCCTCGCCGACGAATTCCTCGGCAGCCCCGGGGCAAGCAAAGGCACCGTGAGGAATCTGTTCATTTCACACTCCGGTCTGTTTTGTGAAAAGTCCACTCATGGCCCGCAAGAGAATTTAATATGATTCTCCAAGTCCAGTTATCTAATCAGGTAGCTGAACAAATCCTTTGGAAAAAGGTTTCGTCGGTTGCCATGGAAACCAAAATCTCTTACATATACATGGTCGTATTCGGATGAGATTTTTGGACTGGTCTTGAAACAAGCAGGGCAAGTGAACTTTCAATACATTTTGACCCGACCTTTGTCTGTCAACCAGTGCACTGTAACTACTTAAACTGAACAAACTACAGGTTAAAATATCAGTAACATACTTGAATCATACTGTACGACAGAGTGGGGACTTGGGAAGCTTGGTATTGTGTGAGAAAGTCGGGTGCATCAGAGAAGTATGTGAGGGTGGCGCAGGACGTGTATGTGGTCAGTGAGACAGTGGTGCTGTAGGAGTGACGGAGGGCTTCAAGGTGAGACAGCAGGAGTCATGTTTGCTATTGTTATGGACAGATTGACCGATAAGGTAATGGAGTGATCTCAATGCGCCATGATGCTTGCCGTGCAAGTGAGTGAGCGTGAACATGAGTTGGAGGTGAAGCTGCAGGAGAAATGGTCAGGAGCAAGACAGAAAAACATTCCTAAATAAGAGAGAGAGAGAGAGAGAGGCAGGAGGACGAGTGAAAGTAGTGAAAACAGATGAGCGCAGATGTTTGGAATCAGTCATACAGAGTAATGGTCAGCGATTAAAGGCGGCGAAGAGGGGAGTGCAGATTGGGACGGATGGTGATGGGCTGAACTGGGCAGATAAGGTGAGGAGAGACAGTCAACACGTCGGATGGAGAATATTAAAAGTAAGTGGAGGGCAACGGAAGGAGGTGAAGACGACCGGTGAGATTCATGGATGTTATAAAGGAGGAGAACCTGCTGTGTCACCCTCTTCTCAGGAAACGCTTAATGGCAGTTATTTAACTTCACTCATAAACTATGCCAGCATAACCTATATATCTAGCTTCAAATGAATTGTTTTCTTAAAAGTGATTTTTTTTAATTTTGTGAAATCTATTGGACCTTAACAGCGAAACAATAGGGATGCCATGTCTGCGAGGAGTAGACAGCCTTGTTCTTTCCACTCGATCTCATTTGTAGTTTGCACAAAGAGTGATCATTATTATTATTATTTATTTTTATCCACAATGGGAGGTCCAACTCACCAGCCTTTTCTTGTAAATGAAGTCGGGTTTGTTGTTGGTACACTAATAAAATCGATGAATGATTTCAAACTAAAACAGCTCCAAAGTGCATGTTTCATAAAAATGCCTTGGATGAAATCTATGATGTTTGATTAGGGGAAACAGTGCCTCACCTGCCGTCATGAAAAAAAGAATTAAAGCTAGTGATTTGAACCAAAAAGTTATTTTCTTTAATGTCACCCACCTCCACCCTGAAGAATTACAAATAAAGAAATGAAAACGCAACAAGAAAACCCCTAAAAAATGGCATGCAGTGAGGCACCAAGCAGCAGAGCCTCGCCGCTGATGGTGCGATCACTACACTAACTGTGCTGGCAGAGAGTGTTGCTGTGCTCCAGTATTGCTTCCAATGTTTATAATGAATCGTGTTATTTTTGCCAACTACTGAGTGAGTTACGTGTTTCTGGTGCTGCGCAATCATCAACCAGCGGCATGAGGTGAGGCATGCTGTGCTCCTGCCTCAGAGTAAGAAGCACTCATAACATTCTTCCACTGACTCCTCGGCTCACTGGTGCTAACTGTTGGCGACTCTTGTGTATGTTCATCACTGCGGACCTTTGTTCGACAGATAATCCTCCAAAATGCCAAATGAGGTGAAACTTCTGTGAGGGTATGGCAGCAATTGGCCGGCTTCAACAGTCTCTCTCAAAAGTTTTTGACACCTGACAGAAACCTTCTGAGATAATTACACTTTGCGAAATGTATCTAACCAAATACAAGTAACATCCGACTTAGGAGCTGCTCGACTTACGTCCCCCTGTACTTACGACCACCGCACACAATACAATGTCTGGCACCGCAGCACATAGAATCCCAGCAACACGGACAACAGTTACAGCAGCACAGTATCGCAGCATCTCACTCTCACACAGCCATCTACCACTACAGTAGCAACTATAACCCTCACGTCGGCTATTTTGAATGGCATTCGACTTAAGTCCAATCTGACTTACTACCGGTTGGATATTACTTGCATGTGATATCAATATTGGATTTCAGTGATGTGTTTGGTTTTTTCCATATTTTTCTGGCACATTTTTTTTTCTGTAAGAACACATCTGAACTCTTCTTTCTCTTTCAGCTTCTCCCTTCAGGGGTCGCCACAGCGGACCATCTTCATCTTCATCCTCTGCTTCCTCTTCTCTCAAACCTACAAACCTCATGTCCTCCTTCTCCACCTCCATAAACCTCCTCTTTGTCCTTCCTCTCCACCTTCTGCCTGGCAGTTTCAACCTCAACATCTTCCTATCAATGTACTGGCTATATCTCTTTTCATCTTATTATTATTTTTTAAAATCTTATTATTTATCTTGTTATCTCTTTCTATTTGAAGATTTCTATGTGATATTTTGTGAGCTACACCATGGAGATATTAGATTTTAAACTAGTCCAGTAGACTGCTGCCAGTTAAACAGAGAATAAATAGATATGTGTTAGCCATGAACAGTACACTACACATGTTATCTACAAGCCATCTTGGCTAACAATATTTTAGATTTGACAAAATAAATAAATACACTTTAAATGCTCAATTATGAGTGAACAAATGTGTGCACTACTACTTGGACACTTGTTTTAGCACTGACTACTGACTACATTACTAGCTCCTTACATAGAATATTACTGGTGCTGGGAAAAGGAAGCCCCATAAAAACAACGAAAGAAAAATATTAATAATAACTAATCAACAGGCTGAGGTCATGAAACAGTCCTTGAGTAATAGCAGGACATTAAACACACCACAATGAAAGCAGAAGGCGTCGTCTTTAAATAATTTAACACGCAAAGCAACACTTTCACTTCTACTTCACAAAGGAGCTTTTCTCATCAACACCTTTCTACTTCACTCGTGTTCACAGCAGTGAAAGGTTAGTGGAAAAAAAAAAGACATGTGATGAATCATTTCTTCCAGGATTCCTGACCGAAAATGATAAAATCTCCTGGAAAAAAGAGCAGGCTGAATTGATATTCTCTCCTCAGCTGCTGTGAACACGTCGAACCTGTTGTTGTGAACCACCTGAGAAAAGTTCTTCAGCTTCTCCTGTTACCGGAATATTGCAGAGGAAATCCACGCTGTGCTCAACTACACAAGCAATTGACGATGATGGATGACAAATGATTTGGTTGCAATAATAGTGAAGCAATTCAGCCACGTTTATAAAAAAGAAGGTGGAGCCCATCGTCTTTAGCATTGTTTAAATCAATGTAGAAGCCAAATCTTGACTCACGGGTCGCCAAAACTAATGTGATCGCAGGGATAGATGACTAAACTATCATTTCCGAGCGCAGTGTCGCAGAATAGGGGGATGAAAGAGCCAAGCTGCTTTCTCGCACCTGTTCCACTTCCATCCACCAGGAGGGAACCGCATCTGTCTTGACCTGAATCGTGTCCTAGCAGGTCACACACAACTAAATATGGACTATTCTTCCAAGGAAACAAGACCAGACAGCAGGAGGAGAGCGCAGGTCATCGCAGGAACACAAGTGTCAAGTGGGAACGCATCTGTCTCTCAGTTTGCCAACAGAGCGGTTCGCTGCCACAAGACTTGGCCAGCAGACATAAAAATGAGGAAACAAACTCATCATAAACCAGACAGCTGTGACCAAATCCAGCAGTTGCTGGAACCTCCGCATCGACACATCACATAAAAACGAATTTACTACCACAGTGAATCTTCCATTATACATTATATTCAATTGGCTTTCTTCTTAATATAATAATTCGAGGAAGCACAGGCCGCTATATTTTTATAATATTTGGGTCTGAGATCTCGCCCTGCTCTGCAGCAACCCTCAACTCGGCGCCACCTTGTTTTAAAACTGTATACAGTCTGTGCTTATGTTACAAATGTGTGTGTTTCTCGAATGAAACCATTAACCCAGCGATACTTTGTAGCCAATGAGCCGTTGCTATGCCTTCGTTCACCCCCAAACAGACTGGCCACAGTATGCTATTATTGGACGTCAAAACACGTTCGTATCCGCTCCTGGTTCCCATTTAAGGCCAAGTGACCATTGAAACTAAAGAGAGTGGAAACTGAACACTGTAGTGCACATGATTTCCCCCCGTTGGATCCGGTTATGAAGGTGTTTTAGGTGTTTTCATGTCGAGATCAGTCATAATCTAGTCGACAATTGACAAAAGAAGCCACAAGTGATTTCGCATTGGAAGTGTTGGAACACTGCTAAACACCAACTATTGTCAGGTAGACTTTCGAGTCCAAGAGCTGTCGGCGATGTAAGTTTACTCTGACTTGGGATTTCAAACGGCTCAGGTTTTTCTATTTGGTTCTATTTTTATAGCATGTGCACTTAGCGATGAGCTGATGATCGTCAACTCCCCCGCACGTCATCTCTCCAACCCGTCCATTTCGGAACGACACAAGGGAGTAGAAACATTTCACCCCATTGAAACGGGTACAAATAAAATGCAAAATGGAAAGTGGACCATTTGACGATATCTGACGCCTGAGGAGTGAGAGTATGAATATCGACACATCAATCGCTGTTGAAAAAACATCGTGAAGTTCTCTGAAGGAGGACAGTATACTGAGCCCTGAGGAACTCCGTGGAACTAACTCACTCGTCTAATGAGTAAAAAAAAAAAATAACGGTTTTAAAATCCCATGAGAAAAACTGTCAGACTAAAAATAAGATCTGAAAAAATGTCATGAAAGAAACATAATAAAATGAAATCTACTGTAGTTTTAGGTCCATGTGACTTCAGAAGGAGCGGATTGACAGATCAGAACTGGTTTAAATCAAGATGCAATATCTAATGCCAAATTATTCACCTGTTCACGCTTTGAGCTCTCAATCAAATTAAAAATAATATTCAACTCGATTTTGTAGTGGTTACTTTCAACCTTTGGATAAAAGGGAAAGGAATGTTGTATGGTTTGGAAACAGTGGCACTGAGGAAAAGACAGGAGGCAGAGCTGGAGGTAGCAGAGATGAAGATGCTGAGCTTCTCTCTGGGAGTGAGCAGGATGGATAGGATCAGGAAGCAGTAGATCAGAGGGACAGCACGTGTCAGGTGTTTAGGAGACAAAGTCAGAGAGGCTAGATGGAGATGGTTTGGACATGTACAGAGGAGAGAGAGCCAGTACATTGGTAGGAAGATGTTGAGGTTGGAACTGCCAGGCAGAAGGTGGAGAGGAAGGCCAAAGAGGAGAGTTATGGAGGTGGTGAAGGAGGACATGAGGTTTGTAGGTTTGAGAGAAGAGGAATCAGAGGACAGGGTGAGATGGAGGAAGATGATCCGCTGTGGCGACTTCTGAAGGGAGAAGCCGAAAGAAAAAGACAACTTTCAACCTTTTCAAGTGATTTGCTATGACTAAAAATATATATTTTCTATGATAGACATCATGATCAAATTCATTGACTTTACAGTATACTATTTTTTGTGTTAGTTTTCGGTGTAAAATCATGCTGATCAGACCAGACAGACAGTTCAGTGGACGTTTGCAATCCTATGATGTCATTATGAAGAGAAAGTCATGCTGAGTCGGGTGTCGTTCACCGGTGAACAGCTTTAGTCATGCATGTCACACGTATCAAAGTGAAGGACAAGAGGCCCCAGGGAGCATCTGGATTCTTAATTCTTTGTTCTTTGTGTCACTGCTCAGCAGGCTGAATCTGTTCAGGGAGGAAAATAGAAATGACAAGTTCCCAGGTGACAGAATTCCCCCATGAAACAGCCACAGAACACTCCACTTTCCTACCCAGCTGCTGATTTGAAAGATTCTGAAACAGCGGTTGTTGACAAGTCACATCGGGTGCCCTTTCCCCGATGACAGCTGGGATTTGCTCTGGCTAGCCAGCGCCGACTTTCTCATTTAACCACTGTTGTCAACACTCACAAGAGCTTTGTATCCTTGTCTCGCCGCATTCCCGGTGCTAAACTGTATTTTTCCGAGACAAAAGTCAGCAGAAGCGAAATACCATCGACCGCCTCGCCTCCCTTCAACATTCAGAATCGGAGGCTTCAAAATGTCTCGTGCTGCCAGGAGACATTTACCGCAGCCTCGCTGCTTGTTATCAGCGCTACCATTCAGAAGTCTACAAACGGCTGCATCTCCACTGGACGTTTTGTTCCCTCTGGATTCCTGCGTCGCTTTGCCACCGCATTCGTTCTCACCGAGAGTTTATTCAGAGAGCGATTGGGGAGATAATCCAGAGTCAAGTGTGGCTCTTAACCATCCTTGTGTTCCCGGGGAAAACATCTATCTTCAGTGCTTGGAATTAGCTGCGGCATTTAAACAACGCTGCTTAGCAGAATTAGAGAGCCACCCTCAGTGTCAACGCGCTGAAAGGGAATTAAATCAATGAGGAAAAATGTACATCTTAAATTCAATCTGTCCTTTTGTTATTGGGAACCTTCAGTGTTAATTGGCGACATTTCAAGCTGAGTGGGAGAAAAAAAAATCTATCAAACTGAGCCAGTGGGTAACAGCAACCTGCAGGTACCTAAAATCATTCAAACTCAGAGGGAGATTTGTTTGAAGGTTTGCATCCACTATAATGTGTGCAAACTCAGTGCACATGCTACAAAAATACAAAAGCAAAATCGGAGCCAGCAAAGGTTATCAAAAGGAGTATATATCAGGGTCTCCTCAGTGCTTCAGCAGGGGACTCCAACACTGGTATTTTAACCCCATTTAGGGGGCGTTTTTCTCCTTCAACTTCAGTCAAGCAGGTCTCCGCCTTTTAAGGTGGACTGTTAAGGAGGACCGTGAAAGATGCCTAATGTGCTTTTCATTTGTCACCCCTCATCTGACATACACAGCCCCATAACGTGATGGACTTCATCGCAACTCTTCCTGTGTTTCTTTCAAGATGGTAGATAAGGTCAACAGACAAAAGATCACATGGAAAAAAAATACAACTTATGAAATAGTGATATTATTGTGAAAACTAGGAAGGCGTATAGCGAAGCACAATTTAATGTGAGACTGGTATCAAACTCAAATGGTTGCTTTTGAGACACCTAGACCGCTTCGCTTCCATCCAAGCATCTCTTTGGCCCCTTTACTACATTACTATTCAGCAACTGGATGGAGGAGATTGCTACACTTGAGAATTTAAACAACTTCATTTCTCGCGGAAAAAAAAAAAAATCCAAATTCATGTCATATAAAAAACAAATTGGTCACACATCCATCCCATGATCTTGAGCTAGGCTTCACTACGAGAGCTACACTCGAAAAAGGCAAATGCATTGAGATCAGCTGCCATCGCCTCCTAATTTATAGACTCAGCGAGTCAAGAGCCAGCGCAATCATTCATAGAGTCGGACTCCGGCGATCCATCACCACCCGAGCGAGTCGGTCACGAACAGTTTTTAATGCCTGTTTATGCAATAGATCTTGTGAGCAGGGGCGGTGGGCGGTGTCCAGGTTCAATTCCCTGCCTGCTGCTTCATTTCAGGTGCGGAGGGCGACAGCTGAGGTCTCATGATATATATATATATATATATATATATATATCGCATGTTGACATTCTGACGTTAGACTTTCAATAGAAGGACGTTTCGCCGTGGAGAATGGAGACTAAAGATGACTTTGGCAAAGGTCTGCGGGCAAGCAGACACTTTTTAATGCCTAGGGAGTGAGAAAGTGTTGGTGCCACCCAGCCAACCGTTTAGGACCCACAGAGATATGTGGAGCTTATTTCATTCATGGCTGGATGCTAACTGGAAACATGCAGCCCTTATGTCGAAATGATCTCGCTCTCCAACCATGTTTTAATGGTGTCAGTCTTTTCAAACAGGTTTACTGTAACTGTGGATGACCCACTATTTGACCTGAAAGAAGACAAAAATGGAAAGTTTCTTGAATGGGTCAGTTTATATCACATGATAGAGCACTAAATAGAGGACACTATAATAACCAAATAGAGTGTGTGCACCGAGTGCTTATTTTTTATTGCCTGACCGGAGGGTTTCAATGACTTTGCAATAAAAGCAGAACTCCTGAGACCATTTGTGCTTAGTAGAAGAAAGAAAACACCATTTGCGAATGTTAATGTTTGATTTCTAAAGCTCAGGTTTTGTAATGTGCCTGCTCGCCCACGACTGCAGCTGTCGCCTCCTCCCGCAGCCCGACCGGACTCGACAACTGATTCATCCGAATAAAAGCACAAGATCAGACATCCAGATATATTTCCAGTCAAAATGGGTCTATTTTGGGAACAGAGCTCTCTTATATTCCTGTATGACTGACAGCTTTGGGTTTCTTTTGCCGTCCCACTCGGCTCTCTTGATGTAAACAATGAACTCTTTGGAACAGGAAGCGGTACTGTATACAAAAACTGACAATACTGCTCTTCTCTTCACAAGAGACCTAAAGAAAAGGTCCAAAACTCCTTGACTGTTGAGAATATTTATATAAAAGATCAAATAACTAAAAAAAAATCCATGACTACAAGGAGAGTTATATTTGTGATGACAGAGACAAACAAAATATGTCAATATCTGTAGAAAAAAAATAAAAAAAAAAATATTACAGAGGGAACCAAGATGTTCCCAGGCTGGAGTGACAGACTCATGCAACGTCATTTAATTCTATTTGTAATTTGTGGCATTGTCGCTTTTAAAACAAGACAATAAAATATATCTTAAAATACCTCCATTCTTTTTGAGAAAAGATCAAAGGTATTTGTCAAATTTAATTATTATTGTTTGCCTTTAAATGTGTTATTAAAGGAAAAAACAGCAGTAACTCGACAACACAAAAAAGCTCAACTTCTTTTTTTGAAATAAAAAAACAACGTTATTAACAATAATCCAAAACACATTGCAATTTGACAAACAGAATGAGTCATTTAAAATTAGGAAAACAAATATGTTTGTTGGAATAAACAACCAAGGTGTTACATGACAGTGTTGAAAGGAAGGAAAAGAAAAATAGTGGCTCAGCTTGAGAAACTCATCCGAGACTAGACCTTGTGTTCCCTTCACCACCTCCCTGACATTCCTGCCATCTGCACGTGGGTGGACCTGACACTTCCACACGGCCAGATGACACAGACTTAAGACCGCGTCCTCTCGCTAGATAAAGAACATCCCCAGGGGGTGAAGCCCACAAAAAAAAAAAGAAAAAGATGCCGCCCCAATTGGATTTCTTATCACGGGCATGTGCGATATGATGACCCGGGCGGTGGGGAGGCATTTAAGAGGACGAGAGAGGAGCCAGAAAAGGCCGCCACGCCAGAGAACCGCTGACAAACATGGTCGGATTAAGTTTTTTTCTTGGAACAGAGAGGAGTTTTCGGCACTTAATCCTGCATGTTTGTTCAATTTCAGGTCAGAAGTGAATTAAGTCCAGCTGCTACTCGGTAATTATCCGGACCTGACACACAGACAGCCGCTAGAGAACAGCGTGACTCAGGCACACTCCCGAGGCCATCACATCTACAAACACCGTGGGAAACACAAGGCCTATCATTTACATTCTGCGGGAGAATTACTGAATCTGAAGTATAATCCCTGTAAACCTGCTGCAAGTGATGCCTTGGGGCACATCGCAGCTAGTTTGACTGGGAGTTGCACCTGTCTAGAGAAGTGATATATTCCCAAGGCATGGTTCCTGATATACAGGTGCAAGGAGGTGGGTTTGTGTAGGTTTGGGACCTCAGGCGTTATGTGACTTTTAGACAGCTGGAGCTGGGACGAAGAGCATTGTCATTTGAACTTTATAGTCATTACTCAGCTGAGGAATATGACATTTAATTCAAATATTTGACTTTTGGAAACTACATGAAAACTGTCTGTTATATGAAATGCTAATGTGGAGGGGTGTGTTCTTGAGAACAGTGACAATCCACGACATTTTTTTCTTCTCCAACACATTGAAGGAGCTGGGGAGATACATTTCTTCACTTAAACTTGTGTATAGAATAAAGCAATATGCTTTTGAAATCACATTTTAAATACTCTCAATTTACATGACATTTATTTTAAGCCCTTAAATGAGGAGCATCTGACCTTGGCAAGGACACACATCACTTTAGGTGATGACTAGATTGACGTGCAGGCATTCAGTGGGTGTCATGAATTGTTTATTTTCAGTGCAGTTTTAGCTCCTTTAGCTGCTCCTTACAGTGGTCAAGTCCCACTGTACAGTCTCTGCAGAAGGTACAGCGGGTGCCAGTGCTCTGCCATAACATTGTCAGTGACTGGACTCCCCTGTCGCTGTTGCAGCCTGATTTTTTAGCGCAGCTTTTTGAGTCTTCTGTGAGATCATTCATGAGAAGAGTTCCGAAATGGTCCGTCATTTAACTCAATATCGTTCTGTGGCTCTGCTTTTGGACCGAAAAAAGAAGTACACTAGTAATATATTGAATGCGGAACAACCTAAGTGAAAGCGTGACGATCGAAGTCGAATGCAGCTCTTTCTTCAACTCCACTGAGACAGAAGTCATTCAACGCGAACGGTTCCTTCTCCTCTGTCTGTCTAAAGCAGAGCCGTCACTTCAACCTGTCCGCTGTGTTTAGTCGACCTGCCTCCGCCAGCCGATCAGCTGATGTTTCTAATTACCTTTATTGATCCAGGTCGCTTTCAAAGGGTTACGAATGCCCAGGCCGTACTTTTCCATGCTTGACAGTTAGTGGATGAATCGAATGAGGGTTCAACCTTAATGAGGCACCATTGTCAGGTATTGTTGCTTTGACCCAGGTCTATTGATGTTACTGTAGAAGCTGCTTGTCAAAGTAGGGAGGGACATTTCAAGGCCTCAACAAAAGTACACTGCATTGTCGACTTCATCTCTGTGGGAAGTGTCTTTGTCCACGAGATTCTGTCCTCCACAGAAGGACAAACACCTGATATTTTAAAACCACACAAAAGCTTTTATAAACTGTCAATGTTCATCGATGAGTAGTTACATAAAGCTGGGGTTAAATCTCATCTTAAATTGTTCATTCACCATTTATATATGATATATTTTAGGGGGTAAATATATGCAGCTTGTTGACAGATCCATTGAATGGTGAATTAACACTAGAAGTCCCAGAGAGGGGTCATTTGACATTTCTACCTTTAGAGCCCAGAGATGGGTCGACTGACCTGCCTTCAGTTGAGAACAGCTGCTTTTGTTTTGTAAACAAGGACATTGCTGCCACACCCCAGCAGGGTGTATGGTGAAGGGAAGACACTGTAGGCTTTTAGACTGCGGTGAGGATGGTGGTTTTAATGCTAAACACAGTTGTTGTGCACGTAAAAAAAAAAAAAAAAAGAAATTTAAAAAAGACAGTTGCTCCCCACCGGGAGCCAAGATATGGGAAGACATTGCAAATGTACTTCAAGTTTTCAAGTCACAAGCCATCCGAAACTTAATGCCCAACTTGTCCGGTTTTGTTGCAATGTACTGCAGGAAACAGCAGTGACTCTTTGACTGGCAGGGAAGTCCATGCACCACTTTTTTGCAGATGGATATTTGAACACTTGCCAATGTGTCTTTCAGGGTGCGAGTTAGCTCTCTTCACTGAATTACACTGGATGTCAGTTGTTATTTCTAACCTCTTATGTGGTTCTTCTCCTTAGTGACAGTACGGAGTAACAGAGATTAACCATGACTAAAACACATGGTCATTCGGTGGGCTTTAAATAGTAATTGACACATTAAGATGAGAATCAATGGAGCTCCATTCCATAGCGTTCCCTTTTTTTCCACGTGTCGCGCGGCCAATGCATCAACATGCAACGCTGAAGGCTGCCTTTTTCGTCAGTATAGAACACAAAGGGCAACTTTCCCAACATCAATATATTGTATGACGCCGTGGGAGTGTTGTCCCGTATCGTAAACCATGAATAACGTCTTCACATTGTGTTTTAATATGACATTTTCCCATATTCACGGCACTTTCAGACTGATTTCCTGTCTCAAGATCCTCAACGGCGTGCAGAGCTCCATGAAAAAAAAAAACAGAACCGTAGTGGTTTAAGCGGAGCAAAGGTCCGCTGCTGTGCCGTGCATCGAGGAGTACCGACCATGCACACCTGCGACCACCCTCATTGACATGAGAGCTGACAGTCCTGTTAAAACCCCTGTGAGGCACTGAGTCTGAATAAAATAGAGCGAGGGAACACTGAAGCAAGTTTTGTGTTCATGAGTACAGCAAAATAAGCCAAATACTGATGCTGGTATCAGGACATAGGAGTTTAGGACCCATTTGGTGGACAGTTCATGTCATTTCAGATGAGGCTATGAATTCATCTTTTTTGGCATTTGCAGTTTAGTTATGACTATATCCAGCATGAATGATGATTCATTCATCTGTTTTGGCGGCATGTGCACACAGTTGAAAAGTTCAGTCGATAATCTATTTGCTCTAGAAAGCAGTTGTGTGATAATTGTTCGACTTTCATATAGTTAATGGGTGACTAGCTTGGAAGGATTTTTGGGGGTGACATTTATGTGTTTCAGTGAGGAATAAGTTTAATGGTAGAAAGATTAAGTTGGATATAACAGAGAAAAAATGGAACAAATGTGCATCCTGGTACGATTCTGCCTCAGAAAAGTAGTTCAATACCACCATACGATGACAGGTCAGTTGCTTTCACCTCTGCGCTTGGAGAGATAGTGTCAGTCTAATCCCGTAACTTTAGAAATGTACGTGGAAAGCGGAGAAGAGAACAACCAGTGTGGTCCATGAGTGTGATACTTGAAGACATGACTGGTGTGACTGTCCTCCTATGAGCACCACAGTTTAGGAGGACAAGCCGTCGATGATCTGGAATATCTCTTTAAGAACTACGGTTCTTCTCAACCATACAACAACACACGTGTTGTGGCCGTGTGAAACCTCCAGCTGCAAGTCTGTGTAGTGCAGTTTATCAATCAGAAGGCTATAGAAACTGCCCCAACATGAACTCGCAATGATGAATGAACCTAATGAATTCCACAGGGGTCTCTCAGACAAGGACCCTCTCGTGAGACCATCGTGATAAACGTTCCACTTGAAGGGTGAAATTAGATTAAACAGGGTGTTTAGTACATGGAGAAAGCAATTAGTGGGATATACACCTGGACAAAAGACGAGTCTAGCGCTGCTTGATGATGATGAACAATGACTCCAGCAAAACCAAAGACCTCAGTGAATTGCCTGTTCCAGTTAAAGATTCACCTGCACCATTAGAAGTGCTGCTATCCGATGAGCAAATACAGAAAAAGCTGTGGTGACCGAGGATCTATGTGAAGTTACGATGGCTACAGTACTGAATGTTTGATGCATTTTGATTTTTTTAAAACGCTGTGTAACAATTTTGTTTCATTGTGTTTGGGCTTATGAGGCTTCATGAAACAAGGGTTTTCAGACTCCACTAGATGGCACTCACTGTTCTGAAATCTTTGGCTTAGAATAACTTTAAACCTCACATCATTTTTAAACAGAGAGCGGCACATTCAGAGCTCATGAGGAACACTGTTGCATGAAGCCTCACCAGCCCATTGCCAATTTTAAACTGGTTCTCGGAGTGAAATATTCTCTCAGTGTTTGAATTAGATGTGGACACGTGCTTTGAATACAGTACAGTTCAGTTCAATTGTGGTAAGCATCACCTACACTTGGCTTCTCCATGTTGACAATCTATAATAAATCATGGCGGTCTGACAGTGTACACTAGCACATCTGGTGACTTTAGATGTTTTAAAGTCAATATCCATTTCATAAAAGTCAAGTCAACCTTGTCAAGAAGCTGAAGAAAAAAAAGGAACAAAATGACAGGAGGGTAGAAGCTTTGGAAAACTGACAAAACTGAGTGGTGACGCACACAATTTGTGCATAGCAACAACGCAACAGACATCTGGAGACCGACAGGAAACACCACATCCATGCAACACCATGTTTTCAGTCCAAAGTTTGTTTGTTGGATTCAAAATTTGCCCCTAAAAAGGCTTGTCCTCCCTTCCAGCTTTCTAGGTTGAGATGAGATCATCACAAAGAGGACTGAACATTTTTGGTGGGAAAAAGAAGCAAAATAAAAGTTTTCATTTTCTGAGCCCAGTGACTCTTTTCATCATCCAGGGCTTTAAATTGTCGTTTTTAATGAACTAAATTGCAGACATCACGTTGTGGGCCTGGAAAATTGAGACACTGCTTCATATGCACGCCACAGCATGTTCTGCATGGTGGCGCTCTTGACACTTCTCCAAGCTCTTAATCTGGAATAAAGCCCTCCGAACAGTCTAATTGGATAGTGTACAAGTTAGACTTGTCTGAAGTTATTCCCCAGTTCTCCCTTGTTTCTACTCGGAGTGAAAACAACAGCTAAGGGAAATCTAACAGGAATTATGCATTCTTGCGACTCCGGCAAAGCTCTTTCCAGTTTTCTTTAAAAATAAATAAATAAAATAAAAATTAAAAAAAGCGCACCTCTGGGACAGACAGGTGGAGGAGGATCAACGCATTTTCCCAAAGCTGAATTCCTCTTGTGGGATTTTCAGGGTTGAAAAGTGAAGCTGGATCAGCAGCGGAATCAATAGGGCCACGCAGACAACACACTAACACACACACACATGCTGCTGTGCAGGTTTAAATGCATATCACTATTTTATATGCAGATGGCGCTCAGCTCAGCAGTGACCCTCTGTTGCACCCGATGCAAAATTATGCATAACTACTCCTGCTCTTGCAACACAATTGTTTGGTTAAATAGCGCGGAAAACGTAGAATTCTATGGCGGACACAACTAAAAATGTTTATTTGTCTAACAAAAGCGAGCAATGGAAGCGGCTTGATAATGATTTTCTCCAAGTCTCAGTTTAAGCAGCTTCCCTTTTATTCTTCGGACACAGCTCACTCGCGTCTTTCCTCTCCAACAGTACCACCCTGCCTACACTTTCCTCTTCACCCTCTTTGATGTGTGTCATTGCTCTACATAACTGATTCCAAACATTTGAACTTATCTGTTTTCACAACATCTAGAGCCTGACCTTCATTCCTCTCCTGCAACATCTCATCCTCCTCCTCCTTCTTCTTCTTTTCATTGCAAATCACTTTATTGTCACTTGCTTTGCTATGTTTGACTTTAAGTAAATGGCAAGACTGAGCGTAGAAGACATGATGTGGAACCAAGGCAAGACAAACCAACGATAATGGGAGAAGGTTTTTGAGGATCATATAAAAGGCAGTCACAATCGATAACTTGATTCCCATGTTCTGAGCTGTGAAATCTATGTTCTAGACCTAGGTATTGATTCAGATTTCCCAGTTGCATTCAGAAGAGCCTCAGTCCACAGGGCTCGGTCAGGGATATTCATACCCAATTTGCTGGAATAAGGATGAGATATGCTGCAGTACTAGCACTGAAAATGGTGGAAGATACCCCTTGGTAAAACTACACATGGTAGAAATAAAAATAAATAAATAAATAATTGAATTGGAATCGATTTGAATAGATATAAGGCACTTCACAGGAAAAACGATCAGTCTTTTATTATTATTTATTATTGTTATTATTATTAATAATAATAAACACACCCTTATAGTTTACAAGATGATCCATAGCAAGTCATAGCTATGCAGTGAGCAGTCAGCTACAGTGCATCAAAAAACATAGATGCGATTTCGAAGAGCGCAGACTCAAAAAGATGCCCCGGCACTGCTGTGGTTATTATAATGTTTGGCGATGATCCAACACAGTCGCCACATAACAGCAACATAGGATCACGACCAATGCCAAACATACAGTATAGCGATGAATTAACATGGCACACAAGCACCAGTGTGACTCCCAACATGGTGCTCATTTTTTTTAACGTCACGGCGCGCAGAAACTTCGCAGTGATGCATCATTGAGAAATATGTGTCCCCACAAATGCCCGGACCTACCTTGCATAACCAACTTCAGAGCTCAACGACCTGCTTGCCACCAACAATTATACCTGTCCCACCGCTCCGCATGACTCGGACATGCGTGCCAAACACTCGTTTACGCACCAGTCTATTATGATTCACACTGACGCGCACACGGAGAGGAGCGTCTCGTTAACACGCGGAGCGGATACCTGCAGCGTTGCGCTGCATCAACAATTAGAAACCATTTTACACAGAACTACACACACGGAATAAACATGTGCACGGATCTAGGGTTTTGACAAACTTCAAAAAAGATGGCAGCCTGAGTAAGGTTGGCATCTTCACACTTTCTTCCCCACTAGAGCTACGCGACGTGATGCGAATAAAATCCGGCCACTGCAGCAATATTTTCTCCATCACATCTGAATCACGCGTTGATATCCGCGCCTGAGTTTACAGTACTACGCATAAAACACAAGGCGACAAGTTCGCATCCTTGATCTTGGCTGGACACACCGTCACACACCCGGCTCATCTCCAAAGGCGCCGCGCGTCAATGCGCATCGCTGAAGTTTGGAGAACTTCGGGTCTTACCTTGATGGTTTTCGTGGACTGGCATTTGACCTGATGCGACACGGAGGCGGTCTGGTTCATGGTGGTGCGCGTGGCAACGAGGACCGACTATCCGAGTGAGAGCAGGTAGCTCCGGAGGAGGATGAGAGTCTCCTCTGGTGTGGCGGGGATGGACGGTGATTCCCGTCTTTGTTCGGCGCGCCGCTGTTGCGCGCAACCGCCGCATCTGATCCTGAAGCAGGAGGAGGTGGGGTTGGTTACCAGGGGCGACCACGGGAGGTGTCGGGATTAAGGTGTGAAGTCTGCGCCTTCCAAAAGCCACGACGACCATGTTTTTTTGTTTACTACCTTGCCCACCCTCCTGTTGTGTCTCCCCTCAAAAACATCTGTAGTTTCATTCTTTTAAGAAGTAAGTAAATCATCATATCGGATCTCCAACGTGTAAAACAAGAGCTTAAGTGAAGATTTAGTTCATGTTTATTACGAGTATCTAGATGGTATTACCAGACTATTGACTACATTAAAGAAAGAAAATGTATTTATGTGTTTACAACTAATACTAAGCATATATTTATATTACTATGTAAAAACATGATCATTACATAACTAATGGCCAACAGCATTGGCAACAGCAAAAAAAAAAAAAAAAAGCTAAGTCAAATTTAAATTTATAAGCAGGCAGAATATTGCCTTGAGTCTGTTACAGATCATCTTAAAGTAATCACAGATTTCACTGGGTTTTACCAACCTGAAGTGTACGGTGGTGTACGAAGTGGAATCCAAGTGTGTGTGGTTTAGTGGAGTCAAGATCATGAATATGTCAGGAAGACACTGCAGTGGACATTCGCTGGAGAACAGGAACAGAACAGGAACAGAAACATGGAGGTCAGAACACTTGTATGGTAGAGAAAGTGGAGAGTCAGAGCAAACAACCGTGTGGTGGACCACGTCACACAGAGTCAACAAAGGAAGAAACAGAAAAAATCCACAAGCACATGGATAAAGTCGGTAAAAAGTCAAGCACAAAAAAAAAGATTACCAGCATTGGAGCATTAATGTTCCAGCACATAGCCCTGGAACTGCAGACCTTTTCACTAGCTGAGGAAGTTTGACTGCTGAGTGGTTTCAGGTGTGTCCCTTTAGCTGTGAAGCTCTCATGGACAGAGTTAGGAAAAACAGGGAATCAGACACCAAAATAAAAGCCAAATGTAACAGCCTTTAAAACTCATGTTCATTACCACATCAAGCTTATACAGTATGTGCAGTGGAATATGAAGTATTTAAGTCTGAATCACCTCTTGTCTTTCTGCATTTACAGTCACAGCAAAACATTTATTGCGGACAAGGTCTTGAAATGTTTTGTTAACACCATGAAACTCCAATAAGAACAGGATTAAATACAGAAGAAAGTCTTCAGTTGCCTTTATTTATCGCTGCTGTCACCGCAGTGCCCACAGGCGAATTACGACGGTCTTGTTCCTGAAATGGTTGAGTCTTACAGAAGCCTTGGTTATTGAGTCATCACTCTTCACCAGCGTGTGTCAGCGGGTTAGAGGTGGCCGACAAGACAGACTCAGAGCTGCGCAACTTGTTACACAAGGTCTTTGAATAAGGAAGAAATAGATAGAAAAATGAATCTTGAGGCTGTTCCTTTTATTTATTTATTTTTCGGAACAGGGTGGACGGTATTATTATAGTGTTGAGTTACCAAATGTATTGAACTCAAGATGGATTTCCGGTTCGCAGAGGTAAGCAAAAGTGTAAAAATACATGTACAATTTCAATCCATAAGGCTGGCATTTTTGGCAGGAAGTCAGATTCTATGTGATGAAGTAGAACGTGAGAGTTGTGTTGGACAGTGAGGCAGTTGTGTGGTGTGCTGGAGGGGTTCAAGCTGGCTGGTTATCTCATTTTAGATGCTGATGCTGGAGGGCCTTTCATTCTCAACTTTGCTGTGGTTACTGATAGACAAAATAAGGGAGGAGTTTCTAATGTTTTCTGACGATATAGTGATATTTAGTGAGGGTCAGGAGGAGGTGGAGGAAATAAGAAATTGGGTGTTAGTGAAGGTGAGAGACTAGAGGGAGTGAAAAAAGATGGGAAGGATTTAGAGTCTGTCATTCAGAGTGATGGACAGAGGAGATTGATGACAGAAGAGCAGCAGCGAGTGACAGGGAAGCTTGACTGGACAGTTGTGAGACTCGCTATGGTGTATGGTCTGGATACATTAAAGAGAAGAGGAAGAGTTGAAGATGCTCAGGGTTTCACTGGTGAGGGATCAGAAGATTGGGAGGCCAGTTTGTCTGAACACGTTGGACGAGAAATGCGTGAGGAGGAGACGACCGAAGAAGTTCACGGCAGGTAAACAAGCAAACGCTGAGACAGAAAAACAAAGAAGATTCGCAATTGAGTCAACACAAAGAGCACTTTCAGACAGAATCCTGCATTTAAATAATTCCACCGACTTCAATTTCAGCCCAAACCCTTCGTCGCTTGTTCAACATTCAGCGGTGGTCTGTTTGCTGACTGAAATTAATCCCAAGGTAGGAGATTATTTTGCAAACGCACGAGCATTCAAAAGCGAAATGAGTGGAAAAGGTTTGAATGAACCCACCGGATCAAGCACGACTCTTTGTCACTTTGTTCCTGAATGCATCATGAGTACCTGTTGACATAAGGTGCTCAGCAAATACAACAGACGGCAGTTCCCTTTTCTGCGCTGTGGCTATAAATATTATATTAACAGAGTATCAGCTAACAAAGGATGAAGCTGATGGGTTGCATCGTGATGAAAAACTCTTGGAGAAAAATCTGCCTTTGTAGTCAGGCCGGTTTCAGTCACTCCTCAGTGTCAGTCAGTGTTATACAATACTCACAAGTCAATGAATGGATGGATACGTTCTTGATCACAATGGAAGTTTTCATTTTTTCAATGAAGGGCTATGTAAAATTACAATTTCTTTTTTTCTGTTGCTGTATATTCACTTCTGCCCTCAGCTGGTGCTCTTGTAAATGCAGTATAAAAGGATGACAGTCACATTTGGCTGATGGAGAAAACAAGAACAGATGGACAAATGATCCTAGATTTGTTCTTTGTTCTTGCTGGCTCTATCACTTCTATAACTTCCGGTCAGGAGGTCAACTGCTGCTAGGGGTCTGTGTGTGCACAGGCCTGATCAAAAGTCACTCAACTGTTCTAGTGTTTGACAGTAATATGATGGATGTCACTCACAGCTTACGCTTACTTTGCATTTATGAAGGATCTTAAAGTGCTTATCTGTGGAGCTAGCCACCATATAAACATGAGGCCGGGCTGGTCCACGTGTGTATGACACACATTTCCCCCTTTTTAAAACAGCAAATATCTCAGCTGGAGACATATTATTTGTCTTGAGCTTAACATTGTGACTAGCGTCAACAAGGCTTTCGCTCCCAATGTTGACCTTCACCTTCCACGTTGTGTGTTGACATACAGGTGCTTCAATTGAATTATATGGTTCCCCCTAGCTGCGTTTCTTGACGTTGAGAAATAATTTTTGGGCTGAGAAAAGAGGGGTGACAATAATAGGCGCTTGTTGCCTCCACGATTGAAACTGACCCCAAAAACTTGAGCCACTTTTAATCTTTCATAGACCCTACTACATATATATATCATAAATAAATAATGTTATGTCTGTGACACGGCCCAATAATCTCAACAAGAAGAAATCCAAGCCAGAAATTGTAGTATCACATGTGACAAAACACAGTAGATACATCACAACAAGTGGCAAACAAAGCGCACACAACAGAAGTGGACTGGATGGTGAGTTCTATGGCCTTTTAAATGGAAGACTCCCAAAAGCAACATCATAATAACTAAATGACAGGAAGGCGTCTGCTAGTTTGCCATTACTGGTCGGACACCCGAAGGAACGGACCGCATCAGGACGGCTGCAGAATGACGTGAGTTTTACTTCTCATGATTTAAAACTTGCCTTTTTTTCCCATCATTCAATCAACGTCAAAACTCTCTGATCTGCTCTGAACGGTTATAAATATTGAACACATTTAATGTTTACGAATGTCAGCCTGGACTGTTTTTGGGTCAGATTATCGCGACAGAAACACTCTTACTATATCCTTACTCAGCCATATTATCATTAGGCGTGTGCCCCCTTATGGTGGTCCTGATCACATGAGGTAATATATTTGCCAAGTGACATCACATTGCGATCTAAGCTTGGTACCTTACGAAGGTGAACCCTGTGACTTATCCTTTACCACACCGATTTTTAAATTTGCTGACAATCTGTATTCAAAAAGGTACTGTTTAAACATGGTACGCGGAAGGCTAACCTCCATGTCATGTCATGATGCTGAATGAGCTGGTGTGGGAGGGACATGTTCTGCACTGGCACTGACGTCAGCTTGTGAAAGTTCCCACTTTGGATCCAGTTATAACAACACGTCGGATCAGGTGCAAATGTGCTGCGTACGATGATAGCATTTCTCTCATTGTGTAAACAGCTTTTGTCTATTTCCCTCTAGTGAGCAGCGTGTTAATTTGTCCTGTCAAAATTGAGGCAGTAACACAGATGAATGCATCACCAAAAATTTCGACTCTGAGCTCTGGGACCTGCGATGCAAAGTAATTCATTGCAGAAAGCTTTTTGCGGAATTGCAGATCCCGCAGAAGAAAATTAAGACGTCAAAAATAAAGATTTAAATAAGATTGCAAATTGTAAATCGCACCCCCCCCCACACACCCCCATCCATTCTCTGGACCTCCAGGAACTCCGTCCAATTCCAGCACATCCAATTCTCCGTCCCTGACTGTGAGCGCATCAATAATGGAATCCCACATTGAGAAAGACCTGAATGGCAGATGGTGGCGCCGCACTGGGACACCATCTCATTACACCGCTGAGTGAAACTTTCACTCGCACAGAAAAGGTGCTGATAGCAGGTGATTCCACAGAAATATGTTTCCCCATGACATCGTGAGTAAATGTGTCGGCCGCGGCCTTCGCCAGCAGATAAATGATGCTCGCGCAGCCCCCCCGGTGTTGCTGCGATTCATCTGAGCTTCCGCGGCGATGAAAGAACAGATGTCTCTTATTGTTTTCGTCTTCTGTTTTCTGCCTCTCTCGCTCAGCCCAGAGAGCTCAGTGTTTTCTGAGAGGACCATCCCTCTGCTTTAGAGGACTTGGGGGTTAATTGAACCATTGTTTCACATCTGCTTCCCCTCATGTTGTCGGGAGGGTTCATTAAAGTCAGACCTTCTCTCTTGTGTCCATGTGAATGTCTGAGGATGCATATCAAGAGGAGACCTTCAGAATCATTCATTTGTATTCGCCTTTTGTATGCTGTCATCTGAACTTCCTCACCTTCCAAACCAATCCTCCTGTCTTTTCTAGAGAGGACCCGAGTCCTTCTGTCTTACCAGAAGAGGACTGGAGCTCTTCCTCGTCGAGGCAAGGTGACTAAGTTTTCAAACTTTAAAGCAGTGTCAAGATACTGGACCTATCTATTTCCCATGGTATATTTCAGAATGCAACATGAAAAGTGAAAATCTGAGAAGCAGAAGGCGCATATCTGTTACTTTTATGTATTTTATGCCTTTTTAGAACCACCCTCCCAACTGACTGTACGATAAGAAGCATCTCCTTTGGTTCAGAGTCTGGACCCTTGCTGCCCGCATCAGCAGTAAGTGAGGAACCAGAGTTTTTATCGACTACTATCCCACATGTGAAGTTGCGCAGGAGAGGAGGAAATCGATAAAGAGCTGGTAAGATGGTGAACAACTGAGAGGTGAGAAACTTGAAGGGTTTGCTACTCCAACTGTTGATGCTAATGCTAATTTGCATCACCAACTTTCCTTTGACTAATGTTTCATAACATCTATTTATTCACGTGAGATTGTGAAAAATCAAAATAGAAAAGAACATAAAGTGTTACACAAAGCTGTTAATCTAAAACTAGAGTAAAAGTTTTACAATTCAACAGTCGAACCATTCGATTTATTTTGTTATACAAATGATCCAAAAAAATATGTTCCTCGCTATCTATAAAAAGAGATCATGTTCATTTTGACTAATATTTACTAATATTTACTAATATTTTTATTTTAGCAAACTTTGCAAACAGGGAAAAAAACAGGAAGCAGTTCTTCAAAACTAAGAGAAAATACACTCAGGTTATGACATAATTTTTTATATTGTTGTGAATAATAATTACAGTTATAATATACGTATATAGTAATATATTGGAAGAAGGAAGCTAAATGTGCGGGACTGTGATGTTTCAGACACGTGCTCTCGTCATGGTTGGGAAATAACTTTAATAGTTAAGAGCAGCAGCTGAATGAGAGGAAGATAGTGACAGTGGTAGTGGTTGTAGAAGTAGCACTTCTAGTATTAATACAATTCTGGTTGTGGGTAAAATCCACTTTTTTGTTACCTGCTAGATGATCTAAACAAATGAATGAAAGAGAGACGACAGTTGTGTCGGCGGCTACTTCTTCTATCAGCCCATTCAAGTTGGAACTGCACAATTCAAAGTGGAACATCGAGCTGATGCCAACAGCTGAGTCTCTCCTCTGTATTCAAGTTATCCTCATGGTTTTCCTGGTCCCAGCTTCATACCAGCATCTCCCACCAACATGTGCATGTCCGGCACCTCAGGCCAAGGTTTTCGGATAATTACTCCCCGTGTGCGGTTGTGCAATCGGCAGGTGAGTTAGCGGAGCGAGCGTGGGTTGGGTTGCAGAGTGAAGAGAGGAAGGGGGGGGTCTTTGTGCCGAATCTGGAGCTTGGAGTTCTTGTTAATCTGCCTCGTGCGAATACTTAAGTTGCCTACACGTTTCCGTGTTTATCCTTTTGATGTGTTTCTGCCGAATTAAAGCGCCAAGACGATGCAATGGGAACCAAGCGAAACATGAAAAAGACTGTTTACAGTTGAGAAAGCCCATTATGAAGCACAAGCCTAAACCTTTTTTTTCAGACAAGCAGCTCCAAAAGAAATGGAAAAAGACTAAAATATAGTTTGATGTGAGCGTCAGAGTTATTGGATTCACTGTGTGCAAATGAGTGAATGGATGAATGTCGTTCCGCAGCAAGCTTTTGTTTACTCTATAAAACAATTATCCCGACCCGCGTGTCGCCCGTCGGCCGCGCTGTCAGTGCGAAACACGAGCCTGATCGCGATCCCACAGGTCCGCAGCTCTAAATCGTCCCCTTTAATGAGCTGAACGCTGCAGCTTAACCTCAGTAATTAATTCTCATCGTTAATTATCCCCTGGAGGCGACAGGATCGTTCCGCCAGTCAAATTTGAATATGAGTCCAAAAAGCCACCAAAGCAGATCCAGGCCGAGCAGACCTCCGCTCTTTTATTGAATTATTCGTTTGGTTGGGATTTCAGGAAATGAGTCCCAGCGCGTTGTGTTTCTGAGGACTGGGCTTCGGGAATGACTTGTGGAGCGGAACACGGCTCGACGTAGCGGCAGGAAGGAGAAGATAGAGAACTTCCTGTAGGTTTTCTGACTGTATTATCAGAGCACCAGCATTAGATCATTACAGTCACAGATCTCTCCACAGTCACATGATCCCCCACCACCATAGTGAACCTTCTGACTCCTGGTAACGTTTTTTTTTTTTTTTTTTTTCATAATCTATATTTGTCCTACCACTGTCTCATGACATTTTTTTATTCTCTTCCACCTGTTTTTTTTCCATTTTTCTCCCTTCTAATAGTAATAATAATAAGAGCAATGTATGCTATTGTTGTATTTCCATTGCTACAAATTATTGTTTTTTTCTTTCCTGCTATCTTTCTCTTGTGTTTACATCTGTTGCTCTTTTTATTGTTTTCAATTTTCTCTTATTTTAAACAGACTTCCTTTTTTTTTACAACTCCTTATGATTTATATTATATCATATTAAACTATTATTACACTATGTTATGTTTTGTTTCTCTTTACTATTTCCACAACATAGCCTTTTAATTTTCTTAGATACATTTTCTACATTGTCTATATTGAGGTTTTTTTTTTCTCATTCTAAAATATTGCATACATAATTTTTTCTAGTGTTATTTTTCCCAGAAATTACAATGGCGTAAATTCACTGTCAGACTGACATGCAGATGAAAAGAACGCAGACAAAAGACTCAGTCTGTATGTGGATTTGAACCTAACGTTGAACATAAATAGGCAGGAAAATGTGATGATCTTCGGGCACGAGTTGACCATATGAAGCTGTGCACTCTAGCAACGCATGTAGCAGGTCTGCGAAGAAACAAACAGGCTAAAAATCATGAAAAAGGACAGCAATATGGAATTATGGAATTGTGTAATATATCATCATCATCATCATCATCATCATCATCATCATCATCATCATTATTATTATTATTATTATTATTATTATTATTATTATTATTATTATTATTATTATTATTATTATTATTATTATTATTATTATTATTATTATTATTATAAATGGCTGTTATACAATAGTATAACAACATTTATATATGATGCAGTACTAGATAGTATCGGTTGTGGTCATGGAGACATGGTGGAGGTTGAAGAAGTACTAGTTCTAATGGTAGGAAAAGAAATGTAATGATAGCATTGGTGACAGCAGTAAGTAGATATAGCAGTGTATTCTAAGCAATATGTATTGAATGGTGACAGATGCAGAATATCTATTCTTTGTGTGACGGTGGTAAAGAAGGACCAATATCATAAGCCACAGTACAGTGTTGGCATCTTCGTGGTGGTAAGAAGTGACACAGTAGTTGAAAGTAAAGTGTATTTGGAGTTTATAAATCAGGAGTATGAGTAGGTTCTGTACATACAGAAGTTGCACTATGTCGCACCACTACAGGTGGTTTGCATGAGCGAGCATGTTTGCATCCACAAATAGATCTTTTCACCGACATCCAGATTGAGCTCCAACACAAAGCAGCATTGTGAGCTCCGAGCCAGAGCGCAGCGTAATGGATGCGGCCGCTAACTGCTCATACCTGCAGGCTACACTGGACTAAGCCTCGATACACCAACCTGATACCTCAGGATGGAAGCTGCACACAAGACAAGAGCAGCTGCTAATGGACACACTCTCAGTTTACATAACATATGTTGGGGCAGAAGATTCATATACGTCGACCTGGATTCTTAACAAGAAGCCTCTCAGGCACTTCAGTACACACGAATTCAATGAAGTTCTTTTAAGGATGAACACAGGTTCTTTGCAGCGATGTTCACCATCAGTGTCAGATCATAGATGTTGAATTATTTACGCTGCAACGGATGATAGTGTAAGGTATTTTTATAAGTAGGAGTGTGACAGATGTTGAAAGTTCTGGGGGAAAGGTTGATTAAAATCCTTCACATATTCATCGAACAGTGAATAGAATAGAAAAGATATGGATGTCTATCACAAAGATAGAGATACATATAATTGCACAAACACACACAGGGAAGGAATTGGCAGGAAGAAGAAGCATCACCGACTGACCAACTAGATCCAGCACTGAACAAGCCTTGTGTCAAGAAACATAACACAGAGTGATCAGCTCAGAGTAAAGACGTACAAGCGCATGTGCACTAGTTATGAGTCAATAAAAGTGCGAAGCAAAGATGCTCAGCACATAATTCAGAACTACAGTCCTCAGGCAGCAATAAGCGATTGCAGAGTATCTGTACTCACTCTGATACGTGGTGAAGAAAAATAAAGAAAACAACCGCAGAGATCAAATTGCATTGTCAGCAAAAACTTTTATTATTATTATTATTTCTGGGTGATGGTAATTTTTTTATTGTGTTCATTATTGACTGTTTTGTTGTTTTTTTTTAGATCTGGAACTACTGACTTCCCTGGTTTATCTGGTCTCATAAAAAGCTGGCCGTTAAAGCTGACAGTATTTTCTCGGAGCTAACTGTGTTTGTCCTCAATTACACTGCCAAGGTCGATTTTCTTTCTTCCTCTGTTCAAACCTCTGCAACATTTTCCTTCACTGTTTCGCAGAATCTTGCATCGAGGTCGACTCGCCCTCATTTCACGGGTCACCGTTTCTGCATTTGCTCACCTTGACAGTACATTGGAATTCAAATAAGGTGGATGGAAGGTCACCACTGGACTTTCCTGTCTCCAGTGCTGCTTCCAGGGACACGTGGCTCCAACCAACGCCGCAAGGCGAGGAAACTCTCCGTTTTAGACTGGAGTTATTTTTAAATGTGTTATTTGCCAGCGTACAGATGGCGAGGATTTGCTGCCGTGACGACTTCTCTGCAGGTGAGCCCATCCTGCTAATGATCAACAGCAAAAGCCAAGTTGCGAGCAGAACTCAGTGAAGATGATTTTGTCTTGCTCACAATCAGTTGGTGATCAAATGAGAAACATAACAACATGCATCAAGAAATGGATACATTCATGTAAATCACGGGAAACATCGAACATTGAGTTTACACACTGATACGATCGACACAATCTCCACAGGCAAACACTGAATTCAGACTGTAACACCAAAGCTCACAATGTTGTGAGGCTTCATGAAACAGTGTCTTCATTGTCAGTGTCCACTAGATGGCACTGTCTGCCCCAAAAACTTTGCATTTGAAGAATCATTTCAATTGAAACCACATTTTTTTTTACCAAGAGCGCCACCTACTGAGCATAAAAAAAGGACAGTTTCATGAAGCCTCATCAGCCCATTAGTCAATGTTCACACTCGAAGAGCTGGTGCTGGCGCTACTCAGTTTAAAGCTACATGAAGAGACTTGAATGACCAATAATAATAATAATAATAATAATAAAATGGTGGAATCACACAATTTCTTCTGAAGCAGTTGCTGTTTTGCATCAAAAGTTCGATTTTGAAATACCCAAACCAACAAGACTTGTTAGAAAACAAAGCATGAATCAAATGATTATTTGAAAAATAAAGAATTTTTCAATGAAAATATTTATGTTTGACATCAGAAAACAGAAGACAGGTTCACTTTATTCTACAACAAAAGCATGGGAAACCACATAAGGAATCTTAAACGTTTGTAAAGAAAACTTTTTTGTCCGCTCTTCCTCCAAGACAAAAATCTGACGTCGTCTCACGCGATAAAACAAAGGGGAAACATCACAACAAAGGAAAATACAACACACGACTGAATGACAGGATCACAACAAGAAAGTTAAATACACGCACCTCTCTACACACACAAAGATTTTCAATTGTAAATAGTGAGTTTCCATTTCTACGGTGTGGACTGCACCGCTACATCTGCTGCCTATAGACCACTGCTTCTTATGTACATATTAAATATATTTTCTTCCTAAATGTAGTGGGTTCAGCTTATATCGAGGTACGCTCAATAGTCTAGAACAGGGCCACATTATAAACTGTGACTGTTGTGAGGGGCCATCCAGCCAAAAGAAAGGCACCAATGACTACCAAACATAGTGAGTAACAAAGATGAAATGAACCATACCACATGTGGTATGTGTAAATATGGCATGAATCCTATACATGCATCATAGAAAGCATAATGAAACTATGGATCAAACATCGAAGATAAAACGGCAATTTATTTCAAAATATATTTTGAATTTTCTTTCAACGAATTTTGAGGGAAATACTAAAATGGCAAACAAAAAGAAGAAACAAAAAACTGGCTAAAACGGAAACAGGACGTAACAGTTGTGTAGTTTTAGTCTGACCCCATGAGCGAGTGCAAACACACAGGCAAAGGGCCACATATGGCCTCCGGGCCGCACTTTCCCCAGGTCTGGAAATTGCGTTTTTATAATGTATAAGTTGTCTCTCTTGCCCACCGATCCCTCATGTCTCACTGCATCATCATCAGACATCATAGTCTATCGACACCCTTTGAGACTTGAGTCTAGGTCATGGCAACTTGCAGCCACACAGCTCAACTCTATCCTTGACTTCACGTGAGGTTTGGGAGCAGTCACATCCCATCTACGTTCAAAGCAAGAGACTGATAACAGCACAACTAGCCACGCAGACCTTCCCTTTCAAGTGCTTGTTGTTTGACTTGTTTTCAGGGGAAAAAAAAGCTTGTGCATTGAGAGGAAGGAGTGAGTCATCGACACGACTGGAACCAGGAGGTGTCTCTCTGATCATCTCCCCTAATTACAGTAATAACCGCAACAGCATCGCTTCGCCTCGCGGTAATTTGTGGTTCCCGCAGCTGCGAGGTCCGTCGGCTCCGTTCACTGCTTCCACCCAAAAAATAAAAAAAAACGCAGAAATGATGAAACCTTGAGTGTAATGGCAGAGACAGGGAGTCAGGTTTGGGCAATTAGAGCAAGAGCCGACAATCGTGGGAAGATCACGACGCACCATTAGCCAAAGTGGAGGTCGGAGAGTGGAGGTGAGAGCGACTGGAGGCTAAGATTTGAAGAGACCCTGAAGTCCCTGTTGCTCCTCACGTATCAGTCTCTGCCTCTGCCTGTCTGTCTGTCTTTCAGCTGCCCGTCTGGTCGCTGTCTGTTTTGTACGCCAGTCTCTGTGCCTGACAGTCCAACTGTTTATCAACGTCTGGTCTAGCTAACCATCTGGCTATCTGTCTCTCTGCTGTGCCTGCCTGTCTTTCTGTTTAGTGCCTGCGTCTGTCTGTCTGCTCACCTGTGCAGTAGGTGAGAGCTCTACACTGAGTCTCTAAAGGTGATGACGCCACCAATCCGAGCTCAAGATGGCAGCACGGGCACACGCAGCGGCTTCTCTCAGTCCCAGTAGACCGGCGTCTTCATGTTTTTTGTATTATGTGTGTTCAGCATCTGTGTGGGACAACTTATCCTCGTCACATCCGCCGCATCTTTCTGCTTTGAGGCGTTTTTACAGAGGCTATGTTCTCTGTTCTCAGGACGATACCCTCGGACCTGACCTCGGTGGATTCCAGATATTTCATCCATGCTACATGTCTTGTACTGTAGCATATTTGACAATAAAGTTACTTAACCTCATAGCTCTCACAGTACACAAGGGCTGCAAAGCTGAGTGACTGCAAGGTGACACGCAATAATCTTTGACTCAGTACCTCATTTAGATTCAATACCTTATTTTTGTTGTGTAGGGCGGTTTCAACACAAGCTTTCCCGACACATGCTGACTGTAAAAGTACACAAACAAAATCCAGCTGAAGATGAAAGATTTGTACCTGAGGAACGGAGACGCCACAGGAAGCTTTTGATTATTTTTTTGTCTGGATTTGCTGCTAATCCTGTTCGCATCTGTGCCAGCAGCTGCAGCTTGCACATCTCTTTCACCTTCCAATTCTCCTCACCTTCTTTCGAGCCTCAGACTGTCGGCTTTAACTGAGCTTGTCATTTCAGAGACGTCACACAGGTCACTGGAGATTGTTCATGCAAGGCTCTAGTACGTATGAAAGAGCTGTTATGTTTACTATCAAAATGGATACACAATATATCAGTAGGAAGGTGCTTTTTAATCCAAGAAAATAGGCACTTTATCTTGAAAATAAATTGCTTCACTAGACATCTCAGTATGTATAATAACCTAGTTATTATTTTGGAATGACAGGTATGTGAAGATTCGACAGTTCAGTCCTGAAAATGAGGATGTTGTTTCATGAAGCCTCACCAGTCTGTCACTACAAAACGCAGACAAAATGTCGGACTACAAGTGACAGAAATGTATCATGTTACCACAGTGCTGGAATCAAAACCATCTGGCATCTTCACACCTTGTGAAGCAGCAGCAGGTGATTAGTAGCAATGGTAAAGCTAAGGAAATAAGATACCACAGGTAGAAGGGACACAAAATAAAAGCATGGTGGAAACAGAAGCACGGCATACTATCTTCAGTTAAATGATTATAATATAATGATAATATAATGTTATATATGATATTACATAATATAAGATGAAGATAATAATGATAATAATAAGAAGAAGAAGAAGAAGAAAAGGAAGAGTGACAACAAACAACAATAGTTTTGTATGACAACATCTATATAATATAATATAATATAATATAATATAATATAATATAATATAATATAATATAATATAATATAATATAATGTAATATAATATAATATAATATAATATAATATAATATAATATAATATAATATAATATAATATAATATAATATAATATAATATAATATAATATAATATAATATAATGCATCATATTACCTTTGGAATAAATGTCCAGAGACATTTAGATTATTTGCATTAGTTTACAATACTCAGATGGATAGTGGTACATCACCTGATTCAGAAGGACTAGAGTGAAGAACAAATCTTATTCCTGCCTGTCTCACTTTTCCATATTGTCCCAACTCAACTAAAGATTCCATTTCCTTGACTTGACAGAGAGAACACAGACTGAAGGAAATCATGACAAAGGAAGGCATTTCAGTAGTGGTGTGCTGGTGAGGCTTCATGAAACAGTGTCATTATTTTCTGTACCCTCTAGATGGCACTCTCTGCTCTAAAAGCTTCGACTTCGAACGACCATTACAATGAAACCTCACAGCATTTTTAAACCTAGAGCGCCACCTTCTGCGCTTTGAGAATGAGGACATGGTTTCCTGAAGCCGCAATATTTCCGTCACTACATTTCAGGGCACGGAGGTTGCACCAAAGTCTATCAAGAGTTAAGACCCATATTCACCATGTAACTGTGCAAAGTCAACCATTTTGGTGTCTAGAAAGTATGTTTTGGCCAAATATACCTCAGGTAGCAGACCGAGGCAGAACAGGATTAAGGATTAAAATTAGTTGCCATGATTTCAGTGTTAATCAAATGGAGCTGTTGGTCGGAAAGAGAAAGCCCTGCAAGATTTACGGCCGGAATAAATAGGTTTATAAATTGGCTCACATTGGTCAGTGCCGGTGGAAAAGTGCTTTCCCTAAAACAAGCGGAGGATCCGGCCAGATGAAAGTGCTTTCTGCTTCCATTACTACAGACGATAAAGCAGCCTGAGAGAGAAAAGTGCTCCGAATGAAGGTGAACACTGGTCATGAAAAACCCATTTGAAGAGGCTCTGTGACGCGCTGGCAGAGACGGAGCGAATCGAAACGGCAATAACATTGTTTATTGAGGGAAGCCGACTAACAAGATTTTTAGGTTTTTCAAGTTCGGCGTGCGTCGCCTCATCTCTCATTCCGCCGCAATAATTCGTTGTTGTGCGACACTGTTAGTCAGCCATTGCTTCTTCCCCTTCAAGGAGGGAAACGGCGGGTCAGCAGCCGAGCCGTATTCTCTCGCTCGCTCACTTGGACATGAATCAATTGTCCTCGGGGGAATCGGTGGGACATCCCGTCATGAGAGACCCGCAGATCAATCTCACAGCGGTGGAGGAGAAACCCCGAAGCAGCAGCGACTCATCTTCCTCATCCATCTTTAGATTAATAATCCATAAACGAATCCATCCAGCTAGGTAGATGAGATACAAAGGAATCCCAGAAGAAACCGGTGGGGTGTTTGTGAGGACATTAATATGCGCATGCTCGTATTGTGGGACTCTTGGGGACAAAGCCAAAGCCAAGAGGAGGTTTTGATGTGACTGCAGTTCCTGCTGGAGATCCGGAGTCATCTTCTCACTGAATGCAGCATTTAATCTCGATTTTGCAATTCGATATTTTCAGCCATTATATCATTTTAACCGATATTGTGCGGGGAGCGCCCTCATCTCAGTTAAACACCAGAGCTGCAGCTAGTAGCAGCGAGTTCTGCTCTGCTGGCTGCGTGTCAGAAGACACTGTGAGTATTGGGATTCTCAGGCCTGTCAGACTGAACAGGAAATCTCCAGGCCACTGCTCTACCCTTCATCACAAAACCTAAATCTTGGAAAATAACATTTTGGGTGTTGCAAAGCTCACAGCCAAACCAGGATTCCCTGCGCACGGATACCTCTGCTACATCTCCGAAGCATCCCCAGCTGGGGACACCTTGCCAGAGACGCCGTCAGAACCATCTTCTAACAGCTCCAAAACTGGTGGTCATATTGTTTTCTGCGATGCCATCTCTGTTCTTTTCGACCACCTGTTTTAATCTCTGTCTTAATCTAGTTTTGCCGTGAAGCTGTTGTTTCGTTCTTATTCATTTTAGCCACGTCCATATGTGTCAGTCCAGTCCAGTTTCAGTCACGTAAACTATTTTTAGTGCTGCAGCTTTATTTAGTAAAAGTACTGAATACAGCAGAAACTTCAAATACAGACCTATTTCATCATAGTTCAATTTTATTATTATTATTATTTTATTTTTCAGTGAAGACTATAACTCATCACCAGAATAAAATCAGGATCAGAATCAGAAAACTTTATGAATCCTAAGGGAAATTATGTAAATGTATATGACTCCTGGACAGCAACAGATACTTCACAAATTCGATAAATTAAAAAAATAACTATTGCTTGAGAATTTTGTAGGATATTCATCATATTGAAAAGAATGCTCATGACAGGGGCAATGAACAGGGAAATAGGATGAATTACACTTGACTATGGAACAGCAAGACAACAAGAAATAATGTGGAGAATAGTTCGCTTCACTAAAACACTTATTTCCCACAGAGCTTTGTATGCGCCACAATGGTGAGTCCGACATCGACGATAGTCTCTCTCTCTGTTATAGTTAGGAGTGACTATAACAGAGAGAGAGACATGAGGGACAGACTGACGTGGCTTCATGAATCAGTGTCCTCATTTTTGGAGCCCAGTAGATGGCGCTCTCTGCTTAAAAATGATGTGAGGTTTCATTGAAGTAGTTTTAGATTTTTGGGCCACAGAGTGCCATCTAGTGGGCTCTGAAAATGAGGACACTGTTTCATGAAGCTTCATAAGCCCATCAGCTGGCACCTATTCCTCAGCGTCATGATGCCTCACTGCAGTTCACAACCCAGGTTTCATCCATGGTTTAAAGGGTCATGGATCAAATTCTATGTAAATTTCATTTTGTCTATCTGTCGAACGTTCCCTGCTCTCACTAAAATAGATATGTTTCTGGCACATTGTGGCTGTTTTTGTTTGCACCAGCAATCTTGGAAAATATCCCACAATCTGTGGTTCAAAATTAGAAATCTAATAATAAGAAAATAACATGAAAATATGACACTCTGGTTGTAGTTTCTCTCAGCCAGACCACTAAACTGTGTTTGTGAAAATGCTAGCGCATCTTCTAAATAATATCACGAGTAGCACCAGAAGTGAGATGTGACTTATGAAATAAATATGAAAGTAACGCTTTGATCAATGACAATTCTGACTTTTAAATCACGGTTTATCACGTTTGTAAACCTCTTTACACACCTGACAGAGGTACGTTCGCAACAAGAGTTTTCATTGAGGGAACCAATACTAATATGACATAGTTGAGTACTACACACATATACACAGGAACCACTTAATATCTACAAGATTTTTGTGGGAGGAAACCAGAGTGAATTTCAGGCAAATAGAAGAGGAACATGTAGTACCTCCACTTAAAAGAACCCCTCGAACCCAGGGGTGCTAGTAAAGGATTCCAACCTTCATCTTGCTGAACCTTTCTGTTGAGCTCACACTGACTTCTGGGGTCCATCCTTGAGAAGCAGGTTCTCCAGTGAGCCTGTATCTTTTGGGAGCCAGATGGAAACCTGATTTATTTATCCATTTATGCTTCATACCTAAAGAGCGAAGGTGGACACATAAGTGGAAAAACAGGTCAACTGGAAATAAAGTGGAAAATTATTAATAATGTCACCATTAGATACATGTGGTTAAAGTTTCATGACTCAGCCTCATTACTGGTCAGTATTCAAATACACACTGAGTTTTATGATATCAGTTTTCTGTCAAGTTTCCGTGACAATATTTATGGTGCCAAGATTTGACAACATCTGAAGCTTTTTCAGACCGCTACTGACAGTTTGAGTTGGCTTTTCTGCACTGGCCCAGTCGGAAATATCGTTTGTTTCACAAACCAGGAAGAAAATTATATCTATTTATATTCACTGTAATTCATGCCAGAAGAGTAAAAAGCCTTTACCAGCCCATTTAAGCACAATACATCACCTGTCAGGCGACGGAGCTTCACGCCTCAGCGGTGGTCAAGTTTTCCGCCACTGGTTCGCCCACTCCTGCTGGTCTTCCATCACTGATTCAAGCTTTCCTATCATGAGCCAGGAGAACGCTGGGAGGATGATCTTTCCAGGAGGACGGCAGATGAATGGGCCGGATCATTTCTCCATAGGTGTCAGGTGGGCTCACTCAGTGGTCCGCCTCCTCACATTCATCAAAAGCGGCCTGTTAATGAAGGGGTTGTGCATCACTGGCCTGGATTTACATTAGTTTATGTCGATATTGAGATGTTCACGTCCTTAAATTTTAAGACCTTTAGTGGCCACAGTTTACATTCACATTTGCATGTGTTAAAATAAAGATGCAAAATGAATGGTTTTGAGATATTATTTTGATATTATTATATTTATTGTGTTATTATTATTGTTACATTTTGGCTCTGGCGGAGAGCACTTGAACTGTCTGACGTTGTTATGATATCATACTGAGGAATGATGGTTGGCTGATACTGTTGATGGGCTAAAGAGTGTTTTCTGGAGTTCAGAAGGTAGTGCTCTTTGTTTAAAAATTATGTGAGATTTCATTGAAACGGTTCTTCACATCCAAAGATTTCAGAGCAGAGTGCCATCTAGTGGGCTCTGAAAACAAGCACAGTGTTTCATGAAGCTTCATAAGCGCATCAATAGCTAAAGTCTACATCATGTTATGCTATGTCATTGCAACTTAAACTAGTGTAGTGGATTTCAGAGGTGCTGTCCATGGTTCTGAGCAAGGTACATGAATCCAATTTCACGTTGCGTTTGTGTCTGTTGAAACTTGCCATGTCGCAAACCATGAAACCGACACACACAGCACATTCTGGCTCAGATAAATGAGTGTCTGGCTGTTTTCATTTGAAGTAAATGCTGGGCGAATTCAAATGTGGAATTCAAATAATCAATAGAGTGAAAAGAGGTCGACTCAAAACACTTTAATTATTTAGGATTTTTAATTCAATATTAACTTGGAAAAAGATCTCAGTAGAAGTGTAGAAGAGGATGGTAGAACGAAATGTTGTAACTATCAGACTTACTTGAATAGATTCATTGCAAAGAGATCAATGTGTGTGTGTCAGATAGATAGATGCACAGAACTTCAGTGTGTGAGGACCAGGCCACGCAGTCATCCAGCAGCACTCCCAGGTACTTGTAGGGCTGTGCAGCCTCCACTGAGTCCCATTGGATGAGAACTGGTTCTAGAGAGCTCATGTTCTCCGGATGTCGACTACCATCTCCCTGGTCTTGCCGGTGTTGAGATTGTAGTTTCACCATCTGACAAAGTCCTGGATCCGTTTCCTGTCCTTCTTCATGATGGCTGTGTCGATCTCGACCTTATTTATTCTCAGTTGCAAATGGCAAAGTTACTGCAACAATCTAAATACAAAGGTCTATCTCAGCGATATGGACACACACATTCCCCAGCCTCTCACACTCAACTTAACCAACCGCAATCCAAAACAAATGACTAAACTTAACTAATATCCTCAATCAAACTTCAACCCTGTTATAATGTGGCAATGATTTGGAAGTTTTAATCCTCAAATTAACCTTGTGAGGACCTGCACAAGGTCTCCACAAGCAGGTGTGACTCCTGGAATCGGTCCCCCACAAGTTAGCTATCGATGGTACACACACGATTTTGCCAAAAGAGCAGATGTAACTGAATTGGAGAAGACATTCCTTTTCCTCCAAGAATCCAGAAGAATCCAGCCATGTTCCAAGTTAATTCAAACAATTCAGATGTTTTATTCCAGGGACAACAGGCATCGATTTTTATGAGGGCAACTTTACGAGTGGAGTGTTATACGGTTTGTTATTTTATGGCTCAATGTCAGAAGGGCGTAACCAAGACGAATGGCTTCACAGCACCTGACACCACGCTGGGACTCTCACGTCCTGACTCAGTCTTGGATGGAGAGAAAGCCTGTGGTCCAAAACACACTCAGTCGATTTTTTCTTTTTTATTATTATTATTTTTCAATTGGAAGGAAAAGAATGGAAATTAATTACCCAGCTCTATGCGAGACCATTACGTCTGGCCGAGCCTGAATATACTGGAACATCTCCACCTAGTGCACCTGAAGCTCGCCAAAAAAAAACAATATTTATTTTTAATAGAACATAATTTAAACAGTTGCTTTTTTAACTTCAAGATAAAAGTTCAAAATGGCACATTAAAACATGTCCTGAGAGATGGACGCCATCATGGCCTGGACAACAGACTGAGATGTGTCTCTCTTCCTCAGGTGTCTCCCTCCTTCTACTATGTCATGAGCCTTGCTAATCTTTTTGTAGCTGTTTTCCTGCTGCTGCCCAATTCTGTCATTCCTTTTCTCCACACCGGCTCGACAGCTCTGATCTGATATGCTCGGAGGCCTGAGCGCCCACGTTTCCCAGCGCACGTCTGCTTTGTAGCTTCGCTGCTTGAATCAAACATTTACCAAGTGTCCTCAGTGGTGCTAACATGTCGCGAAAGAGCTCAGATCTTTTCCATACCGACGCTATAAAATTGGACAGTGCCACAGGCGCAGTTGAAGTCGGCGCCTTTTAAGGCTGTGCAGGAATAAATAAGGTGCTCACTTGACATAACAGCAGTTCCAATCAAAGTCCAGCATGCGCCTGGTTCGCCGTCTCGCTTCAGCATTTACAAGACGAGGGGAGAACAAAGCGTCAATTCTGGCGACGGCGGGAACATCACACTTCCATCTCATCGGCAGCCAGATCGAACAGACGGCTCGCTAATTTGTTTCCTCCTCCATCGCGGCCCATCGAGTGCAAGACAATGAAGTTAACACGCTGTCGCAGCCGCTAGGCAGTTTATGATTTTAATTTCATCTCAAGTACAGTCCAGCTCCATATGGCGCCTCGTGTGTGACATTGACGTTTATTATCGAACTCGTTGGCGCGGCATTCCAACGCATACTGCCAGCTCATCAGGGGCGGTAATTGAACTTGGTATTCATGAGCGTACAGGCAGACATTTTCATGGGGAATTACTCTGCATTGCATAAGGAAGTCATAAAATTCGTTTTTAAGATATGTTTGACTTTTTAACCACCAGTGGAAGGACTTAAAGTCGCAGTCCAAGGTGGCTGGGTTTAGTGCTAACTGGACGTTAAAACCAAACTTGAGGCCGCAAACTGTCGAACTAGAATATCGGACTGACATGTCGACCCACCCTCATTCCCATGGCGTAACACGGACCTGGGAAAAGTGCGGCCCGGGGGCCAAATGCGGCCCTTTGACTTTATCCTGTAGTCAAACTAGAAACTAGAAACTATTTTTTGTTCAATATGCTGCAACTATACTCCATGAAACATAACTTTTTCAGTGGATTATTTTGCTTAATTGTTCGTCTTTTCCATTGGAGTATTTCTTGCCCCTTAAAATACATCACAATTGAAAGTACATTTTGAAGACACATTGAGAATCTTTAAATGGAATGCAGTTTCAATTAAATAGAACGCAACAAACCAACATTTTCTATGCATTTTAAAGTGTAATCTCATCATTTTCTCGATTTTTTTTTTTTTCAATTTTCTCATACCCTCCTTTCTTTGGGTTTGACGGCCCCTCTCAACGGTCACAATATATAACCTGGCCGCTTTGGATATGTAATTGCCCACCTCTGGTAACATGTAGACGTTGTGAAAGTGGACGTTTGCGTCCTATACTGACGCCGAAGTCACAATTCAGCTTCAATTGAAGCATGTGTTCAGCCTTCAGTGGCATATCCTGATGCTGCCATGACACTGCCGTAAAAACATTTACTGTTTCATGATGCTTCATCTACCCATCACTAGTTCATAAACACCAATGCTCTTCCCCTCAAAGATACAGGGACGAAACCACCTTGAGACTTCTTGGAGTACATTGTACTTTGGTCATTACCCACAGCTGGAACAAAAAACACAAGAGAGCCTTGAAAGCGACCAGATGATTCTTCCACTCTGATTCAGCTCATTGTCCATGGTGTGGGAAGAAAGAGCAACGGGTGTGTCAGAACGGGTGTTGCATTTTTGGAGTAACACATGAAGAATGCTATTGAAATAAAATGTTGAATGTTAAAATGGAATTAATTGATAGTATATTGATCCAAGAGTCCGTTTGTGAGATGCAATTGATTCTCTGCCGGCTACTCCAGGGCTCCCTCGCTCTGCATCGCAGCCCCATGAATTTACTCTCATTGCTCTTTAATGGAGACGGGGAACCAAACAAATGAGCAGCACTGACTCGGATCAGCACCGCGGCTCCTCATTAATCCAAATGCCGAGACGCTGATGGTGCTTGTTTTTTTTAAATGAATCCTGTGTCTTTCTGCCACAAGGTGCTTCGCATAGAAGACAACAGCTTTTCTAAAGAGATGAATGTGACCAATTGGTGCTGAGTGCTGCCAGTCTCTTCCATAGATAAGAATGTTTAGGGTTTCTTGATCACTTATGAAGGGTAAGATTGAGCGGAAGTGCAACTGAAATTTAGGAATGAAACCGATCCACCTTCGCAGTAATGTTGTGTATGCCGCCTTGTTTTAATCTTAGCTTTGGTCTGGTGCTTGTGTGAAGCTTTCAGTATTGTTGATTAGGTTTCAGTCATTTTCATACCCTTTTTAGTCCACTGAAGTTTTAGCAAACTAAAAGTCTGAGCATTATGAGACATCACATTTTGGGCTATGACATTGTCTAGTTTCAGTCAACAAAACCTGTATTTCACTTTCTTTTTAATCATGCAAATTTATTTAACCTCATCCATGTTGTCCATTGTTTGCCACCTAAAAAACCCATAAATATTCAGCAGAATTCTGTGAGTGATTCTGGCAGTATTTCAACCTAATCCGCTTTTTTTTCTCTAAAATAGAAGCATTATAATCTCTGTGGGTGTTGTGCTCTTTGTTTTAAAACGGACTGTAAACCCTGCGATAGTGTCATCTCAATTCAGGCTTTATCAAAACGGTTGGTTACAGAAGCAGTGCAGAAACCCATTCACACAAGTGGAACAAAACCGCAATTGCAAAAACAGAATCACTATTGCAATAGCAAAAGTGCTACTACAAAAAACAAAAGTGCATTTACAGAAACATAAATGCGGAGACAAATCGGAATCAGCGGTTCATGGACGGAGACCGGCATTATACACTCCACCGCTTGAGAAGCAGCGGGGAGAGGGAGTGGAGCGCTGGGTGTAGACGGTCGTCCAACAGCCCCGGAAAGAGAGAGTAACTCTTTCAGGACACTTTGAGTCGCGTTTTCTAAGGTCCTAACCCTGGTGGTCTGAGTGGCTAGTGCGAACTGTAAATCCTTCATTGCTGCTGGGTCCACATTTTTTTGGCCAGATCAAACTGTTATGTTCCAGACATAGAGCGAAACCCAATTGCAGTAATGCAAGAGTCACAGGAGACAGACAGCGGATCAAGTATCACAATACAAAAATCACAAGCGTCACCGAACTGGGAAAAATAAAGAGAAAACCAAGTCCAAAACATGACCGAACCGGGAAGAGTCCACAACGGAAAAAGTTGAACAAAAAGCGTCACCGAACTGGGAGAATGAATGTGAGCAAAGAGAGAACAAACACAATGAACAATGAAACACAAAATATACTGCCGTGGTTGTCAAAACAAATACATGAGCTTACAATCACAAGGGGAAAACCAAAAGAAAAGGCAAAACGCAAAACTAGGAGCACCAGGGTTTAGAAAGGGTGAACAAAGAAGACGGATAAATGCACAATGGATAGAGAGCAAGTGAGGAGACTCAATTACCAGTGATACAAATGAAGTCGATCTGGCACATGTTGCTGGAGCCCAGGTGTTTTTATATTCAGGTGATTCGAAGACGACTGGCTCCCAACATGTGCCACAAAACAGGAAGGAAGGACGGAGACACAAAACGGGAATCAAGACACAAAATAAAAGCAGATCATAACAAAAAGTGCAGTTCCACCAACTGAATTACAAAGCCTAAAGCAAATTCTCCTGTGTTAGTCAGTGTCTTGGCTGCAGTGGAGCCACACGCTGAGTGATGAGACTAAACCTGAGTGTAATGCCTGTTGAAACCAAGTGTACCACTTCAAGTGTCATGCGAGTGTCTCACAGCGAGTGGTGCGGAATATCTGCAAAAACAACCGTCAGCCGAAACGTCTCATTAAAACGCTATTCAGAGTAAATGTAAGAAACATCTGTGTATCAGCAGCAGGACTGTACAGAGGCTTCATTGCCTTGCAAACACAATGACTCTACTTTGGAAGGTTTACACAAGCGCACAGAGATAGTGAAGCTGCTGCCAAGTGAAAAGAAGCGCAGAAGGTTGAAACACTTAGAGCACAATCATCTGCTGCATGTTGCCAGTGAAGGTCTCGGGGCACTGAGCCGCCGATGATCAGAAATTCTGCTTTTATCGCTCAGGAATTGAATTGAGCAGCAAAGTTCTTTCTTTTTACCGAGATGAAGTTGAGTACTTGACAAGAAGAAAAGCGAGTGAGTTGAATGAGCTTCAGGGTCACCGGTGAGAACAGTGTGGATTAATAGAATGTCTCAATTAATTTGATAAAGTTTGTTCAAGGTTGTTAGCGCCCAAAGACGTTTTCTATTTTTGAACAAGGGATTATTAGACACAGTCGGGTTTGATAGAAGATTCTCCTACAATTAGGAAGTTCACACATCAGTGAAAGTCTCATTTCACCACCAACAAACCACTGATAGTGTAGAGCAGACCCGGGCAAAGTGAGGCCTGGGGGCCAAATGCGGCCCTTTGACTGTATTTATGTGGCCCTCCTGGAGTCAGAGTAGAACTAGAAAACTGACATTGTTGCTGTCTCTGATATTTTTGTCTTGTACATTGTTTTTTTGTTCATAATGATGGAACTGAGCTGGAACTTGATTATTATTATTATTATTATTATTATTATTTTGTCTTTTCTGTTGGCTGTTTTAGGAGTATTTCTTCTCCTGTTCTTAGAATACATCAAAATTGAAAGTAGATTTTGAAACGTATGAGAGACATCAAGAATCCTATAATGGAATGTGATTTAAAAGTAAAACACAACAAGCCAACATGTTCTATGCATTTTATAGTGTAGTCTCATAATTCTCTTGATTTTTATTATTTTCAATTTTCTCTTACCCTCCTTTTATTGGCCCCTCTCACCAGTCACAATATTTAATTTTTAAGAAAATTGAATTGCCCACCTCTCGGTGAAAAGGGTCAGGAGGTAATACTTTAAATTGATGTTAATGTTATGACACGTAATTCACATGTTTCATCAAAAATTTTAAACAGTTCAACTGAAAGTGAAAGTGAAACCTCGATTGAAGTCAAGTGATGAACCAGCAGCGTTCAGGACCACGGACAGCAACCCTGAAAAGAGGCTTCAGAAATCAAAGAAGTATAAACAGTAGTGAGGCGACATAGCGTTGATAAAAAAAATGAATATATAGGTGTCAGATAGTGAAGGTCTTATGAGGCTTCATGAAACAGTGCCTTCATTTTCAGAATTTCCGCTCTATAATTTTTGGATTTTAACAACCATTTCAATTAAACATCAAACCACTTTTTTTTTATCCGAGGGCAACTTCTGATTTCTAAAAATAGGGACACTGTTTCATGAAGTCTCATTAGTCCGTCTCTAGTAGATCCACCTATTGCTCTCATTTAGTATTCACCAGGCCAAGCTGAAAAATATATACCCTGAGGAATTGTTGCAATTGTTGTAGTCGTTGTATGTTGTTGCTTCTGTGTCTATGACCACAGCAAAACACAGTGACTAGCCAAGGGGTCATTTGATACAGCAGGTTGCCGTGTTAGCAGCATGCCAACTAGAGACATAAGGATGGTCCCAGATATCTACAGTTACTCTTCCAACACAACAAAGGTGGCAACGTGCCTCTTGAACAAACGCAGAGACACCCTCCTGCAACAGAACGTAGGTGGACAGACAACCTTCCCAGGAGCTGACAGAACAAATGCCTCAGTGACTGATGTGACTCAAAGCCATGATGGAGAATGAAGTACTCTCTGAATTTTTAGAGAACATGCTCTGCAGGAATATTGTGGGTTCGATAGAGTTTGTGCAGAGGGTCTATTTTAATCCGATGTGACAGGTGGAAATTGATTTTCCCTTGTAGAATATACAGTAGTGAAACCATTCCCTGCTTCACTGATTCTTGCCTTCATTTAGACCTAAAAACTGGGAGAAACTTGTGTATCTCACTGGAAAAGATCACTTGAGGGTGTCAAGGTAGTTGTATTACCACTTCTGAATCAATATATTCTCACTCTCTGGGTGTCAAGTAGTGACTATACCAAAGGACCATACTGCCCCAAGTGACATCTAATGGAGGCCAGACATGAATGATTTGGAAAATTGTATTTTTCTGTGGCCAAAATCTGGCTTTAATGGTTATGCTTGTGGTGAGCCCCGAAAATCACTTCACAGAACACCACACGCCGAGTGATGAGGCTTCATGAACGGAGGTCCTCATTTTCTAAGCTCAGACGATGGCACTCTTGGCTTGAAAATGATGTGAGGTTTCATTAAAGTTGTTGTTCAAACACAAATATTTTTAAGCGGAGAGTGTCATCTAGTGGGCTCTGAAAATGAGTACACTGTTTCATGAAGCTTCACCCTCACAGCACTACACACACATGCATTTCGTTCCAAAACACAGTTCAAGTCAGGAGCGAACGTGTCATGTCTGCACTTTAATTGTCCGTTCCTTTTTGTATTTTCCTCCGTGTTTCTGTCTCGTGCTTTTATTTTGTTATCCGCGGTTGTCCTCGTTTCCTGTTCCTGCTCTTGCTCCAGCTTCACAGGAAACACAGCTGGCGTTCATCCCCTCATCAATCCTTCCACCCTGGATATCTACCCGTCAACGCCAGCTCCAGTTGCCAGATGGTTGCTTCTCACTCCGTTACGGTAAACTCCGCCAAGACTTCGATTTCCTCCCTTTCTAGATTTCCCTGCGCGTTGAATTCCAATTCAACCGTCTCCTGAGTTTCTTGTTCTTCCTCGCTCTGCTTTTTTTTTTCTCCTTTACGCCATTCAGTCCATGTGTGAGCTGTTTTAGTGTCTCACATTTCATTTATTATATTTATCTCCGACATAGTTTATTCCTTGTTCTGTGTGTTTCTCCACCACCGAGCACTTTCTGTTTATTGCCACCTTGTGAGCTTAACTCTGAGTGTGATTTGTGTTCTCCCAGTTTTAGGCTTGAATTCTAATTCGCCTCTCTTGTGTTTTCAGATTGTTCCCCAGTCCCTGCGTGTAGTTCTCGGTCTGCGTCCTGATTCCGGCGCCTTTAGTTATAGTTACTTGTCTGTCTACTTGTTTATTCATCGATAAAATCTTCGTAATTTAACCTCGTCTCCCGTGCCTTCTGTCGGCCAGCACTTCCTGCATTTGGGTCCATTCCTCCGAAATCATGACAGATCAGTTCTCTTCACACAAATATAGATATTTTGTTGTAAATATTGATCATGTTAAACACCGACCCCGAACGCTTTTGGAGCCGATTGTCTCGAAAGATTAACCTCAGACAGAGTTAAGATAATCAGGACTTTACCATACTTGATCCGGAAGGAACGGAATGGGCACTTCAAAAGAGTTGCTATTTGATACCATGGGGGTGAGAAGGTGTCTTCTCAGTGTAGAAACCCTGAGGCAGGGGAAAATCCATCTTGTACACTGATTGTTTTCCAGCAAAGGACACAATGACCTTTCCAGGAACATATTTAACAGTGTTTTCTCAAAGAAACCCTTCCATATGAGGGTCCCCCCTCCATGTGGAGAAATGGAAGGTGTGTTAATAAAAGACAAGCACTTGCTCGTGAGAATGAGTTCCCGCCTCAGCCCCGGTCACCACGGTAATTACGTGAGAGTCAGAGTTCTCCAGTGGCCCTCTGGGGCTTCCTCAAACACTTCACACTCAGTGAGCGCAGGATCTCTCCCAGGGGTAAGTGTCAGCAGAACTGATGGTGGCATTTGAGATCTGCTATAAATTTGCATAGATTTCAATATGGGATGATGGTGGGGTGAAGTGGCGTGGGGTTGAAATGAAGCTTCAGTTCGAAGTGGTGATGTGGACTATTTCAAGAATTGAATTGAATTTGTGTGACATGATGGGAGATGATGGGACATTCACCTTCGCGGGATAAAACCTCAAGCAATGTCTGATGGAATGGTCAAGTGGAGGTTAAAATCCAAATGTTCTGGAGATGCTTTCAGGCTGTGTAGGTCATACTGATGTGGGTGAAAAGTGCTACGACAGCTCATAAGTCTACCAGGGATGGGACAGGACCTTTATAGAAACGAATGAACAAAAGAAGGTTCTTATCTTAAAATGAAGTACCTCGCTGCGATGTGAACTCACACCATTTAGTTTGGATTTCAGGAATCCCTTAGAGCCCAGGCTCCATGTGATTGATTCAGAAAGTGAAGTGTAAATTGAAAGTACGTTTAGAGAAGGAGAAGACTCATTGGCCTTCACAAAGTCACCTTAAGTGAGGCTGGATAGCAGCAATTGAAGGCAGAAGAAGTATTGATAGCTGCGTGATATCTAGGTTGATAGCTTTTGAAAACTGTTATCTGTTCCCGAAAAACATGCAAATATAAACATTGTGAGATCAACTTTGGATCTGAAGTGAGTTGAAAATGTAAGGAAAGTCAAAAGGTATATCAAGTGGAACATTCGCTACGTATAGCTGTTGTCAAGGGACAAGTCATCTGCTTGGGTCAGCAATTTCAGTTCAGTTCAGTTCAAGCTTTAGGGGCGCTCACACTACAGGTGGAAATACGTGTGCATTTCATGTCAATGGTAATGATTTGACCTGCGTTGACTTTGACGAGAAACAGAGCTGAGGCATGACGCCGTAGTGACTGCATTTCCTTTCATTTTGTCTTCACAATTTTGAGAAAGGATGGGCTGGTGAGGCTTCATGAATCAGTGTCCCCCCTTTGTCAGAGCTCAGATGGGGTTTTAAAAACAAAAGTTTTGTTAAAATGTTTGTTTGAAGCCATATATTCCAGAGCAGACAGTGCCATCTAGTGGGCTCAGAGAGTTTAGATCCTGTTTCATGAAGCTTCACAAACTCTTGACTGATAGTTCAATCCAATTTAGTGAAATAAAATGTTCAATATCCCCAGCTGACCCCTCACTAACCTCACATTTGAGTGTGTCAAGTAAGTAAGAAGGACCACACTTGCTCTCTCAGTGTACCTTGCTCTACAGAGTTAAAGTAATACTTCTTGATCCAGTTCATCCCAAATGATACATAAATGTACACATGTGATGGGTATTTACATACAAAGGATGAAAACAACTCAAGGACATGAAGAAGATGATTGTTCGAAGGTGAGGCGCTCCACATTACCCGCCATAATAGGCTTTTTAAATTCAGAAGGAATAAAATAAAACACTAATGAGGTGGCAATCCTTCAACCCTCGCGCTCTCACACAGCCGATATTTATGATTATTATTAGCACATATTGCTTTTTGTTCCTCCTTCCACTCTTTCTCCTTGGAGCATGAAATTGAAATATGGTGGTAATACATATTCGAGCACATATCCATTAAACATGGCATCATCAACACATTCCCCTCCGTAATTCCCTCTTTTTTTTGTGGAGCTCTTTCTTTCAGTGTTGATTTAACAGAGACGAGTCTTTGGCCTGATGAACGTTGACATGCAGCAGAGCTGGGAAGAGATTAAAAATGCGAAGACTCAGACGCACGACTTGACGTGAAACACATTCTTCATAAATGTAAAAATGTACATGATTTTATATGCATGGAGTCAGTACCGCCCACTTTGTTTACATGTTTGCTCTTCCTGCGACAAAGCAGACAGAGAAATGCAGGAATAAGTAAATAAATAAATGAATGAACAAATGCAAATGTAAATGCAATAATAGCAAAATAAATGAAAAAAATCATCAATGCATTCATTAATAAAAAACACATCTAAAAATTAATTTACAAATATTCAAAAATTAATTTATAAATATAAAATGTAAATATTGTGAATAATAACATAATTTGTACATGCACTTATTTACTAATTTATTTATGTATGTGTTTATTTATTCATTATTCATTCTTTCATTTTTGCATTTGACATAATTTGTACATCTACTTATTTACTAATTTATTTCTGCACTTGTTATTCATGTATTTTCTTAATTATTTATTTTTTTATATTTTATGGAAAAATTCTGAAATAATGTATTTCATGTATAATAATAATACATTAAATTATTATTATTATAATTTATAATAATAATAATAATTATTATTATTATTATTATTGTTATTATTATCATTGTTATAATTACTATAATAATAATAATAATAATAATAATAATAATAATTATTATTATTATTATTATTATTATGTGACTATTGCCCAAATTAAAAAATAGGAATAATATGAATATGAAAATAAATTCAAAATATTAGAATTACAGAATATTTGTGAGTAAGTGGAATAATTAAAAACCTAGTGACTGTTTGAATTTGCTTATGATAAATAAACATCTCACTGTTTTCTGCTAAACATTTTTGTTTGAAGAGTATATTGTTTGCATGAGATCCATTTTCTGCAATCTAAATTCTGACTGTGCGAAACACCTTTGTGTGATATTGACTGATTGAATGATTTCAGGGCGTTAGTACTGTATTAAAACCACCATTAAAAATGTCATCGAATATTATGATGGTCAGAAAAATGAGTTATGCTTTAAGTATGAAGCAGTAAAAAAGCACTACCAGGATCTGCAGCAGGATTTGAGGAAATTACGACAGCAGCAGGAACACAAAGTGTATTTACCATATTGATCCATCGAGGACAGCAAGTCCCGGGAGAAATCTTGGCTTTGCCTTGGCAGTTTGTTACTGGAGAAGAATCGACAAGCTGATAAATATCTCGTCACCTGGGAACCCACTTAATATACATTTTATTAGCTGCTGCTTGAGGCCCACAGCCGACACCCGACACATGCCTGTTTGCCACAGCAGAAGATCATCGTTGTGTCACCTATTTGTTGTCTTCGTCACTGAGACACAGTTATTTCAGGCATTCAAAACAGTACTAGCATGAACAGGTCTCACATCAGGACGATCCCTGGTGTCAGTCTCGCTGTCAGGTGTTCTGTTTTTCAATGATAATTGATCTTCATGAGACTATTATTGTGTGATAGCAGGTCAAGTTGATGAAGCTTCATGAAACAGTGTCCTCACTGTCAGAGCTCAATAGGTGGCGCTCTCGGTTTTAAAATGATTAGAAATGTTTGTTCCATTCCAAATATGTCCAAGCAGAAACCATCTAGTGAAAACAAAGGCACTGTTTCATGAAGCCTCACCAGTTTATCACCAACAACAAACCATAGAGCTCATATCGCAACGTCTTCATGCAACTTAGAAGCATTACAGTGAAACATATGTGGAGGGTTTACATTATACTTCATTTCCTGAGAAGCCGACGTGAGAGGTAGAACAGTACCTTACATCGCCTGGTTGCTCCTGCTGGTGGCGCCGTTCAGTCCCAATAGCTAGTCCACCATCAGATACCGAGGTTTCACTCTTTAGTGACGTCACAGAAATGAAGTTGTGTGACTCACGGGTTTGGCTGGTGTTTCCTCGCCAGCTGGGCCCATACTGGTCAGCCACGGTCGTAGATTCACGAGAGCGGGATGATTCATTCTTTGCATCTCATAACCATAGTAACCAAGTGATCAATGTGTTAGGCTTGGCCTAGCACTTTACTATACTATATACTATAACAGTCATGATGATGCAATGCGTTCACTCAGTGTGTGTAATGCACAGTGTGTATGTGTGTGTGTGTGTTTTGCGGAGCGGTGTGAAACCTGCTTAACAGAGGTAACACTTGCCTCAGGGAACAAATCTGGCCTCTAGCGGTTGTCATCTTGCCCATTGCCTCAGTTTAGCATGGTTCTTCTGATCACAAACCGCACACACACACACACACGCTTCCTTCAAGGACAACTAATCTTTAAAGTCACTTTTGGCAATGACTTCACAAGAATCTAATAACAGACAGAGAAATGAGAGTGTTTTATTTAACTCCCTGTGTCGTCCCACATTAACACAAAAGAACAAATGACTGCCAAATTTATAAATGAACACATGAGAAGCCCTCCACGGACCATTATTTTTAGACGATATCCTCCTTTTGGATCAGGAAATGCAAGATTAATTAAAGCTGAATATGACCTTCCGATGTTGGAGTGAAACCTCATTATTCCTCATCTGTTGTCGCTGTGTGTTTACAGACAGTGTTTTCCCACATTGTTTTCACAAGCTCATATAGATATATACATGTTTGCTTCATGTTTCAAAACATGTGAATCTGACCCCGAAACCAGGGACAATGTGCTTCCACTAACCACATGATATTTGGCTCGAATACAATATGTTTGTCTTGTAGAGTTCAACTCGGCTAGAGAGAAGTATAGGATGTTGTTGTTCATGCGTTTCACATACAGCACACCAGGGGCAGTGACCTCCTCAGAGGGCCGCGGAGGTGCAGGTTTTTGTTCCAACCAAACTCTCATAGCTGAACCAACCACGTGTCTGAAGACTGTAGACCTGATTTGTTTACTTAGTGTACGTGTGCTCAATTGGTTGGAGCCGTAACAAGTCATTCGGAGCACAAAACAGAGCATCATTTTCTGTCACCTTTTGGTCTTTGGTCCCCATTGACTCGCTATCAGTTGTGGCATGCTCAATGGCTGCTACACACATCCATCAGGGTTTATGAGTCGAGATCCAGTTGTTTGTCGCTTATTCAGCTTATACCCTGGATAAAAACATCTGAAGTTCTGACTCAGGAGAAAAATCACGGGAACAACACAAAATTATAGACAGCAAATTTGTCATCATCGCTCCTGTCCGTGTCAGCAGCCATTTGTCACAGTCCTCGACAGGGCTCTGGCGGCTTGTCAGCCTCTAACAGCTGAGGTGGTGAACGTCAAAAACCCAGCGTCTGACTTTCATTGTTTACACGGACGAGATGTGAGCGGGGGGGGGAGCTCAGTGCCAACAACTTTCTGTCCTTCAAAAAAGCCACAAAAGACACGCCGCTCAGAAATAAAGGCTTTGTGCTTTATCAGTCAAATGCAACATGAAGTTGGTTTGTCCTTGGGCTGAAATATCATCACGTGTCAAATCATGCCAACATCATTTTGACTTGATACGATCTTTCAGGGTAAAATGGGAGCTGTTTCACGGCTCATGTTGTCGGAAAGAACGTGCCTGTTTAGGGAAGAAAAAATACTGGAATAAAGACATGGACTTACATGTCAATGCTTTAACAAAGTGTCGATCCTAAAAGTGAAAGCTAAATAAATAAATAAAATGCCCTTTGTGTCTGGAGTGCGCCATCTATTGAGGAAAAGGCGGGATTGCAAAGAAAGTTCAATATTAGTATTATCGACCCTGTGCAGACATTGGTTGGAGCAAAGGAATTGCAATGACTGTGTCATTTTCTTGTTCCAATGTTTCCCCATATATGTTGTCATGTGTCTCAGTGAAAGACTTGGATGGTCTTAATATAAATTACGCTACTCTGCTTCATCACAATGTCAAGATGTTGAAGTTATGGCTGGAGGGCCGCAGTTAACTAATGTCTATGATGTGCCAAGCCGCCCACGCAAAAACAGGAACCGACCGCAGGGTCTCTCTTCCCTCTCTCTCCTGACAAGTCCTGCAAGTTCATGTTAGAGGTGACCACGGATGGAAAACAGTCCAATCTAGATACAACTGCAGAACAACATACAGGGCAAACCAAGCTTCTGAAAGTGCAGGGATACGGACGTATCCTGGAATGGCGAGACTGGAATCAAGGTTGAAGCTATGCTATTGAATATGGAGCCATATTTCGAGACCATTGACCTGGACTGACATTTATTTCAAAGGTGTCTGTGGTTGTTGTGGTTGGTTGTGAGATACGTTCTTCAATGAGGCATTTGAAAGCTGCCCCGGTGTCAGTCACTGACATGGAAACAAATAAAAATACCCAAACGGAGCATGACTTTGTAGATTTAGAAGATCACCTCATCCTGCCCTCCCAAGTCAATATCAACTTGGTGCTCACATCTGAAACGACTGCTGTGTATGGCGGAGGAAACAAAGCAGTGACGAACAGCATGTTTGCTCGGTTTGCTCTGAGTGCCGCCTGAAGTGATACCAGACTGCTTCTATACACTTCAGTTAACCCGATATGCGACCTCAACTCCTCCCAGGGTCTCGAGACAAATTGAATGGAACAAGTATGGATGTGTATTGAATATTTTGTAGAGGAGAGAGAAGATAGTTACCATATTCTCCAGATTATAAGTCGCAGTTTTTTTCATAGTTTGGCTGGGGGTGTGACTTATACTTTCTATAAATAATGTTTTACTTACTGTAAGGATTTTGGAGCAGAGAGTGCCATCTAGTGGACTCTGCCAGTGAGAATACTGTTTCATATAGCCTTGTAAAGTCATCACTTCTTTCCACCGTCACCGTTCCATGTGGTTCTACTATGCTTTTCCACTAAGGTTTTCGAGAGCCAAGCCAAACATAGTAGATTTCAGTACCTACTACTGATGGGTTCTGCATGGCGAGTGGGGTGACATGTCATCGGAGAATCAGCAGATCAGTCAGAAAGAAGAGATTAGAGAGATAAGATAGAACTTTATTGATCCCTTGAGAAGACTCCCTGCAAGGAATTTCAATACCAGCAGCATGGCATGAAGTAGCAGCAGACTCCTGTTACCCCTCCTCATCCTGAACAAGGAGTTAAATAGTCTGATGGCCCCAATGTTCTTTTGTCTCTCTGCAACCGTCACCTGAAGGTCCAGCTTCATACCAACGGTGTAAAATAGGACCCAGGCTTCCTCAGATCTGCAGATGTTGAATGACCACAGCCTCCTCAGGAAGTACAGCCTGCTCTGTCCCTTCCTGTACCTGTGGTTGGTGTGAGTCGACCAGTCATCCCCAGGTACCAGCCACAGCTCCAGGTACTTGTTGGAGTCTACCACCTCCACCTCAGCTCCTTCCATCTGATCTGATCGGAATCTTAGTCTGGACTTCAATAGTCAATGACCCACTCCTTTGTGTTCAATGTGTAAAGCTGTAGGTGGTTTGTGTGGCTCCACCAGACTCCGTAAGGTAGCTGGGGATCCAGGTGACCAGATGGGGGTCCACTCGCATCCTGTTGAGATTGTCCTGGAGCAAGCGGGTCTGAAGGGTGTTGAAGGCACTCGAGAAGTCCAGAATGACAAACCTCATTGTGCCTGCTGCCTTAGACAGGTGCGAGTGAAAGAAATAATGCGTTCCAAGCCTTAAAATAGTCTTTTGTAGGAGTGAATGTAGAGTGTCTGCTGCAGGTGCGCTGTTCCTCTATGTGTGTGGCCGCTGCATGTGGGAGGGGTTGCCGAGTGAGTGACGTCTCTCCAGAAGTGAAGAGGTGCCCGGTGCGTGTCCAGCTCTGAATGTGCGCTTCTGTGCAGTTTGGCTGTGACAAAGTCATAAACCAAGTCACGCTCTGTCCCAGACTCGCCTCATCCCTGTCCCAGCTCCAGCCCACAACAGGACATCAAACCCTGGCGCTCCAGCGTTGGAGGTGTGGAGAGCGAGCACCTGTGACACTCTACCACGGTCCAGTGCGGAGACAGGAAAGGTTTCACACCTCAATATGAAGAAAAAGGTTTCGGTTTAAACATGATGTGAACTGAGTTAGTTGGTCAAGTCCTAGTATTTTACAACAGACAGTGCCATCTGGTGGCGACTGAAATCCAAGCCACTGTGTCATGAAACCTAAACTACATAACACTAACCCTGAGCCACTTTGACTCTGAGTTGGTTTTCCAACTGAGTAGGGCAGCACTACTTATTACAGTGACAGAAATTCCACCTAAAATATACACCATACTTCTGGCCTTTTTTTTATTTAATTTGTATGGTAATTCATATAGGTGACTTGGTGCTTTTCTGAAACAGATTTTGAGGCTACTTTTTTTAATCCATTTCTCATTTATTCATGATAATGTTGGCTTTATCAAATCAACATAACATTTGGGTCAACAACAGTTTTAATATCATTGAGATATTAACAAGGTTTATTAAATGTGGCGCAACTAGAACCGATATGCTTCGTAAGTAGCAAGTAATTTTGCCAAAAAGAAATATCAATTTATCGGGTCCCCAACGGGAGATTTACACATTTATACCCAGCATGACGCGTTAGTCCTGCTGTGAGACAAACAGCAGAAACCGTAGTTTTATTAATACCATATGCTAAGTGGGGGAGGTGTCTGAAGATATTTTATTAGAATTATGTAGAGCTGAAACGATGAAAAGCAACGGCTATTAGACAGCAGTCTTCTGTACTGGTGGTGCAGAGCAACACTGCGTTTGCTGTTAGCAGTAAATAAAACATTACACGTTTGGGAAATATTAAAATAACACACACACACACACACTCACTCACAGGAAGCGATTAGGTCCATTTAATGAGAAACTCAGCCGTACACACACCACTGGACTGTCAAATTGCACTCACAATAAACAGCTGTGCCGCGTGAAATTATGGGATGGTGAACCGTGATCGCTGGTTCCCCTCGAGTCCAACAATGACTCAAGTCTCCTCAAGACTGTTAGACACAAAGAGCTGCACACCTTCCCATTAACATGGAATCGCCAGGGGAGTAGGGACTAATGGTGTTGAGGCAATAACAGCGGCTGCTAATGTGATCAAGATTCTCCAGCCAGACGTTTGTCTTCACTCCGGCTCCTTCTGGGGATAGCGACGGTTTTATTCATTCCTGACCTCTCGATAAAGTCTTCCCAAGTGTGAATATGCGGCTTTTCCCTTTAAATACCACAAATGAGTCTCAGCGTATACCGATCTGTGTTCCTTCCTACAAGCTCTCACTTGTGAATCTTGGATGGCGTTTTTATTTCCCCCTAAATGGTACTTTTGTAAGAATCACGGGAGCAGCCGAAGAATTTACATAAATTCTTCCCATGCAAAATTGCTTACACAGCATCTTTGTGCGTCAGAAAAGGTATTTGATAATGCAGTTAGAGATGGGAATCGGTGAGCCATCCAATGATGGGGAGACTTCGAGCCATAGGGACACTCAGATTTATTTATTTTTACCGACTGACAATATGCGGCCCTGGAGCTCATTTCTAGCGAATCTATTGAAGACGTTGTTAAGCTGCACTTTTAAGTTTAAACAATAAATTCCAATGAGCTGAATGAATGGTTACCCAAGCTCTCACTCTCATTCAGGGTCATGTAAAGAAAGGCTCAAGGGCTCCACAAAATCTCATTCCTGACAGCGTTCATCTTCATCACCTCCTCTTTGACCGATTTCCAATTCTGCTGCATCAGCCGTTGGGTGACACCACTCAGCTGCTCCAGTCCAAATCATCCTTTGTTCTCTCCAGCTAGAGATGTGAAGTTTGAGTTTTGTTGAATTTCTCTCCATGTTGCCGAATGAGTCAGAAGGTAATAAACTTGGATTCAAATGGTCACTTGCTTGCCTGAAGTCTCCTCACGTCCGTAGACTTTCAAGTGAAATCAAACACGAAGTGGTCAACATTTCCAACCAAATGTTATTTAGCATGACATTGAATTCACTCAAGGTAAAACGGTACACTGAACCTGCAACTGACACGGCGCTCTAACCAGTGTTCAATCGTAGTGTAAAGTGTGCTAGGCCATAGTTACCATATGTCTATCACATTTTTCACCTCTGACCCATGAAAGTTTTATTTCAGTGATTCGATGTATGTTGCATTTTAAGTCAACTGTCATGACTTGTCTAGGGAGTTGGACCGAATTGCTAGAATGTTGTGGGCTTCCAAAGGACATGGGACTATGAGAGTAATTTAACAATTTATTAGATACAATAATGAAACAAAAAGACGGACAGGAATGATAACTGAAGACGTCACACCAAACGTGGAGTGAGGAAACACGAACGTTACGAACCGTTAAATCGACCATCTGGCCCCGCAAGCTGGAACTCGGGTGAAGATATCCAATAACAAAATAAAAGCATGAAGTAAAAAACACGGAACATGACATCATTCTGGCACATAATGGAATGAAAATTATTGAGGATCAAAATGAACCAAACAATATTAATAACAATGTTATGCATGATTATTAGGGCATGTGCCATTTTTCTGGCTTGAGCAGGAAACATTGAAACAACTATGTGTCAATATGGAAGCATCAAGTTTGGACGCATAACTCCACTAGATGATGGTTGATATGTGACGCATGAGGAGAATGTAAAATGACTTCAGAATATACAGTAACACAATATTGCACATTTATGGCATGGTATGTGTTGTGGAATTTCTTGGCTTCAATAAAGAGAGAATTGTCTTTTATGAATATTTATTGAAGAATCTTTGCAAAGAGAGTGAGAAGACAGTGAATGTGAAACTCTCACTAAGGAATTCTCAGCAAGCATGTACTTTATTCGCCGGACAGGAGGGATTCACAATAACATTGGAGATAACAAGCAAGAATGTAGCAACAACCCTGAGCGTCTGTGAGAAGCTCAATCTGCACTCAGTTCCAAAAACAAAGAGGAATGGTATAACAAAAACAACGAGGCAGCCTTCACCAGTAACTTTCCATTTGTCTGAACAGTAACGGTAATTTTTCCATTACATATGCGTAATCCTGCAACTACTTTGAATCGAAGGACAGTGACACACACAGTTTGAATAACCTCTTAAACTTGCTGCATGTCCCATCATGTGTCCCAACATCAAGTTAGCCGCCACCTTAACCTGTCCTGTGTCCTGTCCCGACCTTTTCCACCCTGGCCTCATGGGTTGTCTCCCTCTTCTTATTTTGCCACATGAACAAGGAGGTTTGATTCCAGCTTGACAAGTAGAAAGCATAATGTAGCAAAATACTGTTATGTAAAAGGTGGTCCTAGACACACTTGACACGACACTTTCGACAAACAAATATCCAGCAAATGACTCCCATAAGTCGACTCCTCAATTCTGCTGTTGATGCGCACCGTTAAATTATTCCAAAACCTGCGACAATGAGACAAACAAATTGTTTCTTCACTTTCACAGATTGTCTCATCACTCATAAATTGAGGTTTTTATTGCTTTTTTTCCCCCCTGCTTCTGCTGCGAGATTTCCTCCGCCAGTCGTCGGCAGCGAGGGTGAGGAGGAACTTTATTTTCCCCGCAGTAACAATTTCACACAGGCCGTAATGATTTCACTGCCATATTTGCATATGCACTTTTATTGAGTCCTGCTGTTTGCTTTTGCGCCGTCTGGGGTTGCTGTGCAGCAGCCAGGACATTTAAACCACTCACCTGCTCTTACGCAATTCTCTTTGCCTATTATTCGCCAGTGGGTCTGATCATGTTTCAAATCGTGGAAACCACAGATTCAGATCAACCCAGGTTAGTCAGTATCATCCTCTCAGCAACCAAACCTTGAGCGGACATCCCAGGAACACAATGTGGATGTCCCTCATCAGACGTGCCAGAGAGTCCCAGGACATCGGGTCACGACGTGCCTGGCCAGACAGCACCAGTCGGCATTCTTGTCCTTCACCGGGACCAGGTTTAAGCGGCTGAACCACCTCTGCATCCTTCTCATATTCAACAGCCCCAGTTTCACTACTGGGTGCGCTGCTGACATGTGCCCCAGCAGCGACATGACATCGCAGGCTCTCACGCAAGGATTGTTCCTGACTGTCGCTATTTGATCGAGCAGTTTCAAAACTCGCTCGTCTGACAGACGCCCCAACATCAGGTCGGAGTCGAGCCACAGCGATGTGCTGGCTCAATACTCAGAGATCCAGGATGGGTCTCCAGGACCTCTTCGGCACCAGGAAATACAGGGAGAAAAAAAATATCTTTATGTCTTCCTGATCCACTCTCGATACAGCCCCCTTTTTTAATAAAGACGCGACTTCCTGGTTCGAGACATTCTCTCTCCTGCAGCGTGCGGGGTTGTGACACTCGGATCCCCTGGAACCGAAGTGGTTGACGGCAGAACTGGAGAGCGTAATCTCTCCTTAAAGTCCTGTCGAAGAAAGTCCTGTCGAGAGGTCTGCACATTCTGACCTACTTCGTGTGAGACAGCGGAGGAACGCCCAGCTGCAGACAGACTGGCCCCCACAGGTCCGACTTCCGTGGTGAGGGAGCTCGAAAGGGCTGCTTGCCCCCGGCGGCTCGTCAGCTTCCGTCGACACGCGCCCGGTGCATCTTGGGGATTGTAGTCTACAGGCGTCCCCAAAATGGCTCGACTTACCAGATCCGCCCCCTTGAATGGACTTGGCTGGTGGCAAAGCAAAATGGGCGCCCCTGTCCGCTGGAGGTCGCACAAGGGCCGGTGTCTTACACACATCAGAAGTGGCGGTTCGTGAAGCTGGCGACGACGTCAAAAAGCAGGAACCATTGTAGTAGGCCTCAGTGAAACCTGAGGCACCACACAATGAAACAGTACGAGCAATAGTACCTGAATAACCTGGCAGAGATTTTTTAGTGAATTTGTCAGATGGAGGAGCAGTGTAGGGACGATGTCTGAAGGGGCCCAACCTGGCACGAACCGGGCCTCACGCCTCCTCCCTCCGTGTGGGTCTCGGCTTGGTCTCGGCTCGGTCTTGGCTCGCTCATCTCCTGCTCGCGGGTCCGTGACGGTTCCCGCCTGCGGTCCTCTCTGCTCTCCTCTCGGCGTGGACCCCTGAGAAGGCGCGGTCCTACCGGTAAACAGACGCGCCGGTTCCTCCTCCTCCTCGCTTCCGTCGCAGTGGGGCCACTTGGCCTGGCCTTTGATCTTCACCCGTGGCGGCTCGGCCTTCTCGGGCAGGCCGCTGGACCACGAGGTGCCTCAGTGCTTCAAGAAGCTTCATCTCACCATCACTACTTTCTTGGCACAGCTCTTGTTTGTCATGTTTTTTTATGACACTCCACAGTGATGTCATAGAGATGATGAGTGTTTAGTCCACAATAACAACATTTAAAAGGTATAAATCTTTGATCACAAAGGTTTCTGTGATGTCAGGTGAATGAGTTCATCAAAGTTATTTCTTCAATAAAATACCAGGAATTTCGTTCTTATAATCAGTCAGATATCTATTGTTGAGAAACCAAGCTGGAATATAAGGGACGTTCCATCAGTTGAAGGAGAGAATAATGGCTGACAAGACGGAAAGCCAACCCTGTGTTCCCACTGAGTACAAACTCCTGAGGGTCCTGGGGGAGGGAAGCTTTTCAAAGGTGGTCAAATGTCGCAAAAGAGTCAATGGAGATATCGTTGCGCTGAAGTTGCTATGGAATCCTGGTGGCTTCAATGAGGTCAGTGGATCAGTTTCATTCACTAAACTTTCACAAAAGTTCTTAAATGTGTTGGGAACCAGATGTAGATATCAGCAATCTCAAGTTTTGGTAGACCCCTCCACCAACCATGGTCTCATTCATTCTCTATGTCGAGGTGTCAAAGTGATCCACAAAGGAGCCGCGGTGGGTGAGGACCGGTTTGACATGCTCTGCTGCCATAGTGTACTACCCACTTGCGGCACCAAATAAAATCATGACCACTCAATGAACAAAGTCAAGAAGAATGACAACACACATTGTCTGTCTGAAATAATAGTCGTAAATTGAGTGATCTACCTAATCTCATGGTGTGGTTTCCACACAGCTGCAAATATGTGAACGGATGAAGAAATTCGACGTGCACAAGAAAAACATAGTCAAGTTCATCGACTCCTTTCGAAGGGACTCCACCTGGGTGCTGGTTTTTGAGGCTCTGGACATCAGTTTGGACGCTTATATCATGAAGACACACAATCTGCCGATGTCTCACACTGACATCAGAACCATCGTCCAGCAGGTTTGGGTGCTTTGTATACGATTTTATTGCCCTACATGAAATCCAAATATCGGTGGACATTGAAACCCAAGAACACGTTTCACTGCGTTCTACTTCCAGATGGCTGTAGCGCTTGATCAGCTGGCCAAGATGGGCATCATCCACACCGACGTCAAAACGGACAACATAGTCCTGGTGAACCAGCAGCGGCCGTTTAGAGTCAAGCTGATCGACTTTGGTTTGTCAATAGTCAGTGCCAAAGCCAAAGCTGGCACCAGCATGCAAGCACTGGCTTATCGGTAAGACCTCGTGCAACACAGCGGAAGTGAGGTGTTCTGTTCTGATGGATTTTAACTGCTTATTGGGCTAACTAGGGCTCCAGAAATAATTCTAGGTCTTCCATTCGGAGAGCCCATCGACATGTGGTCACTTGGAATTGTCATGACGGTGCTGATCAACGGCACACTCATCATGGAACCAAGAACAGAACTGTCCGCAGTAAGTCAGCTCCTCTGAATTTATCTGCTACTGACTATCTGAGGGGAAACGCTTTCCTCATTTCTGTTGAAGTAGGAAACTTGTTTTGACATTTCTGTGCTGTACATTTAAGCATTCAGGGTTTGCAAAATAACAAACCTACATATTCAATTCCCTAAAACCCAAATGTCTAGACTCCAATGTGAAATGTCGTTGTGAAACCAACCAACATTGCGGCAAGCTATTGGACTGTAGCTTTCTATAGTACAGTTTACATCAATTGAAATGCAGCCACAAGGTATCTCAAGCTTCATTTCCCGTAGAGCAAAGTTCCATTGAATAAGAGTTGGTAGTGCTGAAGTGTGGGAGACGATGAAGAAGTCTGGTGTGCAGATGCAATGAATGACCTTGAGCTTTATCAACTTACGACTGACTATAGCGTATTACCCATAGTAACGTAACGTGAGTGTGTTTCAGCGTATTAACACAGTGTGTTTTTTGTGTTCTTTGTCCAGATCCATCAAATCCTTGAACTTCTGCGTCAGCCACACGAACACCTTCTTCAGAAAGGGATAAAATCGAAAAAATACTTTATTAAAAGCACAAAAGGCTGGAGGTTAAAGGTAGGGACTTCCTTCGACTTGTGTGTGGGCTATGCTCTTGGTTTTCAGTCAGACTATGACTTATTTGATTAAATAGATGAATGTATTTTTAAATCAAGCTGATAATTCAATGGGATGTTGAGGGACATGTGGCGAATTGGAGCTAGTAAGGAGACCCATGTGCAGAGGAAGGAGCAGGCAAAAGCAGTTTATTCACAAAGATGCTGACAGAACACAAACATGCTGTCATGCAACCGGAAAAAAAAAAGAAAACCAGAGCATAAAAACCACATCAAAGGAGCGGTGATGGAATGTCCAAAGTCTGAATACAATAGTCCAAAGTTCCTACACATTTGTAGTGGAGGAACGAACCACCAGAAGTGGAAATCAGAAATCATGCCAGGGCCGCAGAGAGAGAATGGAATGCACTTTCAAAATAAGAGGCGGAACTGTGACAGGATAAGCGTCTTAAACCCATTGTTATTGGTTGTGCCAATTTTGTTTTGGTGTCACTCCAAAACCAAGATGGCTACAGTTTTGGGGATATTATCATCTCATTTACTGTATTGAGTTTCCGGATTGTATTTTTGTATAATAACTACATTTCCTTGGTGTTAACATTATCTAGCTGGCATTATCTAGCTTAATGCTAACTGTTGCTGACTCTGATATTTGAGAAGGGAAACAACGATTTTGGTTCCCGACCAGCTACAGTAGTCGATATAGTACATGGAGTTATATAGTGAGAGAGTTTGAATCACAAAAGCGCAGATGATAGTGTTTGAATGAGAAGCCTTTCTGTATGAGAGCTTCCCAAACACTGTTGTAATATACTGTAAAACACAAAGTGTCTTTCTGTCATTTACAATCCACATCAATCAATGTGTCTCATTTCAGTCCCATAAAGTCGACATGTCCTGCTTTCAGTCACTGGATGAACTGAAGGAGGTAAACATCCTTCACTGTGACTTTAATCTGAAACCTTTACAATTGTAGACCAAACTGTTCTTCATTTACTTATTTTATACATTAGAAATCCACCCAGTTTAAGGAGGAGGAAAGCAGGGAGAATTGCTTTGATCTTTTGAAGGCCATGCTGCAAGTCGATCCAGATAAAAGGATTACACCCAAAAAAGTCCTGGCTCACCCCTTCATCTCGAGTCGTCCTTTCTGTAAGTAATAATGGCGTTTCAAATGTTAGATCGGTGAGCACTGCCATGTAAGAACAGATTGGTTTTACTGCTAAGTTAAATGTGTTGTTACAGTCAGGTGAAATTGTTTTAACAAATAGTAATAACAATAATCTTTCCAGCAGGCTCTGGTGAAAGGGAAGCGATCATTTCTGACTCTGGCTCCTCCTAGACTCAACTAGGTATTAATGTGACACATTATAAACACCCCCCTCTGTTGTCACAATTTTCTGACTTTGAATAAAATGTTTTGTCATCTGACACATTTTTGTTTATTTTTAAATCCATTATTAAGGTAGGGCGGTTACAATCGGAGAAGGCCTGGTTTATTTATTTATTACTTTCCACTAATCTCTGCCCGGGATCATAGGAGGCTGGAACCTGCCCCAGCTACATAGGGTGGGAGGCGATGGACTCCTGGACAAGGAGTAATATAGTAGTATTGTGTAGTCATAGCAACGCAATACAGAAAGATCCCTGCTATTCACAAGTCAACGTTTGTGTATTCACACGTTCTTTGAAGAACATAACCATAAAACATTCATAGAAAATCCATAGATTTGTGGCCGTAAGCGTGACGGTTATCAGACGTACTCATGTATTATTTTCGACCGCCTCAGCAATCAACAGTGGAGTAGACTTGTTTATTTTTATTTTATATTAATTCAGTGAGTTCCTATAGTGTTGGGAGTGTGACATCAAAACAAACAGTTCTTTTTAGCCTTTTTGGGGAGGGTTACATGTATTCGCCATTTCAGGCTATTCATTGTCGTCTTGATGCACCACTGAAGCTTCGTGAAACAATGTCCTCATTTTCACTCCACAGAAGATGGCGCTCTCATTTTAGAATTGTTATTCAAATCCAAATATTTTTGAGCACGGAGGGCCATCTAGTGGGCTCTGAAAATGAAGACACTGTTTCATGAAGCCTCATCTGGACTTCGCTACTCATCACCTCCAAGATGGCCTCACCAAACGTAAACAGGAAGTAGTTCTCTCCTACATTGTGCAATACAGGCTGACCATGACGACATCATATATCGGCGTTTTCAGACTTGAAAACAATAATTTTTAGTCACTCAAATGCCATGGCCACCATTACAGAACACAGAAAGATGACCTCTTTCTGTCTTGCAAGAGCACATTCACCCAGTCTGTGATCACCATGAGGGCGATAAACATTTCTGGTGCTGCCTTGTTATCATGTCAGGTATTTTTTTTTACGCAAATATGTAAACGTTAACCATTAATATGACTTTAAATACATTAGAAAACCATGACATAACAGTGTTTTCTTGCCAACTCCAAGTCATAGGACAATCAAGGACTAAAAAGCACTGCCAAAATTGAGTTGCACCAAAGTGTTAGCATTATGAGAGTGTTGTTAGAAGGTTAAATTTAGTTGCTCCCAAAGGTCAGAAAAGGAAAAGGTGTCAGGGTGAGATGACAAGTGAGCACAACATTAACTTTTCCGGAGAAAAATCTTGGGATCCATTCGCTCATATTTAAAATGGCAGTAACCTTGGGGCGGCCCGAGAGAGCCGTGACACTAAGACAAAATAATAAAAGGAATAAATGTAAGAGTCAGTCCAGGTTTCTTATGAGACAGATGTCCAAATATGGAAATACAGTTAAAAAATGGTTACCCGCGAGTGTTTTCATATCTTCCACAGCCTCTCATCACGGGCCCGATCTGATTTCTTTGGCTCTGAATAAACAGACCTCAACTCTGGCGAGAAGCCACGATCGATTGTGTCTCCTTTGTCAAAACCTCTGTGCTTAACTGGTCTGCAGTCTGTGACAGCATCGACTCCACCTCGCCGCTCAGCCGCTCGGAATCTGAAAGGACATCTGAGCGGGAGATAACCGACGATGAGACTGACGGACTAACTGAAACAGCAGAGGAAGCAGAGTTAAATATGATGGTGAAAGCACATGAATGAATTATTTATTTAATTATATATGCACTGATGAAGCGCATGACTACTGTCCTCATATTCAGAGCTCAGTAGGTGGCGCTTTTGGTTTAAAAATGTTGCAAAGTTTCATGGAAATACTAATACAAATATATACAGATTTTAGAGTAGAGAGTGCCACATAGTGAGCTCAGAAAATGAGGACAGTGTTGCATGAAGCTTCATAAGCCTGCCATGGTGGTGTCAAGGCAGATGAGGTTTCATGAAACTGTGTCCTGTTTTCAGAGGCCACCAGATGGCGCCATCTGCTGTAAGAGTTTTGGAGTAATTCAATGATGACTCATATCATTTCTAAACCAAGAGCGCCTTCTAGTGGCTGAAAATGAGGGCACTCAACCATCAACCCTGCAGTGCTGTTTCATGATACCTCATCCACCCATCACTAGCGGATTCATTGACTTCCTTGATTCCAGGAGGAGGAAAATGAACACGCTGAATATTCATCCAATAAAGGGTTAACTGCTTTCCTTTACTTTTGGCAGAGGTTCCTCCTTTGTAGAAGTGTAGACAGACAGTTTTGGGGGCTTGCTATGGCAGTTAATGGCCTGAGGTTGAAGCAGGAAGGATGGAAGTGGAAACAAATGCTGGCGGCCACTGGGGAGCTGTCAGCCTGTAGCTGTCAGGTAAGCAGGTGTGAAGGGAAACCGTGGCGTTGCTGTCAGGAACCACTGAAGTCAGTGGGTAGGATGGCTAGAGTTGCAAGCAAGCGCCAGCTCACCAAGCTTACGGTGATAGTGGAAAAAGCACGACGACAACAAAGGTGTTGAAAACAAGGTTATTCAGCTACTGTGCGATTGAGGGCCTTGGTAGGTCCAACTCTAAAAGGGCCAGAACCTTACCATGCGTATGCAGTGTCCAGTCAAAATGTCAGCCATTATGTAAAATATGACGTGTGACTGACCCTTCAGTTCAATTTTAAATGTAGCTTTATTTAACCCAGTGGTCTCAACACGGTCCCAAAGTGGATTTTTTGTAGCAACCCAGCGAGCACACATGGATTAAGCGGCTTGGTTGGAACAAAAACCTTCTTTGGATCAGTTGGAGACTCCTGATTTAACGCTTGGTATAAAACGCAGACCACTGTGTCATGAATATTTAAACATTCATGTGCTGTGGAGGTTAAACCTGGTTGCCAGCCTGAGCGAGACGTTTCTGCTTTCCGTCAATGCTTGTGTTGATGTATGTGATTTTGCTTTTCTATTTGGACAACCATGTCCATTGGTGAGAACTTTCCTATACAAGACTTGACAATGAAATCGATGACTCCACAAGAGCGCTACAAAGAGGACTGAGAGTCCATGCAGACTTTTTACCCTCCCATTCGCGGCGACAGGCGTCCATCTTCAGATAACAACCACCACGATCCGTGACCACGTTCCATGCAAATTCTCCAGGAACTTGGAATTGGAAAGTTATCTGAACAATACGTGTACCTTTAATTCATTCTTTTTTTTGTTTGTTTGTTTGTTTCAAAATATAATCAAAGTTTGGATTTTTCTGTTTTTGTTTCAAAACTAAAAACCACAAATTTGCTGTTTTGCAGACAAGAAAAGCAAAACGAAAACACAAAACATAAATTGTTTTGATTTGTTTCTACGTTTTGGCCATTGCCGTGACTTTCCTGGAAGTCGTAAAAGGAGTAAGAAAGCGAGGCTGAATAATGAAACATTATGGTCGGCCATGCTTCATCTATACTATGAGCTGGTTAAGGATCTCTTTTAAAATGGCAAAACTCCCTCTAAACAGAACGTACGTCTCTATGGTCGACTGAACTAATCCACACTTGCAACTCCTCTCCGTTCCAGTGAGAAACTAACTGATTCCACAGGAAATCACAGAACACAGCAGGAGTCCCTGGATTGGATCGATTTGTGAGCAAAGTATTACCAGAACAAAATAAAATGTAGCATTTTCTTCGTTGTCCGTTTTTCGGTTTCAACTCGTAAACATAATGTTTGTTTTATTTTTCTGTTTTTTGTTTCAAAACGGAAAAAAAATATATGATATATTTTGAAACAAAAAAATGAATGAACAAAAAGGTACATATTTCATGGTGTAGCGGGTGCTTAAGGGTGTGGTCTCTCACCCAGAGGGATGATGGGTAGGGACACACAGGTGTGACTAATAAAAGAAGGTTGCGTGTTCAGATCACGTCGGGGTCACCAATGTGGCAGGACAAAGGAGTAGGAGTCACAGCTCAAGTCTGAGTGTGTTTATTCTCCATTCAACAAGATACCCGCGCGTCCCATACAACCTCCATTTTATTAGTAACACCTGTGTGTCCCCACCCATCATCCCACTGGGTGAGAGACCACACCCCTAAGCACCCGCTACAATGGTTTTGAACTTTTGGTTCAGTTAGGTTCCAGACCACTCAGAGAGAAAGTCTTCCTGTGCTGTGAACACTTCAGCACCCTCCACTTTCTTTGTCTTCAGTGTTTTCAAAAACAGTCTGATCTCCACCGAGCGTGATTGTGAGCGCCGGACAGGTCCATTCCAGCTCTTGATTGCACTTGGGACAGAGCACAAGAGGCCCTGGCCCTCCTCCATCAATCCTATCAGCTCCCACATCTGGGCCTGTCTCTGAGATCCATCCTCCTTGGACTCTTCTTATCCACTGGGATTTGACCCTCAGACTTCCGACACTTTTATCTGCCCTCGCTTCCCCAGACTCCGGCAGGCTGAGACAGGAAAAGCTGTGATGTCCTCCCTCGTCTCCTCAGCTGGACCAGCTCTTTGTAGTCAGTAGAAGTAAAATCAATAGAGCGAAATGAGACGGCCGAGCCGTTTCTGTTGTCTTACAACCTCAAAAACTTGCTGGCAAGAATTTTGGACGTCTTTTGACTGCCTGACCTACCTGGAATTAGAGTTTGAATAAACAATAGAGGCCCATTAATGGTTAACATCATGACCACTAGCCAAATATACCTCAGCTTAAGAAGGGAAAGTGATATTGTGCAGACAGACTGGTTGAACTTCTAACGTCAGTGGATCCTTTCACAGTACATATTGAAAAGACTTTACGGCCTCCGTTTGGCCATACCGACTTCCCTCACCCCTCCAGATTGACTTTTTTAAATTTGAGAGGTGAAGGGGGTCAATTTGATGGCTTCAAACCAGCAGCCACTCAAGCACGAGTCGCGCAACAAATTCTGTCAGTCGCTAACGCAGCTTTTATCCGACTGCTCTGTGCATTTAAAAATGGTCAGTAATTCAGCTGTTTTTAGCTGGGGAAGCCACCACATACATCCACCAAAACAATGTCCCGCCTCCCTGGACTTGCTATCAAACACAGCCGTATTCTTTAGAAAGAAACGGAAGGCTTTATTGGAATGTTGCCAGGTATTAAATACACATCACATTCCACTGTTTCAACAGTTTGGTTCCTTATATAAAATGATTTGCCTCTGTGCAGTCACTGCTTTACGATGACACACCCAGACAACTTAACACTGCAGTCAGTCATTGTTTTTCAATTGCTGATCTCACCGAGTTGTACATATAAAAAACCTTTAAGTATGAAATATAAACAAGCTCTTATCATGATACACATCTGGATATTAAGGAATAGAAGGCGGAAAAAAATCGATATCTGGATGGTGATGGAAAACAAATGAGATGCTTAACCAAAATGTGCATGGTTTTCCATGACGTTCCACTCCACCATATGCCATCACTTTTCATTCAGCCACAAAAATATTCCACCGTTTCTTTTGGCAACTTTCCCTCACGATGGAAAAAAAAATGCAAAGCAAAAAAATAACAGTATATTTTTCTGAGGTTTTGGTCTTGTTTTATCGTACTGTAGACTGCGTTAGCACGGGGAAGCTCCGCCCCTGAGACTGAAGCTCCGCCCTCTGCTGCAGTGGGAAATGTCGAGTTACGACATGACTCCGAATACGGGGTTGTGGCGGCAGATGCTTGGTCCGATCTCCTCGTAGTCTTTCTTGGTGTGACACACCTGGTAGAACTCGGGCTAGAGGGAGACACTGCATTAGCCTAACAAACCCACCACATCTCTTCCAAACTTTGAGAGAACTACTTACAGTGGACGCCAACATGGACCCTCCGAACCAGACGGCGTATCTCTGCATGTGGTGAGTGATCACTTGGACGTCGATGGGTTTAGGCTGGGCAGAACACCACATATAGTCAGCAGCTGACCATCAATTGCTAAAGCCAGGTGTCCACCCCACCGGGAAACACTACGTCGGTAGTTACTATGGCAAGTGGCTTCATTCAGTATCTGCTACCTGTCAGGACTGAGCTCCTCACCAGAGGATTGCACCCCGTATTCTTAATATGTCATCACCAGACTGGTCAAAGAACCACCAGCTCCCTCCATTCTTACAATTCATCCTTCCTTTAAATTGTTGACTCAGAGTGTCACAAAAGATCAAATGCTAGGATCAAGATTTAGTTCATAAAAGCCTAAAAAATACATAGAAAATCCAATAAAAAAACACTTTGAGTTGCTCAAAGCTTCACATAAGTATCACGACTGTGTAATATTCTTACATTTACGGATGGGATTTAGAGCCAGTGGACGGAATGGTTGGTAGAATTTAGTCTCAGAACTCTCACTTTAAAGTCAGAATTTTCACTTTGAAGACTGAATTTTCACATTGATTATTAACAGGAGAACATCACAATTTGAAGTCAGAAATCAATACCAAAATAATGATCATAACAGAACGTCACACTTTCAATTAAGGGACATTTATTAACCTAAATAAACTACTTATTCATATGTGTATTCGCAGCATTATAAAGTATTAATTGGCGTCTTGTTGTAGTCACCAAAAGTTCACTGTAAACAACAGCATAAATACAGAACATTAAGCATAAATAAACAAGGAATTGGTTTATGAATAGTTAATATGCGTTCCTCATTCTAAAGCGTTGCCCAATTACATTATGACAGACTGTTTCAAGGACAATAGAAGAGTGCAGTAGGGATTTTTGAGTTCATCTCTGCTGCACTCTCACATTACAGATGAGATTGATCCATTTGCTGTGATTCAAACTCTTCACTTGCCTTCAAAACAACACTGGTTTCATGGCTCACCTTGAGTTTTCCTCCACTCAGCTCCTCGCTGATCTTCAGTCGGGCATCGACGGACCTCTTTAGGTCTCTCTGCAGTCTGCGGCCAAAGTCCCTGAACATGGTGGAGCCTCCAGACAAAACAATGTTCTGTGGAAGAAGAGACGGAGTCCTTTACCGGTGTATGAGTTTGACTGAAAAAAAGCATCACTTTCTTCGAGCAAATTCAGCCTTTTGCAGGCAGTGCGAGCGTACCTTGTAAAGCGGACGCCTCACATCGATGGGGCAGTTCTGAATGACCTCATCCACGACCTCAGAGATGGGCTGGGTGAAGTCCGGGTTGGCGAACTGTTATTGAGAGCAAACAATCTGGGTGTTAATCCAGCAGGTTAGTGGTGACTGCACTATGGAATGAACTGTCTTTCGTCGAGGAAGAAGCATGTGTTGCTTCCATTGATAACCACCGTGGAAAGCAGCAAAGAAGCAGCTGAAGTACTTTCATGAAGGAGGAACACAGCTCACTTTGTCACAGCAGAGAAAATTAAAACGTCAGGTGACATATGAGCTTCTGAAACTTCATCTTCCCTTCCACCACCTTATTCCATCTCCCTCTTTTATTCCTCCCTTCTTCCCCATCTTGTTCATTCTATTCTCCATATTTCCACCCCCCTTATTTTATCTCCTCTCTTTTCTCCATCCTCTTCCTCGATCTTCCTCTGACTGACCCTCTTCTTCTCCTGATCAATTGAACAATTTGCTGAGCAGGAAGGAGCAATGTACTTAAAAAGGGACAAACCTCGGGGTGGAAGAAGATTTCCGGGCCCAGGAATCTCTCGTAGCCCACGTCGATGGTGAACTCCTTCTTGCTGATGGCGTTGATGCCGGTGTACTGCTTGATCCACTTGGACCCGTCCGTGTCGTACTTGTTGAACTCTTTGACAAGGTCAGGGCAAACGTAGCTGAAGCGCTCCTAGCAAGGAGAGGTCAGAGGTCATAAGGAGGGACTACAGAGCCTTGCTAATCCACCTTTTACTTGTACCCTCTCCCTACCATATTTTCCTTTTCTTCTACTTGCAACCTCATTCCCTTCCCATTCTCCATCTACTTCGCACACAAGCTTAAGCTTCCAACTCCTCTCAGCATCCATCTCCTCACTCTATAGTGGTCCAACATCTCCATACACGACATATTTTCTCAATATTATTGCTCTCACTTCTCCTTAGTCTGCAAATCTTCTGCCCTCTTGTTTCCACCTTCAAAATTATTTGCTCCTCCTTATTCTCCTTCTCTTCTACATACTGCCAATTCAATATGGGGTAGAGAAGTGTGTTTATACTTCCTCATGAATCACCCAGTACGTCCACTTCCTACTGCTTCTTTCCCTTGTTCTTCTTCCTCATCCGTCTGCCTCCTTTGTTCTCCATTTCACCACCTATCGCTGGTGAACCTTCTTACGCTTACTTCTACTTTCTCTTCTACTGCATCCATTTATTCTCAAAATCCTATAATAAAACTTTCTTTTTCCCTGAATAGCTACAACTCCAAGTTTTTTTATTCTTTATTGAGTGTCGTGAAACACTGATTCATATCTGCAACAGCACTGAATTGTCCTTGAACTCTAAAAAGTAGAGCAATACCGCCACCTTGTGTTCACGCGAGAATAGTGTGTTTTAAATGCTGATAATTGAACTGGGACTTGATTAAAAAAAAAAACATTCGTACATTGCACCAGTTCCAAAATAAGCCAGGGTAACTTTACAGAGTTGAAACCAACAGTTTGCACACCACTCCAAAGTAAGAACATGGGCTTCTTTAACCCTTGAGTTTTGCCAGTGAAATATTCAACTTTAATATCACAAGGAAGTTAAGAACTACTTTTACAGATCTTTGTTTTTAATCCACTTGTGATGCCTTGTCCTCACGGCTGGGCATCATCACTGTAACTAGCGGTGGCCACATTTCTCCTCCACAACTATCCCCACTGTATTTTCTCCTGTGGCTTCCACCACGTCCACGGAACCAGCAACGGGTCCAGTAACAGCTGCTTGCAGACGGAGAATGGACTCCCAGTCACTACTATTCACTACACGACTTTCATCTGAAACACACCCTAAGACTGAAGTTACAGGTGTCCGCCATCTGCTTGTGTAAAGTGGTAACCACATCAGGCAGACTGGGTCGTCTAAATCAGATTTGCAACTTTATTAACATCTAGGTTAAACATGAACATTTATTTAAATGGACATTTTAAGATGCATGTACTGGTGGTTCATTAAAAACACAGTCAGTGAATTTACAGGGTACAGGTGCACAACAACAGATGGGTGGAAAATGTCCTCATTACATGCACACACCGTGCAACATGCACAGTGTGGATATTGATAATGGGACAATCATTTTTGTCAAGTCTGCGCCGCTCCTCCATGTCTCCTTGATAGTCGGTGCTTAGGTTGCAACACACACATGCATAAATTGATCATTTGAGGCCGAATAAAATTTTAAATGCTTGGCCTAATAATAAGTTTGTTTTTTCACTATTTAAAAAAATATGGTATAAATAGTCAAGATCTGATTTACATACATGTTTGTTAAAGAAAGTTAATGTTCAGATGATTTAATTTTTTTTTTTTTTTAATGCTTTAGACTTTGCTTTCCAAATATTTTAAAAAGCAAATTTCCAACTATATAATAGCGTGATAATGTAAAAAGAAGCCTCTATATAGTTTGGATGAACACGCAACAACAACTGCAATTCTATTCTTGCTCTCCAACACTTTGAAAGAAGAGAAATGTGCAACACCGTACGGAGACTTTAGATCTCATTTAGCACTGAAGCGTCACCATGACGATGGTCGGAACTCTCCGCACTTCATACTCTGACAATATGGACAACACATAAATGATCACATGATAAAAAAACCTGTGAGACATGGGTGGGAAAATCAAGATCATTGTGACTTGAGTTGAACTGCTCCTGCACCACATCCTCTGTAGTCTTTAGCACTAAAACTTGAGCTCAGTTGTTGAGCACAGTGTACATGTCCACTGCTGTTTTAGGAGGCGGGTTGTACAGTCACGTATAGAAGGCAGGTCTGTGAATCTGAACCGATTTACTCAGCAGTGCTTGAATCTGAGGTGACAAGGTTGTTGCACTTTCTGTAGTTCCACCACCTTAACTATTAAAGGAAGTATCGGTGGTCACATGACTCTCACCTTGACTGCTTTGGCGGTCTCCAGCGACTGCTCTGGCGGGATCCCCACCTCTCTCTCACGCAGCAGCTGCTGGGTGAAATAAGTGATGTCCCGTCCAGCGATGGGAATGTGCTTGATACAGCTTCCGATGACGTAACCCTCAGCCTGCCAGACATGGAGGACACAGAGTTAGACTCCACTATCTCACTGCCCATGCACCATTTCAACCTGGTGAGCCCAAACTGTAGCAACATGACACTTCCATCTGTGAGTGAATGCATCGGCACTGAGCAACTAGTCTGTTTCAATTGTCCCGTAATTAGATATTCTCAGTGTATGTGAGACAAAACGATGTCTGTCAAAGAAATGAGACAATCTTTTGATCTCATCTTCGGTCAGCACTGGGTCCATCTTGGGTTGCTGTCCAAGTTAGCCTCCTTCACCTCAACTCATCTTCATCATCCCTATCGTCCCTACCATTTTTATTTCAGTTCCTGTATTTTCATCAGTTCCTTTCTTTGTTCCTGTATTTGCAGACAAAAATATTAGTATATGTCAACATATAAAATACAATACTAATGATAAACCGCCACAAAACATGCTTTAAACCTCCCTACTAGGGACTGATTTCCACCTTCCTGAGTGTGCATGAGGGAAAATGTGGGCAAACTCACCACAGGAATGACGTGTGTTACGCCATCACCGCTGTCAATGACAGTCCCGGTCAACGTTCGCTCCCCAACCTGCCGGGACGTCCAAGAGGCTGCTAGAGCAAGCACCGCCTAAAAAAGGATGAAAAGAAGACGACACAATCATAAGACAGCAGATCACATTATATCAACATAACAGGAGGTGAGACCCTGAAGACGAGGCCCTTGAACTGAACCAGTTAGAGGTGGTGAACACAGATTCAGAAGTCATTTGAGTCAACTTATATGGTCCGTAAAAAGCCAAAGAATGTCTCTGAGAAACATTGTCTTCTTTCTTTTCATCTTCCAAGCAACCATACTGTACATAAATGACTCGTCTATTGACTGCAAAATCGGTAGTCACCTGCACAGCGATGTAGAGACCAGGAACGTTGAAGGACTCGAACATGATTTCTGCCGTATACTCTCGGTTTTCTGGCGTGTTGAGGGGAGGTTCGGTCTGCAGCACAACACAGGAACCGTTCTTGATCAACTGGTTCATAATGAAGAAGGACCACAGCAGCAGCAGCAGCATCATGGGCATGTGTTTTTACCAGGAGGAAATAGTGATCCTCAGGCTCCGCCCTCAAGTACTTGAAGATGATCTGCTCCATGAAACGCTCCATCAGGTCCCAGTCTTCAACGATCCCATGACGGATTGGCCACTGTGTGCAAAAAAAAAATAAAGATGGATCTCAACATTTATTCCACAGAGCATTACACAGGCCATGGTTGGATGGATGGATGCAAACATGAGGCACACTAATCCTACTGTGCACCAGCTGGAGCTCACCTTTGTGGCGTATGATGGTTTGTCCACTGCTTCGTCTCCAATGTAGAAGTCCAAGTCGTCCACACCTTTCATCATCCTCCGCTGGGCCTGGTCTCCCACCTTTGCTGACTCTTTGATGGCAATACCTGATGACAAAGGTCAAATCTGTAAATGCATGGTTCCGTCCATCACAGGTTTACATGTTGAAACATTTGTTTGATGACCAAAACAATCTAGGTTGAGGAACTCACATGATGGCACGATGAACTGTGGCTCTGTGTTCCCTGCGTAGCCCAGTTTGGTGTAACTGCAAAAGAAAGGGATGAGAAAGTCTATCAAACTGAGATGCGAGCCAATGCTACGATGCATTGAAATGAAGAGATCATTTTATTTATTTATTTATTTTATTAATTTTGATCAATGTTGCCTCTCTCTTATGTGGTGGACTGGTTGGGTGGCAACAGCAGCAGCTTGTGTGAGTCAATAAAGGAGTCCATCATGCACTGACCAAGTGAAAAGAGCACCACAGCAGGTGGGCTCCTGAACTTTCAACACACTCTGGATAAAGGACTCCAAGTTCACATTAAAGATGAGAACCACAGGTGCACACATTAAAGCACTGATGTGAGACTATTACTCAGCTGTCCAAATGACTCAGCACTGTAGTTGGCAGACTTAGCAAACCATCTCCAAATAAAATCAGGGAAACTAAGGAGTTGCTGTCAGACACGGCAGTAGCAAAGGATTTAACACTGTAACTAACTTTACAGAAGTTGCTTTCGATCAAATAGTTTTGTCTCAAATATGAGTAACGTTGAGCGTTTTAGTTCTGTAAAGTTTTTTGCCAAGAGTATTGATATTTCCGATTCAGGGGCTTGACTGACATCACTTCCTCACAGCAGATTTAGATTTTGCAGAAACGAAAAATAAGAAAATGGTAATATCATCAGAAAGTATCTTCGACACTTCAAATTCTAAATGAATATTAATATAAAATAAAAGTTTAAAATACCACTGTGTACAACTGACCTGAACAAATCTTAAAATATCTCAGCAGCTACCTCATCTGCTCCCTAAATGGCCGCACATGTGATCCAGATGTATCACTGTGTGACTCAGACACTTCCTGAACCCACCACCCAGGAGACGGATCGGACACTGCTGACGACTGCTGGCATAACAGGCCACATCCTGGTCATAACAGAGGCTCCTTACAGTCAGGCAAGTGACAGGACTGTGTGCAGTCCACTTGATAGCACCAGGTTACACCAGATACACTAAGTTTTTCTTTTTTGCTTTAAACTAATCGGTAGTTTTAAAAGTGTACGCGTTGTATACAGCTGCAACTGCATCTTTCAGTTCAAGAAAAATGAAGGAACTGAGGACTTTTGACTTTTTAAGAGCCTGAAGGAAGGCAGAGAAAGGGGGGAGGATGAGAAGGTATGCAACACAGAGTTCAAGCCTCTACTTGAAAGCAATGCAACACATGTCTGTGGCTTCCTCTTCAAGAGTCAGCATACAATGAGGTGCCATACCAGTCATGAGGAATATTTTATAGGACAAAACACCTCCAATGTTTTCAGTGATCAGCAACTTTCCAGACTAGTCCAGAGCAGAGGTGTGGCGCACAGCCTTAAGTGGACGCTGCAAAAGGATTGCAATGAAACACCAGCGTGAGTGTTTCACATACACTGCAACCCATTTTATCACGTCTCAGCAGTTGCAAGGTTTGAACGAAAGTATGAAGCACATTCCAGGCCAAGAATGTCACTGTCACACACAACACTGATGCTCTGCTTTAAAAAAATACATCAATATTTTTCATTAATTGTCACACAAATTATAGAAAACTCCCTCAACAACATCATTCCAGTTCTGAAAAATGTAGTTTCTCCAAAATTGTGCTTCACCTACTGCTTGTTTGAATATCACAGTTACAAGAGAACCGCTCTTTTCTGCGAGTTTACTGCCACCGTGCAGAGAAAGATCAGTCCAAAAGACGCATTGCATAAGCATTAGCAAGCATTGCAGGAGTTTCTGTCCGGAGTCAACCTGGACTGGATCAGGGGCGCCTCTTGTTATAACTTGCACAGGAATGAGTGCCTGTGCTCAATCTGTACACTGCATTTAGGTTGGAGCAGCTGCTGCAACTTCAGGGAGTGTTCTGTAGGCTACTTTCTCTCAGTCGTGACGTAAATCTTCAAGGGAAAAAAAGCACATGATTATTTTTTATACCAAACTAGATAATATAATAAGAATATTTTATGAGGAAATATCCTTAAATATGGGCGTCATCTGCAGTGCTTACAGACAAACTCAACAGTTTAAAATAGTAAAACAAGTAAAATAGCTTATAGTATGAGGTAGCTTCCCATGTTCTCATGTCATTCATAAACAACCCCAAAGTCTATTTTGAATTCTATCATGACTTACCTGGGCTGGTAAAAAGACTGTTTTTTTTTTTTTTTTTTTTGTCAGAATCAGAATCAGAATCAAATTTATTATTTATTGTCAGCACTTTATTCCAAAGCACTTTCCTAGTTGGTGGGATCCCCACTGACCATGGCAATAAATTAGATTCTGAATCTGACTTTTCAAATCAAGTAACTTATTTTCAAGATTGTTTTCAACTTGAAACTAATGCAACAAGAATGAACTAAATATATAACTTCAGTTTTAAACGTATTATGAATGTACAAACCAAGGATTCCATATGTTTATCAATACTGCATCCAAATGAAGCAGCTTTATAGGCTAGACACCCTGCAAGGGTCTCACCCGAAGGCTGTCTTGCAGAAAGGTCTTGTTTACTTGATGTGAAAACCAGGCAGCTTCCAGGCAGTAAATGTCTTTCTGATGACAGGATGCAAAAGCCCACTTTCTTTTGCATTTTCTTCACAGCAAAGCTCCCATTTTAACAGTTACAAAAATGCCATCCCCTGCTGCAGAACCCACACAGATATGTTGTTATATATATATATATATATATATATATATATATATATATATATATAGCAGATGCTTTGAAAAATATTACATTTGTTTACATTGAAATTGATATTTTTTGTATGCGCATGGACGTAACACCCTGCCAGGTACAAGCTGTTCAGTTTAGAGATGATGGCGAAAGAAAGGGGCACTTGAATTCGGCGTATACTTAACAAATAAGCAAGGATGCAGAGAAGAACCATATAAGGACTAAGAGGGTGAATGAGGAAGTGTTAGCCGTGTCGGAAGAGTAGAGCGCTGGCCAATGACGAAAGATGTCCTTAAAATGAATGAACATGAAGTGTGTCGATAACAAACACTTTGACACGGAACACTATCAGTGAAGTAATATTGATTTGGTTGTACTAATCGGTAAGGAAAAACTGGGATGCATAGCAGAGCAGCAGCCATCCAGACAGCTGACAACTGCTGCGGCCGAAAACAACGCTCAGATTCGGTGACCATTCCACCCACAGTCCCCGAACGCCGACGCTTGCGCTCACCCTGTGCCGCAGTCGACAACACACGCCGGTAGCCGTCCAGCCATCTCTCCTCGGGTATCTGACGACGGGTTGAATCGCAGTAACGTGAGGAGGAGAAGGGGCCGAGTCAGCTGAGGGATACTGCCAGACGTCCAGAGGCGGAACCCCGAACGCGAACGCAGACGGATCCACTTCCGCACTCCGTTTCAGACAGGAAGGAGGAGGCAAGATGGCGCAGCAGCCCGCAGAGCGCAGGAGGCGGGGAGACAGATGGTGCGTTCAACGTCCCTCGGAAATCAGACACACTACACCCATGTTGATTTATATCATAATGTGCTGCACAGTCAACACATTAGTTTCAGAGCCACATAAGTTGTATGAATGTATATTGTAAATGCTTGTATATATCTTCTGTAGGTAAATTGGCATCATATGCATTGACGTAACGGGGACAGAAGATGGCGCTCGTTCAGAAGATTTAAGCTCTCCCTGTATGTATATATATATATATATATATATATATATATATATATATATATATATATATATATATATATATATATATATATTCTATTCCTTTCATACATAAATGAACAGATGGAAAGATGAGGCAGAAGACAGAAAAAAAGATGTCATCACTTTCCGATCTCAGTAGGTGGCGCTCTCGGTTAAAAAATGCTGTGAAGTTTCACTGAAGTGGTTGGTAAATCAGATGATATTTACAGCAGGCAGCGCCATCAAGTGGGCTTTTGAAAACGAGTGCAGTTTCATGGAGCCGCTCAAGACCAACAATAATTATAGTGCTTGGGGGCCACGTGAAGTGGCTTGGTGGGTTCGATCTATCTCCAGAGCCTCAATACAATATTGAGGTATTATTCAAAAATACATCCTTCAGTAATGCTGTGCAGCCTGCCATATATTGGAAAATCACTCGAGTGCAAACCTCAAGCCAAGCAGCCTCAGCCCACCCCAGGATCCTAATACAGTGGAACCTCGGTTTTCGAACGTCCCGGACTTCAAACAAATCGAACAAGAATTTCGAGATTTTTTTGTAAATCCAGAACTCGAACGGCCCCAAAAAAAGCCGGAAAAAACATAGCGTGCGCGGACCGATCAGCTGACCCACGGGGCGCTTTGTTATTGTGTGTAACGCAGCCTCTGTATGCAGACGTGTCCCGTTAGCTACATTTACTGACTGTTTTTTCTTCATATTGAGGTGTAAAACCTTTCCTGTCTCCACACTGGAGCGTGATAGAGTGTCACAGGGGAGGTGCTCGCTCTCCACACACACTCCAGGGTTTGATGTCCTGTTGTGGGCTGGAGCTGGGACAGGGATGAGGCGAGTCTGGGACAGAGCGTGACTTGGTTTATGACTTTGTCACAGCCAAACTGCACAGAAGCGCACATTCAGAGCTGGACACGCACCGGGCACCTCTTCACTTCTGGAGAGACGTCACTCACTCGGCAACCCCTCCCACATGCAGCGGCCACACACATAGAGGAACAGCGCACCTGCAGCAGACACTCTACATTCACTCCTACAAAAGACTATTTTAAGGCTTGGAACGCATTATTTCTTTTTCCATTCATTGTAATGGGAAAAATCGATTCAGATTTCGAACAAATCGGTTCTGGAACGGCCTTCTGGAACGGATTGTGGTCGAGATCCGAGGTACCACTGTACCTCCATAACTTTTTACTCAAACAAACCATCCGAAAAACCAACACCATCAACTTGGTGTCATTGAATTACACATTTGTCCAAGTCTGTTTTTGGCTTGGTTTGTCACCTGGCAGTTCTGATGACATGCTGTCAGCGGATGAATGACTTCGTGTGCAGCGCTTCATTCACAATTCAAGAAAGAGCCATTTACCATTTCAAATATTTTGATGCAAACAAACTCTGAAGTAATTGTAACATAAGTTTGCAGTGGATTTAACCCAGAACTTTAATTAATTTACCCAAACATGGAGTTGTCTATTAAACTCATCATTCAGGGTCAAATTATGAACACATCTTTTCTGGTGAATTTAACACCATTAGAGTGTGGGTACCTTTGTAGGCTCGCTTCATCTCTTCTGTGTTTTCAATGGTGTTTGTCGGTCGGTCTGTCTGCCTGTGTGTTGGTTTGTGTGTCCATCTGTGTTCAAAAAAACTTGAAAAGTTATTGACGGATTTGAGTCTAACTTTTAGCTAATGTGTCAAATTGTTTTTTTGATGCTTAGGTTTAGTGTGAGAGGAGAGCCCCACAAAGATAGCTGTACAATTGTGTGTGTGTGTGTGTGTGTGTGTGTGTGTGTGTGTGTGTGTGTGTGTGTGTGTGTGTGTGTGTGTGTGTGTGTGTGTGTGTGTATCTATCTTAGTGAGGACCCTCAGGCGTTTGTGTGTGTGTGGGGAGGGGTGTAGGGGTCTTTGTATGGCTACAGTTCTTGTAAACACACTGACTTGTACCTACCTTATGCACTATGGGGACCTCTTGCCAGTCCACACAAGGTGGCTGTAAGCCTCATATTTGAGGATTAAAACTTCAAAATAACTTGATCGTTTTAATTGAATTTAAGCTTGGTTCAGGTCCTGGTTTAGGGTGAGATGCTGGGGTAAGCATGAAAGTTGATGAAATGTCCCCACAAAACATAAGAAATGACTGTGTATGTGTGTGTTTAAGCATATCTACCTTAGAGAGGACCAATTTTCGATAAAAACATCTCCTTGCCAAATGCCGATGTGGAGCCCTTTTGCTTGACCCACAAGGTTAAGCCTCAAGTTGAGGATGAGGACAGTGAAGTTTGGGTACGGTTAGCCATTATTTAGCCATTATTTTTGGAATGGCTATGTTACAGATAAGCATTATGGCAATGAGAAAGCTCACAAAGATAAACCTGTGGGTGCCAAGATAGCTTATTATTTGGGAAAGATCCCAGGATGGATCCCAGGATTTGGCTGTCCCATGGGATCACTTTTACAATTTTTCATTCTAGTTCAGGTCAGAACAGATGCACCATTTGTAGGATGGAGAGAAGGGTGAGGCCACTTGAGGGACCGCACCTCCTCTGTATGTATTTAAAGATGCAGGTTGGGCCGCTTCCTCCTCCATGCTCAGCCACCATGAAAGACACGACAGGTGGCTCCAGTTGAGTGTGACCATACTTTTTTAAAAACAAGGGTGATAATGAAGTGATTCAGAATGACTTCCAAAAACCCAGAATAGAAGAACACAAAGTAAAAAAAACTACTTTGGATCAAATTGTTGTCAAAACAGACAAAACAGGCTTTTGACTTCAAACATGTGAAGAGACAGATGAAGAGGGACAACAGAAAATACAATATCTAAAAAAATCAATATAAAACAATCTGGTATTAGGATATAAGAATATTTTGATGAAACACATGGAACATATGTGATCGTCTTTAAAATTGACAAAGATTCAGTGGATTGGCCATACTTTCAAAGTACAGCATCATGTGTGACATCTAAACATTTCTGTGGTATGTGAAGATTGGACTTATTGTATGTGAGAGCTGCTGTGAGGGGAAACACCAGGACATGTTGAGGACACACACACTTGACTGACTCACTGTGTTTGCATGTGTGTCCTTCCTCTCTGCTCGCGGCTCTTAAGAGCTGCCAGTTGATCACTGAGTGTCCACAAGACGCCGCCACCACAATGATGATGTCACTGAGTCCACTGCTGCTCACCCTGGGCCTCCTTGTTCACGGTGAGACTCTTCTGGAGACTTTGACAAGCAGCTTCAGCAGCAGGACCTTCTGCTGTGATGGAGAGAGACTGAAAGAAGCAGCTTCCACCTTCATCCTTCTCTTCTCTGTCTTCAAGAAATGATGCTTCTGTCTTCATGTTCATCTGACTGGACTTGACTCCTCAACTCTTCTTCTATGTTTTCCAGGTTCATCAGGAGACATCGTCGTGACTCAGACTCCTGGATCTCAGTCTGTAGCTCCAGGACAGACTGTCTCCATCACTTGCAGAACAAACTCAGGCATCACAGATGACCTCTGTTGGATTCTTCTAAAACCTGATGTAGCTCCTAAACGTCTGATTGATGATGCATCATCCCGTGATTCTGGAGTTCCAGATCGTTTCAGTGGACAAGGATACGGGACACAGTTCACTCTGACCATCAGCAGAGTCCAGCCTGAAGATGCAGGAGTTTATTATTGCATGCAGTATAACAGTCTCCCGTTCACACAGTGAAACAAGGTTGTACAAAAACCTCTTTCAGCTGAAGAGGAACTGATCTGACTCCACTGCTGCTCACAAGTGGAGACAATTCACATCTGCTCATGTTCAGACTGAAGAACTCACTTTTGCACTTTTTCTAAAAAACACTTTTGATGATTTATTAGTTTTCCGATCTTCACTACCTCTCAACTACCTCTCCATATTTCTGCTGATTCGTCACTAAAGTCTCATTTAAACAGAGTCAACGCAACTTTACAAACATTCTTAACAATGATTTCGTTTCACTAATAATGTTGGACATGATCTGCTGATGATGTTCACAGTGAAGTTTACAATGATCTCACTTTGTTGTTGGTGGTTTGGAAAATAACCCAAAGGAATTGACTCACAATAATGAAACATTCATAACAACACTCACATCTCAGTTTCCAACATCTTCTGCTCCTCAGATTTTCTACATTTACTCACATTCTCCACATCAACTGCTGTTTGACTCTTTTGACTTGTGACTCACTCAAAACATGATATTGATCATCACTTTGCTGCTCATCGCTTCAATATGTTGGAGAACAGATCTAGAACATCATGATGGAAGCTTTCTGCTTTCATCTTACTTTTCTCTGTTGTTTTCAATATTTGTTTATTTTCATATTTTGACATCACTGTGCTGCTGGAATGATGATCTTTCTCTCCTGTCAGATCAATAAAGGCTTTTCTTTTCTCATCTTAAAGATCATATTCAGACCTGACTAAACAGAGTTGAAAGCAAAGATGTGATGAAGACGTCTTTATTGTCATGAAGTGATCCAAACTCCAAGAAACAAACGAGAGTGAGCGAGGGACAGAAGCAGAGAGCTGCTGGAGTCCAGGCTGGTCTGCTCAGGACTGGGAACACTGCTGTCTCCTCAGTGTCTCTGAGACTGGAGTCTGGGAGCCCTGGGTGGCCTCACAGGTCACAGAGCCCACCGTCCTCCACTGGTCAGCAGGGATGGTGAGGGTGCTGGTCCAGCTGTAGTGGCCGTCCTTCCCCAGCAGCCCGGGGCTCTGGCTCCCCTTCCTGCTTTGGTCGTCCACCTTCCAGGACAGAGTCCAGCCTGACGGGAAGCCCTTGTTGGCCAGACACACCAGCGTGGCCCTATCTTGCTGCAGCTCCTGGCTGGAGGGGGGCAGCACGGTCAGGGTGGGCTGGAGGTCACCTAGGAGACAGTGGTCACCTGAGATCATTGAGGCTTCTGGTCGCTCATGTATCACATGAAGGAAGGTGGAGGAGCGAAGGAAGGGAAAAGAATAGTGGGAGGACGGGTGGTGTGAGGGAAGGAGAGAGGGAGAGAGAAATGAGACAGGAAGGAAGAGATGTGTGAGAATGAAGGAAGGGTAAGGCAGCAAGATAATCTATGATACGGCTGGAGTGAAGTTAGAGAGGTTGAAACGAAGGAGAGAGAGGTGAGAGAGAACTGCTGCAGGATGAGAGGATGAAAGCAGTGATGGTGGGGTTGAGGGAAAGAAGTTGACTGATATAATCACCCTAAACTCCCTCTGTGTCTCTCCCCTCTTCTGGCTTTGGTTTTTGCATCATAAAGACATAAATCCAAGACATTTATGATCAACATCTGAAAACATTTCTAACCTGGTTGTACAAACAAGAGGAGGGAGCTGAAATCTGGAGCTTTTTTTGTGAAGAGGAAAAACAAGAGGAAATTTTATTTTGAAATTCAACACTTTTAAAATGTCGTTCATATATTATTAAACAAAAATGTGGCATTAATGAAAACCTATTCATATTATTTTAAACCTCATCACTGAGGAAAATTCTGCAATTTCAATTCATCATTTCTGACTTTCATCTCGTCCTTCACTTGTTTATATTCATCACTCTTTGTCAAAATCATTTAATCCTTGAATCTAAACTCACATCAGCTCATTCTCTCTTCAAGTCTTTCTTTGTCCACCTGTCACTATTTGTTGCTTCAAATTCACACATTTCACTTTGAAATTCTCCTTTTTGAATCATGAATTTTGAATTAAGACCTCACATCTACTTTCTATTTCTGAGTGAATACAAGTGTGAGACTGAACACTTACTTCCAACCTCCAGTCTGGTTCCTCCTCCGAACGTGTACCACAGTGACACAAAGTCAGCCAGTCGTGCTACAAAAACCTCTGCCACACAGAGTGAGTAGAATCATATTGAGGAAGCAGGAACTGCTCATTCTTCTCTCTTCCTTCACTTGCAGACGTGTTGCTGCTGAAACATGTTCTCCTTGTCAGACACAGAGATGTTGCTGGTTTCTCATCTCATGTAGTCCAACGTTTGAGGAGGTCAAAGGTCATTTCTTTCATGTCATCAGCCAGTCTCAAGTCTTTCTCCAACCAGGTCTCAGCAGCTTCTTCATGGAGACACAGTGAAGGAGGTGCAGTGGTCAGTGCTGCAGCGTCATGATCCCAAGATCCTGCTTTGACTCCATCATGTTAGTAGTTTCCTCAGGGAACTCCAGGTTCCTCCACACTCTAACACACACACACGTTCATGTGTTACACTTCATTGCATAACAACAGAATATCTGTACACAATACATTGTGTAAGGACACAATATTTAGATGAACCTCTGAAGCTGATACTCATTATCGGTCAATCAACCTGTGTGGACAGAAACATCCAAAGAAACTAAAGCTGAAGCATCTTCAACAATTGAAACAACCAGTCGACTTGTTGAAACCTTTTGGGTTGAGAGTCAATGTGTTCATGGACTGTAGCTGTAGATGGAAATGTATGTCAAAAGATGAGATGAGAATGAAGTGAATATTCATTCATTCATTCAATAAAAATACTAAACCAGAGCGAGTTTTTCATGACATGAATGACTGATGTGACCTGTCAAGTGTCTCCACTTGTGTGCTGCAGTGGAGTCAGATCAGTTCCTCTTCAGCTGGCGGAGGTTTTTGTACGACCTTGTTTCACTGTGTGAACGGGTAACTGTTATACTGCTGACAATGATAAACTCCTGCATCCTCAGGCTGGACTCTGCTGATGGTCAGAGTGAACTGTGTCCCTGATCCTTGTCCACTGAAACGATCTGGAACTCCAGAACCACGGGTTGAAGAGCGATATATCAGAAGTTTCGGAGCTTCAGCAGGTTTCTGCAGATACCAGGCGAGGTCGTCACCGACATCTGAACTTGTTCTACAAGTGATGGAGACAGTCTGTCCTGGAGTTAAAGACTGAGATCCAGGAGTTTGAGTCAGGACGATGTCTCCTGATGACCCTGGAAAACACAGAAGAAGAGTTGAGGAGTCAAGTCCAGTGAGATCAACATGAAGACAGGAGCATGATTTCTGGAAGACAGAGAAGAGAAGGATGAAGGTGGAAGCTGCTTCTTTCAGTCTCTCTCCATCACAGCAGAAGGTCCTGCTGCTGAAGCTGCTTGTCAAAGTCTCCAGAAGAGTCTCACCGTGAACAAGGAGGCCCAGGGTGAGCAGCAGTGGACTCAGTGACATCATCATTGTGGTGGCGGCGTCTTGTGGACACTCAGTGATCAACTGGCAGCTCTTAAGAGCCGCGAGCAGAGAGGAAGGACACACATGCAAACACAGTGAGTCAGTCAAGTGTGTGTGTCCTCAACATGTCCTGGTGTTTCCCCTCACAGCAGCTCTCACTCACCCACTGTCTAGATGAGTGCCTCGGGAGCAGAACACACACACGGAGCCTTTAAAAGAATGGTTGATCCAAGAGTTTATGATCTGTTTTCTCCTCTCATCAAGTTCTGCATGATTTCAGAAAAATCTATATATTTAATGTACAAACATTCAGACTGGAACTCGTATAGTTTTCTGCCATGTTTATTGTGCCTGATGTGTTTCATTTTCATTTAACAATGTTGTTATTTACGTTCAAAGCACTAAACCAATTTTTAGGGTCGATACCGATTTGCAAATTGCAGTTCGGCGGTCTTTTTCCTTGACGGAGAAATGGCCGCCATCTTGGCTGGCGGGCTCATTGTCTGTTGCTGCAGCAGGTGCACGGGTCTGCAGCATCACATGCAGAGTGATTTTCCAGAGGATAAAGTTCCTCTGTCAGATGTACAATGTCCCCCCAAGCCCGTCCAACCTCTTCTGTTGGGGCCTGGCCCAGTGTACCTCAAAAAGTGCACATTACATCACTGACATTCATGTTTCTTCTCTCTTTTTTTGTTCCTAAGGAGACATGAAGAGCGGATTACGACCAACATGAAACATTCACGTCCCCTTGTGTTGCCTCTCCGCCACGGTGCCTTTTTTATCTCTCACTGTGCGTCTTCACGATGATCTCTGATGTCGCCAGTAACAACTGTACAATCAGGTCAATTCAGGTCATGTCACTTATTTGCATCTTTCAATGTAAGTTCACCTTAAGACGTTCACTTCCGGCTCGGAGTCACTCAGTGTGGAAAGGTGACAGCAGGTGGCTCCACTGAGCTGTGACCTGCTCAGAACTCAGTCCTAAATAAATCAACTTCAAGGGGAAATGGTGATTGACAGCGAGGACTGTGAAGAAAGCTCTCAAACGTTTGTCATCCACCTGTGCTGGCCACAGATCTCACCGTGTTCTCAATTCTTTAAATACATTTTCTAAGTCAGGGCAACGCCACACGCTCATAAGCAGCTCACGTGCTCCATGTTGTGCATTTATTTTGTTTTTCAAAGAAGATAATTCACACTCAACCATATCACACTCACTCTCGCACAGTCAACACAGGGTGAACAACAAGTCTTTTACTGAGTGAATAAAAAACGCTGACCACTTCAGATGGAGACAGGCATATGATGAGGTGGAGGCGTGAGGATCATGTGTTGCTGGGCTCCTCTGACGTGAATATTGTGTCTGCCATGACTGAGTCAGAACAGCTTGTCTACATTTGTCTTCCTCTGCTTTTCTTTTCCTTCCTTGAGCACTGCAACATTTGTACTTTGATTCAGTCATGAAGTCTAAAATACTCATCTGAGTTACTCAATGCTGATCCCTTCTCCTGTACATAGAACAGTGGCCACAACACATTTTTTTAAACTCTGTTGTTAGTTATTTATTCATTTTGCTTCGTAATGCAAGACCAGGAGCTGGGTGATGTGGGAGCAATCGATGGTAGGCGAACCGTGGCTCTCATTGCTGTGGTACTAAATATGCAGTTGTGTTGTATGAACATGACAAGACGCCTTTCTTGTCATGTCCAACCCAGAGTTTCCCAATTCACTGATGTTGGTGCTCATCATCCAACAACAACCAATGAATGGATGAACTAGATTAACCAGCATTTTACCCACCAAAAAGTACAACTGAATAACTCATTTCTGGGGTTTAAACACATTTTCCAGTCAATGTTGAACTGGAAAAGAAAAACAAAACAGAAGAGGCAACATCTAAAATTTGATCATCCACGCAAGACAAGAACAAGACACAAATCTCTCCTCAACAGAGGGCACCTATGAGTTCGCACTGAAGCTTCCCTCCAGACTCCTGGCTGTGAGTGAGTGAGAGCTGCTGTGAGGGGAAACACCAGGACATGTTGAGGACACACACACTTGACTGACTCACTGTGTTTGCATGTGTGTCCTTCCTCTCTGCTCGCGGCTCTTAAGAGCTGCCAGTTGATCACTGAGTGTCCACAAGACGCCGCCACCACGATGATGATGTCACTGAGTCCACTGCTGCTCACCCTGGGCCTCCTTGTTCACGGTGAGACTCTTCTGGAGACTTTGACAAGCAGCTTCAGCAGCAGGACCTTCTGCTGTGATGGAGAAAGACTGAAAGAAGCAGCTTCCACCTTCATCCTTCTCTTCTCTGTCTTCAAGAAATGATGCTTCTGTCTTCATGTTGATCTCACTGGAGTTGACTCCTCAACTCTTCTTCTGTGTTTTCCAGGATCATCAGGAGACATCGTCCTGACTCAGAGTCCTGGATCTCAGTCTGTAGCTCCAGGACAGACTGTCTCCATCACTTGTAGAACAAGCTCAGGTGTCAGCAGCTGGCTCCACTGGTTTCTCCAGAAACCTGGTGAAGCTCCTAAACGCCTAATTTATGAAGCATCAACCCGTCAGTCTGGCGTTCCAGATCGTTTCAGTGGACAAGGATCAGGGACACAGTTCACTCTGACCATCAGCAGAGTCCAGCCTGAGGATGCTGGAGTTTATTATTGCATGCAGTCTAACAGTTACCCGTTCACACAGTGAAACAAGGTCGTACAAAAACCTCTGTCAGCTGAAGAGGAACTGATCTGACTCCCCTGCTGCACACAAGTGGAGACACTTCACATCTGCTCATGTTCAGACTGAAGAAGTTTGAGAATTTATTTGACTTCACTTTTGCACTTTTTCTGAAAATACATTTGATCATTCATTAGTTTTTCTATCTTCACTACCTCTCAACTACCTCTCTATATTTCTGCTGATTCGTCACTAAAGTCTCATTTAAACAGAGTCAACGCAACTTTTCAAACATTCTTAACAATGATTTCATTTCACTAATAATGTTGGACATGATCTGCTGATGATGTTCTCAGTGAAGTTTACAATGATCTCACTTTGTTGTTGGTGGTTTGGAAAATAATCAAAAGGAATTGACTCACAATAATGAAACATTCATGACAACACTCACATCCAGGTTAATTTACTCGCATTCTCCACATCAACTGCTGTTTGACTCTTTTGACTTGTGACTCACTCAAAAAATGATATTGATCATCACTTTGCTGCTCATCACGTCAATATGTTGGAGAACAGATCTAGAACATCATGATGGAAGCTTTCTGCTTTCATCTTACTTTTCTCTGTTGTTTTTAATATAATAATATTTGTTTATTTTGTTTGTTTTCTGGACTTCTTTTCTACGGCTGCACTTTTGACGTCACTGTGCTGCTGGAATGATGATCTTTCTCTCCTGTCAGATCAATAAAGGCTTTTCTTTTCTCATCTTAAAGATCATATTCAGACGTGACTAAACAGAGTTGAAAGCAAAGATGTGATGAAGACGTCTTTATTGTCATGAAGTGATCCAAACTCCAAGAAACAAACGAGAGTGAGCGAGGGACAGAAGCAGAGAGCTGCTGGAGTCCAGGCTGGTCTGCTCAGGACTGGGAACACTGCTGTCTCCTCAGTGTCTCTGAGACTGGAGTCTGGGAGCCCTGGGTGGCCTCACAGGTCACAGAGCCCACCGTCCTCCACTGGTCAGCAGGGATGGTCAGGGTGCTGGTCCAGCTGTAGTGGCCGTCCTTCCCCAGCAGCCCGGGGCTCTGGCTCCCCTTCCTGCTTTGGCCGTCCACCTTCCAGGACAGAGTCCAGCCTGACGGGAAGCCCTTGTTGGCCAGACACACCAGCGTGGCCTTCTCTTGCTGCAGCTCCTGGCTGGAGGGGGGCAGCACGGTCAGGGTGGGCTGGAGGTCACCTAGGAGACAGTGGTCACCTGAGATCATTGAGGCTTCTCATAAAACACATTTCACATGAAAGAAGGTGGAGGAGCGAAGGAAGGGAAAAGAAGAGTGGGGGGGCAGGTGGTGTGAGGGAAGGAGAGAGGGAGAGAGAAATGAGAGAGGAAGGAAGAGATGTGTGAGAATGAAGGAAGGGTAAGGGAGCAAGATAATCTATGATACGGCTGGAGTGAAGTTAGAGAGGTTGAAACGAAGGAGAGAGAGGTGAGAGAGAACTGCTGCAGGATGACAGGATGAAACCAGTGATGGTGGGGTTGAGGGAAAGAAGTTGACTGATATAATCACCCTAAACTCCCTCTGTGTCTCTCCCCTCTTCTGGCTTTGGTTTTTGCATCATATAGACTTCAAGCAAAGAAATTTATGATCGACATCTGAAAACATTTCTAACCTGGTTGTACAAACAAGAGGAGGTAGCCGAAATCTGGAGCTTTTTTTGTGAAGAGGAAAAACAAGAGGAAATTTTATTTTGAAATTCAACACTTTTAAAATGTTGTTCATATTTTATTAAACAAAAATGTGGCATTAATGAAAACCTATTCATAATATTTTAAACCTCATCACTGAGGAAAATTCTGCCATTTCAATTCATCATTTCCGACTTTCATGTCGTCCTTCACTTGTTTATATTCATCACTCTTTGTCAAAATCATTTAATCCTTGAATCTAAACTCACATCAGCTCATTCTCTCTTCAAGTCTTTCTTTGTCCACCTGTCACTATTTGTTGCTTCAAATTCACACATTTCACTTTGAAATTCTCCTTTTTGAATCATGAATTTTGAATTAAGACCTCACATCTACTTTCTATTTCTGAGTAAAAACAAGTGTGAGACTGAACACTTACTTCCAACCTCCAGTCTGGTTCCTCCTCCGAACGTGAGCCACAGTGACACAAAGTCAGCCAGTCGTGCTACAAAAACCTCTGTCACACAGAGTGAGTAGAATCAGACTGAGGAACCAGGAACTGCTCATTCTTCTCTCTTCCTTCACTTGGTCAAGGTCATTTCTTTCACGTTTCATCAGCCAGTCTCAAGTCTGTCTCCAACCAGGACTCAGCAGCTTCTTCATGGAGACACAGTGAAGGAGGTGCAGTGGTCAGTGCTGCAGCGTCATGATCCCAAGATCCTGCTTTGACTCCTTCATGATAGTGAATTTCCTCAGGGAACTCCAGATTCCTCCACACTCTAAAACACACACACGTTCATGTGTTACACTTCATTGCATAACAACAGACTATCTGTTGAAAAGGACACAATATTCAGATGAACCTCTGAAGCTGATAATGAAATCATCAATATGCATTGACAAGAAATCAATATTGATTCAATCAATGCTCATAATAGGTCAATCAACCTGTGTGGACATAGACATCCAAAGAAACTAAAGCTGAAGCATCTTCAACAACTGAATCAACAACCAGTCGACTTGTTGAAACTTTTTGGGTTGAGAGTCATTGTGTTCATGGACTGTAGCTGTAGATGGAAATGTATGTCAAAGGATGAGGTGAGGATGAAGTGAATATTCATTCATTCATTCAGTCACACAGGAATGTTTTCTTCATGACATGAATGACTGATGTGACCTGTCAAGTGTCTCCACTTGTGAGCAGCAGTGGAGTCAGATCAGTTCCTCTTCAGCTGACAGAGGTTTTTGTACGACCTTGTTTCACTGTGTGAACGGGTAACTGCTAGACTGCTGACAATAATAAACGCCTGCATCTTCAGGCTGGACTCTGCTGATGGTCAGAGTGAACTGTGTCCCTGATCCTTGTCCACTGAAACGATCTGGAACTCCAGACTGACGGGTTGTAGAGTAGCGAATCAGGAGTTTAGGAGCTCCAGCAGGTTTCTGGAGATACCAGTGGAGGCTGGTGCCAACACTTGTGCCTGTTCTACAAGTGATGGAGACAGTCTGTCCTGGAGCAACAGACTGAGATCCAGGAGTCTGAGTCAGGACGATGTCTCCTGATGACCCTGGAAGACATAGAAGAAGAGTTGTGGAGTCAAGTCCAGTGAGATCAACATGAAGACAGAAGCATCATTTCTTGAAGACAGAGAAGAGAAGGATGAAGGTGGAAGCTGCTTCTTTCAGTCTCTCTCCATCACAGCAGAAGGTCCTGCTGCTGAAGCTGCTTGTCAAAGTCTCCAGAAGAGTCTCACCGTGAACAAGGAGGCCCAGGGTGAGCAGCAGTGGACTCAGTGACATCATCATCGTGGTGGCGGCGTCTTGTGGACACTCAGTGATCAACTGGCAGCTCTTAAGAGCCGCGAGCAGAGAGGAAGGACACACATGCAAACACAGTGAGTCAGTCAAGTGTGTGTGTCCTCAACATGTCCTGGTGTTTCCCCTCACAGCAGCTCTCACTCACTCACAGTCAGGAGTCTGGAGGGAAGCTTCAGTGGGAACTCAGAGGCTCCCTCTGTTGAGGACATTTGAACAATCAACAAGTTTTAGCGCCCCCTTTGTCTTTCATAGGCTTTCAGATATAAGCTGTCGCAGCCTTTGTGAAAATGTACTGTCCTGAACATTGACCACAAAATGAGGTAAAAATGTAACCTCAGAGGTGGGGCACCCGCCATATATGACAAGATGTTTTAAGGGATTTAGAACGTGGTGAGATCTGTGGTCAGCAAAGCAAGATAACTAAGACTTTATTCCATTTTATTACATTTATCACATCAGAGGCAGAAGTTTCCACTTGAACTTGATACATTTAGCAAGGGAAGTTGAGCATGGTCACAGCTCAGTGGAGCCACCTGCTGTCTCTTTTCATGCAAAGTGATTCCAAGCCGGAAGTGAAAGTTTTTGTCCAAACTACGTTATCACAAGCAAATCAGAGAAATGACCTGAAGTGACAGGTGTTAATCACAGTTCAATGGTTAGACACACTAGTCGTACGATAGTCAGAGAGTGTTTTGAGATATAACAAACATCCGCGTTTTACTGTTTCTATCACGCAGCAGTGTCTGTCCACGAGTACCAGTTGGTTTACTTTTCTTTATTTATACATGTTTTTTCCAGAAAAAACAAATAAAATAAAAAAAAAAACGTATCAGATGAATCGCCATCCTAGCACAAAACTGGTTCCAAATATTGTGTCAAACAGGTCATGGTGAAGACTATGATGGAAAGGAAGGTGATCATCACTTTTCACTACATTGATATAATAATGTGTTGCTATTTTGTCCTTTCTCTTCTGTTAGTATCTTATTACTCCAGACTCCTGGCTGTGAGTGAGTGAGAGCTGCTGTGAGGGGAAACACCAGGACATGTTGAGGACACACACACTTGACTGACTCACTGTGTTTGCATGTGTGTCCTTCCTCTCTGCTCGCGGCTCTTAAGAGCTGCCAGTTGATCACTGAGTGTCCACAAGACGCCGCCACCACAATGATGATGTCACTGAGTCCACTGCTGCTCACCCTGGGCCTCCTTGTTCACGGTGAGACTCTTCTGGAGACTTTGACAAGCAGCTTCAGCAGCAGGACCTTCTGCTGTGATGGAGAGAGACTGAAAGAAGCAGCTTGCACCTTCATCCTTCTCTTCTCTGTCTTCCAGAAATCATGCTCCTGTCTTCATATTGATCTCACTGGACTTGACTCCTCAACTCTTCTTCTATGTTTTCCAGGATCATCAGGAGACATCGTCCTGACTCAGAGTCCTGGATCTCAGTCTGTAGCTCCAGGACAGACTGTCTCCATCACTTGTAGAACAAGCACAAGTGTTGGCACCAGCCTCCACTGGTATCTCCAGAAACCTGCTGGAGCTCCTAAACTCCTGATTCGCTACTCTACAACCCGTCAGTCTGGAGTTCCAGATCGTTTCAGTGGACAAGGATCAGGGACACAGTTCACTCTGACCATCAGCAGAGTCCAGCCTGAAGATGCTGGAGTTTATTATTGTCAGCAGGGTTACAGTGGATGCACACAGTGAAACAAGGTCGTACAAAAACCTCTGTCAGCTGAAGAGGAACTGATCTGACTCCACTGCTGCTCACAAGTGGAGACACTTGACAGGTCACATCAGTCATTCATGTCATGAAAACTCTCAATGGTTTAGAATTATTATTATTAATATTATTATTATTATCATTAGCAAAAACCAGCAAATCCTGGTGAGAAAAAGAAAAACATTCCTGAGTGAATGAATGAATGAATATTCACTTCATTCTCATCTCATCTTTTGACATACATTTCCATCGACAGCTACAGTCCATGAGCACAATGACTCTCAACCCAAAAGGTTTCAACTAGTCGACTGGTTCAGTTTCAGTGTTTGAAGATGATTCAGCTTTAGTTTCTTTGGATGTTTCTGTCCACACAGGTTGATTGACCGATCATGACAATCAGCTTCAGTGGTTCTTCTGAATATTGTGTCCAACATGAAGGAGTCAAAGCAGGATCTTGGGATCATGACGCTGCAGCACTGACCACTGCACCTCCTTCACTGTGTCTCCATGAAGAAGCTGCTGAGACCTGGTTGGAGAAAGACTTGAGACTGGCTGATGACATGAAAGAAATGACCTTTGACCTCCTCAAACATTGGACGACATGAGATGAGAAAACAGCAACATCTCTGTGTCTGACAAGGAGAACATGTTTCAGCAGCAACACGTCTGCAAGTGAAGGAAGAGAGAAGAATGAGCAGTTCCTGCTTCCTCAGTCTGATTCTACTCACTGTGTGTGGCAGAGGTTTTTGTAGCACGACTGGCTGACTTTGTGTCACTGTGGCTCACGTTCGGAGGAGGAACCAGACTGGAGGTTGGAAGTAAGTGTTCAGTCTCACACTTGTTTTTACTCAGAAATAGAAAGTAGATGTGACATTTTGATTGAAGATTCAGAAGTCAAAGAGGAGATTTTCAAAGTGGAACTTGATAACTTGAAGCAGCAAATAGTGAATCTAGTCAGTCTTCAGGAGACAAGTGGACAAAGAGTTGAAGAGAGAATGAGCTGATATGCGTTTGGATTGAAGGATGAAATGATTTTGAAAATGAGAGATGAATATGAACAAGTGAAGGATGAGATGAAAGTCTGAAATGATGAGTTGAAATGGAAGAATTTTCATCACTGAAGAGGTTTAAAAGATTATGAATAGGTTTTCATGAATGCCACTATTTTATATGAATGTCATTTTGATGTCTTCAATGAAAAAAACACCAATCTTCACAAAACAAGCTCAAGATAATCGCTACCTCCTCTACTTTGTCCAACCAGGGTGGAAACATTTTCAGATGCAGATCATAAATTTCTTTGCTTGAAGTCTTTATGATGCAAAAACCAAAGCCAGAAGAGAGGAGAGACAGAGAGGGAGTTTAGGTATATTTCAGTCCAGTTCTTTGCCTCAACCCCACCATCACTGCTTTCATCCTGTCATCCTGCAGCAGTTCTCTCTCACCTCTCTCTCCTTCGTTTCAACCTCTCTAACTTCACTCCAGCCGTATCATAGATTATCTTGCTCCCTTACCCTTCCTTCATTCTCACACATCTCTTCCTTCCTCTCTCATTTCTCTCTCCCTCCCTTCTTCCCTCACACCACCTGCCCCCCCCACTCTTCTTTTCCCTTCCTTCGCTCGTCCACTTTCCTTCATGTGAAATGTGTTTTATGAGAAGCCTCAATGATCTCAGGTGACCACTGTCTCCTAGGTGACCTCCAGCCCACCCTGACCGTGCTGCCCCCCTCCAGCCAGGAGCTGCAGCAAGAGAAGGCCACGCTGGTGTGTCTGGCCAACAAGGGCTTCCCGTCAGGCTGGACTCTGTCCTGGAAGGTGGACGGCCAAAGCAGGAAGGGGAGCCAGAGCCCCGGGCTGCTGGGGAAGGACGGCCACTACAGCTGGACCAGCACCCTGACCATCCCTGCTGACCAGTGGAGGACGGTGGGCTCTGTGACCTGTGAGGCCACCCAGGGCTCCCAGACTCCAGTCTCAGAGACACTGAGGAGACAGCAGTGTTCCCAGTCCTGAGCAGACCAGCCTGGACTCCAGCAGCTCTCTGCTTCTGTCCCTCGCTCACTCTCGTTTGTTTCTTGGAGTTTGGATCACTTCATGACAATAAAGACGTCTTCATCACATCTTTGGTTTCGACTCTGTTTCGTCAGGTCTGAATATGATCTTTAAGATGACAAAAGAAAAGCCTATTGATCTGACAGGAGAGAAAGATCATCATTCCAGCAGCACAGTGACGTCAAAAGTGCAGCCGTAGAAAAGAAGTCCAGAAAACAAACAACAATCCAAATATGAAAATAAACAAATATTAAAAACAACAGAGAAAAGTAAGATTAAAGCAGTCAAACCGCAGTTTATGTGAAGAAGGTGAGTAAATGTAGAAAATCTGAGGAGCAGTAGATGAGATGAGAAGTGAGTGTTGTTGTTATGAATCTTTCATTATTGTTAGTCAATTCCACTTGAATAGATTCTTCCCCTTGATTATTTTCCAAACCACCAACAACAAAGTGAGATCATTGTAAAGTTCACTGAGAACATCATCAGCAGATCATGTCCAACATTATTAGTGAAATGAAATCTATATGAAGAATGTCTCTGAAGTTGCGTGCACTTATTTTAAATAAGACTTTGGTGACGAATCAGCAGAAATATTGAGAGGTAGTTGTGAGGTAGTGAAGTTAGAAAAACTAATAAATCATCAAAAGTGTGAAGTCAAAAAAATTCTCTAAGTTCTTCAACGTGAACATGAGCAGATGTGAAGTGTCTCCACTTGTGTGGAGCAGTGGAGTCAGATCAGTTCCTCTTCAGCTGACGGAGGTTTTTGTACGACCTTGTTTCACTGTGTGAACGGGTAACTGCTATGCTGCATGCAAAAATAAACTCCTGCATCTTCAGGCTGGACTCTGCTGATGGTGAGAGTGAACTGTGTCCCTGATCCTTGTCCACTGAAACGATCTGGAACGCCAGACTGACGGGTTGATGCATCATAAATTAGGCATTTAGGAGCTTCACCAGGCTTCTGGAGAAACCAGTTGAGCCAGCTGCTGACACCTGAGCTTGTTCTACAAGTGATGGAGACAGTCTGTCCTGGAGCTACAGACTGAGATCCAGGAGTCTGAGTCAGGACGATGTCTCCTGATGAACCTGGAAAACATAGAAGAAGAGTTGTGGAGTCAAGTCCAGTGAGATCAACATGAAGACAGAAGCATCATTTCTTGAAGACAGAGAAGAGAAGGATGAAGGTGGAAGCTGCTTCTTTCAGTCTCTCTCCATCACAGCAGAAGGTCCTGCTGTTGAAGCTGCTTGTCAAAGTCTCCAGAAGAGTCTCACCGTGAACAAGGAGGCCCAGGGTGAGCAGCAGTGGACTCAGTGACATCATCATTGTGGTGGCGGCGTCTTGTGGACACTCAGTGATCAACTGGCAGCTCTTAAGAGCCGTGAGCAGAGAGGAAGGACACACATGCAAACACAGTGAGTCAGTCAAGTGTGTGTGTCCTCAACATGTCCTGGTGTTTCCCCTCACAGCAGCTCTCACTCACTCACAGCCAGGAGTCTGGAGGGAAGCTTCAGTGGGAACTCAGAGGCTCCCTCTGCTGAGGACATCTGAGCATTCAGACTTTTTTACGCCCCCTAGTTTACTTCACCTTTAGGGTACATTGTTCCTCTTAATCATCGTGTTTTTCTCACATGGACTTACAGATTTGAGATGTAGCATGTCTTGTACATGAAACGTTAAGTTAATTTAATAATTTCAACTTTCTGTGGAGCAAAGGTTTCACTGGATGAGGATGTTATGTGTTTGAATCTGAGTAGCCTGTCGGTCAGCAGAGACCCTACTCTTTGTGCTCCATTTGAACCAGTCTAAACTGTTTCAACTAGTAGTAGTAGAGTAGAGAAAAGATGGAGCAGCTGAGCTGCGTCCTCCTGCTTCTCCCTCAACTCACCCACAATTAGGGTTTTGGTGGCGCCTGAACCTTGTAACCTGTCATTCGCCGGAGCATCGCCTTGATGTGGGTCTGACTATGGAGAGGAACACTTTTGTACACAATGTAAAATGAACTAACATCAAGAAAGTGGGATTTGAACACGAGTTGCTCTGTATAATTAGATCCAAAAAGAAAGAAAAAAGTCCAATTTGTCTCCTGACAAGTGTCCAGTGACACAGGACCATGCTGATCTGACCCTGTAAATCCTGGGACGCCTGCACACTCCTCAGTACGGGACAGTGGCCCAGCGTCGGGCTACATGCCTGACATACAGATCATATGTTCTCTTTGTGTGTTTTGGTGTTCGCCCAGGCCAACAAAATATTTCAATTATTCAGGACATAATGAGATCTGTGGTCAATAAAGCAGGACCACTAATGAAGAGTCCTCTGTGAGAAACAGAAGTTTCCACTTGATATATTTAGCACAGAGTGGTGAGCATGGTCACAGCTCAGTGGAGCCACCTGCTGCCTCCTTTCATGCTGAGTGACTCCCAGCAGGAAGTGAAAGTTTTAGTCCAACCTGTTTTATCAGACGCAAATCAGAGGAATGACCCGAAGTGACAGGTGTAACTGTTGAAATAGGAAATCAATGTGGAGACTGAAGATGACTTGAATTAGTTCATAATCATTTAATCTTTGATAATATTAAAATGATTGGTATCATTGTTGCAGGTCTCAGCCAAGAGAGTCCATAAGTAGATAAGGTTCCTGCAGAACAAGAGGGAATAATGAGACAGGCCCCAGGTGGACATGAAACCAGGAGTGGAAGCTGCAGTGTAACTACCGAGCTTCTTACAGGATGCACAGAAGGCTGCTGGAGAACTAGGCCTCTGGTTTTAAATGTGCTTCCTGTGAGCCAACTTTGTGCCTTTCTCACCTTCACCAATGGGAGCGTGAACATCATGTTACTGTATATAGAAGACAACATTGCCTCCTGTGACCAGTTTTGGTTTTGTCTGCAGCACCGTAATAGGCTTGGCTAAACTATCCAACAGCGAAGAGTCTGGAGGGCATGGCACTCTTGGATACACGTGACCTTCCATGACTGTGCAGCATCTAAGATAATATTGCAGAGAGACTGTTATAGTGTTTCCCACAAGCGAGAGAAAGAAATTGTCTATTCTTGTTTGTGAGGCTAAAGAAACATAGAGACTGGAACATAAGAGAAGAAATTTATTTCAGCCAACAAAAGAGCGTTGAGGAGTCAAAATCTGAATTATAGTGTGTTCATTCCACATTTAAGATCAAAGACTCCAGTTGTTTGATCAAATAATGAAAGCAGTTCTCATCCTTTAATACCTCTGCTGGATTAATATCAATGAAACTCAAAAGTCGCAACTGAATGGACTGTAAAACTCTGCTGTTCCAAACATCAGTTTATGACATGAAATGCACAGCATTTTCTGGGAAGAATGCTGAAGCTGATGATCAGAGGAAATTGTTCATGAACACCAGGATCAACTAAGAATGTGGAACACGGTCATCGTTCTGTATTGAATTGACTTAAAAATAAAGTATGGCCGGATGTGTTCCCCTCTTGAGGCTCCATTATAAAGTGAGAGCTGCTGTGAGGGGAAACACCAGGACATGTTGAGGACACACACACTTGACTGACTCACTGTGTTTGCATGTGTGTCCTTCCTCTCTGCTCGCGGCTCTTAAGAGCTGCCAGTTGATCACTGAGTGTCCACAAGACGCCGCCACCACAATGATGATGTCACTGAGTCCACTGCTGCTCACCCTGGGCCTCCTTGTTCACGGTGAGACTCTTCTGGAGACTTTGACAAGCAGCTTCAGCAGCAGGACCTTCTGCTGTGATGGAGAGAGACTGAAAGAAGCAGCTTCCACCTTCATCCTTCTCTTCTCTGACTTCTAGAAATGATGCTCCTGTCTTCATGTTGATCTCACTGGAGTTGACTCCTCAACTCTTCTTCTGTGTTTTCCAGGGTCATCAGGAGACATCGTCCTGACTCAGACTCCTGGATCTCAGTCTGTAGCTCCAGGACAGACTGTCTCCATCACTTGTACAACAAGCACAAATGTTGGAACTGCACTCAACTGGTATCTTCAGAAACCTGCTGAAGCTCCTAAACGCCTGATTTATGCCACTTCATCCCGTCAGTCTGGAGTTCCAGATCGTTTCAGTGGACAAGGATCAGGGACACAGTTCACTCTGACCATCAGCAGAGTCCAGCTTGAGGATGCAGGAGTTTATTATTGCATGCAGCATAACAGTTACCCGTTCACACAGTGAAACAAGGTCGTACAAAAACCTCCGACAGCTGAAGAGGAACTGATCTGACTCCACAGCTGCTCACAAGTGGAGACACTTGACAGGTCACATCAGTCATTCATGTCATGAAAAACTCGCAATGGTTTAGTATTTTTATTGAATGAATGAATGAATGAATATTCACTTCATCCTCACCTCATCCTTTGACATACATTTCCATCTACAGCTACAGTCCATGAACACATTGACTCTCAACCCAAAAGGTTTCAACAAGTCCTTTGGTTGTTGATTCAGTTGTTGAAGATGCTTCAGCTTTAGTTTCTTTGGATGTTTCTGTCCACACAGGTTGATTGACCTATTATGAGCATTGATTGAATCAATATTGATTTCTTATCAATACATATTCATGATTTCATTATCAGCTTCAGAGGTTCATCTGAATATTGTGTCCTTACACAATGTATTGTGTACAGATAGTCTGTTGTTATATGATGAAGTGTAACACATGAAGGTGTGTGTGTTTTAGAGTGTGGAGGAACCTGGAGTTCCCTGAGGAAACTCACTAACATGAAGGAGTCAAACCAGGATCTTGGGATCATGACGCTGCAGCACTGACCACTGCACCTCCTTCACTGTGTCTCCATGAAGAAGCTGCTGAGACCTGGTTGGAGAAAGACTTGAGACTGGCTGATGACACATGAAAGAAATGACCTTTGACCTCCTCACACGTTGGACTACATGAGATGAGAAACCAGCAACATCTCTGTATCTGACAAGGAGAACATGTTTCAGCAGCAACACGTCTGCAAGTGAAGGAAGAGAGAAGAATGAGCAGTTCCTGCTTCCTAAATATGATTCTACTCACTCTGTGTGGCAGAGGTTTTTGTAGCACGACTGGCTGACTTTGTGTCACTGTGGCGCACGTTCGGAGGAGGAACCAGACTGGAGGTTGGCAGTAAGTGTTCACTCTCACACTTGTTTTTACTCAGAAATAGAAAGTAGATGTGACATTTTGATTGAAGATTTAAGAGTCAAATAAAATAATTTCAAGGTGGAACTTGAGAATTTGAAGCAGCAAATAGTGAATCTAGTCAGTCTTCAGGAGACAAGTGGAAAAGAGTTGAAGAGACAATGAGCTGATGTGAGTTTAGATTTCAGGATGAAATCTTTTTGACAAAGAGAGATGAAAATAATGAGTGAAGAACAAGACCAATGTTAGAAATGATGAGATGAAAACCGCTAAGTGTTGTAACAAGATATCCATTAAGCAAATGGATATCTTGTTACTACACTTACATTAAGTTGACTTTCAATCTTTTTTTCACTTTTTTCAGACATGAAAGTATACTATAGTCTTCTTTTTTGATGTTCTATCTGGTAACATGGATTATAGAATTATAGGATGCCATTTTTTTCACAAATTATTCTGCTGTAACAAAGAGAGTGAAGAGGCAAGAGTCAGAGAGGGAGTTACAGTTCACGTCTTTCCCTCAATCACACTGGTTTCATCCTCTAATCCTGCCTTAGTTTTCTCTCCTATCATCCCACTTTCTTTCAACCTCCCGTTGCTTCTTCTTTCTTTACTCCTCTTCTTTCAGTCTTCTTTCTGTCATTCCACTTCTCCTTCCACCCTCTCAAATGCTCTATTTGTACATTTTATTTGTTTTTGTCCTTCTTCTATTCTCACCTCACACATCACCAATTCCTTCCTCTCTCCCTCCCTTCATCCCTCACACCACCTGCCCCCCCACTCTTCTTTTCCCTTCCTTCGCTCCTCCACCTTCCTTCATGTGATACATGAGCGACCAGAAGCCTCAATGATCTCAGGTGACCACTGTCTCCTAGGTGACCTCCAGCCCACCCTGACCGTGCTGCCCCCCTCCAGCCAGGAGCTGCAGCAAGAGAAGGCCACGCTGGTGTGTCTGGCCAACAAGGGCTTCCCGTCAGGCTGGACTCTGTCCTGGAAGGTGGACGGCCAAAGCAGGAAGGGGAGCCAGAGCCCCGGGCTGCTGGGGAAGGACGGCCACTACAGCTGGACCAGCACCCTGACCATCCCTGCTGACCAGTGGAGGACGGTGGGCTCTGTGACCTGTGAGGCCACCCAGGGCTCCCAGACTCCAGTCTCACAGACACTGAGGAGACAGCAGTGTTCCCAGTCCTGAGCAGACCAGCCTGGACTCCAGCAGCTCTCTGCTTCTGTCCCTCGCTCACTCTCTGACCACATGTTCACTCGTTTGTTTCTTGGAGTTTGGATCACTTCATGACAATAAAGACGTCTTCATCACATCTTTGCTTTCAACTCTGTTTAGTCACGTCTGAATATGATCTTTAAGATGAGAAAAGAAAAGCCTTTATTGATCTGACAGGAGAGAAACATCATCATTCCAGCAGCGCAGTGACATCAAAAGTGCAGCCGTAGAAAAGAAGTCCAGAAAACAAACAAAATAAACAAATATTATTATATTAAAAACAACAGAGAAAAGTAAGATGAAAGCAGAAAGCTTCCATCATGATGTTCTAGATCTGTTCTCCAACATATTGACGTGATGAGCAGCAAAGTGATGATCAATATCATGTTTGAGTGAGTCACAAGTCAAAAGAGTCAAACAGCAGTTGATGTGGAGAATGTGAGTAAATGTAAAAAATCTGAGGAGCAGAAGATGTTGGAAACTGAGATGTGAGTGTTGTTATGAATGTTTCATTATTGTGAGTCAATTGCACTTGTATAGTTTCTTCCTCTTGATTCTTTTCCAAACCACCGACAGCAAAGTGAGATATTTGTAAACTTCACTGAGAACATCATCAGCAGATCATGTCCAACATTAATAGTGAAATGAAATCTATATGAAGAATGTCTCTGAAGTTGCGTGCACTTATTTTAAATAAGACTTTGGTGACGAATCAGCAGAAATATTGAGAGGTAGTTGATAGGTAGTGAAGTTAGAAAAACTAATAAATCATCAAAAGTGTGAAGTCAAAAAAATTCTCAAAGTTCTTCAACGTGAACATGAGCAGATGTGAAGTGTCTCCACTTGTGTGGAGCAGTGGAGTCAGATCAGTTCCTCTTCAGCTGACGGAGGTTTTTGTACGACCTTGTTTCACTGTGTGAACGGGTAACTGTTATGCTGCTGACAATAATAAACTCCTGCATCTTCAGGCTGGACTCTGCTGATGGTGAGAGTGAACTGTGTCCCTGATCCTTGTCCACTGAAACGATCTGGAACTCCAGACGCACGGGATGATGCATCATAAATTAGGCGTTTAGGAGCTTCACCAGGCTTCTGGAGAAACCAGTTGAACCAGCTGCTGACACGTGAGCTTGTTCTACAAGTGATGGAGACAGTCTGTCCTGGAGCTACAGACTGAGATCCAGGAGTCTGAGTCAGGACGATGTCTCCTGATGATCCTGGAAAACACAGAAGAAGAGTTGAGGAGTCAAGTCCAGTCAGATCAACATGAAGACAGAAGCATCATTTCTTGAAGACAGAGAAGAGAAGGATGAAGGTGGAAGCTGCTTCTTTCAGTCTCTCTCCATCACAGCAGAAGGTCCTGCTGCTGAAGCTGCTTGTCAAAGTCTCCAGAAGAGTCTCACCGTGAACAAGGAGGCCCAGGGTGAGCAGCAGTGGACTCAGTGACATCATCATTGTGGTGGCGGCGTCTTGTGGACACTCAGTGATCAACTGGCAGCTCTTAAGAGCCGCGAGCAGAGAGGAAGGACACACATGCAAACACAGTGAGTCAGTCAAGTGTGTGTGTCCTCAACATGTCCTGGTGTTTCCCCTCACAGCAGCTCTCACTCACTCACAGTCAGGAGTCTGGAGGGAAGCTTCAGTGGGAACTCAGAGGTGCCCTCTGTCTTACCATAAATCGTGTCTTGTTCCTGTCTCGTGTGGATCATCAGATGTTAGATTTGGTATCTTTCTCATCTTTATTGTCTTCAACAATGTCCAAAAAACACATTCAGATGCCTACTTTATGAGTTTGGTCAGTAGTTTGTCAAGGCCATGTGTGTGATTGAATGGTGGAAGTACTGGATTTCAAATCCCGAGGGCAGATGCGTCCATCCGGTCCTTAAAGGGCTGCAAGAGGTATTCCAACCAATCACAAGGAGACCATTTCTCGATGTTCAATGGTCAACCAACCAAATGTGACCCTGAGGAGCAGTAAGAAGCAGATAAGATGAAGGATGACTCCTGCACACACCTCAGCTCAGGATCCACATTGGGACTACTTGCAGCACCAGCAATACCTCTGAATATATTTTGTGCCTAAGTCAAAACTGACTTGTCACAATCTGTTGTCAGCACAATACATCATTTTAAGAATGTATTACAAGTGAAACAATGGTGTCAGGAGCTGAAGTTTCCTTTGGAACTTCATAGGTTTAGACGCTGAGATGGTCACAGCTCAGTGGAGCCACCTGCTGCCTCCTTTCATGGTGAGTGACTCCGAGCAGGAAGTGAAAGTTTTAGCCGAACCTGCTTCATCAGATGCAAATCAGAGGAATGACCTGAAGTGACTGTTGAAATCAGAGATCCACGTGAAGACACATGACGGCAGTTAAGACTCACAGTGGCAGGAGGAGACACAAGTAGGACGTGACTGTGCAACTAGGTTCTTTAACGTCTTGACACTCTGCGTCCTCAAATGAGGGCATTTCATTTCTGCCTTCTGCTCCATGATACGTTTTAATCTTTGAACTACACCATCTTGTATGACGTCACTATTTTACACATGAAAACAAGATGGCAGGCATGCAGCAGATACCAGACAATGGTGTTGCCGTCGTGACCACCTGACCCGAGACTGAGTCAAGACTGAAACCTGAGTATACAGAGACCATGACCACGTCCGAGTCTTTGAGGATCTGAGGCCAAGTCGAGACCAAGACAAACGGTGCCTCAGAGGAAGAAAGCATGAAAGCGTTTCTGTTCTTGATTTATATTGGAAATAAATGGTTCCACTTTCTATGGCTGACAAACCTAAGCTTCTGCATTCAGTTTGGACAGAGTCCTGTATTTAAGGAATAGTCCTCATAGTTCTAAGTGAAGTGTCGACATTCAAGGGGATGTTTTATCTTTTGATGCAACTCTCTTTCTCAAAGAGAAATACTTATTACACCGCTTCTTAAAAATACAAAAATTCAGTGGGGACATTTCAATTCTTGTGTTTTTGTCTGTTTTGAATATGTCAGCTGTGAAAGCTGTGAAATCATGCATTGAGCTGTATTGACATTTATTTATTTATTTTTATTGTTATGTTTGTTTGGTCCAAGTATGAAGACAGGAGACTGACCCAAACAACGATGAGATGGAGATGAGAGCGGTCAAACCCATGCAGGCAGAGGGAGAACATGCAAACTCCACCCAAAAAGATATTTCTCCTCCTCCTTTGCTATCCGAGGCTCCAGCTGGACATGGAGACCATGATCATACATTTTCTGACGTGACATGTGCTGTGTTAATTCAGTGTGTTAATCTCAACCATCAGGGCCCACGTCATCACCAGCTGCAAAAGCACTTCAGTGTTATGGTGCAGTGGTCTGTTAGGCAGTGCCCCATTTGTCCTGGATGTCAGGAAAGAGGTGATTCAGTTAAAGGGGAAAAGAAAGTGTCCAGCTTTCAGAGGTGCTTTGTGTTATCCTTGGTGGTGGTCAGTGACTGTGGACGACTGGTCAGTCACCCACGCAGGAGTCGCTGCCGGCTGCCTCCGTGGAGGGATGATCGATCAGCTGCTTGTCTCCATCCTTTTGCTGAAATCATGTTTTTATTTACCTACACGATAGATACACTAATGCACTCACTGACCTGTCTTTCTGCGTCTCACTATCTGCATATGGAGGAGAATAATTTTATTGACCTAGTTTTCATGAGCTGCTCTCTCAAGGCCTCGTCTTCAGTCTCTGAGCCATCATTGTTGAGTGAGGTACATTTTTTTCTAAAATTGCTACACCATTTCCTGATCTTTTTCAGGGAGATGGCTCACTACCTAAAAAAAAAAAAAACACGCCTGAGAAATTAACAGCAATTTAATAATGTCACAACATTGCATCCTGGATTTCTTTTCCCTTTTTTAGTTTTGTATATTAGTTTATCTCTTGTCAATTAAAAACACATGAAATTACTCATTGTTCTGTTCCCAAGATAAAAGTTTAAAAAGTCCTTGAAATATTTATAATTTATATTGCTAATCAAAATGCATTAAAAAAAATACACATACAATTACAAAATAGAATTAAAAGCATGCCATGTCTCAATAACACTTTCCCCTGTGTTCTAATATTTAAGAACAAAAATTTTAGTTATATTTATTAAGATTGTTTCTGTTTAGTTCTTGGGCTTGACGGCCCCTTACATTTCTGACAATGTGAAATGTGGCCTCTTGGATGATAAGCTTCTACCTGTTAAAGAGAAGACAAAAAGAAACACACACTGAAGGATGTTGAAGACAATGGTGCAGTCATAGGTAAAAACTCCTGGATCTTCAAAGACAGTGTTATTTTAGGAATAGGCAGGATGTCAGTATGTGACGGTGGGGAAAAATGGACGAGATAACTCGAGTTCCCTTACAGTGGTATAGCTTTCTAAATATAACACACTCTGTCTTAACTGTTGTCATGTTCTCACCTATTTGTCAAGAGAGCTTCAGGATTGCAGTTTTTCACAAGCATGAAACCATGAATTACGTGGCTTATTGAACCTTTGGCAGTGTTGCATTGAGATAAGGTTCTATGAGCAAGAACACTAGTGCCCTCTTTTGGACGTTAAGGAGCATAACATGTTCCTCCTCGGCCAATTTTGAGTAAAATCTCGATTTATTCAGAAGAAAGTCCAGGACATGACCTCAAATTCAGGTTGTATTTTGCAATGACACAATGTAACTCAAGTGTCGAACATTCGCAGCAAAGAATAAATATCTTTATTAATTAAAATGCAATCCATTAGTTACTTATTTATTATTACTTTATTTATTGTTTGTTTTATTTTCTTTTTTAAAATACATTACATTATTTCAATGAGTAATGAGTATGTGTTGTCTCTTCGGAAACATAAACCATCTATCTTGGGGAAAAAAGAAAAAAAAAAGAAAAAAGAAAAAAAAAAATATATATATATATATATATAAATTAAAATAAATATATATATATATATATATATATATATATATATATATATATATTTTTTTTTTTTTTTTTTTTTTTTTTTTTTTTTTTTCCCAAGATAGATGGTTTATGTTTCCGAAGAGACAACACATACTCATTACTCATTGAAATAATGTAATGTATTTAAAAAAAAGAAAATAAAACAAACAATAAATAAAGTAATAATAAATAAGTAACTAATGGATTTTATTTTAATTAATAAAGATATTTATTCTTTGCTGCGAATGTTCGACAATTGAGTTACATCGTTACATTGTGTCATTGCAAATTACAACCTGAATTTTTTATATATATATATATATATATATTTTTTTTTTTTTTTTTTTTTAACTGTCCTTTGAGTAGTGTAATATAAATGCCTGTTCCGAAGAGACCAAAAGGAGATCCAAAACTTTGTCTCTGAAATGTCACATCCCCATCTGCCGGTTTCTGAAGTCAACAATTCAACAGCCTCCAACGCTCAATGATATTGAGCAAGTGTGGCCGACAGAGGTCGCTACAGGATAAAATATGATCCTTTATTGCCTGAACCAGTTGAATTCATACTGAGCGAGTGGGAAGCGCTGGAAGAACGTTTTGATGAGAAAATGCCGAATAATAAAGTTTGAACAGGAAAGTATGATTTATATTGTTTTCCATGTTTACAACAGAAAACAAGACAACAGTTTGAATTCATCAAACCGCATTGATTGGTGCTAAAACTGTTAAAAATATTGACATTATTTGCATTCTCAAATTGACAACTGATCTAGTTCATTCAATTGAATGTATTTTTTCGTTTGAAACTCCACTGCCCCCTGTCTGAGAGGCCAGGTACAACAAGCTATATTCCAAATCTAAAGTGGTCGCCACTGTAAATAAACCACTAAGTAAGTAAGTATTTTTAAAACTTTTCCGTCTGTGCTGCCACTCATAAGGAAGAATGCTTCAGTTTTACTTTGGATCACATTTATATTTGTTTAATTTGTTGGTGAAGCTTAGGAGAGGTCAGTCGGGGAAAAGAATAACCGAACAAGACTTTTTTAGAAACAATCAATTGACTCCAGGATTCGAAACACAGTATATGAATAAATAAACATTCGGCTATAAACAGGGAGAAGTGGCAGATATTCAGTGTTAGCACTTCTGGCCTAATTCATTGATCCATGGAGACAAATGTTGACCTGATCATTCCACGGCAGCCGCTCGATACTTGCATAAGTTTCCACAAGTTCATCAGACTCCATTCAAAATCAATACATTAATGGAGCTGAGAGTTAATCATTGATTTTTGTCTGTTAAAGAAAACAAAATGTTGCTGAAATAGTTCTGAAATTTAGCCACAATTGCAACAGGATTGTTATGTGAATACATTTATGTGTTTTAATAAACTCTAAAATACGCTGCAATAATGTTGTTATTATTGCTGTGTACACAGAATGTAAGATGTGAAATTTATGCCTCACATTCTCAAGCACAAACTGAAGGCCACGGGGCCAAATCCAGTCCTCCGGGTCACATTATGAGGACCAGAATCTCAATACTGGTTTAAAGTCCATCCTTACCATCCTTATACTTGACCGGGTGTTTGTCACAAGGAGACTTTACTGAGGGTTTGTCAAGAAACTTAATGAAGAAAACAGAAATCCTGATGGAAGGATAGGAACAGGGGGTGTCAGTGAAACTAGCCAGGGGCAGACTGAAACTCTTACTTACTTACTTACTACGCACTGTGTAGTAATATTGTTGGGCCTGTGACTTGAATGAAATTTTCCCCTCGCGTGGTTTGACACAGCTGTTCCACACTGTCTCAGGAACAACTGAGGTTCTTCACTCCGATGGGTGTGTTCCGTGACCCAGCGCCCTGTGGTGGAACATGTCGAGTTTAAAAGGTTAACTGCTGTACTGAGCCACCGTGATTGAGGACACTTGGGTGGTGAGGAGTTTCGCTTAGTCTTGTGAATAAGAAGGAACAATCCAAAATAAGCAGGCGTAGGCATTAGACTGACGCGGAGGCGACCGCGGATGGTGACGTCCGGTCACGTGCCTGGTCGGAATAATGGAGATGATGGCGACGGAAGATGTGACGGACGAGGAGACTTCCGTTTTTTTGAACGCTCTTGTCATGCCCCGTTTAAATATTTACACTAGTGTGACATCAACTTTAGTGGACAACTCTATATGTCTGTCTGTCTATCTGTCTGTCTGTCTGTCTGTCTGTCTGTCTGTCTCTCTGTCTATCGTGAGAAATAGCGAATAAGGTGGTGTTAAACTGGAGGCTCCTGGGCCATATATGGCCGGCGAAAGCTTGAAATTGTTGGTTAGAAAATCTTTATTTTACGACCCACAAAATGTCTACTAGCTAGTCTTATGACATAGTGTACCAACATAAATCTGAAATGTAATGGTTTTCTTACCTTTCTGCAAGTGAGCCACGGTCATTGTGGTGTAGCAGCTTGATAGAAATTTTGACACCAAAGAATATGGCATTTGGGCTCCATTTGAATGAAGAATTAAAAGGCAGACAGGGGGTGTATTCATGTATTTTTTTTTGTTTGTTTCTCAAAGTTCACATCTGTTAACACTTTAAACAGCTCCATAAATACATTAGACCGACTACTAACTGCATTGTCCTGGATACGACAGGACACTATGGTCAAGACCAGTGATTTGTAACGGACCCATTTTGTGGGTTAAAACATCATCTGTTCTTGATTTATAAAACCATCATTTCATTTTAGTGACATTGTGTTGATGGCTTTTCATTCATGGCTTGTCCAAAAGCCACCAATGGAATTGAGCCACAATAACTTTCTGGCGTCAACCAACTGCAATTGTTCCTGAAAAGAGCTCAGGGTCCAAATCTTGTCTGGCCACATGACACTTGTATGCAACTTTACAAAAATAAATAAATATGAAAAAAATAAAATAGTGGTAATAATAATAATAATAATAATAAAGGATTAAGGAGGCTATTGAAAAATAAATGAATGATAAAAAATGAATAAAAAATAGGGTGATGAAAAATAAATGATAAATAAAAATCAAGAAATAAAAAAAAATGAATGAAGCTGCTGAAAAATAAATAAATAAATGATAAAAATTAAAAATAAGAAATCAAGAAATTAAAAAAAAAAAAAAAGAATGAGGTTGCCGAAAGATATTGAATTAATTTGGAAGTTTTGAATTAAGAATTAAAAAAAAGTTTCAATGAGGCTGCTGAAATTAAATAAAGAAAGAAAGAAACGTGAGCCTTTATTCCAAGAGAAGGGGTCTATTTGCGAGTTTACACACTTGGAAACACTTTCCAAGAAAGTGAAAGCCAATTTTCAGCCCTGTAAATCGTTGTATGGATTTTGCCGTTACATCACTTGAGTAGCACTGTGTCCAGACTGTATCGTTAAACATAAGAGGCCCTTTGAAACCCAATCGTCCACCTCGCAGCGCGTCAGACTGGACTCAGTGTCAGACCAACCTCTCAGAACAGCTTCCTCCTCGTCTGTCGGCAGCTCTGGAGGAGATGGAGGAGGAAGTCACTGGTGGATTTTGCAACTGTTGCCTCCTCCGCTGCAGCTTCGGAACATCACTACCTCGGAGTCCGCACATGCCGGACTAGAATGAAGTCACCGCGAGGCGTTTGCGCCGCTGGAGCCATGCGCTAGTTCATGGAACAGAAACTCCAACGTGGTTAGGTAAGGTGCAAACCAGTCAAAACAATGGTTTCTGTGAATCATTTCTTTGGGCGAAGGAGCTGCGGGCGCACGTCTGCAGACACGTCTGTGTGATGAATGGAAGCCAGACGGACTTGAACCTGTTGAATTGTCGCTGCGCAGACGAGCAGCCATGGCAGCTTGCAGCGAGCCTCAATCCAGAAACGAACACGCAAGCGCCGTTTATTTGCCTTGAAACAGTCCCCGCTCAAGATGGTTAGAATAAAGTCGCGTGTGATATGATGTCGTGTGTGTGCGCTTTGTGACGCGTTCAGGCTCCGACCTTGAGCGTGCATCATTCAGCAGAGCTTTATTCAGGCAGCAGTTGAAGTGACAAAAAAAAAAAAAAAAGTCTGGCTGCTCCCTGTCGCTATGGCTAATTCCTTAGGAACCGGTGGATCCAGTTTGATCCATCCCTCTCTTTCTTTCCTTCACCAAACTTGTTGAGTCTCCCTCCTTGGTGTTCCTGTCAATGCAGGACGGTGCGAGGCGCAGCTCGGTGCTCGTGAAGGCAAAAAACATGTCCCTCGTTTAAGGAGAAAAGTAAGTGAAGACTTGATCGGTCGGTGGGGTTTTTGGAAGTGGACCGGAGGGGCGCAGGAACTGAAGGATTTGGCGCAGGACAGATGCGCGCCTCCTCCGAACTTTCCCATGCGTCTTTGAAATGCGTCACTGTTTGATGACTGCGTACCTGCCGTGCGGTTTATTTATTTATTTTCAAGCCCGTTATGGATTGAAACAATGTACTTTGTTGTTTGTGTATTCCAGGGAGGCGGAGACAACAGCAGTACCTCTATCTGTCTACTTATCTTTGCTCAGGGAAGACTTCTGAAGGTAATGTATTATATTTTCTTTCTCATTTTGTTGAAAACTCTGCCTCGCATGCGATTCATTCATCATGTAGTGAACAATGAATCACATATCTACCGCTGAACTGAAGGTGGAGAAGTGTCTAATTAATATTGAAACCAGTGAGTAGATTTTATGTTTGTATAAAATGGATTAATATATTTTTATTATTATTTTGTATAATATGGATATTAACTGACTCCAACTTTATTTAAAACACTGTACGTGTTGCTATGTACTTTACACGTTCAATGTTAAATTTCTCTTGTGAAGAGTGAAGTGAAAAGATGTATAGAACTTATAAAACTGCTGGATCCATTTGGACCCATTTGTTATTTCTAATGTATACACAGTTAAAGTGTAATCCTAAATGTTGAGTACAAAAATATGTGATTTTTAATGTCACTTCTGCGACAATCAACTTCTCAAAATGAGCTTCAGGCCAATGGTCGCTTTCTAATAAGTGTCAAATTACGATGAATGAAGGTTGCTATGCCGGGAAACATTGCCATTGTCAAACTGTGTTTTGAAAACCGGCTCAGTTGTCGGACTTTAAGTTAGTTTTCTTCTGTGTTTTGAACAGCTTCTAAATCACCTGGGATGGAGGCTTCTAATAGTTATGCTGCTAGTAAGTCCTCGGTTCTACACGCTTTACATTCACTTGACAAAAAGTACATTTGTGAGACTCACATTGATGGAGCTGAAGTGAAAGTTTTACGTATCGCAGGTGTCTAGCACCGTGGAGGCTTTGAGAAGAATTGCTCTACAGAATGAGCTTCAGTGGAGGTCAGTTTAACCCCATGAGGAACAATCCGGACTTGTACCCCCTTTCTCTGCTGCATATCTGCATATATCTGAAGGGATCCCCCCTCAAAAAGCAGCCCTTTTCCTGTTCACACCTAAAAGATGCATGAGCAACATCCTCTTGCAAGCAGCAGACACTGGATACGCACCTTCTGGAGCTCATTTCCACTGCACTTCTTCGTCGTTCTTGCCAAACCCAGTGACCCTGGAGCGTTTTTTTTTTTAAAGCTGGTTATTCTCAACATCAGTGAGGGCTTTTGGGTGGTGGAGGTTTTCAGAAACAGTTTGCTGGTGTGATCCATGTCATTCATTCTGCGACATGATGTGTGTCTGGTTTTATTCAGGGACATGACTGACAGGTAATGGATGCAGCCAACATAGAAATGTAGATGTATATATTGTCTGCTTTTCCGAAGACTCCCACACAGTAATCATGAAAATGTATGTCTAAGTTGGAAAAACAGCTGAAAATCTACAGCAACTTACACTGAGAAATTAGGCTACTATAGCTCTCATATTGATGCGAAAGAGCAGTTGAAGAAATGCCTCCAAAGATTCAAGGCGTAGACATCCCCGCATATTCTTTAAAAGCTTCAAATGAAAATTATTTCTAAACACATTTCAATATGTTTGCCACACTATTTTTTGTTTTGTTTTTTTTTTGTTCATTAATAACGGGATTTTAATTTGTACAAAATAAAAGCATTGCGAGGCAACAAAGTCCATATTTTTGTCGAAAAAAAAAAAGTCACTGGTATTGCAGTCCGTCTCTGTATATTTTTGTTACATGAAATATTCTCTGCCAAAAGGCAGATTAGTCTAGTGTTCTAAACTTTAAAGGAGAATGTCCCAGCATGTTACAACATGTAGCTTAAAATCCTTAAAGATCACTGTTGCAGTGGTGTTTTTAGGTGTTAAAACCTCAACGACCACATGAAAAACGAACCAAAGTTGCGACAAACAAACAGGTCGTCCATTTTGTAGTCGAGATATTTCTGCGAGCTGGACCTGCCTATGTGCTCCCTGTCTCCTGTGGACAGTGTACACGCAAGTAAATACTGCGGCTAAAATTGACCTCAACCGTTTTACCTTTAATGCCTGTAAGCACCTTGTGTTGCTTAAACAATGCCAGCGCTGGGCAACCATTTGTGTCGCACAAAGGCGTCTCTGCGATGTTCTGTTTCTCTCTCTGAAATGTTTTCTGTTTTAATGGAATCATTTTAAGGAGGCAATTATTCAACACTGCGGCATCACATAATATTTAGAAACCAGAAAATTGTGAGCTGATGTTTTATTAATGAAAGATGTTTGTTGGGTATCGCTTGGTATAATTGTCTCTGTCGAGACGCGTGTCACCAGAGAGTGGTCGCAGTTTACGCTGTAATTAATCGGGTGTGTGGGTGTGTGTCTGTTCAGTGTGTGTGGGAGAGGAACCTGGAGGTTGGACAGGAAAAACCTGATCCCAGAGTATCCAGAAAAGACAAAACGCTACTTAAAAGAAACAACTTTTTTTTTTCTGAAGGAAAAGAGAAGCGGTTCAAATTGAAATGGTGATCTGTAATAAGCAGAATCGATGAAGGCGAACATGTAATTACAGTGGTTTTGCCTCAAGCTGTAAGACCTGAATTTCCTCTGACCCTCACTCGTCTCCTGACTCAGCAGGTTTTACAACTACATGCTGCAGATATTACTTTTATGATACATGTCTATTTTTTTTTCTATTGTAGTGAGTGTCAAAATTGAAAAATGTTATTTATTAAAAAAAAAAAAGAAGTACAATTTCACTACAAATATGTTTTGGTGAGAGAACTTACACAATAAAAACGAATAATTAAATAAATAAAAGTTCAATCTTGTGTCATGAACATGTATAATATAAGCAACTTATTAGACTGTTATGGTTGCTGTGGTAGTACGGCTGTTGACCTATTGTGTTGTTACACATTCACAGCAGTGTTTTGTTACCGTAACAGCATGTAAATCATAAAACTGAAAATAATAAAGTCCTCATCCGTGCTCTTTTGGGATGAATCTTATTAGCTAATGGCGTTTATCAATCACCCAAAGTAGCTGGGATATGCTCCAAAAATGAGGAATGAATGAATGTACTTCTGGGAATTTCTTTGATTTGTGCTGAGCAAGTCTTCTAGTTGATCTTCTGGCAAATTCTAATAAAGAAAACAAAGTCATAAACAACTTGCGTGGGAAGAAGGAACGAAAGGATTGGTGTCATAAAGGTGTAAAAGGGACCGCGGAATTGAAATGTCTCCCACCAATTTTCTGGAGATCAGAAGCAGATTATTATATATATTTTTTGTTTGTTAATCATCATCTGAATATACACCAGCAAGAGGTTTGTTTTTTATTTATTATTATTATTTAAATTAAAGTAAATTCAATACACAGTACCTTCATTTACAATGCTGCGCTATATAAGAGAAGCGCTAAACGCTAGCTCTGCGTCTCGAAGAGTCACTCCTATGAGCTATGTTTTTTTTTTTATTTTAAACCCGGTAATTCGGATTTTTTTGGTCCGTTGTCTGTGTCAGGGGCAAGTGGTTGAAGATGAGTTTCAATGGTCAACAAAAATTGATCTTGGTGCAGTGCATGTTCTGGGTTTATGAAAGGAACTGCTCTTGTCAAACCAGATGATCGACTGATGCTGCTGTTGTTTCATGCTGACTCGCAGTACTGGTCAAGAAAAGATCCTTCTCGATGAGGATCCCTCTGAATCTTCCGGTGAATGTAACCGGCGTCTGCTCGAGTAACGGAAAATCCTTTAAGGGAAATCTGGGCCAGCCCTGTCTCCAGGACAGCATTGCCAAGGGATAGCCAATGCCGGTCACCTGAGATTTTATCCAACCCTGCAACCCTGCAACCCGAACCGTGGCCCAGGGATTGTGTCATGGACAGCATCTCCCAGCATGTGCCACTCAGTGGGGCCGCCGCCACAATGGGACAAAGGCACAGAAGAGGTTGTTGAACTAATACGGGCTGTCAGGGCATGAGGAGCGCTGACACAGATTTCCTCCTCACGTCTTGAGCAACACTGTTGGCCTATTAGGCGTTGACAAATTGGTCAAGTTAAATCTGCCTAGGTTGCTTTACTTTTCGGGAGCATTCCCTGGTGAATATGAATAATTTCAGAAAAGTGACCTCCGGGATCTGACACCTGGGTCAGCAGGGGTGTTTGCCTGTTGCCACTGCATTGTTCAGTGACCCTGATGAGGCAGGGGTGTAAGAGGATAAGGGGATGGTTTGCTCTCCCTCTGAGTGGACACAGGGCTATCCATGGCCTGGCTTCTGTGCAGACTGCTGAGAGGTTGCAATCCGATCCACTTTTGCTGGACATTATGATCTCACTGGCGTTTTAAGGCTGCTCTGCATCCTGAGTTTACCTTTGAAGTCTCTAAAAAAAAAAAAAAACAAAGATCCAGTTACTCATATTCAGAACGTGAGGGTGTTAAAAATATTCAAATATAATATACATTGAAATGTGAAACGGTTTATGTCAAATTGAAAACTAAAATCAACAATAGGATTGTTATGAAAGCAGTTTCTCTTTGTCTCCTAGGTAACGGCCAATGCAATCCAGTTAAGGAAAAGTCAAGAATGTTAGCAGACATGTCGACATCTAATGGACAGACGGTTCAGGGCCCTGATTCCCCGAGTGGTAAGAGCGCAATAATAATTACACTTTTGTGTGGTCTGTCCACTTCATCCAGAGCCGCACAGGTTGCAGACATGATTTTTACCTAAAAAAATAAATAAAATATTGACTTTAAAAGTGCAGTGGAGACCGGACTATTTTAAGATTACGAAGATTTTTTTGTGTTTAAATTGCTTCGTTCACTGCTCAATTCTGAGTTCTGATCATACATCGAGTTTTACAAGTCTATGTGTGACTGGCGGTTCTCTTCAATATGTACATGTATTGAGCACAATTGTATGTGACTTTCATTTTGCAAGGAGAGAACTAGAGCAATTATTAACTCATGACTTAAAGGCAGTTTGATGCTTTGGAGACGTGTGCAGTGGAAGGACATGGTGGATGTGATAAAAATGGACTTGAAGTGGATTGGTGTGACTCCTAGGATGAGGTCTGTGAGTGTTTCTGTGGTGACCCGTGGCAGGAAAATGAAGATGGAGAGTAATCCTGTTGTGTAGTCAGTTTATCTTGTCCAGTACACTCCGTTGTTCATCTATGCTAGTTGCCTCCTGCACCTAAGTCAACCTTCTGCATCCTCCATGGTTATTCATTTCGTGAACTTCTACGACGTCAAAAGACTCACTGAGGGTCTCAGTTATGTGTTTGCTTGCTCTTCTCCCTGGTGCGTGCTCACTGGCTCACACGCACTCACGCAGGAGGTAACCTGATCAATCTCCACGAAGCCATATTTGTATTGTGAATCATTTCTGATTTAATTCTTATTTAATTGAAACTTGGCACACTGATGCCTTATATCATTTTGAAACCCTTGAAATGAGCATGATTTAATGTATAGGCTTGGAAGCATTCATTTCTGGACGGTAATGTAGTCAGTCAGTTTTGTCAAATATAAGTCATTTTTAAACCCTCATAGCATGGAGAATAAAAAAAAAATAAAACAGAATGAATGTGCCAAATCTTTTTCTTTTTTTTCAGAAAATTCAAACTTTTATCTAAAACCATTTTTGCCCTAACATTTCTCCCATTGCTACAGTGAATATTATTTAAAAAATTGAAATCAGTTTTATTCATTGCCTTGAGTTGAGACGTCTGACTTCAGCTGTGTTAGTTTAAGTTCTGCTGTACATTCAGCGCAAAGTTGTAGTAGCCAGTCAGTATGGTTGCAGTTATACAAACATCTCTCTGGAGCTCTACCATGTTGATTGTGTCCTGTTTTTCCTGAATACTTGTGTACACACTTGTGACTGTAACTGAACAATTCACCAGAAAAACACTGAGGCAGTGCATACCTCCATCAAGTCACTCCAGTCACATGACTTTATAATACAGAACAAACAATTGAATCAATAAAACAACATCCATGATTCAGTCATGTTTCAGTGCTGTCCTTGGTCCTGCGAGCCACTTACAGAAAGCTCCTGTTTCAAGTTGTGTCAGTGTTGTAGTCCAGACCACATAACCTGGAGACCAATGAGGGCCAAGACCAAACTATATATAATACAACATTCAGACGCTTAAGCCAATTAGTCATAGACACACACATTTATTTAGTGTTTATTTACAACAGGAACAACAGTCATTTTGTCAAAATAAAAGAGCTGAAATGCGATCACTGAAGCAAGGAAGTAGTTTGGTCTGTATTCAGTCGGCCTTGGTCCCACCCCCTCAATGGTATTGGTCTCAACTCGGCCTTGGGTTTGGTGGTCTGGACTACGACACACATACAGTACAGCCTTAGTAAATACTGTAGTTCTTCAGACAAACTTCAAAGCTGCACACCCTGTTCAGTTTGTATATTTCAGACCTTTGTTGCTAGATAAACCCCCCAGCAGAGTCCCACCACCGGCCCTCATGAGGTGCCATTCAGACCCGCTGCTGCATCTGTTGCACTCTTTCAAGTGTGTCCTCATCTGACCACTCTATGCATTGCAGTCTGCCACAGTGGAGGAGACGGATGTAATGATTCAAGGAGCTGAGTAGCAGCATGTTCAGGTCTGCGCCTTGTTGCCAGGATACAGCTGTCAAAGACAAGGCTCAATCACAGTGCGGGTATTCAATTTTTCTCAGAACTAGCGGCGTCTGTGGAAACATACCGAATGACCTTAAAAAAAAAAGTGCAGCTGCTTTGTTGAGATGTTTTGCTCTAATCTCAATTGAGGGACGTCGTCTATGCTGAAATGCTGCGTCTGGAATCTGATAGCTCAACAGAATGGTCACTTTTTTTTTCACTGTTAGTCATCAGTTTATGCCTTGGAACCCCCATTACACTACTTCTTAACCTCTCACTGGTCGACTCTGTTGCTGCGAGAACATCCTCACCACAGTATCCTCAACTACTCTGTTCTATGGCCACTTTGCAAAGCCTTTGTGTTCCCACTGCAAAAAAGACTCGTCTGTTGCAGTGCATCGTGGGCCATTGGAAGTTAAAGATAGCAGTACATGTCCATTATATGTATTTATTATATATATATATATTATTATTATTATGTATGCATCATCATGTATTCGGATTTGACTGCTTAAACCACCTGCTTACAGCCCTTTGTCTCGTGTTTTACAATAGGTGACGTCCCTTATTCCCCTTATGAATATGGCGACATACAGTAGTTCTGTAAAATGAGTCAGGGCGCTTGGAAAGGCTATCTGTTGTTATCGGACCTTTGTGCTTGTCTTATTCATTCAAATAAATAAATAAATAAATATCCCAATAGCGGAAGCCAATTTTGCAGTTGGCACATTTCTTAAATTGACAGGTTGTTTCAGCTGTGTAGAGTTAAGTTCACACCATACGCGATATATGCAACTAACAGCGGCTCCGTGCGGACGGCAGAACTAGCTTTGTTTTTACGTTTATGCGGCTGTTTGTAGCGTCATGCTAACAAACAGCAAAGAAACATCAGCTGAGTGTGCGTGTCACTGCCCTATTTGCTTCTTCATCCCGTTTTGCTTCCATGGCTCATACTTATGACGTCATTTCCTGTCCGCATGCGCACATTGGTATTTCAAGACGTCATTTCCTGTCCACATGCGCAGATGGGTGTAGCTGCTTGACTCATTTATTAGAATAAAATAAGCACCGTCATTACGCCACGCCTCACTACACGCTCGTATTTCATCAAGAGAAGCAGAATTTGAATTACTAAAGTACTACGCCGACGTATTTGAACCTTATTTTATATATGTATCACTACATTTGACTTGTATTCAACAATTCGGATATTTTAACAAGATTTCAGATGGAATAATTGGATCTTTCTGTGCAATTTGCATGCAGTTTTCTATCTTGTCTACGAGGCCTCAGTTAATATTAGTATATACTAAGTGACGTCTTGAAATACCAATGTGCGCATGCGGACAGGAAATGATGTCATAAGCCTGAGCCCTGGAAGCAAAACGGGATGAAGAAGCAAATAGGGCAGCGACAGTGCGCTTTGTTATGTGGCAGAGACGCTCTCTGATGACATCATCTCACGGCGCACTCTCCTCCAAATAATCGCAAAATAATAACAAATGGAAACTGGCATTCAGTCGCATTTTCCTTAGTGCATTTTAACGAAGAATTTTATTGTGAAAAATGTCAAAACATTTGGATGGAAACCCCATAAACGTAGAGGTGCGATTACTGTTGTGCAGTGCACTACAATCCGATACATTCAGGAAGGAAATTGGATGAGAAGCTGATCGTGGTGGTTGCTAATGTTGGCGACTCAACTCAGAAGTCGTGGTGTCCAAATCTGTTTTGCTTTTCATATGAGTCCACCGCAGATAACGTATGTCTGTCCAATCCGCCATGTTGACTTGAATCGACCTCTAGACAAGAAGATTGGCCAAGTTATTTAAACAACACTGTGTTTGAGAGGTGAGCGGAAGTCACTTTGATCACAGCATGTGAGTAGCCAAGTCGCAATTGTGCAAATGCACCTTCAAATCTTTAGAAAAAATGGATGTCTTGTATTTCTTTTTTAAGGAAACTGTTGTTGCTGCTGATTTTCAGTGAGAATGCAACCGTGTATATTCACTTGTCATCCTTTTTTTTCTTTATATTGTCCCCCAAGGTGCACGCAACATACAAGAATTTGTAAAAGGACAGGTAGATTTGAAAATAGTGGGAATTAAAATGAGGAAAATTAAGTATTGAAAAGGCAAAATTGGCAATTATTTATTTATTTCATCAATATTTCTTGCACTTTGCACTTTGGTTGTGAATATTATTTTCCCTTCAAGGAAAAATACACAGAACTTCTCTCTTTTTTGAAGTTTCCTGTCCTTTCTATCTGCCACCTCTTTTTTACTTCATGACCCCAGACACCAGGTTTTTGACACTACTATCAAAACAAACTTCAAAAATGATTATTCCAATTCTTTTTTACCCTCATTTTTTATGTACTTGATGTCTAATTTATTTCATTTTATTGAGAAGACAGTCAAACTAGGAGATTTTGCAGAGACTGAAATGCTAAAAGGATCTTTCAGGTGTAACCTTTAACTGCATGCAAAATTAATTTCCAAAAGAATGTTATTTCTGGGCGTCAATATGGTCTAGAATCGGCTTCAGTCGATTTCATGTAAAGGAGAAGGCAAGGTTTGGTGAGCAGAGGTGAAATGTGAACTTTTTTTTTTCTTGAAAACCCAATTGCATAAAAGCACATGAAACAAAAACATAAAAACACAATTCACTTCTTGGTTCTACTTGTGACTATGATGGGAGCTAACTGGGTCACATTCTGAGTCGCTCAAATGCACAGGTTTTTCTGTTTCGACACCAAATGTCAAACAAATTCTTACAAACCTTGTGACATCCAGTCATTCTCCCACAGCTACTCAGGAGATACGATCAGCTCAACCTACGACACTCCCTTTCTCCCAAGAGTCTGCCAGGAACCAGACAAGCCTGTTTTCATTGCCTCCATCTTTTTCTTGTCAAAAGTGTCGGTCCATCCCGACACTGCCGCCGTGCAACATTGTTCATTTACGGCCACAAATTGTCTTTTCTCCTTGGGTCATTGTAGCGCTGGCCAAGATTTTTTAAAGGCTTAGTGAACCGCTGTCCATGGTAGATTTATCGTAAACTTGTGACTTTGTCTCTCCATTGAAGAGCTCACCATAAAGCAAGAGGAGGAAACTGGTGAGGAGGCGAACACCAGGAGCCCAGCGCTCGACCAAACCAGCCGGGAAGACGTTTCCTCGGTTAAATCCATGACTGGCAGCCCGGCTGAGGCACAAGACGGGCTCTCTGGCAACAATGTGACCAATGAGGCAGCAAGTCGGCAACCAAATGGTAACAAAAAAAACCTGTTGCTTACTGTCACATGTAAAGTAAAGACCTGGATTTATGCCTTTCACAATCCAGACGACATTCCTGACAGTCCATGGTTTGGTTTCTCCCGAGAGTGAGTCAAAGCCATTTCCCCGTCGCTGGGTGTGGATATTTTTTCTGTCTTTGTGCTCAAAGACAATAGCTAAGACTTAAAATTATTATCAGAAAAAAAATATCCTTGGAATCCCCCGCAACCTGTTTCAAACTGACAACCACAAATGACTTCCGTAGTTGTCACACCACTGGATCTTGTTTCGCCTTTTTCCAACAGGCTGCTGATCAGAAGATTTGGCAAGAGAACAGATGATGTGGTTTAGCGGGACAAACGCTTCCTTCTACTTCTTTTTTCTTTGACCACACTGTCCGCAAAAGAAGTCAGTTCCACCTGATGAGCAAATACATTCAGTCATTTAAAAAGAAAATGACATGAGAAATGCTTAAAACAGTAAGCAAACATCCTTGCTGTAGCTGAATAATAATAATAATAATAATAATTTTCCTTTTTTTTGTTTGGGATACCTTATCAGATCGCTTGATCACTGGCTCTCACTGGACCAACTATTTAGTGGAATTGAAGAAAAGCATTGAAGTTTGCTTCCACATATCACGCAAAATCTAAAGTAACGTTTGCTGCCAGTTGTTGAAAAGCAGCGCTCTCACAGCATTGTAATGTGTCTTTCAGACATCAAATGTGAGATCTATGTCATGTTTCAAGCTTGATCAACAAAATAACTTTCATCTCTCCATTGACTCCAGTTCATATTTTTTGTTAACTGGTCCCATGAGATGCAAACAGGATCTTGAAATGAACTGAGATTTATACCAATCAGTTCATTGCCAATATCAATCGCAAATTGACTCACTGTAGATTTTCTGTGTACAGCACTTTGGATGGCTTCTACTTTATTTGTTGCCAGACACTATGCAGATAGGTACTGCATTGTTTTCTGTCATGTTCAGTGGTTCGTGCAGACGCCATTTTTATGGAGCACTTTTTTAAAAGCGTGAAAAAAAGACCAGACTGGAGATGGACTTTGGGTTGGACAAGACACAGAGTTCATATTTGAGTGGAATAAGGCCCAATGCCTGGATCAACCAAGTAGTGCGTCGTCTTCTTTGTTTGGCCTGTCATTTCCTTTGCACATAAAGAGACTGATGTGTCAACATGGGCTAAATTCAAGATAGAGAATTTATAATTTTTCAACAGGAGCATCTGCGAAAACCATCTCCTTTCGTCTTTATTTCAATTGAAGATTTTCTGACGGGTTTCTCACCGACTTCCTCTTCCTCTCAGGAGACCGACCTTTCCAGTGCAACGAGTGCGGCGTCTCGTTCACTCAGAAGGGGAACCTGCTGCGACACATCAAGCTGCACACGGGAGAAAAGCCCTTCAAATGCCCCTTCTGCAGCTACGCCTGCCGCCGCCGCGATGCCCTCACCGGCCATTTGCGGACTCATGCTGGTGAGACACTGTATTCTCTTCTCCATCGGTTTCCATTTGGCTCTCTTGGTCAGCGGCAGACGTCAGACAGAAAAAAAAAGACCTTGGATTACTTTTATGTTTATATTTCACAGCCTCTCATCCCCTCCCTGTCTGCCATCACCTGTCTGGCCCTGACAAAAAAGAGAAATAACTTATATATAAATAAGTAACGTAGCAGAAGTATGCAAACATTAATCTGGATTTGTTCATTTTAACTGTTGCTACTAATATACAGACAATATACTAACACCACTCCTCATTTTCACCTCCATATATTTTAATACTACTATTTGCTCAACATAGACAATATGTAAATTTTTTTAATTTTTTCAATGAACATGTGTGAAACGCAGACAGCCTTCTATTCACCTCCCAGCTACAAGCTGTTTCCTCTCAGCTCACTTTTTCAACACGAAGGTTCTCAATGCTGCTGCATTCAAGGTCAGACACCATTGTCACAGCTGCTGTTGATGTCGTCACTGTTGAGATTTTAATTTTCATTTTTTTAAATCATATGAAACATCCATTTGAATTGAGGAGGAAACAAATAAATCTTCACAATGACATTAGATACATTTAAAAATGATTTACTTCCTGGCCAAATATATAAAATCATGCAAACCGTCAGTTTTTTATTAAAAAAAAAACTACATTTGAGAAGACGTCGATGTAATTTTGGTGGCGGTCTGAACTACCACCTGGATCAACAAATCATTTGAAGGCTCTCAGAGGTGCAGAGGTAGCTTCAGCGTAGTCTCTCACTGCTTCAAAAAACAGCTATTTACTTGTCGACTTGAACATCCAATGTAGATGCCGAAGATAGCTTTCATATCAGTTAGCATATTGTGGCATTGGCATTTCAATGGAGGCAAATTTTCCCCTTCACACACGACTGTCTTGATGTTACTTTGTATATGTAGCACCTTCTGCGGCCATGCACTTTACCCATGATGCCTCCCAGTGGGTAACATGAGTAAAGCGCATGGCCTAACCCCCATGAGACTACAAGAAAATGTGTCCTTATTTCCAGAGCCCTCTAGATGGCACTCTACTGACTAAAACCTTTGTATCTCAACCACCATTTGAAATATACCTCACATTATTATTAAACTGAGCGTGCCACCTACTGAGCTCTGAAAATGAGACATGGCACTGTTTCATGAAGCCTCATCTGCCCATCACTGGCATCTGGGTATGACGCAAAAGGCAAAACAAGTGCTTCAGTTGAATGCCGAATGCGGCAACATACAACGCAGAATGGATCGACTTCAGCGTGACTCTGGGCCGCAAAAGTCCAATTTAAAATAGCTGCTATCTGACACAGTAGTGAGAATGGGTTGGGCCTTCTGTGTTGGACAAGCACTTGTATAGCATGCTGAGGTCTTGCAACATGAAATGGATAGCCAGGGCCACAGTACCTTGACCTATGGTTATTAGCCTTGCGGAGACTAAAATCACTTCTTAGTGTGAGGGTGGTAGAGTAGAACTGTAACTCCTCGCGTTCAGATTAGCCAGTTGATATGGCTGTAGTCAGGATGCTTCCTGAGCATTCTTGGAATGACCACGTGGAAGGAGGCAGAGGAGCCCATCCAGTTCCCTTGTGTCCCTTAGACAGTGATGGGTTGATGAAGCTTCATGAAACAGTGTCCGACTTTTCAGAGCTAGGTAGGTGGCGCTCTTGGTTTAAAAACAATAAGTCGTTTCCTAGAAATGGTAGGACAAATTCAATGATTTTAGAGCAGAGAGTGCCATCTAGTGGGCTCTGAGAAAGAGAACACTGTTTCATGAAGCCTCACCAGCACTTCACTTCTCTTGGGTGTCATCAAAAGAACTGGGGGAGATGTTGGAGAAGTCTCTTTTCAAATGAACAACTGAATTTCTTTCCTGAATTAGACGGTTTTTCAGAGGCAGAGAGGAACATCCTTTGTTTTCAGCTATTTTGGATTCTATCCGTGTTCGTATGAATTTGTGCGATGATATTTCAAATCCACAAGGTGTCATGCAAATACATCTATCACACTTATCAAGAAATCTTAAAATGTCAGACTTGATGAAACGGGATTTTAGTACCTGTGTTTGAGGGTCTAATTGAAAATACATCCCAGGTTATTCATTGTTTATCTTGCAGAGCGTGTCAGCCGACGTGTTTCTTTTTCCTTTAGCTGAATTATAATATTAACAATGTCCCTCACTGGGGAGTTTTTACATGTTGTAGGAGACAAGTACCATTTTCTAAAATCACTCGAGTGAGTCTGAGTGCGCAGTCTGATCCATTTGCATGAATAAGAATAGCAGCTGAAGGGTGGATTCTTAAGACCTATCTAACATCTGCACAAGGTCATGTGTGGGTGGGTAGCTAAATATGAAAAATAATAATGCTGTGACTGTGTGTGAGTGAGTGGGCGGGGTGTGCTGGATAGGCAGTTTGGTAAGAGAGAAACGAGAGTGCAAAAGAAAGAGAAAACCACTGAGGACCTGAACTGATGAAGAGTATTGTTGGTGGTACAGCAACACCAAATTGGGGGCGAATGGACCAGTTAAAATGGAAAATGAAAAAACTCAAGGTCACGCAGCAGTTGGTTTGTGGCTAATTGACTGGTTAAATCTACCAAATGGCACAAGAGTATAAGTTTCCTCGGTTGAATTAACCCTAACCCACACTGGGGAGAAGGAAATCCTCCATTACACTGTTATGTAAGCCTGATATTGCAATATCACTGAAATGGGTCACAGAGTACGTGATAGTGATAGTTTATTAGGAACAGCTATTGCTCAAATTTTCCGTTTCGTCATTAAAGACAACAGAATCTTCCCATGGCTACTAGTCATCTTAACCACACTAATGACTGATAAAAGGTCATAGTCAAAGTGGATCAGTCAAAGCTGACGCATAATTCCGTCTCTGCCGTCTCACTTCGATGCTAATGGGTGCGACATGTGCCCCCATGTTGGTCGACCCTATGTAGGTCATCTGGTTTGATGTCTTAACGCTAGACCTCAATGCTGAACAGGGGATGACTTTATCTCTTTCGTGAACCGGGTTTAAAACCTTAACCTCAACTCGGAAATGAATCGAAGGCTGTCGTCATTTTGACACGGTAACTAGAACTGAATTGTCGCTGCATTGAAACGTGTCCAATTCTTAGTGTTATTCGATAGCAATGGTCTGTTAAATGTTTTCATCTACCCAGATTTGAATACGGAATTAAAACGTGAAACAGTGTGTATTTTTTTCTGTATCTGTGAAACACTACACTTTAGGATGTTAAACACTATGGTGTTGTAGTACTCAAGATCGGTCTTGGTCTCAAGAACAGTCTCAAGACTATTTTCTTAGGGTCTCAGTCTCGGTCTTGAATGCATTTTTACTCTGTCTTGTCTCAGTCTCGGACTGGGCTGATGAAGGACTCTGGCTTTTTGTTCGGTTTTGTTGTGTTTTTTATTTGATATTTACCTCGGGTCTCTAACTGATCCACCAGGGGGCTACAGTGGGTGCAGGTTTTTGTTCCTACCTGAACAGTAGGTTACCCAAACACCAATAAGGTGTCTGAAGACTTGTTTCAGCTGACACCTGATTGGTGTCATATATATATATATATATATATATATATATATATATATATATATATATATAGATATAGATAGATATAGATATAGATATATGCAAAAATGAAAAAAACACACACACACACACACACACACACATATATATATATATATATATATATATATATATATATATATATATATATATATATATATATATATATATATATATATATAAAAAGACCGAGACGAGACCTTTTCGGAGATCAAGGACTCTCAAACTGATCCACAAATGAGCCGCGGTGTTCGCAGGCATATATGTATGTATGTATAAACAATCATTTTATATACATTTTATATATTTGATGTCTTCACTATGTATCTAAAAAGTAGAAAGAAGTCAAAATAAAGATAGTAGTCTACTAGATCGATCGATATTTACTTGGTGGGCCAGACTGGGACCCCATGCTGTGAGTTTGACACATCTATTGTGTACTGTATTTCACCATAAATCGTGAAAAAACAAGCAAAAAAACTATTAATATCATCATTGTGTCTTGTGTCCCACACACAGTTTCTAAGAAATGCAGCCAGCCTGGGGCCATGAGAGTTCGGCCTTTCCATTTGTGTCATAGTGTGCTTTTGCAATACGTTTCCAACACACCCGTGAACTACAGTTTTTGTTGTGCCACCTCTCCTCTGTTTACTATTATGCAAACACCTGCCCTGCACTTTCATATTATCTTGTTTTGCACTGCCCACTCTTTGTGCACATCGGGGAATAGAACTAATATTCTTTCCTTTAACTGCCTTCACTTTCAGTTGGCAAACCACACAAGTGCAACTACTGTGGACGAAGTTACAAGCAGCGCACCTCTTTGGAGGAACACAAAGAGCGCTGTCATAGCTACCTGCAAAGCATAGGTCTGGATCCAGCCACCGCCGCCAGCCCCTACACAGGTAACTCATCTGACTGGAATCATTCACACGGTGAAGGCCCCCTCACTACTGTTCCACGTAGCGCCACGTCACAGGAAAACAATTCGAGTTCCACATAGACAGTACCCTCATCTGAAAGGTGCACATTAAGTCACTTTACATTTGCAGAAATTTGTTGAATAAAATTTGTTTCTGGCTTTGCAGTGATATTTCACTGAGTACGTGAGATATCTTTGCTGAGTTTAGCGAATGAAAAACTTCATGTTTTCAAGTGGTCTAAGATCTAGTAACCCCCCAAAAAAATGTCACTGCCACAGTTCAGCATACCAACTTCTTTCAATGCCAGGAAGTGAAAAGGAGCAGCAACATCTGCCCCCTTTCTATTTTTTTTAACTTTATTTTTCCCAGACCGATGTTTAACTATAGATTAATCTCTTTTCAGTCGACTACAAAGTACACTGCTAATATGATTGATCAATCTCATGATGATGAGTCTCGTGATACTGTGGTCTGGAGGTTATTTATGTTCCATTTCCTCTCTTTCTCTGGTGTTATGTTTGTTGTCCGCTGGTTTCAAGTGCAGCGCTTTTTTTCCCCATTACATTTCTCATGGCTTCAGATGGTTGTTGTATGTGCGCTAGTCTAACCCTGTCTAAGTTTCTTTTCCATTGTTTTTCAGACATATAATTTTGATATACACCTACTGGAGTGTCTCCAACAGGGGTTATGGTTTTCTCAATATATTCTCGCTCTTAAAGATTACACTCAAAAAAAAAGCTGGGTTATGGGTTAAGGGTTAAGCCACAAGGTGGTGCACCCTCAGAGTCCAATTTCACATTATGTGGCGTCCGTCATGTGATCATGAATATGACTAACGCTGGCAAACACATGGTCACATACTGTAGGATGCTATATGTCAAGTAAGGTTTCAGTGAGAGCCGTGGATCGTCACCCGACGCTGCGATTTGAGTCAATTGAAACAGCTGTGTGTAAATTTCAGGTGGCCTGGCGGTCAGCTGTCCTCAGTGAATGATGAACTCCTTGCGCCCCTGCTTTCTCACGTCCTACCACAGCTTTTCGTTCTTAGCTTTCGTGTTCCAATTCTTGTTTTTTGTCTTTCATTGAGTTGAGTTCAGTATATTTTTTACCTATTTTCTTACTTTATTTTGGCAAGTTTTGTAATTTAGTTTTGTAATATATGTGTCCTGAATATATGAGAATATTATTTCGTCAATCTGCAACTTTTTTCCTACTTTTTGCTCTGAAAAAGTGTCTTCACTTTGCCTGTCGTTTTAAATGGATCAAGTGCTGTTATACCTGAATTATTCATTATAATACTGAGATTCATCTAAGGCTGGTGATATATGGCTTCTTGGATTTTGGGAATTTTCCATGTACGTTTCATGTAATCACCTTCAATGCAGCAATTTTTGAACTAATCCTACTGAAATGAACAACATAATTCACATGTCAGTGAAGGAGAAATACACATATTTGACGCTACTATGTCCACGTCCACAAAGGTGATGTTCCAAAAGAGCCAAGACACATGGGGACCTTTGATCGCCCACTCGTGATGGAAAGACTTCACAGCAATGTTGGCAAGAGGAAGAGCACAACTCCTCAAAAATTTGTGGGTCAGTATACAACTTCTGAAAAATATACGGTGTCACGGCTTGATGGCTTTTAATATCTCAGTTCACATTTCAATGGCCACAGGCTTCTGCTTTCTGACTTCGTTTGCCAAACCGTTTGTTTTGGCAATAGAGGAAGTTAGAGCAAGTGCAGCTAGAAAATGTTTTCCTCTGTGGTTAGATACACCTGTAACGTTTCACTTATTGACATGGCCCAGTTCACCACATCCCTACTTTGAAGGGGTTAACAGCTTGATGCAAAATGGATGGGGTTTTCCACTGTTTAGACGCACAACAGTTAGATTTTAAAAGAACAAACAAGGTGTACTGGAAGCAGTGACAGGGGGGACAAGAGGTTAGAGGACGCACGGGGGAGGACATGAGAGATGAGTATACTATCAGCAGGTGGAGTTTCCAGGAGAAGAGTGAGGTCAACTGGGAAAACAGGTTTCAAAAATACATCACAAAACAAAAGTCACACACAGATCAAGTTCTTTTTTATACCATCGAGGTAGCCACGTGTCATGCATATTAGCGTGAGGTCGAATTGTGTAACTTGGGTTTTGTCTTGTCTCACGACAGGTGATAAAATGGCTCGCTACGGCTATCCAGAGTTAAGCTATGAGATGGGTCTCAAGTACGAAAAGCCGACTGAAATGATGCCAGGCCGGATGATGGATCAGGCCCCCAACAACCCCATGTACCTTGGATCAGACATGCTGCGGCTGCACCATCCCGGTCTGTCTGTGGCCGAGGTGGTTCCTATGGTGAACCCTCTGTTCCACCATGTTCTTCCCATAAGCCAAAGACCAGAGCGTCCTGGAAACAGCGATGCCCTCCCGCCGCAGCTGATACTTCCCACCGATTACCCCAGCCACTCCACCTCTAACGGCGCTTTGCCGCGGCAGGTAAAGCTGGCACAGTCGGGACAAAAGGAGTCTCCCAACAACAGTGGATTGGAATCTGCTGACTCGGCACGCAGCAGCCCGCAGGAGAGGCCAGGCTACCACGCCGGAAGCACCCCTACGGGTCACAGGTTGCGTTCAAGTCCTGCTGTGTATTCAGGGGATCATGTGGCAGTAGCGTCGCCTCGAAGTGGGTCGGCGTCAGGTACCGGCGCCCTGCAAGCCACCGCCGTCAATCACGACGGGGTGAGGGTCTTCGCCAAGGACGGCAAAGAGCTGCGGGTGTTCCAGTGCGAGCATTGTCGAGTGTTCTTTCTGGACCATGTCATGTACACTATCCATATGGGTTGCCATGGTTACAGAGATCCACTGGAATGCAACATCTGTGGTCACCGCAGCGAAGACCGCTACGAGTTCTCCTCTCACATCGTCCGAGGCGAACACACGTTCCACTAAAGAGGAAATGTAGGAAACGCTGCAGAAGTCTGATCAGTCGCCTCTGGGACTGCGCAATGAAATAGTTTACATAGGTGTAGCACAATCACGGACCATTAAGCTACTCTGGAATCTGAACGATCATAGACATATGAAGGGAAACAAGCAGCGTGGGCTGCTTTGGAAGTCCAGCAATGCTCTCAGAAACCATTTTAAAACCTCAAACACATCTTGGTAATGACTAGCATCACATGTTGCACAGTGTTTATCTTACTCCTTTCTGTTCCTTGGCTCGCAAAACAGGATGTTGCCATATGCAGCTGTGTTCAAGTCCATCCCACCCTCATGCCGTCTTCGTAGTATGTTTGAATATGATCATCAGTTTGAGGACAATAGTTGAGGTGATTTGAGCTGAGATGAGAAGGTGTCTTTCCAGAGCCATCATCTTAATGTATATGTAGTAGATTGTTGTAGTGAAGTACAGCAACTTTGAATAATACAAACCTCCAAAGCCCTGAAAAAGTTGGTTGTTTGGTTTGGATATCGCGAGAATGAAGAGGAGATGCTTTCAAGAAAAGGATAAATACTGAAGACAAGTTGACAATAATGTATTTTCTTTACTGCTTATAGCTCAGACTTTGAAACGAAATCCACCAAAGAAGTGAATATTTTCTTTGACTCCGAACAAGGTTGTCACAGGGAAGTGTAGTTGCTGATAAACACTCAACAGAAAGTGAAACATCAGATGGATATCAAGTGCATTTAAACAAACTTTCTTCTAGAAATACAGGTTTTTACTTTTACTGGACGGCGCATTTTGTGAGCTGAAATAACGTCTCTGATAACTCAAAACTTTTCCAGGATTTTGGAGCTGTTTTTGAAGTTTTAAAAAGTCGGCCCAGAATATAACTTTCTAGTGGCTTTAAATTTTTTGATGTCAAGTTGCATGATGAGTTATGAACATCAGTGGGAAGTAAAAGTGCCTGGCTCTTCAGAACCATGAGGCAGAATGTGGAGCTTTGAAAAGTTGTGTGCCGATAGTGTGTGCTCATGATAAAGTCAAGACAATCACGAGGTTTACATGCACTCTATATTCCTGATGATATTTATATCGCTCTCATTGCTGCAGTTACTCAGAGTATAGTTCCATTGAAAAATGACTTCTATTGGATTTGATTTAAAAAAAGGCATTTTCACGTGGTGTAGATTGAACCTCAGCTAAAGGTTGATAGTAGCGCTGTGCTGATGTGGCCTCATGAAACAGTCCCCCGCTGAAAACGGCACTCTCGGTTTAAAAACAATATGAGGTTACATAGAAATGGTAGTTGGAATGCAATGATTTTAGAGCAAAGAGTGCCATCTAGTGCGCTCTGAAAATGAGGACGCTGTTTCATGAAGCGTCATCCCGGGTTGTTAACCAGAATTTTGATCTTAAAAGACTTGACGGATGAGACTGGACTGCCTCATGTGGACCAACAATGAAGACCCAGTCGCCTCACTTTTCAGACCTAATTCTCATCCAATAAAGGTGTTGAAACATTCTTTTATTTGAAACCGTGCTATGGAGGAGAATCTGTGCCTTGTCAAACAAAACAGACAGAACATGTATTTTGGAAGATCCCACAGTCATTTGTAAATAGCAGAGGCACCCATGCTACTGCAATACCCGACAGCTACTACTTTTCAAAGGCATTTTTTGTTACCATTTCTATCACTGCATTAAATAATTTGTGCATGTAAATGTAGTGATTGTGCAGTTTTATCGACAAATGTAAAAAAAGAAGTGAAGGACAGGATGCTACTGGTTAATATGTGGGGAGTAAATTCATACATAAATGTACATAAATCCAATGTTTTCTTGGATACATTTCTGGTTTTGTCGGTTTACATCTTATTCTTGATGACCTCTGACCTTGTTAAATCTTGCACTTTTAAAAGTGACTCTTGCTTTCATAAATGGACTTTATCTGAAGCAGCCATATATATCTATAAAAAAAAAGGGAAATTGATTTTCTATAAATCCTTTTGTGAGTCAGTGTTTTACTTGAAGACAACCTGTTTCACAACTCTATTTTTCTGTTCTACGTCAGTGCAAATGTGGTTTTTGTGAATGAGTGTGCGCTTTAGCTAAGTGTTCTCAAACGTATACGAGTGTGCGAATCAAACAGGGTTCAGGTAAACTTATTTTTAGAGATAAACAATTTGGCACTGAAATGTTAGGATGATGCGGCAAACTTCTTCTATGAGGGTTCTCAGGTATTTACATATTCTGTACTTCATGTCCTGAAACATGTGATTTGTAAAAAAAAAAAAAAAAAAGAAAGAAAAAGGAAACACATTGATCACTGAATACAGTGGATGAAGTTTTGACCCAAATGACATGAAGACGCAGTGCTGTGAAGAATGTATATTTTTAAAGATTTTTTTTTTCTGTGTAAAATAAATGATTCTTTACTGTTGACTTTTGAAAAGGAATTGAGGAAATATTGTAATAATAAACATTCTCAAAACCAACATGAGACATCTGTTAGGACTCACGCTGTGTTGTGTTGTGTGAACATGTTAACACACCGGTTTTCGCGATGACAGAATCCAAGATCCTAGCCAGTATTGTGATTTTTTTTATTTCCTTATTTAGATCTAATCACAATACACTACATTCCATTTTTGATAGTTGGAAAAAAAAAAAAAAAGGGTTTTATCAAATTGCCTTGAAAGCCACACAGCGTTTGTAGCGTTCTTGACCTCTTATCAGAACGATTTTTGGATCCAGATGGTAAACCAGAACACCGCCATCATCAACAGTTCCTGAAAAACAATAATTCATATATGGTCATTACATTTCAAGCTATTTTGCGAACAAACAGACCGGACCACGACTGTCTTTGGTTGTTTTTTGAGGTATGTATCTCTCTGGCTCCGCTCCCATCTCCAAATCTGTCGTAGAGTTCATTCCAGTGGTCCCTGAAACTATTTTCTTTTTTCACTAAGAGCAGTCGTGTCCAATGAAATCGGTTAGCACACCGCTCTCTAAACAAAGAAAGAACCTATTGGTTCATTGTCAAAGTGAAAGCTGGACCTACACACCTCAGTGCCCCTGGATAGACCATGTAGTCGCAGGAAATTTCCACATATTTACTGTCGATAAAACGCAAAAAGGAAGGACCGAGAAGTGCCTCTTATATCTGATCAATTTGCCATTAGATGGCGCTCTCTGCTCTAAAATCTTTGATTTGGATTTGAACAAAGATGTCAATGAAACATCATTTGAAAACCGAGAGCGCCACCTGCTGAGCTATAAAAATGTGGCGACTGTTTCGTAAAGCCTCACGGAATGAAACACTCATCTCATGGTTGTAGTAGGTTCTGATTCATGGAGCATAAATCTATTTTAACCTCCCAAAACTCAAATGAAACAGAAGAACTTGGCAGGTTAGTCAGTGACAGGTAGGGTAAAAAATGGAAAGGAAAAACTCCAAACCTGCTACACTGTAGCGATGGGCTTGCGAGGCTTCATACGGCAGTGTCCTTGGTTTTAAAGATGATGTGAGGGTTTATTGAAACAGCTGTTTCATTCCACTAGAGCGCCACCTAGTGGCCTCTGACAATACAGGCACTGTTTCTTGACCCTTCAGGAGCCCGTCGCTACAAAACTGCGAGCCCTGCTGGCCCCATAATGCACAGCAACAGTTTAAATGTGAAACTAGTTCTGATTCAAGGAGGACTGTTTTGAATCACAGAGTTGACAACCTGCCGTCACAGAGCAGCTACGACGCTGCCTCGAATCGCTCTTGCATCACCGAGGCTTGTTTGTCCTTTTCCCATCTCTGTTTAGGAACAGGTGGGCGCTGAAGCCGGTAGTGCCTCTAAATGTCAAATGAGTCTCTTCATCCTCCACCTTTCCCCTCCATTTCCTTCTTTAACCTGGGGGACTGCTCGCCGTGGGCTCTGAACCTCGTCTGAATATGTCAGATTTATTTCTGTTTTCCACTCCAGGCATGATCGATCGTGCGTCGCACTCTTGTTTACGCGATTTTCCCTGTTCAGTCGTCTCTCGATCGTCGCTTTCCTCCCTCAAAAGGACACGGGCCCGAGCTGTTTCTGTGGTTCTAAAGCTGTTTGCGCTACTTCCTGTCAGCGCCACTGCTCTTGCAGTTACTTGTGCAGATTGAGCTCTGTCATCACAGCGTTCAGGAGTTGACCAGACTGCTGGAAAGTTCTGTCACAGATCGACTGAACTGCTAAGCAAAGCAGGTGATAACAGGAGTGCGTTTGCCTAAGGAATCAGTAGAGTGCAAACAAATGAGAATCCGAGTTGTTAGTTATGTAGCCAGTTGAGTTTCAGGTTACAGCGCAGGGCAGTGCTTCCAGTTTTTTTCTACGCGGGTTATGAATCCAGAGCAAGGTTGTGCAATCGCACAGCGACGAAAGCGATTCCTGTTTTTCCTGCCAGGTCGTGGAGGATCTCAGCCGGGCCCTTAAGACTCCACGCACACTCCACCTCAGGCCTCGCTCTCGTTGCAGTCGAAGCACCGGTGCGTGTGAATATTAACAGCACTTTCAGGTTTTTGAGGGCGACACACCGGGCACATCGATGATGGTTAGGAAGACTTGATCTCATTGCAAAAGCCGACGTTGGGCTGGTTCGTGGTCTGTGTATGTGAGCTCACAATATTCATGTGGGGAGGAAGCAAGACGGCAGGGGAACTTCCACATTGCTTCCGCTGCCTAGCCGCGAGATGCAGCCAAGTCTAGTGGTGAACAACTTTTGACAAACGAACACACACACACAAAAAAAGAAAAACAGACTCTTAAGGCAAACTGGAAACTCAGTCAACTGCCAGTGGCCAGAGAAGTGTATAAGTGACCGGCAGCTGAACTATATTTTAATGTGTCAAGCTGAGCATTTGTTGGTTTCACTCTTGTTTTTCAAGGGCTCAACAGTCGATATAGTGAAATTTGGGCTCTGTTTCATGATGGTTTTGGTCCAATTAGGTTTCTGTTTTTCGCATTTTATGAAACCTCAATGATTTTAATAGATCTATATCAATTATAATGCAGTGAATTGAAAAAAGAACAGAGGAGAGTGTCACCATTCACGAAGACGCTGGTGAAAACTGCCGCCGGGACACAGGGAAGAGGCGATGCTTTTGGTTATGACAGGAATAGATCAACAGCTGAACTGAAAACAGGAAATAAATGCAGATCTTTTTATACTGACAAGGAAAAACGCCAAACTTTCAGTATGTCTAACCATTATTGTGCTGCACACACATCCTTTTTTTGACACATTGTTTTTCTTTGTACCACGCACTGCGATTTAAGCTATTTTTTTTAATAATTTGACAAAAAAACAGGAAGAGTATACAGTATAGTGTTTCAAGAAATGACAAAAAACAGTTTATTTATTTAAATAACATAAGTCAACTTCATAGAAAATAATTAAAAAATCTATGTTTCTTTTCCATCGCATACTTACATCAGTAGTACACTATATGTTCATATAATGGATTCACTTGTGCGCCAAAAGTTTGGACACATCTCATTCAATATGTTCTCTCTATTTGGATGACAGTAGATTCTCACTGAAGGCCTCGAAGCTATGAATGAGCACATGGTGTAGTAAACAATGTGAAATTACTCAAAACAAGTTTTAGATTTTAGATTCTTCATACAAGCCACCCTTTGTTTTGACTGCTTTGCTCACTCTTCTCACAATGAGCTTCATGGGTTTCCAACAGGTGACTGCATCATGGAGCTCCTAAAGAAGGCAAAGGGATTGAGCTGTCAGCAAAGCTAAAGGTGGCTACTTTGAGTCGTCGAAAAAAAGTTACATAATGATATGTGATATATTGTATGTCTTCAGCATGTATCTGCTATGTAGTATATATATATATATATATATATATATATATATATATATATATATATATATATATATATATATATATATATATATATACCGCACGCAACAATACTTTTTAAAGAGTGACAGCACTCATGGACAATAAACCCAAGTTGCTTCATTTTTACGACGCACAACTTCAGTTTACATCAGCACATCTGACATAGCTTTGCGTGATATGTACTTACAGTGTAACCATAGCATTCTTGAAGAGCAAACATTTCTTTATTTTCACTGTGATTACAATAGTAGAAACCTGTATGTGTATTTTCACAATATGGGGGTGGGAGGAGGAAACAGGTAAAAAAAAAAAAAAAAAGAAAAAATCCAAGTGACTCAAAGGGCAGCTTCACATACTGTAAACCAAAGTGCAAAAGTAAATGTCAGACTCCTCTTTAATTCCATTTGCATCGATGATTAATGTGCTGTTCTCATGTGCGTCTGTCTTTCCTCGATTCGATACAATTATGTCATAGAATTTGAAGACATTTCATACGTGGGACAGAATGCGGTCTCCGTCTTATCGTACATACGTGATTACCATAATTGTGTGTCTGGGATGGAAGCAGAAGGGTTTTCAGGAAACACATTTAAATGTCGTACAGAAATCAGCATGGGGGAATGTTTGAGAAGCAACACTGCCACTTTTGTGGAGTCACACAATACAAGATCAACTGGCTTTTAGATGTTAACCAGCAGTCATGAATTCACTCCACAGGTCCAAAAAACACACTGTTCTTAACCCAGTTCTGTCTTAAATGACTGTATTTAATTAAAAAAAAAAAAAAAAAAAAAAAAAAAAGGAATTGTCTGCTCTTACATTTTGTATCTTGTGCCTGCTCTGTAAATAAAATTAAATACTAGGAATTGTGAAAATATAACACAAATCTATATACATTATTAGTCAAATCTTTTGCCCTGTGTTTATTTACAGGTATTTTCCTACTACTTTTAATAGTGAAAAGGTAATTTGGCAACGTTTACACAACAGTTCTGAGTCAATATTCTGAGTCTATTATTGTAATGTTTAGGTTCAAAAAACAGAACAGCAGCATCTTCCAGTCCTTTGTCAACACCGCCCTCTACAGGACAGATATGGAGGTCACACCGTGCAGACAGACTTTGGTTTATCTGTCTTGCAGCAAACATAATAGCTAGTGTTGTTTAGCTTAGTAAGACAAAATACATTTAGAATTCAAACCATGAATGAATCAAACATAAAAAAATATAATTTAGCGGTGAAAATCACCTTTTGCCAATTTTTGATAAAAGTAATGAATGAATACAAAATATGAATTTCTTTCACGACTCGTTTATATATATATAAATAAAAACACAAAAATAAAAAAATATAATAAAAACACATACATAAAGCAACATATAATCTCATATTAAACTTTTGTATTTATGTATGTATTCTAACCATATGATAGCGCAGCTGGATTATATGTAGTTCAGATTTCAAACTGTAGATGGCAGCACCGTCACGGAACTAACTCGAACGTCAGTCACAGTTGGCCGATCTATCACAGCCAACCTCGGTTATTCCCATGTACAGATCAGCGTCGCTGTAGTGAACGACCTCAGTTGAACTTCAGATCATGGTGTAACTGGTGATGTCTCCTTCACGCCTTCCGCTTGATAACTAAGAGTGATGATTTATGCCGATACCGATAATTTCGATCAATACACATTGGAACAATGATTTGAACCAATAAAAATGAGGCATGTTTTTCGGTTTGCCGCAGTGAGAAGTGTGGGCAGACTCCTGGTTTTTCCTCCTCATTAAAAAAACATGCCATAAAAATGCAGTTTTCTGTTTTTCAATGTCACCAGAAGCCAAAGCAGAAGGCACCCGCCTCCCTCTGCGGACATTCGTCAGCAAACTCTGAAGTGAGACACAAGTCTTGGGCACTTTCCCCTAATGGGAAACAATTACACAGTCGGTGGCTTCTTCACTGGCTTCGGATGAGACTCGTCGGCGGAGGAAATGGCCACGTAATCATGTGTGTGTAATGGGCTAATGCCGCTCATTGCTCACTGAGTCAGGCTGATGAAGAGCAAGTCGGCCTGATCCAGTCGACACTCGAGTCGCCATGTGAGTTTGATGACAGGAAAAATGGCAAGTGTCAGAGGGGCTGACACACGCGCCGCGCGTCACACACTTTGTTTGGCTTCTTTTCTCATCCAGAAAGCACCACAAGATGAAAGAAGAAGAAGTGTTACAAGAGGAATCTGCAGTAGCAGTGACACACACACTCACAAATCCTAACAGGCGAGGGGACTGATTCTGTCACTTCTCCTGCCTTTGGCTCTTAAAGTCGGGGATTACAGCACATCAAGTTGTTTGCAAGTTTTTACATGTTCTTTAATAAATCATAGCTGACATAATCACATCTCAGACACAACTTACTAGAGCATTTACTTATGTTTTCTATCAAGGAAGGCGCAGTTGTATCACTGAGAGTTGGTTGAAAAACCTGACAAAAGGAATGATTTTTCCAAAAGTGGCACAAAAAAAGGCACTGTAGCTGTCGGCGAAGGGCAATTGAGGCTTCATGAAACTGTGTCCACATTCTCGGCGCTCAGTAGGTGGCGCTCCTGGTTTGAAAAGGATGTGAGGTTTCATTGAAATGTATGTTAAAATCCAAATAAATTAGAGCAGAGATTTCAGCTCTGAAATTGAGGACACTGTTTCATGAAGCCTCATGAGCCCATCGCTCACCATGTCAATGAAACCTCAACGCATTTTTAAATCAAGAGCGCCACCTACTGTCCTCTGACAACGTGGGCACTGTTTCATGAAGCCTCACCAGCTTGTGGAGAATTGGGAGGAAAAATAAATCAAATTTTCTGATCTGATTTTCACATTATTCTAGATATGTAAGGTGAGTGTTTGGGACACCCTGGACAGGAGGCCACTATAGCAGGGTTGGGGTGGAATAACAAGAAGGGGAGAGCGCCATTGTTGTTGTGGTGAATACAGTGCATGTGCACTTGAATCAATGCCTCAGTGACACGTGCAAACCGCCTGCATCGGCATCATTTTCGGTGAAGAGTTTCAACAACTAGCACCGTCTGTGAAAGCTGCCGCTCTGGTTTTCAAAAGATGGCACCTCACCGGTGCCGTCACTGAGCAGACAAACGCTGCATCCAACACTTACCTTCAATGCATTCTATTGTTCTCTCTGTCTCTGAGTAAACAACACCATTGAGTCATCAAGAAACTGGAACCATTGTGGGAGGGAACCAGAGCACTTTGCGCAAAACCGCCTGAGAAATGGATGAACACATTAACTGCACACAAAACGGATAGTGGTTCACCAAAAACCCAGAGGCTGGGGTCAAACCTGTGACCTTCTCACTCACTGCATCACCAAATACAAAGAAAATCATTTTGAGAAACACAGTTGACTGAAAAATAAAGTTTGAAGATAAAAATGAAAAACTTGAATTCAATGTTTTTGGTGATAAAGGTTTTGGGGAAACAAATGTGTCCTTCACATAAGCAAAACTGACAGCTTAACAGACACATTCTTATTAAACAGACAGTAATAATCAATCCAACAGCAGAAATATCAACTGATCATTTTCTATTTTGCTTCTGCGCTGACCCACCCATCCCAGCACTCGTGAAAAGAAATAATGAATCCAAAGATCATGTGTATGTGAAGGCTGATGAAGCAGCAAAGAAATATGGTGATAAAACATTGCACCTCTGGAAAGCGTGTGCACTTAAATCTTGCTTTATCTGGGAGAGACTCGGCGGACAGTTTATCATCCCGAGGTTTTATCTAACTGTGGGGGAGAGTTGTTGCTGCAGGAAGAGATTGCCTTTACTTTCCGAGCTCCAACAGAGCAAAACAATGTAGCTGGTGATAAAGTTAAAAAAAAAAAAAAAAGCTTCATAACGCTTACATTGTGTGCCTGGCATCATTATGAGCCGCATTGTCTCTGGAGGGCCCACGTTTTATTGACGGGATTCTTCCAGCTGCATCTACTAAACAAATCAGGGGGTTATGTATTACATTAGCTGTACATTCGATGGCTGGGAAACCGAGCTTATGATACATTCTCTGATAATCCGGGGGAATAAATTGACAAATTGACCGGGCGACGCCGAACCAACACACACATAATGTTGCCAAGTCTTTGTTATGATCATTTCTTTGGGTATTAAAGTGATCGATGGCAGCCATTTAGGGTGTATTTAGAGTGACGCCGTCCCTCATCGCCGATTGCCAGGTGTCATTTTTCTACATTTCTTAATAAATCTGAGCTGTCACTGATGGTAAAAGCCCGTTCCTGCGGAGTTTTTTTTTTTTTTGCCAATACGGTTTGTGTGGGATGGGAAGCCAATGTCACGCAACGTGTCAGGAAGCTAGCAGCTTGGACCGTTCACCCCCTGCTGTGCCGCGCGGCTGGTCCTTTGACCTTTGAGATGAGCAGTGGACCGCCCCCCACTGGTGAAGGGTCAATACTGCAGTGGAGGGTCATGAAGTGCCCCTCACAGACCAATGCACTATTCATTGTGCCGGGAAAAAAAAAGTGCTGAAAATGTCAATCCCTTGACTTTAACTAAAGTGAAAAGTCCACCTGCTATTAAGGTCCGGGAGAGTAGTATTTTCCATTGACACATTTTTTTTTTTTTTGCCAAACACTTCATTCAATACCATGCGTTGATGACAATCTAGTTTAAAGCAAATTGTGTTTACAGTTGACTTAAATTATACATTTTCTTTACATTGAAAGGCTTAAAATCCAAACCCCAATAGTGTTCAATGAGCAAAGGGTCAATTGGTTAGTGTGAAAAGAAATAAGAAAATTGGAATTGCACCTTTAGCTGTCTAATTTTTTTGCATAGACTTGACTGAGAATGTCAATAAAATCTGATCATTTCCATCTCATTTGAGGACAATGTGTTGTTTAAACTCACTTGATTATATATAATCATATATATATATATATATATATATATATATATATATATATATATATATATATTTTTAATTTATTTATTTATTTATTTTTTGACGTAAAGAGCAACTATATACCTATATGTACATACATATATATAAATATATATAGTTATAAAAATAGTTCTGTTAGCATATTATCTCAAAATTAAACCAGTTTTCAGTGGCATTATGGTCATTTTATTCTATAGACATAAATTCAGACTTTTATGACTGAAAGAGAGACAGTTGAAGAGGACTTCTGAAAGTCTCAAGGCCTTGACCAAGTGGTCAAAGACCCACAAAAGTCCGATGCGACAATCACGATCAGAAGTACTCTGATCAAATGTCCTTCTCCAACCTGTTTGTTTCTGAGTGTAAAGAAGCTGAGGTAGGTGAAGTCCAGATGTGCGACCATATTGCAGCTGCAGGTGGCACTTGGCCCTTTCCAAAAGTGCAAAAAGTAGCCAGCATCTGGTTCAGAAAGCGACGACCTTTTGTCCCAATGTTCCAAAGACTTCCAATCAGCTTAAGTTCGATGACAAGTCTTCAAAGTCACACACTAGTTGGAGCGCAAAGTATACAGTCGGCCTTTGGAAGTTAGAATCACGTAAAGTGAAATGAAGCGCATCATGACACGATCCTATTGGTTGATGGCTGCAGAACTGCTTTTCTTTAAGAATATGCTGGAATTTGCTGTCAATACCGTGAACAAATGGAAGGTACTTCATTTCCTGAGCATAGATACTGAAATTTCAAAAACACAGGTGCGTTGTCTGAATGTTTGGAATCTGCTCTTTTGTCAAACAAGTATGTCAGCATGGTGTTATAGGTGCTTCTTCACCAGGTGAGAGATTATGTGCTGATTTGGTAGCCCAAAACATCCTGTAGCCATTCCATCAACTGAGGTGAACCCCTGCGACCATATGACAGGAATAAGTGACACAAGTAAATAACTAAAATAAAATTATGAAGAGGGACAAAATCCCTTTTCACAAGCCTGTAAACTTCTGTTATTGCCACTCTTATTGTTGCTGTTGCCACATTTGTCGTCTTTAAAAGCCAAATTCAAAATGAGGCAGCTCTTTCATTGACGCAGTGGTTACCAGAGTTAAAACCTTTTCAATAATAGAAAAGCACTTGAAGAGTGCAGACCTCTGCCTTGCAGCTAGTTCACACCACATCTTTAGTCTCTAGTGATCTTTGTTTGCATAAGAGTGTGGAATGAACAACAGTTGTTCTGATGATTTCTCTCCAATGTTTCAACAAAACAGTTAGTCATAACTCACGTGATGATGCACACATTTTTTTGTGCAGTAGAACTAACAAAACCACTGCTTTTTTGACACGTGACACGTTTGGATTGTTCAGCCCATTCTTTTTATATTCTCACACCAGACAATTTGAGTCAAAGACTTGTTGAGAACATACGTTAAAATGTAAATGATATTTATCGACATCTGCCTCTTCAAATATGATTTGCTTAATCTATATTTTTTTCATACGTGCTATTTGAGATAAGACAAAATTCCTCATTTTTGCTGTTTGTTGCACTGGTGCTGAATGGAAGCAGTGCCCAAATCCAGGCCAGGGGGCCATTCATGGACAGACTATACACAACCCGCGGGCTCTGTCACCCACAGTTGACAAAGGAAAAGTATTTTCTATTTAGTTTATTCACATGATATTGAATTGTACGACACCTAAAGCCTTTTTTTCTGTCAATGAACTAGATAGGGCAGAAAAAAGGGGGCGTGATCAGGGCAGTAAGAGATCACTTCTACCACATAAGTTACAATAATGAAAAGAAAACTTGACTTCTGAATGGGAGACCTGGTGGTGTTGTGTTCATGTGCTGTCGGGCCAACATTGAGTCTTCAGATCATGAAATCCGTTCCTGGTTTGTGGAGTGTTTGGACACCTGACTTGGGATTTGTGTACAACTGAAACCACAACCTCTTCCGTATTAAAAATATTTTATCTAATATAAAGTAAGCTGCTGTAAAACTCAACTTCATGAACAGTTAGACGTCGATATCATCTCCGTGCCTCGTGTCGTTTATCTTACCGCCTCCATCTCTGTTGAGTTGGAAGTGACAGGTGCAACGCCGCAGACGTATAAAGTCGGAGGGTCTGGCATATTGTGCCAACCAATGGTGGCGCTTGGGTGGCGGATTCTGAGCTGACAGACAGGCACCTGCGCCAATCACAGCCTCCCTAGGAGGAGTTAGTGGGCATGGAGGTGTGTCTGAAAAAAACACACAAGTCTGTGGACGCATTAACTGTATCCAAGTCGATGAGTAACGCATGAAGAGTGGTTAACACTGTTTAGGAAACACTGGAAATAAACACACCGGCTAGGAAATCACGTGCATACCTGCAGACGCGGAGGCGGGGGGAGCTCCGGAAACCAGGCGGACAAACTTAAGTGTGAACTCCCTGAAGTCGCAGCCCGAACTGCATTTTGGCTGCTGCGAAAGGAGGATACGCCGCTGGACATGTGAATACAAGGGGGATATTTGCCAAACGCAACGATGAAACCAACGGCTGCTCTGTGTTGCATCGAGTTTCTCCTAACTTGCGTCTTGTTTGGCTCAAGCTCGTCGCAGTCAGGTGAGTGGACGCCGTCTTGTGTTCCGCGCGCGTCTCTGGAGCGGAGCGCAGCGCACGGAGCGCAGCGTTCCAGCCGCCGTTTTCCCTGCTGGATGTGGGGTTTCTCCTCAAATATAAACCACCGTTTACAGCCAAACCGAATCGTGTCACTGCCTAGACACTCAGCTGCGTGTCACGGAGACGCAGATGTCTCGACGCGTTGTGCCATTTGCGCAGAGTTGAATGAATCGGTGAGTTGTGTGTGTACAGAAGTGCATTGTTCATGGTTCGTACACGCGTGTCATTTGGAGACAGCGTGGTCAAACAAGCAGCACAGTGGACCCTCCTGCTGCATCACAGACCCTCGCCTGTCTCATCCGTGAGCCTTCCCTGGCACAGAAAACTTCCCCTGCCACCGCTGCCTGCGACTGTTTGAATGAACGTTGATATTTGTTTTAAGATTCTCGAGTGCTGCCATTGCGAGTTTTGTCACTTTTAAGTTGCTGCCACGTTCAACAGTGGTGACGCACGGTGATGGAGAGGAGTCCGTGCGCGCCGGGGAGCGCGATGGTTTGCAGCGAAATTGCACGACTCTTTATTTTACGGCGACACCCTGCAGGGATCATGTGCGGCGCAGTTGGAGCAGCCAGCGTGGTGCGGTGGCAGTACCGCGGGTTTGGAGCAGTGGCGCTCTTCGCGCGCGGGGGGGACAGTTGGTGCGCAACAGCCGTGAGAATATCATCAGCGCCGTTGAACAGAAAATTTAGGCCAGGAATAGAAATGCTCATTTTTTTATCTGATCAGTGAGTCTGTATTTCTTGCCCTTTATTCGTGTTAGTTCATTCAGCTTGGCACACCATTTCCAAATAACTCTATTTGCAGAGGAAGAGTGGTTTTGGCTGCAAACATTTCAGACAAAACTTTGTTGATTTAACGGGCATCAGTGCTGCAGAAACATAATGAAATATGTTCCCTTGGACTGTAAACTTTCAGATATATCAAACACATCAACAATGCTTTTGTGATTTCAGTTGAATAAGTGGCAAATATCCGAGATACACTGTGATACAACTTACTTACATAGTCCTTACAGCTGTCACATGTTCATGTGCTGATTCCAAAGCATTTTTGCTCTTTATAAAAATGTAGGCTAAAACAAGATTAGTTCAAGTTTCTTTTTTCTATTGTCACTTTTTCTATAAAACTGTAAACACAGCTGGAACAGACAAGGTACATATGTGCATTTCTCTGTCTCATTCACACATGCTTTAAGTGCATGGATGTGAGCTTCCATCGTCCATGATGAGTCATTGAAGGCTTCAGTCTTAAGTGGGTCTATATGAAATATTCTATAACATCTGTGTCGACCCTCTCGAGCAGGTTTTTTCAACAACCTCAGTCAATGCAATAAAGAAAAACATGTTATTTTCAATGCTGCAGAGCTAATCTTTGTTTCTCATCCGTGTATCTGCTTGAGCTGAAGAACATTTTGAGCTACATTCGGGTGCTCTTTTTTTTAGGAGCATGTGTACATTATACTCTCAGGAGTTTAGTCCTCACTTCCTCATGGTTATTTGGAAATCACCTAAAGGAGGATTATTAAACATCTGCCTGTGGTTTTGTCGTCCTACTATTCGGATAATAGCTTTGCTGCTTCATCAATCTGAAAATCCTGAAGTGATTCAAGCCCTCTGTTCAACCCGGACAGCAAAAGTTACGATTACCAATAAACTCTGCACAGCAAGATTTGTGCTGTTTGTCTCACGGTTTTCATTTCATCTCTTTCTTATCAATGGATTGACTTGAATTTCACAACATCTCTGGTCATTATTGGAGTTTATCATGACGTCTGTGCACAAACTTAACTTAGTTTTTGGGGGACCTAGGGCAGGCCACATGTCAATGAACCGCTCTCACCAACACACAAGCCTTTAGAGTCAACAATGAGTGCACGTTTTTGGACTGTGGGAGGAAACCAGAGCACCATATAAGCATGGGGTAACATACAGTTGTTTAGTGATATCTAATAAATCTACCATTTATTCTAGTGACAATGCAAATAATACATCTGTATGTGCTTGTGTGAAGCTCTGGTTTCCTCCCACATCTCAAAATCTTTGGTTGTTTCGTACCTTAAGTAATACTTATTTCTGTGACCTTGGTGAATAAGGATGCGGTCAGCAATAAAGCCTTTTTGTTTCTTCAAATTTGGACTTTTGTTTCTGCTGCAAGCACAATTGCCTTTTTTATTTTCCCCATTAAGAACACAAACCTCTTGGAATACGCCGCTGTCACATCTGAAACAGTGAGCAAAGATGGCAATTAATACAGGCATTCAACTTCCCAGTCTCTGTTTCTACGTATAAAGGCGGCTCTTGATGTGTCCTGTACGCAGAGTTAAATGAACAGGCTGACTGTTTGGCTTCTTGAATGTGCTTTCTTCTCTCTTTCTTGCACCCTCACACTGACAATCCTGTATGTTAATTGTTGCCAGAGAATGGTGTCACGAGCCCACACAGTTTCGCTTTGTCTCACTGTCATGTGTTTGCCTGCTCCTGTCCCTTAAAGGAGCTTTGACTCTCTATTACAGTGATTTTCATGAAGGGCAGAGTCGTCTTAATGATGCATTGACCCACTTCCCTGCACAAAAAGACGAATAATGAACTTTACTTTAGTCCCCAGATGCTGTGTGAATCTTTTGCTGTTCATAGTCCGACATTTTATAAAGCATTTACTGTGAGTCGCATGATCTCTTTATTTTGGAATCTGTTGAAAATATATGTAAAACCTTTTAGATTGCACCAATATAAACTGGTCATGAGTGTAACTTCATGGAAAAGTGCTGTTTGACCTGTGAGTGTTCCATCTTATGAGTCCACAGCTTTTCTGCATTGAGTTGAGAGCTAAAATTCAGATGTAGAATGGGCTTCAGACACACAAGCCAACACCACCATGGTGGCAGGACGTTGTAGATCAATAAAGTTTTCCTATTTGAACATGAACATTATGACTGACGGATAGTCATGACCTGATGAGGCATCATGAGACAAGCTCAGGAGGATTCATTGTGCGTTTTCGAATGCAAATATTTAAAGAGATGAGACTGCCATCTAGTGGGCTCTGAAAATGTGGACACTGTTCCATGAAGCCTCAGCAGCCCAACACTCTGTATAGCAACCACGGAGTGAAGCAGGTTATGCAACTGGGTGCTTGTTTATGCATGTGAAATTTTCAAGTCTTTAAGAACTGGCTTGAATTGTCTAGTCATCAGTTCCCTAGTTTCACCTGGATTCTCGAGCGCCAGCATCTGGTGTATGTAGTAAAGTAGCTCCAACTGCCACCTGCTGTCTGATTGAGCTCACTGCTGGCATTATTTCAAACTCAAATCTCATGGATACAATACATTTAGGTCAATAATATAGGTGGGTGGGTGTTTGTGACTTAGTTGAGGTGTGACCTCAGTGGAGTTTCTAGTATTTAAGGGTGTAATAATGATCAAAACCTTGAACCTGGAAAGCTTGTTTGTGCGGTGAAACTGGTGTGAGTGCACCCAATGTGATGCCTCGGTCAAGCTGGCCATACTGGTCACGAGGTGAGACGTGGTCATAGCTTTCAGAACTGGTAGAAGAAGCGCAGACCTCCACCAAGCCGCTCATTTGAAGCTCATTCTTGATGTGCTGTTGGTCTCCAGTGATATCATTAGGTGCTGCACGCCGGGGTCATTGCTGCAGTCAAGTGATGTTGGCGACGCTAATGCAATATGGGATGAACAACAACACAGTTTGGCGGCACAGCCACATGAAAGTTGGATACTGCGTTTCCAAAAAAGTCATGTTGTTTTTTTTTTTTCCTTCTGATCGCAGCAGACAGCTCTCACTGTAGACAAATATCCGTCTAAAGATGAAATCCATTTTCAATGGAAAATAAAAAGGGATGGCCCCCAAGGGTCGTTTTGCCATTGTAACCCTGTTTATTTTCAGTAGTATTAAAAAATTCAGACACTTCTGAATGCACCATCTGAGATACGTGCTATGCAGGCTTTTAGCTAGGATTTTGATACAGGTACAGATTTTGATGCAAAACAAAGCTGTAAATCTATTTGTAACAAAATAACTTGATAAACAACAAATAAACAAGCATCTGAGTCAAATAACAAACATTAATAGGCTTTATATATATATATATATATATATATATATATATATATATATATATATATATATATATATATATATATATAGCATTTTAATGATTTGTTATGAACCTGGTTTTGTAAAAAGAATTTGCCCAAGAAGCCTATGTAATTATTTTTTAAAAACTTTTTCCATCTGACAATGCATTTGTCATTTATTTCCATCATCCACCTTATGACTTTCATTAAATGGATTGAAACAATAGTCCACAGCACCAAGTCTCACGCCACAAGGGTTTGCATGAATCCTGTCGTCTCACTCCAGTGAGGGAATAAGTCCTGCGCTCACTGAGTGATGGCAGTGGTCGGGATGTTTTCGACTCGATGGGAAATAAGACTGAAGAAGACAGGCCTGACAAGGGAGGACAATCTAGATTGTTCAAGGTGCAGGAGGCTGAATTGATGTGGCAACCCATGATGGAAAATGTTGAAAGTGGGCCAACGTGTGGGGGCTAAAAAAGAGGCCATCATAAGTTACCCTCAAGGCCCATTTATACTCTCTTTACGTACGAAAATGTACCAGTCCTTTTCAAATGATGTTACCGTCGCTGATCACACACGCCCTGAGTTATTTACATTGGTTTTGCTGTTCCCCAATATGTCCACCGAGGGACGTTAGAGTCAAAAGTTTATGACGACAACAAACTCCAAAACAAACATGGCAACTGTGAAAGAAGTATTGATAAGGTACCTCTTCCACAAAAGACGCAACAGAGGCAACGTTGTGTGGTCGTCGGTGAAGTTGTAGAATATATTGCGACTGAACGATAGAGAATTTCCACCATTGTTATGTCTTCCTCGTGTATCGTATGATAGTCACAGCAACACTGCCCTCATGGTTTCTGGCAGTACTGCCCTGTTTCGTTCGTATCCATCAGCTTTGTGGAAACATTCAGAAATACGAAGAACGGACAGGAGTTTCCATGTCCGTACGGAACATAAATGCTCCTAAAAACGTCTGACACATAATAGCACTCTAAGGGGTCGGACGGATGCAGTAGTTCAGATTTGGCTAGCAAAGTCTGAAAATAAAAACTGCGTCTTAAGCGACCTGGCAACCAGTATATGTTGAGAAGTAAATGAACATAAGTTACTTGAGCGAAGATGCCATCCTTCTACCCACACACCATTTTGTCATGCCAAAATATATTAGCTGCCGGCGATTTAAAAAGATTCAGCTTCCTTGTCTCAGGGATTTCACCTTGAAGCCAGATGAAAAATTAGTTAAAAAAAAAAAAAGCTTCTGTCTGTGCTGACTAGACGCGAGTGTAATAGTGCGGGCGGTGGAAACCATTAATTTTCCCATAAGTCTCAACAACAAACTGCTTTTCAAACACATCAATAATTTAGTACCCACAATGCATCCACGCTACCCCCTTATGAAAAATCTCTTTCATATTGCTACAAGGACTAAAGCAGCGGCACGCTCGATCGTTGGTCTGACCCCTTTTGTTCCTTCGCTCTGTTTTTCTCCTGCAATATTACTGTAATAATCTTAATAACTTTCACTGGGATTTAGAACTTCCCGTCTCAAATCAGTCAAGAACAAAAAAGACTTATTCCGCGTAATTCTTAAAGACTCCTAACATTTATATTTCTGCATTTCGACCTGTTCATGATTTGCACTTCCTGCCGGCAGCAGGAGTGATTGGATCATATCGAGTGTGACCTTTTCACGCCGCACAGCAACATTCAGCTAATGCAGTTATCAAAGCAGAATGCATGCGCCTTGATTTGGCCATGTGTCATTGTCAGTGGCGTTTGATTCTTCAGCAAATAGGTCCTGATTGGATTGCCACTTTTGATTTCTACCGCTTATTAGGAAAAATAGATGCATATTTTGTATCCGACTTGAATGTCGCATTTCGGAAAATACGTATATATGAGCACATCTGTATATTTATTTTGCAAATGGGAAATAAATGCGAGACCGAGTGGCGCAGAAGCATTTAATGGAGTTGGTGTGAGTTGAAAAAAATAAAAATGAAATATATGTCATCTGCCAGTGGGAGGCTTCTTTCATATGCAAATCGGCATTTGAATCATAACTGCTGCCATTCTGATAGAAGTCCTAATGATGAAAAACCTGATGAGTCTGTCTAATGTAAAAATAACATCGAATGAGGTGTTGAATATTACGCTTTGTTTCATGGGTTATGATCGAAAGTGGCGGTGGGTTTCCCAAGCTCTTTACGCTGCAGTGGATCACCAGGTGAACTCATGCTAGTTTGTGGTGCTGCTAAGAGGCGTGCAAATAAGACCAGACACTCGCTCTTTGTCTTGCTTCAACAACGTATATTTGGCTGAGTAAATGACAGCAAGAAGCTGGAACTTCCGCTGTGATGTCTGTGTATGTGGAGACAGCTCCCTCAGTCCCTCACTCTTTCTCTCTCTCTCTCTGGGGGCGTTAGAGAACAGTAGAGCTGCCTGAAAACACTTGATTTAAATGTATTTCCCAACAAGTCATTGCAAAATTCAAGTTCAGGTACTTATTCAGGTACTTATACTTGAAGCAACTCATCAAAAAACCACTGGAAAATAAAAGCCACCATGCTGTCAGAATTATTTTTTTTTATATATATCTGTGCATATTTTCAGACAGTAAAAAGAATTTTAATTTTTTTTATCCTGGAGACTTGACTTCCTATCCGATTGCACTCTGTTTCTCTTGGGAATGGTGGCAGCAAAAAGGCTGTGTAAAGGGGTCTACACACATAAGGATTTTCAAAATTTTTTGTGATTTTTTTCTCATCTGTTTTTCATCGCAACAAACAGAAAACACAACATGGTGGAAGTGCACATGATCATTGCGGATTTAGGTGTGTTTTCATCGGAAAAATCTAGAGGGGCACATCACAATAACACAGTGACAGAAACACTTCCGCTGCTGGCAGAGCTAAAGTTCACGCATGCCACCTGGACTCCTGAGTAAGCATTATATTTCCAGTACGTTCAGGATGTTCTTAAAATGATTTCACTTGACTTGACTTGGCCCACAGGCCTTGACTTTGACACACATGGTCTCAGTCATATTTAATATCCATCTGCCTTTGGAGACAACGTTCGATACACGTTTTTTTGATCACACGCATCAGAATAACATTTATGAAAACACATCTGATCAAAGTGAAATGAGAAATATGTTGATCTTAATCTTGCTTATTTCAAATATTTTTAATAAAACCAGTTGCATCTGGCTGTAAACCTGAGTTATTAGCAGGATTTATGTCATTGGTCCGAATGCAGATCTTATGATCAAATGACCAAGAAACACTGACAAAAACTTTTATCACTTCCATGGATTTGTTGTTTTCTGGTACAAGAGCTACTGTAATAATGATGGCTTGACCCCGCTATGTGTTCCGCAGCACTTATTTTGAGGTCAAGTCAGACTTGCCTTTCAACCGTGATACCTATGTGTGTGCTGCGGAGCATGGAAGATTAAAGATAATGGGATTGAAAAAAAAATCCTTTGATCATATTGGTCAGGTGAAGCACGAGTCTTGCATCAAACCCACATTTACAGATATGGAGGGAAGGCATGTGGAAGTCACTGGACAGTGTGAAGGGCAAGGCTGTGTAACGTCCACGCCAGTCTTTGTGGACTCAACTATCATGTTGTGTGAGAAGCAACAGCGCGCGTCAGGAGATGTTGTCTTTTGAGGCGAGGGCTGCGACAAGGCCAGGTACACCTCATTGATATTTCTAGGCTTCCCAGATGACAAAGGAGTGAAAATCAATAATGGTGGTGCAATTTTGGAGGAAAGGAAGATGGGACACATGCTGCTTTTGACTTTTTTGTCACGTCCTGTAAACTCCAGTGCGAGTGTCTGAGACAGGCCAGCGATGGTGTGTATTTACCAAGCACAGCTGTTATTTGATGGTAATCTAAATATGTGTTGGTTGGTGATGCAAGTGGCGTCAATGATTTCATGTACAGTAGTAGCAGTTTATTTGTTCCCCTCCCGGCGCAGTTCCAGCACAGTCCCAGGCGACTCCCAGCACATTTCCAGCCGACTTCTAGCAGAATTCCAGCACAGTTCCAGCCACTGGAATGACCCCTCTTTCCTTGAGTGAGTGTCTTTGAATAATGTCAACTCTACTCATTGCGCTACGGGGTGTGAACTGAACTGAAGGTGGCGCTTTCTCTTCAAACACAAAGCCCAGAGTGACTAGTGAAAGTTGGTCTCACACCAACTTCGGTAGCACTACTACGACTGTAGCGCACTGAGCTTTTCAAAAGGATTTGGGGGTCACATTTTAGTTCGACAGAAATCCATGAACAAGAATGATGTTTTTCATCTTTTCATCTTTACATAGTGAATCAAATTATTGAGTAATTTTTCTGCCATTTTGAGGTGTTGTTGGGAATTTTTATTTCATCTTTGAAGTGGAAATTCAGTATCTTATTAGTATGTTGTTTATGTGTAAGCCATGCTTGAGTGGACCTTTAAATGGTAAGTCGGTCTCATTGAGAGCAGAAGCACACACGCTTGGAGCATGACTCACTCAGACAAGATCAGAGAGAAATTGCGGAATCGAGTTCAAAGAGCGTTTTCTCTGTTTCAGCACTGGTTTTAAAATCAGCAGTTTAATTTTTCCTTCACCACAATGTACATTGTAGCTTCTACTTTGTTTCTATCGTTCTCAAGGACAAATGCTGGAAGACAGATCTGACACACTATCAACAGAACTTTCATTTTAAACACTTGTGACCACCTCTAGAAACAGTTGCTTAGACGATAGTTTCAAAGGAGTTTTCAGCCTCGTGATAAATTGTAATTGTCAGGGACCATGTGTGCACAGAACCCAAGTCCGAATGGTGACCAGCAGCAAAGAGACTCAACATCGAGAATAAGTTTGAACAACTCAGTAATTCACAAAATAACACAAATGAGCAGACAGAAGGAAGAACCAAGGGCGTCACCGAACCGAGAGAAAACACGATTAGAACAGAGTATCAATAAATCTAGGAACAGAGAGCAGACAAGAATCAGATAAGAATAAAGAAGAGTACACAAAAGTCACAAACACAAAATACGGTCAGAAATACTAACAGTAAAATACAACAGAAAGTCACATGGTGGTCAAAACTCATGCACCGGGAAAATGGGAGGAAGAAGTACAACAGTTCCGACGCCACAGCCGGTCTCAGCGCCTGTCTGGAAAATAACGGTAGTTGAATATTTGAGAGGTTTGCACTTATAATCTCCATATTCTTCAGTTTATTTTGTTTTAATATTTAGTTTAAAGTTTACTAAAAGCAAATTCTCAGATCTCACACCTACATAAACCCACTTAACTACCTAACCAGTGTTCCCACTGGTCTATTCTCTCGTCAAGTGTTGCGTTGCTGGTTCATGGTTGTTTACGAAATCATGAAGTACCCCCAGAGAGTTATAACCCAGTATCATGTGTGGAGGGATGTACCCTTGCCCACTGCCCTTCTAGACCAAAAATGGAAAAATCCCAAATTTCGCTGTGCCTCCAAACTTCAAACTTAACTTCTCCTGGTTTAACAACGATCCTAGACCAGCTGCCCTCAAGTCAGACCCCCAGTGTGTCAACTGCTTGCAGACATGCAAGGTAAGCCATGCACAGCACACGCCATGATACCTTGAACCAGAACCAGAGATAGACAAAATACCCACCTTTGTTTGGCTGTGATGTGAGCTGTCTTGGGATGCTCTGCCATCCTCAGTCATCGCCGGTTAGCTCGCCAATTATGGTGTTGACAAAATGTGTCAACCATGTAGGAGCTAGGTTGACATCAAATAACGCTGGACAGAACACTCTGACACCAGATAACAGTCTGTCGACCAAACGTCACACACATGTATCCACCACAGGACCAACCATCAATGGCATCTCACCGATTAAACAGCAGCAAGCCTTGCCATTAAACCTGTAATCTATCAACATTCGGCTCCATACAGACCGGCGTCACTATATTGAATGACGAATGCTAAATTCAACTGGGTTAAAAATACAGACCAGAGCAATTAGGAGTTTTCTGTTTCTGTCGAGGGGAAGTCATTTAGGTCTGTGTGTTTCCCCCCCCACCAGCAAATGTAGCTGCACCACCAGATATAGCTCCCAGCGCGAAGAGTATCACTGTCCTCGCAGCTGCCGCCGCTGTGGTGTTACAGGGAGGTGGATGCATATGTTGAGCCGGTTCGACCGTGAGATCAGCAGACAATGTGAATGAGCTTGCTGATCATTGTTTTCTTTACCGTGGATTTGTAACAAGAAATGATATGTCCATTTAGGACTTGTAGCTGAAAGGTGATTTTTGTCTGGATTGGATTCCATTGCGTGGTTGAAAAAACATTTTTCAAAGTGAGTATGAAGCTATTGTCCTCCACATTTTGCACATTGGGTTGCAGGGGTGAAGGGCCCTCGGCTTCCGTCTTTCCTGAATTGTCTCCAGCTCTGATGCGCCAATAGCACCTGGGATAAATGTGAGATCTTGGATTGTGTTCTGGCCCTATTCTGAGGCCTCATTTTCTAGAGGCGCGAGTCACCGGTACTGGCAACCATTAAGGGTGAATCCAGAAACCTGTACTGCGATCAGCCCGGTGCCCCTTTAAATTCAACCCATTCTCGCTCCCAAGGTGTCAATGACCAACAATTTTTGTTAACACCGATGTCATTCTTCCGCACTGCGTGATGATGCACAGACGCTTCAATGGAGGAAAATTCCCTTCCACTATGATTTTCCAAAAGGTGCGGCTGAAATCATCACCGTCATCACTTCTGCGATGCAGATTTCACTTGGTATGTATAGCACCATTTGTGGCGCTCCCCCTTTTGTGACCTTCAATGAAGGTTGTTTTATGCTTTTTTGTTTATGTGCCAACTGACACTGTGAAGTAAAAAGCAAAAAAAGCGCCATCCAATGGCAAGCTCTAACCCTAACCTCCATCATTCATGTGACATGTAGCTCACGGTGTCAGGATTTGCTGCAGAATGCAGAACATGTTGGTCTCAGCCTAAATGCATCTACATGCAGGTGGACGCAGATGTCCAATACTTGCTACTTGGTGCCGTTGGAGTGAGAATGTGTTGTTTAATGATAACTTTAGAGGCCACTGCCCCATTTGAAGCTCATGTGGGCCACGTAAAGTCAATTGGGCGGCCAAATTTGGCCCACATTTATGTGTATATTTATGTACCCAAATGATGTTTGGAAATAGCTATTAAGTTCAGCCAAATAGCAATAGGGTTTTTTAAAATGAAGGTTTAGGTATTTTGACACAACTGACCTTTCTTTTCTCAAGTCATGCAAATGTTTGTAAGTGGAGCCCTGAAACACCCGAGCTGCACCTTGAACTCATCTTGTATATAAAGACGCTCTTGATCCCTTGAGCTGTCGCCGCGTCACACAACACCCTGTCGTCCTCCTCCTGCTCTGTCGGCAGCTCCACCAAATTTTGAAGGTTGTGAATTGCGGTGACAAAAGCTTTAGGAAGCGCGAACATCCCCTCCGTGTGCGTCTGCGTGTGGTGACTGTCACCGCTGCTCTTCGGATGGTTGGAGGGATTGACGGTGACTGACAGACGCAGAGACTCTCTCTGCTCCGTTGTCGTTGTTACTCTGCCTCTGCCTGTCTTCCGCCTTCATCTGGGGCTTTGTGCGCCTCCACGCACAATGCAAAAGCTTTAAAATGACAAAGGAAATTATAGCTAATCTTTGTTAAGACACACTCATTACCGCCTCGGTTTAGGATGAGAGCTCCATGATAAGTCTAGCATGTGTTCCACTTTCGCCGCCTGACATATTGGAGTGATGTTTTTTTTTTTATTTAGCTTTTGTGTTATTTCCCCGTTCCCGCTTCAAGTTAATAACGGTGGCCATGAAAGGATGATAACAAGCTGACAACTTTCCGCATGAAAGACAAGCTCCACCTTCAAATTAGCCTTTCATAGCGTGGGTTGGCTCCTGAACCCTCGCCGTCTCCTTCCTCCATTCGTAATCCCTTCTAAAGTATTCACTGCTCATCTGCGTGTACAATGCGATTACAAATGGGCTTTAAGTGATATCAGATATAGCATGTTGGAAGACATGTTGTTTCAGGGGGTTGAAGCTGCTCACCTCTTGTCTTTACCCGTGTTCTTTTTTCATTCAACCTTAGCTGGGTGTTCAGTGGGAGGGATTAGGATTGTTGTCAGTGTCGGCCGGGATCAGTGTCGGGACTGATCCAGGCCCGAAATGACTGGATCGGGTATGAGATTATCGGTCATTCGATACGATCCATAAACCCAAATATCCTCAACTTCTCCCGACGTGCCAAAATGTTTCATTTATTTATTTATTTTATGATGGTGCCTCGAACAACGTGTATACCGTGGTTATTTGTCATTGGAAGCTTCACTTTTTAATAAAGCCAAAACAGTTGTGCATAACTTCAGTGGTGTGGTGCGTTTTGGTGTCAGTGTTAACTTGTACACATCCATAAACATTTGTGAGTGACCAGTTTACAGTATCAGATCGGTGTCACCTGATCTTCACGGCTTCAGTATCGGATGTCAAAAAGTGACTACTGAGCCATCCCGAGTGATGCCCCTGCATGCTACTCTACCTGGTCGATTTTTCTCTCGCGTTGGTGGAAAGGCAGTGGCGTCCTTTAAAATGAGCCACTTGGCGTTTGTGACCTGTTATAAATGAGTTTGCAGTCCATCACGGCAGCTGTAAGGAGACATCTGGGATTGAGGGAACTCGAGTGAGGACACGGAGAGACAGAGAGCGGAAGAGAGCACTTAGTTAGCCAACAGTTCTGTGAAGGGGTAAAAAAAAGGCTGTATTTCACAGCAACATTCAACGTTATCTCAATGAAATGAAAATGTATTGGAGAGGAAGCAAGTTCATTACAAGTATTGCTGCAGGTTTTAAGTGGAAGTTAACTAAAAGAGACATTTTAATCCTTTTGTACTTATGGTTTTTAACTTCAACTTTATTTTTTTGCTCTCACTTTAATGTCCAACTTCCACCTGCCATAATATCAATCAGGGATCAGGATTTTTTGCTGCCGATCACCGATATCGATCACATGGATTGACAATGATGTGAAAAAATGAATTTTAAATCATTTGAACACGTTTTTATATACGTCTGCGAGGTGGCAAAAAATAGAAAAACCTTGCTGAATGCAGCAATTATTCTGTCAAAAGGACAACTGAAAAACATTTAATTCAGTGTGAGACATCGTAGGTGAATCTCTACAGACTGTGTTATGTCCACGGAATATTTACATACTGTAGAGGGACTCTGAGACAGAGAGCACTGCATTTATTTACTTTCCACTCCAGATATTTTCAAAAGTTTCAGATTCAAGTGGCTGAAGAACGCTGCGCCTGACTCCAAAATGGCAGCAGATCCGGTCGTTTCTGTTTCTGTCTGCTGCACACGGAACAGCGGTTTCACTTTCAAAAAATGGCGTGTTTATTTTGAAGGCGCTTCCCTGCACAGCATTTTCCGGTGCATGCGCTGCAGGATGCAAACTTCACATTACAGATTGAACAAAGCTACACAGCAGACATGAGTAGGAAGGAGCGGACGTGTCACAACCAGCGGGGCTTCATCAGAGCGCGGGCTGTCACATGTGATCAGTTGTTGTGATCGGCAGTGACAGGTCGGAATCGGCATTCACCGATCACGCTGAAATCGGTTGATCATGATCGGTGACCGGTCGATTGGAGCATCCCCAATATCAATATTTCAAAGATGCCAAATATGATCTGATTATATGGATATAAAGTAAATGATGAAATTGAACAGCTTGGCGGAGATCTGGACTCTCCCTGTACTTTTTTTTTTGCATATAATTCAGTCATACGCTGCATGACACACTTGTGTTTGACATGTCAAATGTGAAATCATTCCCTCACAAACTCAGCGTCTATTTTTAATCGTCGTCTTCTCCATTAGACTTAAAACTCTCCTGAAAGCAGACTATCAAGAACCATTTCAAGCTGTATATCCATCAACGCTGGGGGAAAAAAAGGAGCAGTCACCTTGCGGCACCCAGGAAATGGGAAGGCCTCTTTTCCTGGATGTAAAGGTACATAAAGCACAGGATGAGAGGAGCAGAAAGGCAATTGACCTTGGCTGCTTTTGGGGGTTGGCAATATAGCCACCTGGATGGATGCATTGGTTCTGCAGAAAGTGCAGGGGGAGAACAAAAGGAAGGCTGCTGACAGAGACTCTTTTAGTGGGGAAAAGCAGAATTAGCATCATTGGATTTTTGACAAAAAAGGTTAAGCTTCTGTTTGCTTAATTCACCAGTGGGTGCCTTTATGATATATTGCCATATTATCTGACCAGTGTGTCTGGCACCAGTAATCTGAAATATGAACCCAGAGGAACTGCCGTCCACCACCCCGCTTTAACTGCCATCTGAGTGAGCAATAACGGGCGCTTCTGAGAAGACATATGCACCTTTAAACCCATAAAATGACCATCAGTTTGCCATGATGACTCTTATATAGGAGAACTACTAACCATACGCCTGCGTTTATACTGTGGTCAGAATTGATGTACACACTGGAGTGACTGAGTGGAGGAAGATACAGATGGTTCTGCTGCTGTTTTCTCTTTTGTCAACAGATTTAGTGTATAAAAGCACTGAAATCAAGTGAGGAACAAAGCAGGGATGGCAGTGACATTGTTTGTTTGTATAGAATAAAGACAAGGGTTAGGGTTCTTTCAGACAAACCCTTTACAGATAAGCCACGGTTTAAAGTTATTAGTAATAGTATGCAATTATTGACCAAAGAGTTTTAAGTTTACTCTTATAATTAAAGCAAGAAACAGACGTTTTTATTTATATATTTTTATTTTTTATGTTTTATTGGCTAGATAATGATGAAATGGCATTTAATAATAAAGCAAAAAACGCACAACATATACATGAATATCGTGGAAAATAATATTAACAGCAAACAAACCAAACCCCTTCACCCCACCGTCAATTTTTTTTTTTTTCCATCCTGGCAATACCCTTAGATTTCTAATATAAATCATTAAGATATCCATGTGCGACAAAATGTGTCCCTCATTGTAATACTGAAAGGAGATACACGACGTCCACCAACCAGTGCCCTGTGCAAACACAGACACTGGTCACTTGTTTCCGAGAGAAGGCTACAGTTCAATGCCTATCAATAGAGTAAAGGCTTATTTACGCTTTAGCCTGACCGTTTCTTATTGGTCAGCCGTTTTTCACTCCAACCCCAGCCACCTCAACATTACCCACGGAGGCTGCTGTCCGTGCTTTGTGATCATTTCGTTCGTATTCTTGTACGTTTCCTCAAAGCTTACGTATATGGACCAGATGGTACAGTTCCACCAGAAACCACTGGGGGCAGTGTTGCTGTTACTAACCGATATGTAGATCTGATGAAACAAGATCAAGACAAAACAATCGCAGAAATTCTCCATCCTCCAGTTGTAATGTATTTATCAGCCTCACCGACCACCGCCTCCTACAACGCTGTTTGTGCATGAGGTGCATTGTCAATACTTATTCCACAGTCGCCATGTTTGTTTTGGAGTTGGTCGTTGTCAGAAAGTTTTGACTCTGGGCTGCGCCACCGCTGTATATAGTGGTGAACAGCAATACCATCGTACAGAACACATGGAAGTGTGTAGTCTGCAATGGTAACATCCTTTGAAAAGGACAGGTACACAGACACAGTTCACACCAAGACACGGAGAAACAAAACCTTAATACGATGCAACCTTGCTTAAGAAGAAGCGGTTCAAAATCAGAGACAGTTTTGAAATTCCCTAATGCATTTTTTTTTTTTAGCTCTTAAAAAAACACGTCTGGTTAGAAGGACGTCTTGTCATTGTACTCAAAGTGTTTTCACCCCAAGGAATTGGACCGGCTTGACTTTTTTCCAGTTTGACTGTTGCCCGTTGCGTAGCATGACCTGCTTTTGTCTCTTTTATGAGCCATCTGTGTATGGACTTTGCTTTAACGTGAAAGGAGATTTGTCGGCGCAATCCAGGCCGAAAGTCAACTCCACCGTTTTAACCCCGCTGTGCAAGGCTGTTTACCTGCGACAAGGGTGCTTTATCTCAGCCAGTCGCTGTAGTGCACGAGCAAACACATGGATGGGGATGCGACACATCACGCTGGCTCAGCCCCCTGCCTTTGTTCCAAAAAGGCTCTCATGCTGAGAGACATTATCCCCCGATGGCAAGGTGAATGGGTGGCTGATGTTAGATTATTTGTAGCAGTCATTGAGAGGTGAAAAAAAAAAAGATGGCTTGTCTAAAGAAGGAGCTAATTCCGAGCTGAGAAGGGCAGCCGGGCAGTCCGGTACATGGGAGAAGAGATGTTGCTTGGCAGGGACGGGACATGGGTGAGTGTCGAGGGAGTCCTGGGTAAAGTGGCCGCTATCACAGCAGCTGCTCGGACAATTAATCAGCGGCGGCCCAGAGGGGGAGCCGGGTCTCTGACAGTGACACTTCATTCTGCACAGCAAGCACACACCTGATGACAGGCCCACCCATGGCTTCCTCTCACCTTCTCCGTTTCCCTCTGCTCGCCTGTTATTTTCCTCCGGTCGCCCTCTGTTCTTGTCACGGTCCTCGGAATTCCTGTTCCTCCGCCACCGTTCACTTTCGACTTGTCACTTTTCTGAATTTGTGTCCTCACCTCATCCCCCACTGTAATAAAAGCCCCTCTTTTGGCCTGACAGCTGAGTCTAAACTCTTGAGAGTGGGAGTTCCTTGCAGCGGTGAAGGAGGACGGAAAGATTGGGGCAAGGAGAGGTGAGGGGGGAGAGGGCTGACTGGTGGCTAGGCTTCACCCAAACCACCTTCCCATTCGAGCTCCTGTTCAAGCTTTAATTTCATTCTCTGCACCCCCCTTTGCTGCCCCCCGTGGCTGCAGCCCAGTGATTGATGGATTCAGGTTTGACAGGGCCTGGTCTTCCCGAGAGCGTTAGCAAGGACACTGGTGAGATTTGGACAGATGCTCGGGAGAGGCAGACAGGGGGAGTGAAAGTAAGTGAAGGAGAGTGAAGTTGACTGTGTTGACCAACACTGGCCAGGGCAGTTTTTATCTGACAAAATTCCCATGTTCATTTGTCCAGCCTGCATGTGTTGTTGCAGTGAGTCTACTGTGATGTTTAAACTGCCCAGTTGCTGATGATTCCCATTTTCACGTGTTCATCCTTAATCTTTTTGTGTATTTATTCAGTTAAAAAAGAAATGTAAGTAACAATGAATGCTCAGAAACAAAAATATATTACCTAATTTATATAAATAAATAAAAAAAGTTGCCCACCAACTAATTTGAGAGGAACTCAATTTGGCCAGAAAGGAGGTGTCTCTCCACCCACAAATGTAGAAATGTCAAAAGAAAGCAAAACAAGATAGAAAAAAAGATTTTTAAATTGAAAAAAACACATTGTTATTGTTGTTGATAGTTTTCTGCAAAAGATTAAATATTCGAAAATGTATTGATTTATGATGGCAACAACAACAATTTCATATTTATTTATTTATATTTATTTTATTTATTTATTTAACATAAATTTAGATTGATTGGAAATGAAAATTGAAAATAAGCCTTGTTTGTTAGTTCCTTTTCATGGTCAAATTAATAACAAATCTAGAAATAATAATAATAATAATAGTTATTGTTATTATTCATGTTCATTTCTGGTTTTTGTTCAGTTTTAAACACTGTCTCTGCAGAAAGTACCATATTGAAACTATCAAAAAACTTAGTTTACATCTCTTTGTGTCAGAATAATGCAGGCGTCCTATTAAAAAAAAACGATTTTTCCACCATTTTCATTATGATATTTGAAATTGTGACTCAATATAGTGATGTCCGAAAACATTGTTGATACTCTCTATATGCTTTCTGTATCCCTATTGTGTATTGAGCGCCAGTGAAGTTTATTGATTTGGTCTGTAGTGTACTCCTTGGAGTATCGTTCCAGTAAGCAAACACCCTCTTTACGAAAAAAAAAGAAAAAAAAAAAGCTCACGAGAGGGAACAAGGCCTGCAGTGTCTCTTGGCTGGAGTGTTTTGTCCTGAAGGAGGCTTCTGCCGTGGCTCCCGGCTAATAGGTCCACGTGACCTGCCTGGAGATGAGGAGAGACACTTATCTCATGAACATTGAGTTCGCTCCATTCAGCCATTTGGTCCTGAGCAAGTGCTATTTGTTAAAAGCCACAAAGGATTTGACAAATGTGTAACCACTCGAAGAAAAGCAAACAGACAAGCGGGGAACACAAATATAGGGAACGTTTCAGTCGCATAATAACTCTACCAAACAAAGAAAGATCAGCGACCAGACTTAGACTTAGGGTCTGTTTGTGGCACTAAGATTCATCAAATACTTTTCAGGCTCTGGCATGATTTATTGAAGAGGTATCGCTGCTACATAAACTGTACATGCATTATTAACTTCAGGATACTCCCGACGCATCAAAAATAAATAAAATCCACCCGATTTTTCACTGGCAACGGGTTAAAAAAAAGTAGATTTTTGGTCATTGCGCCCAACAACAGATGTACAACAAATGAATGTCATTGGCTTAAATATTTTACATTGACATAACAGCAGCACTCTTTGTTACGAAGCAAATTCTTTGAACACATGACAATGCACTTGTGTGAAGAAGAAAAAAAAACACATGAGCATCCATTAAACTTGAAAAAAAAATGGAGTGGAAATTAGGGACGCATTTAAAGCTTATCGTAGAGTTGCCTCAGTTCATTTTGGCACTTTATTTTTTTGGCTTTGTACTGACTTGTTCCAGGTTTTACTACACAGAGGGCAAGTTTACACTGCTCAAGTATCAGCTGAGAGCTACTTTGACTGTTTGTGGACACAATTTGCATTTAAATAGCGAACAGTTGTGGTCCAGTGTGGAGTCAAATCCCTCACTCTGAGCTGGCAAGCATGGCTTGGGAAGTTCGGTGCCATCTGCAGATAATGTTGCCGACGGGAGCTGACAATGCACATCTGACTCATGTGGCTTGCTGTTGTGTTCCATTTGCTTTCTTTTTTTTGCATGAAGCAAAAAGAGTTTTTTAACCCTGTGAATGTCACTTTGATTGCTTAACGTCATTGTTTATTACCAAGGAAGGGTAATAAACAAAATGCATTGGGCGACGTGTTTGAGTGTGTTTTTTTTGTACTTAATATTTGGTAATGTTATTGACCTTTTTGTGATTTATTCCTGCTCCAAATTGTTGATGTCTTTTAAGATTCTTAGTGGCTTTAAGATTAGGGAACACACGTGAGCACCTAAAAACTTTAATAAATATATAGAGCGCACCGTTTTGTCACCCAACTAAAAGATAATAGTGTCAACTATTATTAGTATTAGTATTGTTATTTGTGTATTTTTTTCTTTTTTTGTTGTATATTTTATGTAACAGCAATAAATAATAGTGTAAAAATAAATAAATAAAAACTCAATGACTCACCAAATTTTCCCCTTCAGACAGATAAAACAGTGTTCGATGAGACATGGTCCGACTTAATGGCATTATTATTAATACAGTGGTGCCTCGGTTTTCGAACGTCCCGGACTTCAAGCAATTCGAACAAAAATTTCGAGATTTTTTTGCTTCGGACTTTGAACGAAAATCCAGAACTCGAATGCCCCAGAAAAAAGCTGGAAAAAACATAACGTGCGTGGACCGATCAGCTGACCCACGACGCGCTTTGTTATTGTGTATAACAGAGCCTCTGTATGCAGACGTGTCCCGTTAGCTACATTTACTGGCTGTTTTTTCTTCATATTGAGGTGTAAAACCTTTCCTGTCTCCACACTGGACCGTGGTAGAGTGTCACAGGGGAGGTGCTCGCTCTCCACACCTCCACTCCAGGGTTTGATGGAGCTGGGACAGGGATGAGGCGAGTCTGGGACAGAGCGTGACTTGGTTTATGAGTTTGTCACAGCCAAACTGCACAGAAGCGCACATTCAGAGCTGGACACGCACCGGGCACCTCTTCACTTCTGGAGAGACGTCACTCACTCGGCAACCCCTCCCACATGCAGCGGCCACACACATAGAGGAACAGCCACCTGCAGCAGACACTCTACATTCACTCCTACAAAAGACTATTTTAAGGCTTGGAACGCATTATTTCTTTTTCCATTCATTGCAATGGGAAAAATCGATTCATATTTCGGACAAATCGCTTCTTGAACGGCCGTCTGGAGCAGATTGTGGTCGAGAACCGAGGTACCACCGTATTATTATTAAATGAGTAAAATTGGTAACAAAGAAATGGTCATGTTCAATACAGTAACTTATTCTCTGTATGCTCTACTGCTAGAATTCATCAAATGGTTTCACCCAAAAAACGCAGCCCTGATGGACACACGTTGAAAGAATGTGAAATAAGCCTTGTGATTGACATGTGACAAGCGATGCGCTCCAATATTTGCAGCCCAAAAGAGCAGTGTTTTGATCTCCCCTCCATGCTAACTAAGAGCATCCTCCTTCCTCTGCGTGCACAGCGGCGGGTGTCACCCAGCTGTCTCTGAGCCGTGTCGGATCATCAGAGCAATAAACACAACAACGCCATCCTCTGCTCTTACTCCCCGTGTCACCTACCATTCTTGCTTCCTGTCTCGCTCGGAGGCAATGCCATGTCAGTCGGATGAATAAAACATTCCTGTACCAGAGCCCTCCAGCCTGGGAAACGTCAATCTGTCAGTGTAACTTAAGAAAATATCCGACTCGGCCACGGGTGGGAAAACGAATCACGGAGCAGCTGCAAAAAAATGTGGATATTTGCTCTCATTATTTCAAGATAATGGTGTTTGTCTTGGAGCATGACATGTTTCCTCCAAACATGGAGTGAGATATAAAGTTTAAATGACAACATTCTGAATGAAGCCGAACACTTGTAGGGTCACAGGAAGGTGTTTAATTCTACATCTTATAAGGCTCTCGCTGTCCACACAAACTGGTAACATTGCATGGAAATGAAATGACATCACGTTAAGTGTAGTTTGTGGAGGAGGTGAGGAACGCTACCAGCTAATTATCCTGCAATGAGGGGTTGAGATGTGGGTCCAATTAGGTCCAGCGGTGATGGCGGAATGCAAAATGTAGGAACTTTAGCTGCCAAACCTCATCAGCCTAATGGAGAAACTGAAATACTGAGGGCCCTTGAGGGGCTTACACACTGCACTGAGCCTCTGCTTCATGCTGTGTCACAAAGACGCTGCAGAATAATGAAGTGGCTGGATGTTGGGGACAAAGTCATGAGTTTATGTGCCATCTAACTGATAAAAAATTATGCAGTCTGTATGGTGTTTCTGGTGGTGTTGAGCTCATTCTAAAGTGCCCCGATGGCATTCGGTGAGCGAGTCAGAAGTTCGGTGACAAAGCCAGCAGAACAGTTTCTTTAAACAGCTTATTACCGAGCGGCCTGGTCACATGGCGTGTGAGAAGACCGTGCAGCAGGTGCCTGGAGAGGTGAAGCCTATCTGTTCGGCAGTCACAGTCCAGTGTGAGCCCAGATCAGCATTCTGTGAAGTGCTGTATTGAACAACACCTCTCCACTGCAGCATGTCAGCCCCCGACAACACAGGTTTAACCAGCACCTGCCAGTCGGGAGTCAGATCCGGCTTGTTTTACGGAGAGAGAGAGAGACGCCAATTTCACAATGGTAATTTGAGCATTTCTGTGAAGCAAGTTTTTTACTAAAAATATTAGTTTTTTTTGTTCTTTTCCAATAAGATAAAATCCAATAAGATTCTGTTGTTAACAAACTGCATTCGATTTAGGGGATGGAAGTCCAATGAGCTAGCTTGCCTTCTGAAATCAGGACAGCGCAGACACACAAGCGTCTGCAGGATGTTTTTATCACTGCTGTTTTCAATTCTGCACTGGAAAAGTTGTTTCCCTTTCACCTGGTGCCACAACTCCCAATGTTCAACTCCTATTTGTGAGGCGCTCAACATGGCTCCTGTACAAATTGATCGCATGGCACCCGAATACAATACAATGTTTTTTTTTCCTTCCACTCACTCGAACTCTGGAAGCAGAAAATCCTCTGGTGGTGGTCTGAAATGAAGAGCTTTTCCTCATCAATCTTCAACAGGTTCCAACAAGCTGACACCAAAACAGCATGTGTGTACATCATGTCAGTGAGAAATATATATATATATATATATATATATATATATATATATATATATATATATATATATATATATATAGCCATGATACGATCAATTTTGTGCCACAGTGTTCTACTGTAATGATAGGCAAACTGGGTTTCTATGGGCAGAAATCTATAAAATTCAAATTCCTCCAGTGTTGAACCATATGGCTCCATCATTAACACCTCCTGTTTCTGTTTCAAAATTGAACAGCATGAAGATCTCGGTAATCGCAGCCCATAAGCACGTATAATCACAGGCTTCCACTCGGATGAAAGGGCTTATCGGCGACTGTGTCACAATGTCAGAGTAAAGCTGCAGGAGACATCGTCAAATTTGGGCTGGAACAAGAGGAAAGCAGCCAAACGGAAAACACTGTTTCAAAGTGGATCAAGGAAGTTGATATCCGAAGACAATTGAAAGTGTGATTCGAGGAACATCATTGGTCACTAAATATACCATAACACATTTGTCTTCTTTCTCTTTTGGCTTCTCCCTTCAGTGGTGGCCACAGCAGATCATCTTCCTCCATCTCACCCTGTCCTCTGCTTCCTCTTCTCTCAGACCTACGAACCTCATGTCCTCCTTCACCACCTCCATCAATCTCCTCTTTGTCCTTCCTCTCCACCTTCTGCCTGGCAGTTCCAACCTCAACATCTTCCTACCAATGTACTGGCTCTCTCTCTCCTCTGTACATGTCCAAACCATATCCATCAAGCCTCTCTGACTTTGTCTCCTAAACACCTGACATGTGCTGTCCCTCTGATCTACTGCTTCCTGATCCTATCCATCCTGCTCACTCCCAGAGAGAAGCTCAGCATCTTCATCTCTGCTACCTCCAGCTCTGCCTCCTGTCTTTTCCTCAGTGCCACTGTTTCCAAACCATACAACATTGCTGGCCTCACCACACTTTCCCTTTCGTCCTTGCTGACACCCTCTTGTCACACATCACTCCTGAGACTTTTCTCCAATGATTCCATCCTGCCTGCACCCGCTTCTTCACCTCTTTCTCACACTTTCCATCGCCCTGGACAGTTGAGCCTAAGTACTTAAAATCCACCACCTTCTTTATCTCAGCATCCTGTAACTTCACCTGTCCACTTGGCTCCCTCTCATTCACACACATGTATTCCGTCTTACTGCGGCTAACCTTCATCCCTCTCCTTTCTCAGGCAAACCTCCACCTCTCCAGCTTATCTTCCATACCCTACACATTAGCGTGACACAAAAACAAATATATTGAAATAAAAATCCATGTTTTCATATTCAAGCAGCTCTCACCAGCTGCTTCAGTTCTTTCCTTTTTCTAACTGATGTTTCACTTTTTTTACACTCTGGAGAGATGTCACTCGGACGAGCGTTGTCCATCAAACTGGCATCTCTGACAGAGTGCTCAGCTAAAAGGCCATGCTCCGATTGGCATGAGATCCCCTGGCTGTGTTGTGTCAAATGCACTCCTCCATCGCTTCCGTATCATTCCTTAAATAAGACAAAAGTGGAGCAATGGAGAACTAGAAATCCTCCCGACTCAGCATTGTTTGTTTGTGTCCGACCTCTTTGTTGGAATCAATACTCTTGTGTTGGGCTGGCAACAGCCCCGCTTGCTCAACCTGTTGTATCCGGCCAGTTTGCTAATCACAATTTAGCGTGATGGGAACAAGACGTGACCACGGGGTGTTTGTGTCAGCGGAGCGGAGCCTTAAACTCGAGTTGTTGTGGTGGGTGTGATTAATATTGATTACTCCCAGGAACCAATCAAACCCTGCGCGTGTGTGACTGCAAATTCGGTTGAGGGCCACTTGTGTTCTTAAAAATTCACTTTCTCCTCAGCGAGGACGACTTACTTCATTTGCTGCTCCACAAATTGTTGTGTAATTGCCATTAATGTGTACAGAGCTGTGTCAGACAGAAATAAACTCTTCTTCCCAATTAGCTGCAATGAATCAGTTTCAGATTATGTGATGTGCTGTGATCATTTTTAGGTTTACAGTTTTAAGTGCCATTTGTCCCATCAAATCCATATATATATATATATATATATATATATATATATATATATATATATATATATATATATATATATATATATATATGACTGTTTTTTCTTCATATTGAGGTGTAAAACCTTTCCTGTCTCCGCACTGGACCGTGGTAGAGTGTCACAGGGGAGGTGCTCGCTCTCCACACCTCCGAGGCTGGAGCGCACACTCCAGGGTTTGATGTCCTGTTGTGGGCTGGAGCTGGGACAGGGATGAGGCGAGTCTGGGACAGAGTGTTACTTGGTTTATGACTTTGTCACAGCCAAACTGCACAGAAGCGCACATTCAGAGCTGGACACGCACCGGGCACCTCTTCACTTCTGGAGAGACGTCACTCACTCGGCAACCCCTCCCACATGCAGCGGCCACACACATAGAGGAACAGCCACCTGCAGCAGACGCTCTACATTCACTCCTACAAAAGCCTGTTTTAAGGCTTGGAACGCATTAGTTCTTTTTCCATTCATTGTAATAGGAAAAATCGATTCAGATTTCAAACAATTCACTTCTCGAACGGCCGTCTGGAACGGATTGTGGGCGAGAACCGAGGTACCACTGTATATATATATATATATATATATATATATATATATATATATATATATATATATATATATACAGTCGCACGCTCCCTTTTTCCCTCACTCGAGAACAAGACCCCGAGATACTTAAACTCCGCCACTTGAGGCAAGAACTCTCCACCGACCTGGAGAGAGCAAACCACCGTGTTCCGGTCGAGAACCATGGCCTCATCCCGGCCGCTTCACACTCTATTCATATATATATATATATATATATCTTCTTAATGATAAGACCCTTTTGGCTTGAACACAGTGTTTTGGAAGTTTGACTACTACTGCAGATATTTATTATTTCCATCTTTTTCATTCCAATCTCCTGTGCTTTGATAACTTTTTTCAAAAGTTACCTCATAACTGTGATGAAAACTTCAGATGTGTGTATTTTTAAATGTGACTATCACTGATTTTTTTATTTTTAATTTATTTATTTTTTTGTTAATTTGTATTTTATTTTTACATAATATTGGCGAAAGAGCTCATTTATTATTATTTCACTCCTTTTCATGCAGGGTCGTCAAAATCCATCTGGGACATGCAGAAAAATTCAAAATTATGCTTTATGCCTGTTGTTTGGTTACCATACTATTATAAGTGGTATTCAATACTAATGCTAACTGCAGCGAACCTCCAACGTTTTCATTATAGACATTGAGTCAACTCTACCGGGTCCTTGTATTGTTAGCGCTCGCTTAGCTTTGCCGTACATGTGGCGGATATAAAAAGAAGCTGCCAGTCAGATGACAACAAGAACTGTTTTATTCAGTTTCCATTGTGGGAGGAAACATGTTTTCAGAATCAGAATCAACTTTATAGCCATGGTCAGTGGGGATCCCACCAACTAAGAAAGTGCTTTGGAATAAAGTGCTGTCATGAACCAAAACATCACAAAATAACCAATAATTGAAGATCTCAATGTTATTTTATAGATTTGCTCAACAAAAATGATGGTTATTATTGTTCATTTGGTGCGGCATTGGAATCGGCCAGGCAACTGGTGCACCCGTAGAACACCCAAAATATGCCGCCAGCAGCCTCCCTGTGTTTGCTGAGGTCATGGATGCAAGACTAGTCTCATGTCCTACAAACTTGTTTCTTTGCTCTGAATGATGAGGTTGTGTTGACTGAAACAATGCCATCTGCTTTGCTCATAAAGAGGTGTTTGCAAATGAAGCGTGTGTATGTGTTTGTCCATGTGGACGCCGAAGTTGACATCATGAATCCTGTACACTGAGTAATGATGAGTTTACTTTGTCTCTGAAGCGCCTATGTATCCATAGCTAGAGAAAAGGACGTGATCATATAGGCTGAATTTCCATGTTGAGTTAGCATTTTGCACTCTTAATTAGCAGAATTAGCCGGAGATCAAAGGCAACACTTAAAGAGGGCTTGCTGGTGGAGAGTTCTCATTATCATCACAACACAGTTTCATAAGGGACCAGAGTTGTGGCTAAGTTACATGAAGGATGGCAGATGGAGGAGCATTTTCATGCTCTGACATCCAACAGAAAACATGAACGCACAGATACTCAACAGGGTTCCCATCAAAGGTGCGGGCTCGGCTCGGGAAAACAAAATGGAGTCTCCCTTTCGTGTAACAAAGGAAGAGAAGTTTGTTCCTCTGAAGCCCTGACGTGAACGTGGCGACTAAAAGGAGGTGCACAACATGATCCTTCAACAAACCAGCGACCCACTCTACCACACCATGGAATTCCCCCTCTCTGTGGCCATCTACTTCATTTTTAGTGACTCAAATTGGGATACATATTCTGCTCTGACACGTTAGATGCTCAGCAGTTAGGTAACAATCGTGAAGATCTCAAACATGAGAGCATTCTCTGGTCGCCTGGTATTCAGTCTCAACAAAGCATAGTCACAAATCCACTCCATATTATTAGGTAAATCAGTAATTGTTCAGAATCACAATCAGAATCAGATTCAGAATTAAATTTATAGCCATGGTCAGTGGGGAGCCCACCAACTAGGGAAGTGTTTTGGAATAAAGTGCTGACAAAAATAATAATAACAACAATAATAACAATAATAATAATAATAATAATAATAACAATAATAATAAATACAAATTAAATAAATAAAACACAATAATAATAAAATAAATAAATAAAATAACAACAATACTGCTGTTAATAGCTGTAAGATAAGAATAAGGATATTTCGGTTTTCCTCTTTTCAATTCATCCGTTTTTGCAGAGTGTTTTCATGGCTTTTGGCACATTTGTTTACAGTCCTGTAGGGTCACCAATTAACCTGGTTACATGTGATTGACAGCTGGTAAAAAAGGAACAGAGGAAACTCCATGAACTACTGAAGAAAATTCGTATTAACAGGCCCTCGACAGTGCTGCTCTTCATCCAGTGACTGTCTTCAAGTAACTTTTGCGTCCAGAGCCTTCCCTGTTGCAGGTTTACCAGTGGTGTTTCTATGGACTTAAAGTGTTGTTTTCCTGTGCAACATTTCACTAAGGGTTAGGGTGATCAACCTTCACTCGTGCATATCACGTCATAATGGATATAACATGGCATACACAACGCCTTGTGTGGCTCTCTCCCCTTTCACTGCTTACAAACTCTGACCACAACCTCCGTCTGTCTTTTACATGACACGCATTAGGATGTGCCACAGACGGCAATTGAAAATTGAAAAGTTTAGAGCGGGGGGGGGTCTTAAAACGGTCCTCAAAGGGCTGCAGTGGGTGCAGGTTTTTGTGCTTGTTTGGTTTGTGGATCAGTTTGAGACCCCTGGCTTAGAGTGTTAACATGTCATGTGCAATGCTTCAGCATAAACATCAACGCTACAGTCACTTGCAGATTGTCGTTATTTGACAGCTTGGGAGTGAGAAAGTGTAGTTTAAATCAAGTGAAAAAGTGAAATTGAAATTTAATGACTTTAAAAAATATATATATTATGTACTCCTGCCTTTCACGATAAAGAATTTCACATCACAAATATCTGCTGTATCTGTTATCTGAGTAGTGTCAGCAACACTTCCTCTCTTTGTATCTGTAACTGGCTTTTTTTCCACTTTTTTCCACTTGTTTTCTCAGAGGAATGCTGAAGGTGTCCATCAGCAAAAGCGTTCTAGTGTGCTCTCTGACACGAGAGCGACTCTGAGTTGGGTGCATGTGAGCGTTGACTGATAGAACTGATCATCACTATTACAGGTTTTGGTAGGAAAGTGTAAAGTAAGCCTGTGTTTGCCAACAACTCCAGCGTTGCTCTCTGGTAGAGAGGGTGGCCGGCAGTGTAACAGCAAGGGAGACAGCTGGAGCTGGAGGGAGGGTTAGGTAGGGAGAAAAATGTTAAGGGGACGTAAAGATACTGTCAGAGATGGAATTCATCTGTTTAACTGTGATAGCCCTTTGAAATCCGATTGACCCACAAGAGGGATGCAAGCAAATGCACCTCTCATTCACTGTACTTTACATTGGACGCATTTTTATTTTTATTTTTTTCAGGAGTCGTGTGTCCTCCTGGCCAGTAGGTAGCATAGGAACATGACAGTGAACAGAATCCGTGGCACAAGCAAGGCATCAAAACAGGCCAGCAACGGTTGGGAACTGCAACATATTTGTGCTCCGCATTAGTTTTCCAGAAAGTGATTGAGCTATTAACTGGATTGTCTGTGTAGCTTAGTCTGACTGTGACAAAGTTGATTTTCTCTGCAGTGAATGCAAGAAGAAAGGAACATGACTGAGAGCATTGGAACATGTTTCCAAGCGATTCTTCCTTGAATCTACTGATCTCTTCGGCCCTTGGGTCTCTGTGGATATCTGCAGAGAATAGACCGACCTGTTTTTGGCTCTATTGTGAATCATGATGACACAGCCGTGCAGATTTGGGTTCTGACCACTTTCATATAGTCCAGTTTATAGATTGTGACAATCTCACTGAACTACAAATTGACCAAAACAACAGAAAAGATCCCTCACCACCACATGACACCTTCCTTGCTAAAAGCCTGCCCCTAGTGGAGCTTGAGTACCAGCACTTATACATTCTTTTTTCTTGGATGATAATAGTGCCCCAATTGTCTTCTTCATTCTCAGATTCTTGACAAAAAAACAAGGCACTCTTTCATCAGTTCCGTGCATTACATAAAAAGAGACAGGCTTCGCAGCCGTACATGTTAACCACTGGGCTACTGACAAGTAAGCAAGCAATAATGCACATTGACAATATACATTTGTCGAAATGGCTAAATTTCATTTGGCTGTGTAAGTGACCACAACAGTAACAATATGTTTGCGATGCACACTGTTTTTTCTTAAGCCCACCTTTGAACTGCATCACATCCTGTTCTAAAACCATGTGGAAAATGTGATGGAAACTTTCTGATTCCATTTAGACAAATTTAAGATGAATCAGAAGATGTTTATTCCATCTTACCTCTTCATATCTGATATGTTTTTGAAATGACACAGTCAACATATGGAACATGTTCCATATAACCACTAGGGAGTGTTTCCTTATGGTCAACATCAACAACGTCAACTGTATATTAACATTTAAAGCTGCGACAAAGACTTGGTGACCAACTCAATCCTTCAGTGATTCCTAAAGGATGAATGAGAAATCCATTTGAATTGACTCTTTCTGGACTTAAATTTATATTTTTGTATGATTTTTTGTGGCATACATCCAGTGGCCAGCCATCCAATATCCTCTTTAATAACTCCTCAGACTCTAAATGATGTTTGTCCGTTGTGAACTGAGTAGTTCTCTTTAAGAAAAGCCACCACGAAGCAAGTAACAAGCATAGATGATGTATTGCATAAGCAGCATCTGTATTAATGTTACATTTTTTTTTCAAGTCTGTTGAATCACTGAAATGGAGGGGTGTCAGAATGATTGACTTTTTTAAAGTATTACCTCTTAAAAGAAGTATGCCAGAGGCTAATTTGGGAATATTATGTAAAGTGGAATGTCAACTGCTACTTTAAGTGCTGAAGTGGTAAAGTGTAACTCAGGAGTCAAGGATCAAATGCTGGCCAAACACTTCAAGCTGAGGGTCAGGATTCAGAATCTGTAATGCAAGTGGGAAAGAAAATATGATGGGAATTTGTCTTGACAAAAAAAACTGTAAAAATACCGTGGCACAAATGCATTGTTTTGATCCAAATTATTATTACTTGATGAGTAGACACTGAAGTGGTGAAGTCAACTACATAAACTTTTCCAGCTAGGTTTAAGCACCAGGGACAGCTCTTCTGAAAATGCCATCGTGTCACGAGAAGCTGTGAATTCTATTGACCAAATTGCTCCCAAGCTTATTTTCTGGATGGTCTTCATTGTTGGCCATCACCCTGTTTCTCGATTGAACATGGAGTTGCTGGTTACTTGGCTACACCTTGCCTCCTTGTCGCAGGAGTGAGACCTCATGTCTGATACTAACACTCAGAGCATTCATTCCACGAATGCATTGGACGTTGTCTGTGTTTTTGGCAGCTTTCGCTAGGATATTGGAGTTTGTAGCATTAGCAACCAAGCTAACCGGTTCCGACATGATCTCAGCTCAGACTTGACCCGTGTGCTGAGTGGAGATAGATTTTTCGTAGCTATATTTGCTTCATATTAAGTGCTTCGATGGTGAAGCGTGTACTGTAGATTGTTCATACAGTGGTACCTCGGTTCTCGACCACAATCTGTTCTACAAGGCCGTTCGAGAAGCGATTTGTTCTAAATCTGAATGGATTTTTCCCATTACAATGAATGGAAAAAGAAATAATGCATTCCAAGCCTTAAAATAGTCTTTTGTAGGAGTGAATGTAGAGTGTCTGCTGCAGGTGGCTGTTCCTCTATGTGTGTGGCCGCTGCATGTGGGAGGGGTTGCCGAGTGAGTGACGTCTCTCCAGAAGTGAAGAGGTGCCCGGTGCGTGTCCAGCTCTGAATATTGTGTTATACACAATAGCAAAGCACGTCATGGGTCAGCTGATCGGTCTGCACATGTTATGTTTTTCCGGCTTTTATCAGGGGTGTTTGAGTTCTGGAGTTTTGCTCGTTCGAAATTTTTGTTCAAACTCCAATTTGTTCAAAGTGCGGGACGTTAGAAAACCGAGGTACCACTGTATTTTCTTTGAGATTGTATTGTTTCTATAGTTCATAATTGTCTGTTTATATCTGTTTAAAAAATTGTAGTTAGCATAGTTTTCCATTGCAGATGCGTCTGGCATTTTAAAAACAAATTTTAAAAAATCCAGGGTAATGGAGATTAAACCTAAAAAAGTACAATGATACATTATATGTTTATCTCTGGATGGCCCAGCCCTACTACTTTAGTGTGCGCGCTCTGGACGCGATGACAAAAGTGATAATATAAAATTAAAAGCCCACAAAAAGGGAGCCAAAATCGTGATTTAGAATGACATAAAAGTGTAAGGCCGAGCTCCCACCCAGCTGTGGTTGTGTAAAATTACCTCGAGTAGTTACTTTTGATTTCCTTTGGAACACCAAATCTGTCTTGAGTGGCTCAATGCTTTCACAACTCTTTAATTCTGACTTGCTCTCCCCGTCTTTTTTTTCTGTCATTAGCATCCATCTCGGCTTCAACGAGACGCCAGATCTCGCGTCTCTTTTTTTCCGTGCCTTCGTAAGTGATGGGCGACTCTCGACTCGTCCCGCTTCTTTATCCAGTAGTCATTAGTCCAGCCAAATAGCTGGAATTAGCAATGTAAAAATCTGCTTATCCGCAGCCAGCTGGAGCAGATGCTCAAATAGGAATTAGTGCCAGGTTTTGGCCTGGGAAAAAAAGCTGAGCTGAAACGATGAGCCTGAGGGCCGAGCGAGGAGACAACAAGACAACAGGGGGAACAGAGGAAGAAAGTGCTTTTGTGTGGACGAATTACCCACCCAGAGAATGAGAGGGAGAAGTGGTAGCGTAGCATGAGCATGGGAATAAGAAATGGCAAATTCTTTAGTTTCAGCCAATTAGGCTGAGGAGCCACTGGTAATTAACTCTCGAGGGACCAACTCAGCAGTCATGCACTTCGTTTACATAATGAGGATGAGAGGCCCCTTCCTTTAGCTTCCGCTCTTTTTCTCTATCATTCTTCGGCCTGTTGAACCAAAGCAACACCATTATATAGCCTTTCAGACCGTGATTCACCAAAATCTAACCTCGACTTTTATTACTGTTTCACTATCATTTTTTTTTTTCAACTGATGCTACAGTTGTCCACTGGGAGCAGCATAGAGAGACACTGGTACTGGACTGTAACCTGTTTCCTGGATGACAGAAATACACTCTTACTTAGCGTTAATAAAAAAAACGTGATGTTTTTTGAGCCACGACTACTCCCTCCTGGTTGCTCCTGCCACTACTGCTGACATCACAAGTGCCTCTGCGTGTAGCACTACTACTTCTGCTATAAAACGGCTATTGCTTATGTTTCAATAAAGGTAGTAGCATACAGGCTTTTTGCTAGGAAGGCATCTTCAAACATGAAAAAATGTACGTTTGATTCTCGACCGTAGCTTGGCCGCCAGATTACGCTGGTATATAGCGGCACTAGCGGCCAAGCTACGGTGGAGAATTGGGCGTCGTGTTTTTGCAGACGCCCAGATGCTCTCCTAGCTAAAAGCCTTCCTTTTGCTTCCACTCTTTTTCTCTATCATTCTTCGGCCTGTTGAACCAAAGCAACACCATTATATAGCCTTTCAGACGGGACCATGATTCACCGAAATCTAACCACAACTTTTATTACTGTTTCGCCATCATTTTTTTTTTTCGATTTATGCTACAGTTGTCCACTGGGAGCAGCATAGTGAGACACTGGTACTGGACTGCAACCTGTTTCCTTACTTAGCGATCATAAAAAATCGTGATGTTTTTTGAGCCAGTACTACTCCTGCTCCTGCCACTACTGCTGACATCACAACTGCTTCTGCATGTAGTACTACTGCTTCTACTACTGAATCAACTTCTGCTACTGCATGTAGTACTACTGCTTCTACTACTGAATCAACTTCTGCTGCTGCTGCTATAAAACGGCTATTGCTTATGTTCCAATAAAGATAGTAGCATGCAGGCTTTTAGCTAGGAGGGCGTCTGGGCGTCTCCAAACATGAAAAAATGGACGTTTGATACTCGACCGTTGCTTGGCCGCCAGATTACGCTGGTATATGGCGGCAACTGGCAGCCAAGCTACGGTCGAAAATTGGGCGTCATGTTTTTGCAGATGCCCAGATGCCCTCCTAGCTAAAAGCCTGCTAGCATGACTAATTATGTTTCTAATTTTCTTTTTTTTTTCGCTGCCTTATCGGAAAAAGAGGTCATTGTGACAACCCAATGAAGCAATAGTAGAAGTAGTAGTAGTATAAGCGGAATTTACAGTAGTAGTATGAGCAGCGGCAGTAGATGTTGTAGCAGTAGAAATGCTGACACCCTACTAACCAACCAGGACCCTCATCTTCATGTGGGTCTCTGCTGGTTGTCCCTAAGTCCCTTAAATTTAGAGGTGACAGAGAGTTCTCTGTCAGGGCTACTCACACTGGGACTGCCAGACCATGATCCGGAACACTGCGCCACCTTTAAATCCCTGCTAAAAACTCACTTTTATAGGCTTGAATTTTTGTAATATCCTCCTAACATTCCTTAAGTTCTTTCTCACTGAAGGCTCCACTTTCCACCTTGGTCGAGCAAGTGCACACATTCTTTGCTGTTTTGCCTGTAAAGCACTTTGTGAATAGCCTTCTAAAAGTGCTATAATAATAATAATAATAATAATAATAATAATGTCAATGCTCCACAATGTGCATGCAACAGTTTTGTACTGACATTGAGTGACACTTCGTCCTAGAGTTCAGCACAAAAATGAAGGTACTTTATATGGATATACATATTTATATTTTTACATTTAAACTATTTAATTTCAGTTTTTAGTCATGAGCAATCCTTGAACTTACTGGGCTGCTTAATTGAGTGCGTCATATTGGTGGCAAATTCTAAGAAACGGCCATAGATCAGCGCCGGACATTCAGACATGACACTGTGCATAAAAACCTATAAGTTTGATCATGTAAATTTATGATAATCCCGTTGACTTTTTCCTTCTGCCCTTTGCAGGAGAAGATGCTGATAGAGTCTGACTTAGTCCAGAAGGCTTTTTGTTCCTCTGAAAGGACAAGTCTGAATATGAAAGCAGACGCTCCAGTGTTGAAGGGCATCCCTCCTGATTCCAAATGGGTCCAATTTGAAGTGGAATTCCTCCTAAAAGAGGGAGAATATGCAGAATTCGATTAACAAAGTTGCTTTATATTCATTCCCGGCCGACAGCATCATCAAGTGGAGCTGCTCTTGGCCATGCAGATGAAAGGATTTTAACTAGGTCTCTGACTTCATGATATATTTAGTCTGCACTCCTTTGTTAGGAGACGCTGGAAATCCAAGCTTAGTAAACAGAATTATCATAAATAAAAAAAAAAATCCCCTTAAAAACAACCCAATATTTAAAGATTTTACTCATAAGCATCACAGATTATGCAATGCTGTGCATGCATTCTTTTATGAACACTTGTTGCCCACTATTTTTTATGTTGTGTATATATATATATATATTCCATTATTATTTATTAAATGTGTTATGTTGTATAAATAAAAACACACACACAAACCCAAATATATATATATTCCATTATTATTTATTTAATTCCAGCACAATCTTGCCATTTAACTGTAAATTGTAATACAGAACTGTAACATATAAAATAAAATAAATTAAAATAAAATAATAAAATAAAATAAAATAAAATAAAATAAAAAATAAAATAAAGAGAAATACACAACCCCATTATTATTTATTTAATTCCAGCACAATCTTGCCATTTAACTGTAAATTGTAATACAGAACTGTAACATATAAAATAAAATAAATTAAAATAAAATAATAAAATAAAATAAAATAAAATAAAATTAAATAAAAAATAAAATAAAGAGAAATACACAACCCCATTATTATTTATTTAATTCCAGCACAATCTTGCCATTTAACTGTAAATTGCAATACAGAACTGTAACAAATAAAATAAAATAAAATAAAATAAAATAAAATAAAATAAAATAAAATAAAATAAAAAATAAAATAAAATAAATTAAAATCAAATGGCACTGCTCCCTCACTACTCTTCCACTCTTGTCTCCCTTTATTTCTGGTTCTATATATTCCAGGGGAGATGTAAATCAATTGCAACAGGAAGACATTTATGTCTCCAGGTTGTGTGTTTCTCACTTTCCTATTTACCCCTTCATTTGATGGCGTGGTCGGAATAAAAGTGCTTGAGTCCACTTCCTCTTTTATTAAAGGAGTTCTAATTTAATTAGGCCGCGCTGCGAGCCGACCATCAGACCCTTCTGTTCCCAGAGCCAAGGTTTCTGACGCTCTGAGGAAAAGAGGGAAAGAAAAAAAAGGCAAACTGTTTGGTGGTCTCCAAGGAGGAAGTGTCCTTTTAATCAGACTTCCGCTAAGATCCTGTTACCATCTCCTGAGAGAGAAGCGGGGCAACACACACACACTTGCAGATGGACATACTTACAGGAGGAGCCGGCAAATCTAATAAAGAATTTGTTAGATAACTTGGGGAAGCTGAGACAGACTTAATCCCCCAGATTTATTTTCCCCCAAATCAGTAAATAGAAGATGAAGGATGTTCTAACACGTGAAGGGCAACTCCTGCTTCCACTCATTTTCATGTTGATCTTCACATTTATTTATTTTATGGGCCTCCGTTTGTACGTGATTCAAGGTGAAAGGAAGATGGAAAAAAATAAATAAAAAATCGAAATTCTCGCTCAGATTTGATGCTTAATGAGAACCCTCATTAAAGTTCTCGCCACTCGATGTACAGACTTGCTGCTTGGTTTTATTCATCACGTCTTGCAGGCAGGAAAGAAACCGCTGTTTACAAACACAGGGCGGTAATTCAATGTGAAAATCTTTCAAAGTCAGTCGACTGCAACAACAGTCGGACTTGCTCATGCGAGCAAAGTAGCGGTAATGATGACGTGAAAGCTCGCCGCCATTTTTATGATAAAGCAAAGGAGATCTTATTCGCCGCTCAATGTTCAATGCTGAGGTACAGTAGCTTACAAGGGATTTTACCTTTCCATCTGTTGCGTCAACGTAACAGTCATTCCTTTTTCTATCCATACATACAAGCGCGGGTCACAGGGTCGGCAGTCTGAAGACTCTTCTTCGGACTCTTCATGGTGAATACTGACTCAGGCCTGGATGATCTTCCTCTTCCTCGAACTATCTTGTCAACCATTCCTAGTGTGGAAATAGTTTGGCTGCAAACCGAATATCCAAGGTGAGTACAGCAGCATGGGCACAAGCCAGTTTGTCAAGTGAGTTCTCAAAAACTGCAACACGTCAAACATGCACGCTCACGACCGAATCACAACCACCAGAGCAGTGGTATTAAGTTTTGTTCAGCAAGACTATGAATGCATTTTGTATTCATTTAAAGTGTAAGATATTCAGCCGCTTAAAGGGCATTTCAACTAAAATGGTAAAATACTGACGGGAAATAACATCACATTTGAAAGGTAGTACTTGCATCCATTATCTTTACCTTACCTCTATTTGGTCTCAAAATGACGTTGGCAATAATATCATTTATCGGCAGTAATTTGTGGGACGATTTATCAAGCAGTAAAATTGTTGTCGTGACAGGTCTAGGCGACACAATATAGCAATATATGCGCAAAAGAAAAGGGGTTCTGGCAGACATCTTGGTGTATAAAAACATGCTCTTTTAGTTTGTGTCGTGGCTTGTTGATGTTTTATTGATGGAAAGCAAGAGCAGGCTGTTTCTTGATAAAATGTTTTGTTATCTAGGTCATGAATAGTCAGGAAATGGGGATATAGATATAGACAGCGATTGCTATGGAAAAAGCTTCATGAACAGATTCTCAAAATGGTTTAAACCAGGTGCTCCATTTAACACGCCACTTATGAAAACCAAGGAAATAATGCATTCGTTCCTCATTCATTTTGCATCCATGACCTTCACAAATGAGCTTCCCGACTCATCTTTCATCCCAGTCACAAGCATTATTTACTTTAATGCCCTGCCTGTTTCAAATGAACAGAGATGCAGTTTTTCACCCGCACCTCCCTATAACCTGCCGTAAGGCTTTCACTGCTTTTCCCTTAAATCTCCTGTGGGCTTTCAAACATCGCAGAGGCCTGGGGGCGCTCACCGACGTGTGATCCAGGCCCCTCCAGCGTTTTGTCCTTCTGAAGTTTTGAGCTTCACTGCAGTTGCTTTATTTTTCAAGATGAGACAATGAAGCCGATGCAGCCGCTGATATTTGGTCTTCGCCAACAGATTGCTCAAAGCGCTTTTGGTTGTTTTGTCTCGACGCCTTTAAAGATGAAGGAGCTTAACCTCAGAGCCGATAATGAGTCTTGATGCGTGTGAATTATTGATGGAGAATTACTGATGAAGCTTCAAATCTAATGATTACCGGCAATGATAAATGTTTCCTTTATTGCTCAGGTAAATCAAACTTTTTGACTGTCAACACTTTTCTACAACTTTCTTCTCTGGCCCAGTTGTGGCGGTAGCAACATCATGCGCTTCCCTCCATTGACCATGTACCAAACAGAGGCCGGCCCGACTAAATGTCGACGGATTTCTCCAGTGATAAATGAAAGCTCACATTAGTTTTTACAGCGACTTTATGGCCAAACAGACAGCTGGCTGCCTGGTTAGTGGAATAATGAGAAGTACCAGAGCTCTGAGAGTTTTCACTGCCTCCTATAAATTTGTGGTTTCCTTCTTTGACCACGACATTAAGGGTGATTGATGAATTCAGCAACCGCCTGTTTTGCCGGGATATTATTTCTTAAATACCTTTGAGGAGGTCAAAGACTTGGTCCACATGTGCCGGAGAGGTTGGTTACACACACAAAAAAAATCTCAAACAGCCTTTCGGTTTAGTCACAATTTCCTAAGGTGCCAGGTTACATATTGTTACCGTTGAAAGGGGCCGTCAAACCCAAAGAAAGGAGTGTAAGAGAAAATTGAAAATAAAAATTAAGTGATGACGTCATGTGTGATGATGAAATTACACTTTAAAAATGCACAGAAAATGTTGGTTTGTTGTGTTTTATTTAATTTAAACCCCATTCCATTTAAAGATTCTCAATGTGTCTCACACATTTCAAAATCTACTTTCAGTTCTGTATTTTAAGGGACAAGAAATACTCCATACAAACAGTTAAAAAAATACATTCAAGTGAAAAAGTAATGTTTCAGTTGCGTCAAAATGAACAAAAAACAATGCACAAGACAAAAAATGTCAGAGACAATGTCACTTTTATTGTTTTACTCTGACTCTGGGAGGGCCACATAAATACAGTCAAAGCTCCGCATTTGGCCCCTGCGCCGGACTTTGCACAGCTCTGGTCTAAATGCTGAATGGCTTGTTTCGTGAAAGTAATGCGACAGAGACATTGCGTGTTTGGAGGATTTTCAACAGAAACACATCGGGGGCGACAGTTGAAGTGTCGTTTGACAGACTCATATTTCACAGACAACAAGATGTGTTAGTTTGTATAATTACAAGGAGGAATTGTGATGTAGATTCCCTGAAAATAAAGGCCTTGTCTTTGACAAATATTCTCCGGGATACAAGGCAGATACCAATGTTTCTAATGGGCCAGTGTCATTGACCTTCTACTCCAGACTGTTATTCGATAGAATGTCGCCAGAATTCTAGCCAATAACAGATGCAAGTTGCTTATCGATAACAGAAACTTTCAGACCTAAACTCGATCATGAATAGATCATTAGTTGGGAAAAACAACATTATCTACCTGGAAGTATTTTGCTGTGCGCAGTGAGAAGCTGAAAGGGAAGGATGGAATAAACCAAACCATCATTCAGACAGATGTTTCAATTCCTGCCAGCAGGCTATGTAGGGCCTGCGATACATGTTTGAGAATGATCATGGAATGCATCTGCGACAGAGACCAGAGGCCTCTCCGCCTTCATGCAGAATGATTGTCTTAACAGACTGCGGTGCCAATGAGTGTGGCAGTTTTCATTCCTAACCGCCAGCCTCACAAAATAATAGGCTCAATTGGCCCCAACAGTTATGGTGTCATTTCATCAAATGCGTTCAAACTGGAGTGTCGAGCATTATTTGTCACCTAGCTCAGGATGCAGCGGGCCTCCTCGAGTACCCTGCGTCGAGCCTCTCCTGGATAAAACTCATTATCCCAGTCTGCTGCTTCAGGAAACTCATTATCCCATCCATCAGCGGCGAACTCTCCGACAACACGACAAATATGCCCTCTCATCGTTTAATTAGATCGCGCTACCTCGTGTCGGGAGGACAACAGCTCCCCAAACCTCAGTATCGGCTGGAAATATCTCGTGACATCTCAAGTTTGACACTGGATTCTTGTTGCTCACTGCAGAGTCAAGGATGATGGACTCTCTAACATGGCAGGCACTCCAGTCTTACAAAAGTTGAACAACTTCCTGCTTTAGATTTAGTGCAGATTTATTTACAGTGGGAGATTTTTTTTTGTTTCACTCTACTGCTGAAACCAGTGGAGAATTGTTTCTGGATTATAGGCTGTTACCCTGTTTCTCGATTGAAAACGGACTGGCCAGCTACTTGAATACGCCTCTCTTCCTTGACCACCAGATGCCGCCGAGTTCCGAATCTGACAAAAACGTACCAGTCCAGAATATCATGTGAAAAATTGAGTACATTTATCCACATTTGTTGAGGGGCTAACAGGTTCAGAGAGAGCATGATGTCACTTCTGAGTAAAGAAAAAAGTGTATTGTTTTATCATTTGTTGAGTGGAGATTGTCATTATGTTCTCTGTTATGCAATGTATATACATTTTTTTAATTGTTGTGGTTGTTTAAATAACTATATAAACAATTGTAGTTCTGGCAGTTTTCACTGAATATGCTTCAAAAACTGGTATTTCGAAGCAATTCAACACCAGTTGAAACAATAAAAAGAGAAAAATCGCGATCAAACAAAATGAAAAATAAATAAAAAAGTAATTCATAATGAAATAAGTGATCATTTTGGTCACATCACCTAGCCACTTTCTAGGTAAATGTACAGTGTTATCATTGTTTTTTATCCATAGTTCTCTTTTAGTGCTGTGACTTGATGGCTTTCAGAGACCCTGAAAGAACTGCCAGTCTTTCGTAAGAGCATGCTTGAAAGGTGGTTTCCTGAAAGCAGCAGTTGGCATGGCCAAGTTCTTTTCTCTATCTTTAAACTGAACCCGGCTTCACCTGAGTTTGGCATGAGTGTTCAGAATATGTGGGAATTGGTGAAACAGTTTTTAACTTTATAATATCTACCAACATGGAGTAGCAAATTCATTTGCCACAAACATACCCCCTATGTTTTTTTCAACGGTTCTCTGTCTGAAAAGTGTCTCTGGCTTCTATTTTTATGTGAGACGGATGATCACAAGAGACTTGTTGGGGGACCCCCTTTATGACCTTTGCTAGAACACTGCCAGTACTTAATGCTGACAATGCACGATGCCTGGTTGCGTTACAACCCACAATGAACTGAAAAGTCATTGGTTAGATGGATGGCTTCTGGTCTCTTGGTCCCACATAACCTCCTGCCACTTTTTTTTTTTTTTTCTCTCGCTCCTATTCTATTTTCCCATCACCAGCCTCCCGCCCACCATTCATCGTTCCGCTGCCAAACGGATGTCCAATAACAATGAAGGGCCCTTGGACGAGCTGGAGAATAGATTATTGACTGAGAGCAGAGATTTACACTGGAGCCACAGGGCCAAGCATCCCAAGCAGAGATAAATGGGACATGTAATTGAGTTTGGTCAGTTGAGTTGGAGTGGCTGAGGCCGGCGTCGTACCCATTGGTTGTGCTGGGAGGATGAACGGACTTGCAAGGCGTTGAGACACATTGAGCTTTATGAGCCATACAAAGTGACAGTGGGGGGTCAGGCTGAGGGCAGTTTGACTCTTGACTTGTATAGACTGCAGGACAATATAGCACAAGATGGATTAGACATTGGGCTTAAAAAATGGCACAAGGGACACTAGTGAGTCAGACAAACTGCAGCTGCGGAATTTTTTCAAATTCTATAAAATGCCCTTAGGTGACTGAAGTGCCTACGCACATGGTTCTGTTCCCATTTGCATTCATGACATACATTTTGAACTCTTTAGGGCGATGTGAGAAAAAAAAAAAAGCCTTTGGACAATGAATAAATATGTTAATCTATTGAGCATTGTTTGCCATTCATGCAAAATGGATTTAAATGAAGTCGGTGAAATGAGCATTATACTGGAGTCGGACCAAGCGGGGATCAATAATTCTGCATTGTGCTTCAGGTTTTTGGGTCGGTGTAGAAGTAGATGGCTAGCTAGCCATAACGGGTCAACACCGACAACTGAGAGCTTTCCCGGGCAAAAAAAAAAGAGGTGACCGCGTCATTGTTTTGTAGGCTTTATTTAATTGCTTTTGCTAGGTGGAGACTGAAGGGAAGACATGAGGGAAACAGGTCTGAGGGAACGTGTGTCCTGAACTGGGGTTGTCTTGTAATTGCCTTGATATAGCTGACTGGTTTTAGAGGGGCTGGGGAGAGGTCCTTTTAACCGCCACTACTGACTATTTTTTACCTCCGACAAGGGGTGGCGGTGGCTGTGTTTTCGCCGACATTGGTTCGTTTCTGTACAGCAATGGACTGAATGGAATTTGTATTGTCAAGCTCTGTTCCAAACTGGCCAAAAACAAGAAACAGTTTACAATCGAAAACTAACACTATAGAGACAGCTGTGTTGTTAATGTTCACTCGACACGGTGAAGGTTAAGAGGGTTATACATGGTAGAAGACTCAGGGATGCTGTCGTCTGTCAGTGGTGATTCTCATGTTACGACCTCACTTTTTTTGTCCAGACCCACTCTGCCAAAAAAACAATAAAAAAATAAAATGACATTGAAATCGCGATTCTCATTTGCTACGATTCAGAATCCATTTAAAATATCCCAAAATCGATTTTTAAAAATTGAAGAATTCTGCTGGCTTTCCGCCGTTTTGTAACTATGCTTAAAGTCCAAACGTCTCTCTGTTCAGGATGCATAAAGAAAGTACCAAAACAAAGATGGCGGAGGTGATCCAACCAGCTCAGTCTTTGCTGAAGGCGAGAGTTTGCTTAGTAATTTTGGATTCGACCGAATGCCCGGAAACACCAAGCTGGACATGGCGCATACAGTGTTTAACCATTGTAAAAGAAAGTCCACGCACTTCAGCGACTCGTATTGTAAGGCATCACTCAGAGATCACGGAAATACGGAGCAGTCAGTTGCGCCCTGCTGTTCTTCACAGAGAGCGTAGCCTGTTCGTTTTTCCACGTTTTGCCAAGAGTGTAAACACACTTTCCTCAAAAATCGGAATCGAATCACATCGTGAGGTCGTAAAAGATTCCCACCTCTACTAAATATTTTGTCAAATGTCCGTTTTTCGTCCGTCAAATGTGAGTTTTTACGTGTAGCCCTCTCACATCACTTGACAAACCTTTTTCTTTTGATCGTCGAATGACTGTAATGACATGTACAATTGGCTGAGCTGGCTGTGTCCCCTGGCAGGCCTGCATGTTAGCATGTGTGTCCAGCGGATGTGACTGAAAGGATTATGAGCTTCCCCACTGGGCCCATATGATCACAGCAACACATTCATCGAGCTTTTTATTAACTGCACACGGCGAAGGTATCGGCAAATGCGTAAATGAGCTTATTGAAACGATCTCTTTTGTTGTGCTACAAAAACATTTCTGTGGAGCTTATGTACTGCAGTAATGCAGTATTGACTGCAATGTATTGAAATTCAATACAATCCGCTTCATTGTTTGTTACACTCAATATAATAGATGATTCTTTGCTGGCAATAAACCAAACACTCCAGTACTTAACAGAAACCAATTCTTCCCTCACTGATCCCAGAAGTCCCAGTGGAGTGTTTTTTTTTTGTTGTTGTTGTTTTTTTCGTCTGCTCTCCGGGCTGGACGCAGGCCACACGCACACTTGTGAATACAAGTCACAAAACTTATTACTCACCTAGATTCACAATGGCGGATCGACCTGCTTGGTCACTGGGTCTGCAGAATGCTAAACCCTTTTAGAGGCTTCATGGAGGATCTCTAAACCCCAGAGGCTACAGTGAGGGAAATAAATCCCATTGAGCTTTGATGTGTGGATGGCCACCTGTTGCAGAGCAGTGTGCGCTTAAACACATTATAGTATCATTCATATTATATCTTTCTTTCCCTTAGATGTACCTCATAAAAAGCCAACTTTGGGGTGCAAGGTTACATCTTTCAAAAAATAGTCAGGAGAAATGGAGCCATATTAAAACCCAATGTTGCGAACCCTTGTGATAGCTCGATTCTAGCAGAGCATTGAAGTGTGAGTGTTGCTTTTTGTTTAAAGAGTGTGGCTTCATTTACCAACGAGGAACAGCTTTGTAATGCATTTTGCGACTGTGGCTATCTTTTCAGGGCTGTAGGGGAAGTGATGTCTTCACAGCTTTGCCTGTGATAAATAGAGTAGGGAACAGCAGGGAAGCGCCCGTGGTAAAAACAACTTTCTCTGGGTTTGTGTCTCTGTCACATCTCTCCAACGCCTTCACCTGCTTGCAATTCCTCCGCACAGAAAGAGGCGAAACACTGTCGAGAAATGCTGTGTGATATCTAGAATTCATTTGTGCCTGTTCACGTCCAACACAAACTATTTCTAGGATTTGGCACTTCTTGTGTCCGTAGAAAAATAATTATATAGCAATGAACACGTTGTGAGTCAAAGCAAAGTGTGGCCCAGGGGCCAGAAGGGGTCTTTTGGAACTGTTTGATGTGTTCAGTTTCAAGTTTCAATTGTGGCATTTAAACATTCAAGCTGTTAATGATCTGTGAAATCCAATGGCTGAATATATAAAGTTTGGCTATATTCGGCTTCGATGGCAAAGAATCCGAATCCGAAAAAGCCTAGTTCCATGTGAAAACATCAAACACCATGCACAGCATGCAACATTAAAAAAAAAAAAATAGTAGAAAAAACGTAACCACATTGGATATTCTGCATTGTTCAGGATTTGGCCAAGCATTTTACATTTTTAAATTTTGGCCACAGATTTTCAATTCGGTATATGTCTTTTTAAACAATTTTTCATTATTTTTATTTTTTTAATTTTATATTTTTGGTTTATTTTTTATTTTATTTTGTTGACAGCAATTTATTGGTGGGATCCCCACGGACCATGGCAATAAAGTTGATTCTGATTCAGCTGAATATCTGAATATCATTATTATTATACTGTTTAAAAAATTATTCACTGTATCTCTAGCCAAACACTGTTTCCCTTCACTGTTGTAATTTTAAATTTTGTTTTGTTTAATTTGAAATCACGTAATATATTGTGTACAGTTTTAATGTATTCATATATGATATCGAAAGGGTTCAGGTTGAAATATATACTGCCCATATACAGTAATAGAGTAGGTGATACTAATGTAATTATTTTTAGACCATTACCAAATTCTATACAAAATAATAATCCAAAATGACATTTTAGAATTTTAATAATTTTATTTTTACTTCTGCTAAAATTTTATTTCAGTGGATTGGTTTTCATTTTCATTTTCATAACAGTCCCGGCCGATAACATTGCCCCACTCACACGCCACAGTTTTTCAGCCGAAGGCTGGCTTCTCTTATTCTGGCCAAGTCAGAACACCAACTTCAGCACCCTGACACTAGTCAAAATTTGTCAACTTTTATTTCAGAACTGTGGACTAAGACTGACAAGGCAACTGAGAGGACAAAACGTGTGATGCTACTGTGATGTTGTGCCTCAGTATATACCTTTCAGACTGGTCCGGAGACGAAGACACTGGCAACCTACAAGTAGAATTCATTTCATGGAACTGCACATAATACATTCAATATCACATGTCATGTAATGGAAAACAAAAAAAGGTCTTCACTGTTGGGGTGCACTCTGTAGTTCAACGAATAAGGCACTGACGTTCGGCATTGGTGCACTGGTGCCCCCCTTAAAACGCATCAATTACCATCCAAAGGTGCCACCCGCTAATGTGAACAGGCCACGACGGACTAATACCTTCATTTTAGGAGAAACAAGGAACTAGCCAGCGCTGGACTGGCAACCATCCCAGAGCAGTTACACAAGAAGTGTCAGAGGCTGCCAGCAGTGTTCTTTTCAAGTCGGCGGATTGTTAAATAATATTGACATCCTTCAGACTGCTGACTGTTAATGAACTGTGAACCAGAACTATTGAAATTCCCATCAATACTGGGAAGTATATAATTAAACACGATGAGGTTTTTATTTGTCAATTGAATTGCCCTGTGCGCAGAGATTTAAGAGGCAGGGAGAGAGGAAGCTTAGCTGGATGGATAGCCTTGCGGGAGTTATCTTGCATTGACTTTGTGCTGTGGGGAAACACAGCCTGCTGCAGAATTACCAATTAATCCTCCGGCATATTGAATGTTGGAGTTGTACTCGCAAACATTATGGTGCGTCCTTTTGTTTTATTACTTTAGGTTTATTTAAAAATTTCACATTTTGCCATGATGATATAAAAAAATAACTTATTTTGAAAGGAAATATGGCTCTGTTACCTTATGTTAGTGGCTACAAATACTTGGTGGTTTCAAATACTTGGTGGTTTCAAATACTTGGAAAGTGAAGTGAAACTACAGGGAATGAAATGCGGAAGGTTGACAACAGTCATTCGGAGACAACTAAAATTAAATAAGGAGTCAGAGAGAGAATGTGGACTTTAAAAAAAAGTAGTCGACTATCGGAGGCTCCCTTCAGTAAATTGCATTGGATGTCACTTGGTATATACAGTATGCAGTGTATATAGTATGTATGTAGCTATAGAAGATACCATGACTAAAATGCATGGATGTAACTGGACCTCTGTCTTTCTTTTATGTGATACATGACCAATGGCATCAGGATATACTAAGGACGGTGGAACACGTGCCTCAATTGAAGGCCTAATACGTCAACATCCTGCACTGAAGGCTGCCTTTGGCTACAGCATAGGATGCAAAAGTCCACCTTCCCAATGTCAATGCATTACGCCGTGGGAGTGAGGATGTGATGGCCTGGGACTGTGGCATCATTATTTAGAATGAGTAGGGCTGGGCAATTTAATCGGAAATGTATCGGTGAAAATTTGATCTTGATTATCGATTAAACACAAACACACCCGCTATAGCGTGTGCTCTCTGTTATGGCAGGAGTGAGCGCTCACACAATACAATTTTGTAGGTTCATTCAATTATAGTTTATGTTTTTGGCAACTTTTGCAGAGGATCACTGGGTCTGTTTATAGCATTTTGTCGAATAGTTTCCTACCCAAAAGGACCAAACTGGTCACATCATTTCCTGCGTCTTGAGCCGAAAGGTACATTTTCAAGCCAATGATGGGTTCAAATGTAAATATTTAAAACAAATGCTGCTGTTTTAGTTTTTTCAAATGTATCAAATGCAGAAACTGAGACTAGCCTGGAACTGTCATGTGTTTTTGCTCTCACTGTAGAGCAAGCCTGGCGCTTCATAGGCGCATCATTTAGAGGTTGAGGACGGAAGTCTTGTCCTTCACCCCTATTATCTATTTATCTACATGCTTCATCTTCCCACTCTTCCCTCCTCGCTGTCGTTGAACAGTCTATAGATGTATTTTGTCTCGGGGGAAGTGCTGGAGTTTGAGCAAACTCCATCTGTTTAGCCCGGCTAGCTAAACCTGATGAATGAGATTCTCGAGTGTCTCATGCTCACTGAGCTAAAGAAGGAAAACAACAGAAGGAGCCTTCTTGGGTGTGTAAGATATGGGGCTGCATTAAGCATGTTTTTCTAATTACTGTGGAAGAGGTTGGAGGCTCAAGGGTTTCCCGCGCACAAACTATTGAGGAAAACAAATGCAAATCAACATATCAAAGTTGCCGATGTTTACTTAAAATTTAAGGACAGATTCCGCTGCAAAGAAGTGATTTTTCAAGGGATTTTCTGTGGCTCAGTAACTTAAACGTCTTTGACATCATGATGTCTCTCCACCGGGACTGCATTTCGCTTGCTGAGATAAATAAACATGAATGCCTTATTGTGCTGCTCAGCAGGGGCCCCAACTTCATCTATCAAATAATAATGAGTTGCTGACTGAACTTTGTGCAAGACTTTACATTTTTTATGTGACCTACGAATACGTTTTGTTTGGTATTCTCCATTGTTTGATGTCACAGATGAGTGTTGCCTTTTCTCACGGCCTCCGATATGTGCCTTAAAGCAACATTGAATCTTAAGACTTAAATACATCATTTCTATATTTTCTGTGATGCTTGGCTTCATATTGAACAGTCATAAATTTGGCACAGTTTGGCTCTCTAACTATTTGTATAGCAAAATTCTTGACAACGTAACTTTCGCTGGGCGACCCAACAGTGGGCGACCCAACCACTGGACTAGTTTACAGCAGCTATCTCCTCTCTTATCTCATCTTATCTTCCCTCCCCTTTTGATAGTAAATGTAGGGAAAACAAACGCCTTGTTCAAACCCCACTGCAACAACCTTTGATCCATATTTTGGGGGCTGATGCTCACACCTTCTAGAACACACAAAATCATTTCTTTAAAAACTTTATTTTGCCTGCCATTATTGTCTTTTGTCTGTTTGATATGAATGTCCCTTCTAACATTTCAGCCACTTCAACATTGCAATTTAGGTTCAGCGTGACTGAAGAAGTCAAGCTGAAACTGTGCTGAAACCATCTATGTGATGAGACGGTGTTTAATTTCTGGACTGTTTTGACATATTTTCAGACGCTTTCCTCCAACTAATCCGACCACAACGCTTATAAAAACTTGGAGTCCAAATCAAGGATGTTTTTGAGTTCAATTTCTGTTATACGAAGCTTTTTTTTAAATCATAAACAATAAACACTCATAATGTTTCTGTGGTATATTGCATTGTTTCCAAATTGTTATCGTCTTCTCTGCAATACCAACTCTGTCACAGTTCACATAAGAACAATTTTGGTGTTTCTGCTTGTCATGTTGTGCTTTTTTTTGTTTGTTTTTTATAGTTTCTACTCAATTCCTCTTCAACCCTCAACATGAGCGAGAGCTATATTTCTTCACCACCTTGGCTTGGTCAAAGTGATTCGTCATGATATGTGCCAGCACAAGCCTTTTTTTTTTCTTGTGCTGTCTAGACAGTTTGTTCAGAACAAGCATCAGTTACACAGCTGGGACCTCCTTTAATTTAGCTGTTATTCTTCTGGTTTATGAAGGAAACAGATATATCCAGCCAAAGGGGACCTTCACAGACTGTAAAGCTTCTATATACAGACATTTATCACGCAAGATATCTCCGTTCTGTTGCAGTGTTTTCTGTGAAAAGCAAGTGACTTTAATTGATTTTTTTAGCGTTGCCTTTTCCGAAGCGTTATGCAGATGTAGCTTTGCTTATTATGCCCAATAAAATCATTGTCTGTATACATTAAGCACTCCAGTTTCCTCCCTGTGACCAGCAGCATACAGAGGTGAACAGGTGTCTCTAACAGTTCTGAGGGGTGGGTGACCTGCCCATGTAGTTTGGATTGGCTCCAGTCTCCAATAGAGAAAAAAAAGAAATTAAACGAATGATAATTCACTCTGAGCTCCAGATATTAATTGTGTATTATCGAGCATGTATTTGTTTATCTCCTTTAGTGACAGTGTGCATCCATGTGGAGAGAAAGTGAACGCATACAGTGATGAAGTAATCAATCATCTCAGTTTCATTTGCATTTTATTAGGTTTTTTTTTCATTTGTTTTTAATCCCTGCAGACATTTTGCACAGTTTGAACTGTAGACTTCCAGTATATGGTGTTCATAGACGCGAAGGGAATGGAACCCGTTTGCGTGCCAGAGCAGGGGCTACTTTGTTAAAATAGATGCTGTAATTTATTTCTTCCGTGAGGCCTTCAGGCAAGTGAAGTCCACCTGTCTTATGCCACGCATGTCATCTCCTGTCCTATTTCATCCACAATTTGAAGACAACACGAGTCTCCCGTGCTGTAAACTCACCCTGTCTTCCAAGTTTGGATAACCTTTTCTTATCTCCCCTAAGTCTTGTGATGGATGCCGCTTCAGGGTATCACTATGAAATGCCACACGCACTGAGACATGGCGGACAGCTAACCTTTAAGATGGAGTCATCCTTGCAATGATTTCAGATCATTGATGCAGGCGATTTGGGATTTGCTAATGTTGCTTCTATCTAAGATCATGTGGGTAGCGGTGGCAGACATGAAGCGTTAAGGGTAGGATTGTGGACAGAAATGTCCTTCTTGGATATCTATGCGTCTGCGTTGGCTAATTCCCTCGCGGTTTCTACTTAACGTGTAGAAACCGCGAGTAAGTGTTTCACAATTCAGAAGGTGGGGAGTTCATAAAAACTCAAATCAAACGATTTACAACCACTTATTAAGGGAAAATGAAGTAATATTCACAAAAAGGAGCTGACACAACAAACCAGCCATCCATCCATCACTTGCCTGCCATTTACTGGGAGCCCCGATAGGTCGCCGGGGTCTGCAACCAATCCCAGCGATATTGGTTGAGAGGTGGCGTAGACCCAGGATAGGTTGACAGTCAAACAATCACTCACACCAATGGACCATTTGGATTCATTTCTGGACCCAGCGTTGCATGTAGGCGGACAGGAACTACTGACCCTTAACTTGTCAGGATGAAAAGCTACATAGCTTGAATCAAAAATATCATTTTTAAATAAAAAATAAAGTGTCATAAACTTTGGGGATCTGGCGAGTAATAACACCGTGTTTGTGTTGTTGTTTTTTACCCTATGTCTAAAGCCTGTTGCCCCCAGTAGAAAGCCCATCAGATAATATTAATATATAGAGCTCATAACAGCATATGCTGCCCAGAGCATCCTGAAGCTCCTGTATTGTTTGTCCAGCTCTGTCATGTAGCTGGTTCAGAGAAATACTGTTGCTAGTGTCCCTTCATGTCGCAGTTTTTTATAAGTGTACTTTCGGAGTTATAAGAGAGGGGAGATAATTCCTTGGCTTATTGAAGCCCCGATGCCTCATGAAGATGCAAACCTCGCTGCTTATTCAAGGATAGAGATCCCCTTGAATAATAAATTAATTAGTAGAAGTGACCTGGTTTTTTATTCCGGAGGTTTTTATTCGGAGTTTGGAGATGAACCGCATCGGACTTCCACGTCTTACGCTATTGACAAGTGGACGCGTCAGTTTTCTTACACTTCATCCTCCATTTCTTACGTCCATCCTTGAAGTTCTCAACATCATCGCCGTGCTCAAAGCCATATTTGCTCCCCCCGATTCATCTTGTCAAAGCAATTCTTCCCAATGGGGTGTGTTTACTGCTCCAGAGCAGCGGCGTGGTCTCACTGCAAACATTTCTAATGAAGGGAAGCGGTGGGTGATTAAATTCCACTCAAGGCCGCGTGAGCTCGGCTGGAGGGGGGAACCGACTGAAACCGTTTTTCATCCGCACACACATGTCCTGACTCTGCCTTGCAGAGTAAACTTCCACGATAACTTACTGCTGATGGACAGAAGGCTGTGTATTGTGATGGTCGCGATGAGTGCCGTTAATCATGGATATGTGGCGGCTCATAAAACGGTGAAGGTCGGACAGATTTCGGCATTAAATGTTGGCATTGATTATTTAGTTTAGGGCTCATGACTTTAATGAGATCTGCATTATTTAGGTTTCCGATGATGGGAGTGGAGGTAATTTAAGGCTCTTCTCTTTATATCCCACACGTTTATTTAAAACTCCATTTGTTTTAGTTTGATCTTTAAAAGTCCTTTCTCTCAACATATCTCCTTTTGCAGGCATTAATTTTAATGCAATGTTTAATATTCTTCCAATTGCTCTTCATGCCGTTTCACCCCATCTTCATCTTGCTCCTTCTCAGGACTCTTTACATTGTTCTGCTCCACTCTGTCTGTCAGGACTGTCTGGTTCGATTCCTTATGGCGGTGAATGGGCCCATATTTATTGTTGCTTCATATATACTGTGTGAAACATACATATCAGTGTGACATTTATTTCAATATTTAAAGTATTATTTATGCATTTTTTTATGTTCTAATATGATAAATTCTGTGATCTCAGAAGCTTTATTCATATCAATCTTGTTTGCCCCCTACTGGTGATCGGGACTTTCAGTAAAACAGCAACAATGGCTGGGCGCTTTAAAAAGAAAATAAAAGTTTTGAAGTGGAAAATTCTGAATGGTGCTCAACCTGACATGCTCCACCCTCTGCTTCTAAACCTTTCAGCCTCACATCAAACTCAAGTTATTGGGGGCCAGAAGGGCTTTAAATACACTGGAGTTGGCTTGAATTTAAACAACAAAAAGAGCACTTCCTTTGCATGATGATGTCATCGCTCACAAAGATTTAGATGTAGGTGTAGGAATTAGGCTTTCTAGCATTTCATAGAGATTGGAAATGTTTTGATGTTTTATCTATTCTGGGAATGAGCTTGTGGAACTTGTGTTTCACTGCTCAGACTCCTGTTCAAGGACTGCCATTTATTGATCCCTGAATATATAGAAATGTACGTCGGCCTGTGGCTGGGACAGGATTTTTGTTGGGGGTGAAAGAAGAGACTCTTTGGACCCTCCCTTCGAGAGAGGTTGAAGAGCTCAGTCATCTTGAAGAGGCTCAGAGTAGAACTGTTGCGCCTTCCCACTGAGAGGCCACAACATCGGTGACTGGGGCATTTTTTTGGACAGCTCCTTGATGGGGTGTTTTGGTGGTGCCCGATGATAACGTCAAACCAGGACTATCATTCCGTCCCAAGCTTTGGACCTCCTGTTAGATATTGCTGTGGAGAGTGAAGTACGGGCCCTTTTTATGCTCTTTATACCAGTGAACCACAGGCATTTGCAAGAGTTTGTTCAGCTCATGAATTTAATATAAAGTGGATAATCGAGGGCGGAGAACATTTGACTCTGAAACTGAGACAACCTTCCAGAATCCACAGAGCATTTATAGATTCAGAGATTTTTGATTTTACTGCCAGGTTTCGCCCGAAACCAAAGAATCCAAATGTGTGTCTCTAATAACTGCCTGCACTTTCATGTCATTGAAGGGGTTTTCTAAACACTCACCATGGTTGCCCTTAGAATGACTCATAAATGCAACTCAAAACAAGATGCCACTGGACCGTAATGATGAGTTCAGTGTTACAAGTCGGGACGCAGGGATTTCATCACATCATGTTAATTATTTCATGTGTAAATGTCGGTGAGGGGAGTTGGCCACAAAAACTGGTGAAGTCGTAACTTTGACGTGTGTTTTAGTGTCTCTGTTTCTCGTGCAAATGAAAAGTATTTACCCAACGTACCTCACTTGTTTCCTGTCACAACAAATGACTGCACGGTTTCTCTGAGTTTGCATGCGGTTTCTCAAATGAACCAGTGCGTACAAAGGTATATCACTCACAGGCAGCATCCTGAGTGATTCATTCTGCTGTCTTGAGTTCTGTCAGCGTGCCAGTTGCCAGAGACGCTCGGTGTGGGCCTCTTAAATCTCAAACAGAGTCCGTTTAGTGCCTACAGTGACTTCAGTATTTATGCTAACTGCCCATAATGGTGCAGATGAAGAAAGAAACGCCTGTAACACACTGATAAACCTCTAAACCTCTCCGCTTTATTGTCGCAGTCAGACAGTAAAGGGTTGAGATTTAGGCCCTGTTTTCTTTTGCTTTTATGAGTCATCTTGCTGTAGGGATATATTTTCTTTTTTTTTTTGTAAGATCTAATGATATTCATGATTGAATTCGTGAGCAGCCTTTGTTGTTTATTTTATTTTATTTTATTTTTTGGTGGGACCCGCACTGACCATGACATTATGTATTGTCTCAGAGATATTTTATAAAGATGGATGGAACATGATCAAAATTTTGCATTTGCTTTGTCATGATGACAGTATTGGACATTAATAATATATAAAAAAAAACAATGTTTTACATTCATAAAGAGATTAGATAGTTATAATATAATATAATACATAGTTTAGGAATGAGTTTATCATAGAGACAGCGCTTACAGGTAAGTTTGGGGACAGAGAAAGGGACTCAGATGGTTTGGACACGTGGAGAGAAAGAGAGGAACATGGTGGTGATTTACCATGTCTGTAGCTCTATTGTCACTCAGTTCCTCCTACTGTCTGCTTCATCTTCTCTCTCATGATCTTTGGATGCAACGTTGGAAACACAAAGTGCACGCTGGACCCCGAAAATCGGTCGCAGTTTGCGGCACCTCCATTGTTACGACCCCATTGTTTTGATCTGTAACTTTTATTTTTCTTTGTTTTTTGCATTTTTATTTAGCATTGTATCATTCCTTTTCTATTTTTGCTGCTCGGTGTTAGAAGAGTGGACATGACTGGTTCCTGGAAGCATCCGGGGCGGAGGTGTCCACTGTGCTTGATTGGAGGACAGGAGTTTTTAAACATCTCCTGCTACCAGCGCTCTCCCTCCAGCCCCAATGACTTTGGCTTCATCCGATTGTGACGTGACTTTTTGGTAAAATTCTTTGATCTGTTTAGTCCCTTGTGAATCTGTTTGGAGTTATACCTGTAATGTGGTTTCATTTTATGTAACAGTTGAAAGGGTCTGAAAGGAGTTTAGTTTGAGTCAGACTATTTCCTGTCTGTTGTATTTTGCTTGTGTGTTTTTGAACATTTTGTAAAACTATGTTCTAATAATTGGTGGCTAGTGTGGCCTTTTGTTTTGAATAAAAAAAAAGCTTGAGCTGGTTTCATTTGGACTGAATAGCGTGTTCTGTGAAGCGCTGAGGAAGAAGGGCAGCCATTTACAAATGTACAGAGTGGTTCTGCAAATATTAAACACTTTGATGTCAGGAGAAAACACATCAGAAATAAATGTCATGACAATCATTTCATTACTCAAATGACCTGAGGATTATTTTACACATAATTACGACGGCTCTGTGTGTTGGTTTAGTGAGGAACAGCGCTGTGTCGTATAGGTTAGCTTGATCGATTCAAAAGGTCAGTAGGTTGAGCTTCCTGTGTTACCCACTTAGTAAAGGTCATGTCGCTTTAAACATTCAGACTCTCACTCACAATGACACATTTCTATCAGAATGAACATGATATCTTCATGTTGTCATGTTTGTCTTGTCTTGTTGAGATGGTGAGTGGTATTGCTTGACAGAATTCATGGTTCAATAGTTATTTTTAGACCAAGTACAATAAACTTAATGAAAAACTGTCACTTTAACCGAGTACAAAATGAAACGTCCAGCTTAGGTGAACTCTGTCAATCTTTCCTATTCACCATTGACGTTTAGTTTAGTTAATAAATAAATAAAAACGATGGTTTTTGGATGGGAACTATCAAAGGACAGAAGACAAAAACGTAGGAAAAGGATGAGATGTTGGGACAAAATGGGACACTTCGACGCTAATAACTAGAAATTTGCTGAGCAGTTGTTGGACCTTTGAAAACTTGAAATAATATTTTCGTGAAAATAAATCTATATTCACAAGGAATGTGTTTACAAGCATATAACTGCGGTGACAGGGAATCAAAGCAACAACACACGGCCACATATTAAACTTTGTTTCCCCAATATAAAGTGAAAAACAACCCCTAAAGTTATTGTTTTAATTCTTGAATTATTAATCACCTAGCTGGTATTAAGACCCTTTATCAAGTTTAGGGAATTGTGGCGTATTTGACTGATATTGCCCGCAGGCCCTCTCAGACCCTTCCCCCCACTAAACATTTAGACACATTTGCAAGTGCACACTTGCTGCTCATTTCACACTCAGCTACCCCCAGTGTTCTTAATAGAGGTCAAATAGAGACGATTCTTCAGAGGAACTTCCCTATTTCAGTTCATCTTTAAGAACCGTGCCATGCTCAATCAAACACAATTTCATCTGTGCTCTGTTATTCACTCTCCTAATTTAACGCGGAGGAAACACTTCCTGCGTTTGGTACATCAAGTGTTGAGCTTCTCTATGGGTTTGGACTTGTGTGCACAAGTGAAATGCATTTGCGCTCACTGGCCGTACTCACACATTTGTCTTCATTTTTGGGGAATCACTCGGTAAAAAGCTGATCTCCAGGCCCAGCAACTTCTCATTCCCAATTTTTGACACAATTGAAAAATAAATGCTCAACTAGTGAGCCGGGCCTCGACCCTGTCATCCCGATGTAGCTCTGATTGAATTCCATTTGTCCCAGCAAGAGAAAGGAAACAATTACAAACAGATAAATAGCGGAACAGCAAAGCGGTTGGTGGAACGCAGGCATCTTGGATCCCCCCGGTGTCAGGGACGGAGAGTGTGTGGAAATGCTATCCTTAAAAGTGGGCCTTCAAGGCTAAGCCGTTTACTGCAGAGGGGCTGTGATAATGGAGTTAGCACCTTGAATTCAAGGTTGCTATTTTTGGTTCACCAAACTGGAAACCCTTTGACATCAGTTTTAATAAACACATTTTTACAAAACAAAATGACGTACAAAATGTGGAGTGTCGAATTTTACAACTATTCACTACTCTCTCGTAACATAAACATGCATCTTATAAAAAAATATATATAGCTAGGGAACAAAAATCCTCGAGTGTGTATGTAGTGTTGTCTGTGCATCTTCAAGTTCTATACTACTTCGTTTTTCTGGGTGCAGTTTATTTTCAGAATCAGAATCAGAATCAGAATCAAATTTATTGCCATGGTCAGTAGGGAGCCCACTGACTAGGAAAGTGCCTTGGAATAAAGTGCAACAAAAAAACAAATAAAATAAAATAAATAAAATAACATTACAAAAAGGCTGTTCATGAATTTAACAGTCTAACGGCCGAGGGAAAGAAGCTGTTCCTGTGACGGGAGGTTCTGGTCTGGATGGACCGTAGCCTCCTGCCAGAGGGAAGAGGAACAAACAGTCTATGTCCAGGGTGAGAAGGGTCTCTTTCTCTTTCAACATCATGCTACACACTAGCTGCACACTTCCTTCTCTCTTCCTTTCTAATTTACTATCACCACTATTTGTAGGCGCCGAAATGAGGCCGTGAATGCGATTATGTTGGTCTCATGTTTATGGTAAAATATTAAATGGGACTGATGAGTATCGGTTCTTCACCTCAACCTGCCGTGATCATCCTCCCTGGCCATACCTGTCATCTTCTAGACAAGCATCATGATATAGTTAAAATGACAGGAAAAGATCAAAGGCACATTGTTCATTTGGTTATGTAAACCACGGTTGCTTCAGAGTTTTACCTCAGACTCAGACTGACGTGGTACAGATTTGTACCATCGAGACAGTAGACTTAGTGGGCACTTTGTGCTTTTTATAAGCAAATCATTGCCTTGACTTGTGGACTGCTAATACGAGTGCAAGAATCACAGGTGTGTCACATGACTGCGCCAAGTTTTTAAATGCAGCATTAGCCAAACGTTGGTGCAATGGCAGACATTTTCCCCCCGGCGTCATGTGCATCATATCGGAAATGCCTTCAACACGACGGATGCTGCAACGTTGTACCTTCCACAGTAACAACTATGGATTATTAGTTGGGTTATTCATGCCAATTTGCATGACGTAGATTTTAATATGACTGATACATATGTCCCGCACATTATTGGCAGTGTCTGCCACGCTGCATGTAAAGTGCGTGGATGCCCTTTGACAACTCGAAGCTAAGAGCCTGGACAAGAGGAATGAGAATAGTGAGATGAGAACGCAAATTAACTGAATTGAATCTTTTTTTTTTTTGTTTTTTGTTGATTCTATCCACAACACGAATCACGAGAGCATTTTGACAGCGTCAATAACTGATCATTTCATTGAAGCCCTCCATCATCCCGTGTTGGAATCCGATAGATTTTTCCCTTTTAGAAACACAATGAATTAAGTCTCCCTCCGTCATGAGACAGCGGGACCTGAAATGGCCAGTGAAAGACAAACGATGACGCTAAAGTAGTCATGCACAAAGCTTTGTTTCATCATTACTCTCGCTAATTGATGTGTCACATGTATTATTGAGTCACTTCATGGAAACGCATTAACGTCTGCAGGAGAAATCAAACAGGATGAGTCATTTTTTTTTAGCACATTGTCAATGACTTATCCACAGATTGAGCTCAAGCACACCCTGGTGTTTCGGTCGTAAAGATAACACAAACATTCCATTACGCCGCATCATTCCGTGCTGGACTTTAATCCTGTCATAACTGTACTAAACTGCATCTATATTACAATAAATGTGTTTTCTTTTTATGTTATTTAGACATTTTAAAGCAGAAAATGTGCCATTTTCTCTCTTCCGTTTTGGAATTTTTGATGCTTTAACCGCGACAAAACATCATTTTGATGTTGTTGAAATGTTCTACTCTTCCTCCTGGTGTTGAGTGTGGTGCGCTCTGCCCTGATATCTTGAAGGTTGGCTCATGATGAAGAGGAATATTGTATGCGGTGGCGGGACGAGGACAGTCCCTGTTAACTCCGCTCTCTGCTCAGCCCCAATGACACTAGTCTTCACGGCCCATAAACCCAGAGGGATGAGGGGGAGTTGAAAATGTCTGACCGTCTCAATTTTCTGGCAGACTGACTTTCACCTTCTCACTTTTTTTCCGGCCTCTCTGTGTGGATCTGTGTCTTAGTCAGACTGTCTCTACCAGGCTATTTCTTTATCGCATGAGCCGCGGCGACTGTCTAAAAGTCCTCTGATATTATTGCTTCGAAATTAGATCTGAAGTGCTACATGTTGTCCTATGCACAGACACGCACTTCCGCCTGTTTACAGCCAGCCAAGCTAAATGGCTTCTTCATTATGATGGCTGCTGGCATATCAGGTTGCAATTATCAACGCTGGCTTATTCCCTCTTTAATTGCCTCATTTAATTTGTTCGCATTTGGTGCTGAACAATGTCAACCTGCTGCTGTTGAGGGCAATCTGTTCCAAGGACATGTTACAGCGACAGCAAGGCCTTTGTTTTCGTCTGTGCTGCGTGTCAGTGGTGAAGTTATCGGGAGGTCGTACAGCAGAGGCGTTGACACCAGACTAACCACGGCTGCTGCATTTGCAGTCGAAAAAATGAGACTTGTTTTGAGAGGCTTGGTGGAAAAAGGCGAAATTTGGCCCATCAGTAAAGAAGCACACTCTCTTGACTGAACAGATTTCAAGATGGTCGCCTCCTTGGAAGTCCACCAGAACTGCAATTTTAATCCTTGTTCAAAGCAGGAAGCTCTTTTGAAAGATCACACGTTAGACCGACACACCCTCACTCACATGGCTTCATATATTGGTGTTGGGAAAGTGGACTTTTGTGTCCTATATTGACTCCGAAGGCAGCCTTCAACGTTGCATGTTGACTCATTCGGTTTTCAATTCAAGCGCTTTTTGTGGCATATTCTGATGCCGTGGGCAGTGCGTCTTGCAGAAGACAGACCGAGGTTGGGGTTAGGTAAGCCATGGGGTGGCGCTCCTTTTTTTGCTCTTTGTAGCTCCTCAAACAGCCGCACGTTTCAGTCGCTGTGACTTCCTGTCCGCATGAAGGAGGAGAGCCACGTAAGGAGCTACAATAGCAACTGAAGTAAAACACTTTTCAAAGCATTGAAACACCCATCTATCAACATGCATAGGCTGAAGCCTTCGGCGTCAGTAAAGGACGTAAAAGTCCACTTTTCCAACATCATTATATTACGCCATCGGGGAGAGGAGGGGTTGTTTAAACCTACTCCTAGGGCACTTCTGTGACATCATCAGTTCAGTCCACACTTTTGAAATAATATATATTATGATGATGATAATAAATTACACAAAAAAAACACAAAATCAAACAGTACAAGCTATTGTTTTGTTTTCGTTTGCCACTCTGAAATAGAGAAAACAAGATATTTTGCATCATATAAGCTCCCTTTGCCTATCATTCCTCCAAATTTAAATACATTTCATAAAAAAAAAGAAAAAAAAACCTGATTGGGATAATGGTGGGGGGCGGAAACGCAGTACACAACCTACTTAGACAGTAAACTTTGTGTCGATGGTTACAATTAATGTAGTGACTGAAAAAAAAAAAGGAAAAATCCTCTCATTGTCTACTGCTACCTCAGCCAAGGAGATTGTTTTCCACACTGTCTGCTCGCAAAATCTCTCAGACAGATTTAAATGACTCTAAGGACATGTTGTTGGGAGTTACATTATGTTTTGGAAGGTTTTTGTAGTCCCTTATGGATCAAGGAATCTTTTGTTGGTCGAATTGGTCGACTTCTTCGGCTTCTATCGCCATAACATTTTATGTTATGCATCGAAAGCAATGAAATGTAAAGCAAATAAATGTAAGTAAAGTAAATGTTGAGTGGAAGTACGATGTGTAAGAGGAGACTGATTCATATGTGGTTGAATGATTCATTTATTGTTCATTCCAGGCTTGTCTGCACTCCCTGAGTGCTTTTCTGAAATTAGTGATGTTTATCATTCTGAACTCTATGCAAACTAATGGAAGAAAACAAAATGCTTGAGTTAAATTCAGCGGTGTTGGGTAGAAAAAAAAAAACCCCACAAAATCTGTGTCAGTGTAGGAGGGAAATGAAGGAAGTTGGATTTTCACAAAACTTTGGAAACAAAACATTCCTGTACAGACTTTTTAATAAGGCATAAATTTACATAAACTCAAAAGGTAAGCCACGTTTTCCTGCTTAAACATCTGCTTAAATATAGCCCCCCTGCAATATTGAGTCTGCACAGCACCCTGGCTTAGATGGGTGCCACACATGTATATGAGTTATGTGATTTTAAAGAGCCATTTCTTGACCAACAACACACGTACGTCCGTGTGTTGCTCAGGTCGCAGCGTGCGTGGGTGTTAGAGAGGCTCATTGTTCAGTCCCATGGTAACGCCGGACTCATTAAGATTGATGAGGAGCAGCGGTGTCATGGCTGGGTTAGCAGCCCATTGGCAAGCCTCGAACACTGCTGCCCTACCAGCACGCTCGCAGCTCACTGTGCACCACGTAATGATGTGGTTAAACGGCGAACGAACAGGGTAATTTATTCACCTGGGCTCTTCGTGGTATGGTTTTCACCTGCCCTTCTCAGAGTTACACAGGAGTCCTCTGAGTTCAGTTGCACACGTCTAGAAATGAAATGAAGCGTCATAAAATAAGAGTTTCTATCAACACTGAATTCTACTTATTATGGACATTCCTTTTTTAGGTTTTTTTTATAGATCAAAAACGACTATTTTATAGCTAGGGAATCAAGTACTTGAGAACAAAGTTCTCGAAAGGCTTTCCAGTGCAAAAAGGTACGTCGTCATTTTGTTTAGAATTTATGACATTGCGCTTTCCATAATAGAGGATGTGATAAATCTTCAAAGGATTGTTGGATTTGATGGTTCTAACACCTGCCATTATTTTTTTTAATAATCTTTTCCTTTTCTTATGAGCAACATTTACATGAACTTTACAGTGAAATATTTTACTGAAAGCCTGACAGACAGATGAACCTCCCTTACTGAAGGTAGAGAGGTTCACTGCCAATGATGTGGCTCTAAACAAGATTTAAACGGACATTTAGATCTGGGAGTCTTGTTTTAAGCATGAGTTGCGTATTTCTGTTGTCGTAACTCGAGCACAGCCATGTCTTTTTTGTCTATAATAGACAGGACATTTTGGATCACACACTTCAAACTGTACTGTATCTCACCTATTTTGGGCCAGTTAAAAGCTACAATCATAAGAAAGATAATCTTAACATCAGATATTATTATATTATATAAATACTTTCAGTTTATTATATTTATTTTGGGCTGTCAAAAAAATGTCAACATTTTTGACAAATTTTACGGCCCGCTGGATACATCCCATTTCTGCATATGCCAAACTTTTAGTCAAGAAATCAAGTGAATATATCATACTTCATGGTTCAATTTCACCTGTTTCCAGTGCATATTTGCTCAGAGCGAGTGTTTTATCTTGTTTATTAGATGACCCCTTTTTTGCAATGTAAACACCTGAATTGCATCATGCTAATAAGCTTCTCAGAGTGAGGAACCCATTCAGAGATACAGGGGGACCTTATTCTGTCTATTTAAGCGAGTCAGCAACCCATCGACAGCCAAAGACGGGATGCACACATTGTGGGAATTTGAGAGAGAATCCTTCTCTTTAATAAAAACATCCACATATTATGTATTAAAAACTACATGGATTGTTGCAGAAGTTGTGGCCAAAATACACCATGTGAGGTCAAGTAAGAAGTCCTGTCATTTGCTTCATTGAGACCCACCTTTATCCACTTAAGTGTCCAGTGAATATCAAGATCTGATCTCTGTCTTCAAGTGTAAATGAAAGATGAATCCATCACACTTTAGAGCTCCTGCCACAATAGTGTCTACATTAAGTCATTAGCCTCACTGTTGCACACAATTATGATCATCTTCAAGCTGTATCCTTATTGCTTTATAGTTATTCAACTTAAGCAGCCATTCATCGCTTGAAGAGGGCGATAAAAATAAAGTGCACGTCTCTGTTTACTTGCAGTATTCTAACTGTGTCATGTGTAATTTCGAATGAGACGATGTGATTCTGATCCTCAGAGGGAGCGTGGCCCACTATGTGAGAGGTTGAAAGGGAATTTTTGAGCACAATCCATGCCCTTCAGCGGCTTTTCTTTTCTTCTCTTGGACAGATGTGAGGGAGCAGAGTCGTGTTTTTGGCTTTACGTCCAGATGTATTTGTATTCATGTGTAGTGTCTGTCAAGTGTGCAAATGCTCTCCGTCTCTTTTGATCAGTTATTCAATTCGGCGTTAGAAGTGCCGTGGAAGTGTGACAAAAGAGGATCTTTTGGTTCAAGTGTGCTATCACGGCTGACTTTACACTTGTCAACTATCAAGTGGTGTCAAATCTGTTCATTGAAGATGGGAAGTTTTAGACTGAAGGTTATAGAGCAATAACAGAGCACTGATTGTAACGTCCAGGTTTTCCTGAGCATCCTTCTTCTTCCTATGTGTCTGTCAGCATTTTCCCTCTCGCAGCATTATGAAAGCCATATTAATGTTTGCTGTTGCTACGGCTGTAAATCATAAGGTTCATGACTGATGTTTGGATGTTGATGTTGCAAAGTACAGCTGCACGATTATTATTTATTATTATTATATATTGTCCAATTTTAAATAATAATTGATCCAAAAAAAAAAAAAAAAAATATATATATATATATATATATATATATATATATATATATATATATATATGGGATCATGGGATGTATCAACAACAGTTTGCTTAACTTCCATTTTCCAAATATGCATTAATTTATTGCTAACTCAAAACGCTTATGATACTTTGAACTATGATACAAATGTAATATATATCAAGTGACTGAGAGCCTGAGGACAACGACAACACTTCCCCTAAACTTTGGTTGGATGTCGGCAGCACGGGTGGAATGTTTTCACAAAGGTGCTGCTTCAGGATGATGTCACTGTAAAAGGATTGTTGGTCACTGTGATGTGTCAATGTGGAGCTGATGCCTTCATCTTCACCTCTGCTGGAATGAGTGACCCTCCCTGCACTTTTCCATCAGTTTCTTCACATCAGCTGAAAACAAAGCTCAAAGACCATGGAGTTACTCCAATTCCTCGGGAGCACCAGGAGCTCGATGGTCTGAGTCAGGGCTTCATCTGATGTTGTGCGCCTGATTCCTCAGTTGATTCTCTGTGAAGGTTTTCCTTTCATCTTTGATGCACCTCTGCACCTCTCTCCTGGCGCCTCTCTCTTAGCCGAGCTTCACAGTTAGTTGTTTGTGAGCAAACACTGCTTCTTGACTACTCAGTGAAGCGGTGAGGCGGTTTGTTGATATACATCTATGATTGCTAACCAGAGCGACATGAATGGTCCAAAGAAAACAGGCCCACACTGCTGTTCCAGTGCTCTTTGGCAGAGAGCCGGGTCAAATGCTCATAGCTGGAATGTTCTTCTCTCTATACTCTTTCGGGATCGTATCAGTGATTCAGGAGGGGTCTTTTGTTTTCCATTGTGGTAGAGTGAAGGGAGCGAAAATAAAATAAAATATCCGATGTATGTAATATCATAACACTTTTATCATCATTTTTTCATCATAATATTATTCCTATTTTGGAGGTTGATTTCAGTTGGCAGACTTTTCTCTCCTGTCCAGTCTTTATCCAACCACAACAACAACAGAAGTCAGTTAGTGAGTCACATTTACACTGTAATTACTCATATTTATAATCCTGAAAATGTCTGTGTATGTTTAGCTAATCCTCTTAAATCTTGAAACTGCTCCACGTGTTGGAGACATGTTTGTGGCGGCCCAGTAAAAGTCATTGTTTGGTCTTGACGTCAGTGAAGAGCAACTGCGGTGTGGAATTTTCAATAGACACCAGGCCATTTCGGAGGTATTTTTATTCAAATTCCCCTGCAGCCTGCATGGCCTTGCCGGAGGACATGCCTGGTCCTGGTGTTGTGAGCACACCGGAGCTCCGTCTCCATCATGGGGGCAGGTTTATGACACTCATTGATTCATTGGCTTCCCTTTGCAAACACGGGGGGGGGGGGGAGAAAACCTTAAACTGAGGATGGATTCACATCATTATCGCTTGTGATTGCCGCAGACCCGACACAGCTGGAGACCTGCAGAAAGGTCAAAGATATTACCTGCTGGAATTTCTATTTTTTTGACAGGTGATTTTCCCTGAAATTATTCAAAAAACATCGATTCCAAGTCAAAGGATCTGGTCGGCCCCTCCTCATAAATAAACGGTACACTTCATGTCACGGTGGTTTTGGTCTTAAAATGCCATTAATGCAAGACTAGGACGTCTCTTGTCACCTCAACGCGTTAATGGATAAAACCTGCCTAACCTGCGCGGAGTAAGCAACTTTCTGACACGCTAGTTCTCTGGTGTACTTGCTCAACCTTTAAATGGCTATTACTGTTGAGCTCGTGTGTAGGCAGTGGCAGGTTGCACTTGAGTCCCCGGGACTTGTCTCAGATCAATAGGTGGCGAACAGGGCAGTTATCGATCAGCTCAGAGCATGGAGGGTAATTTATGCCACTGCTCCGGCGATCCCCACGCACCGAGGCGCCAGAGTGTGAAATTCAAATTATTATTACAGCCAGGCAATTCCATTATCTGAGGAAGGGATATGTCGCTCAGGCATACATCGGCTGTCTTCTTTTACTAAGGGGAGAGAGGAGGAGAAATGGAGGCATGTGGCCATCACACCGAGGTGAAGCCGCTCTCAGAACGTTTTATCAAAATGACGTTGTTTCCATTCATCAACATGGCTTTTCATTCTATTTCTGTGCAAAACAACTTACTCACTGTCCGTGTTTATTGACTTGAGGGATAAGACTCGCTAATAACTGCGTACACATCGCAGCAGATATTGACAAATTAGATGATCGGGATTACAGCATTATCTTTTCCTCAAACATGTGGAATGGTTTTCATGCTTGATCAGTCTGTGAGCCATATATAGTTGTTAGTACGCGTTCTTTTTTTTCTAGCATTTACATTCATGCAGAAATGAATTTTTGAAACTACAGAACATTTGAATCATTTTTGGTTTAAGCTCTGATGGCTGTTTTATGGCGAAATGATGCCTTGAATTTGAGATGAAAAAATTGTTGCTCTCACATTTATAACATGAGCGCAAGTTCAAAAAATGCATAGCTGCTGCAGACGACTTGTTGCGCGAAGCCTCTCTCGACTTCACATTACAGAATCAGTCGCTTGTCAAATATTAGCGTAAAGGAAAAACGTCTTACTCCAGTGTTCTTGGAAAATACATTTTTCCAATGCATTTCACTTTAAACACCTCTGCATCTAATTTACATTGAAATGAAATACAAGCACAGCAGCACTCGATACCTGGCCCGAAGTGCTTCTGGTGGCGCACATGTGGTGCCTCTAAGGCTGAGTGCGAAGCCAGCGCACTTCTCTGGATGGATGTACCATTGAAAACTCCTTAAGTACACGCTGTTGCTCCTTACGTACTGCATCTGTACTTAGTGTGTTTCCACATAGTTACGGTTCAGGTTCCATTTCTACTAATTTGCGAAACCAAATTGCGTAATGGGATTTGTAGATTTTAGTTTAAAGCTGGTTAGCGGTTGGATTAAGCCATTAAGGTGGTCATTATTTGCGAGGTAGCTAATGTGAAAATGGCTTGGTCATTTCAAACAGCTCTGTCATGGGGAGTAGCTGTACAGAGGTAGAAAAATATGTTTATTAATGACCAAAAAAACATGAATGCTAGTTTGTTAGATGTTGACCAATACAAGTAACGTCCGACTTACGACCGGGATCCGCTCCGACCAACCGGTCGTAACTGGGATTGGACGTAAGTGGAATGCCATTCAAAATAGCAGCCGTGAGGGTTATATGTCCTACTGTAGTGGTAGATCACTGTGTGAGAGTGAGATGCTGGGACACTGTGCTGCTGTAACTGTACGCAATGCCAGACTGCTAGGTGACGCCAGACATTGAATAAAAAAAAAAAAAATCAGTATCTCCTGGCGGTGGTCATAAGTACAGGTGGACGTAAGTCAAGCAGGTAAGTCGGATGTTACTTGTAGTCGCTAAGTATGATAGCAGTGTTCTGGTCAATTTAATATCTTAAGTTGTTGAGTTTTCTGTTGTTTGCTGTTGTATAAACACAGTTCTACCTCATTATCAGTCGAGGAGGACTTCTCCCCTGATGGAAGATTACTAAGGAGGATCACTCAGGTGGACTGGTGGAAACTGAGTGTAGACTGACACCATAGCATACAGAGACCAAGACCAAGGGTTTGATGCGCCAAGGTCGAGTGGAGACCAAGACCATTAAGGGGGTTGAGGCCGAGACCAAGACTGAGACAAGAACCAACTCGTGGTTTGTTCCAATGAAAGATTCTTGATTTATGTTGGAAATTTGTTTTGCAGTAAGAAATAATGTTCTGTCAAGATCACTTATAGACTTATACTTCTGTGTTTTATATTTAGTCTGGTCTCTATCTTGGTTTGGTCCATATGGTCTCAGTCTTGACTAAGTCACGAGTTAGGCGGACATACAAAGATAAGGACATAAGGACATAATAAGAACATACAAAGTGCTCTGCCATTGTCCCAATAACCCCCCTGATAAACAACCCTGACTGTCGAGGTGGCTCAGTCATGATCAACCCAGGTGTCTGGGGTGATGGAAGCCTGCACCACTTTCCCTTCAATCTAATCTCAGAGGGAAGAAATGGATGAATGAACGGATGGGCATTTAATCACTTCCCTCTTGGGTTTATCAAGTCGGCCACTAAAATGTCTCCGTGAGACAAAGCTACTGAAAGGTTCTGGTACCATAGGTGGATGCATTTTTTTTCTTAGGTGTACATCCTACTTCACACGCCATTATTTCCCCTTAAAAATATCTTTTCACTCATGGCCATTAACGGACACCATTACTCCCACGGAACTGTCCTGTTGGAACACGACTAGAGTCACACAGAAGCAGTGTGCAGTGTGTGACATGCTCTTCAGGGAAGACTGGACAAGCCTACTGAGCCCATTAAGGAGCTCCGCCTCCGCTCATCTAACTAGGGTTAATATGCATAACCTTTCTTCTTTCGAGCACTACCTGGGGAGAACTAACTGGCGTTGAGAAGACTATATTCTGCTTCTTGCAGACAATGTTGGCCCTTTGACTTCCCATTAGGTAGTCTTTGTCCGTCAGAGGCAATATAGCAAGTGCCGGCTTTCAGAAAAAGTGGTGTATAGTGGTCGTAACGCAGTCGTTATCTGTGAAGGACGTTCTTAGTGTTGTCTTATCGGAATGTCAATGGTGTGGTTTGGACAAGGCCGCAAGAAGCTCTACAAGTGTACAATTGCTGTGATGGAAATTGAGAAGTGGTATTTTTCCACTTGGACAGGAGTGTCTTCAGTTCGAAATGTATCGAGTGGTTTGTCAGATGCTACGCTCTCCTCATGATTTCTGATGTGATCTTTCTCATGCTGTAAAGCGTCATATTTTGAATGAAAATATCTTGCATGAAAATGCTGCAGATATAATATGAACGTGAAGATAATGTGGCTCTTAATAAACATTTTCATTTGTTGTCCATTTTCACGTATTCTGTGCATAATTTATGCGAATTATTTCTTGACGTTTTTGGTGTTGTGGTGTTAGGATCTCATATCTCATGTGCTCCTGTTTGGAATATATGAAAGCTGCTTGCGAAGGAGCAGGAATTTGGATCAGGATCCTCTAGTCTGAGACCAAGGATTTCAGTTGGACTGTCCTGTCCAGGTGGAGATGAGGCTTTTGCCTCAAATGGAAGTTCTGCAGATCCTCAGAAGAGTGAGGGATAGCTGGAGACTGTCAGGTTCTAGTGAAGACAGGTGAGCCAATGGCAGAAAAGGGTGGAGGCCCTGGGTCAAACCCAAGACTGACAGAGTGTTTTCTCAGAGCAGCTTGGGGAGTCCAGGTCTCTCAGGTTTCTGCCCCAAAACGTGAAGGCTACAACTGCAAACAAAACGTGATGAAATGAGAGAGAAGCCAGTATCTCTTGGGACAATAAATGGGTTTAACTAGTTCTGCTGGCCAGAGAAACAGATGCTTTCTCCTTGTCTTCAGATTTGAACTGGTTCAGTATCAACCAGGACCTCTGTAGCAAAGACATTGCATTTGGCTTCTGCTGCGGGACATCATAGGCTGCCAGTCCATCTTAAAAGAAAAGAAGCCATGCAAGATGGAACAGAGGCCAGAAATACTATAAAGGGGGCTGAGAGTAATTCATCATTCAGTTTCTGAAGGAGAACTTCTGTAATTTACTGTAATAGGACAAGCAAGAAAAACACGTACCTGACTTTGAGTGTGGTTTTCCTGAACAAACATATTTTTGTTGTGTCTCTGACTCGTATATTCTGCATTCTAATAACACAATATGCCTCAAAGAATGTCCACATACACACAGGAAATGTGTTTTTACACACATTTTGTGCAAATATCTGCCTCAGTGTGCTCTTAATGAGCTCTGTATGGTTGGCTGGTTGACAACAAAGAGCAGTCCCTTGCTTTTGAGAGGAAATGCTAATGAAAAGCTATTTCTTTGTTATTACCAGACCAGAGTTTTGTGTTGTTTGTTCCTTTGTTATGCGTCTTTAATCCTTGAGTGCCAATTTTTTTTTTTTTTTGACGTCTGAACACCTGTATCAGCTCATCTCAATGCCCCCTATCTTTTGTATTTGCAAAATGTCAAAAAAAAGTTAAGTGTTTGTACTGCATTGTTGGATTCCAATAGAATTTATTGTTTTTTTTTGTTTTTTTTTAAATAAATTGGTTCGATGATTACGATGACATTGCTTCATGATGATGACTTTTTAATATGTATATATTTCGCTATTGGCTAATAACCTTCATTTACTGTCTCCCTCCTGGTACATTTGGTTCTGAGTACGATTTTTCGATGTTTTCTCACATAATTTTGAGGTTATGTTGCCTGCCGCTTTCTGGTTTAAAAAGCTTTTACAAGTAGAAATTGTGTTGTGCTAGCTTACTGCACATCAGCACATGCACACTATTCGATGCAGCAACTTGTCAGAGTGCTGCACTGTCCTTCTGTGATATTTGTCATCAAGTACTTGAAGCGTGTCAGTGGTTGTACTGTCGGTTGCGTCAGCCCACTCTCACCTTCTCCCTTGGGAATGTGGAATTTTCACCAAAGGCAGATTCCAGCGTTGCATGTTGAGGTGTAGGCATTTCAATGGAGTAAAGAAATGTTTACCTTCACGTGTAGCGTTCCAGGCAGGAGGCACGGATCATTTGTCGGAAGCTGTCTTCTTCCGTGACACTGCCTTGCTTCTTTAAAAGCCTAATGCGTCAACATGCAACGCTAAGGGCTACTTTCGGCGTCAGCATAGGACGCAGAAGTCCCCTTTCCCAATATATCACGCCTTGTGAGTGTGGACGGCTTGTCCGAGAAACAAATGTAAAAGTGAGGATGGACGATGGATGGATGTTTAGTGATGCCGAAGGTGGCGCACGTCCCGAAAAAAATTCTGTCCAGTCCAAAAAAAAAAAATGGTTGGTCAACAACAAAAATGAAAGCTCAAAGCTATATTCATGTTATTAAATGCCCCAGCAGTTTATCTGTTTGGTTGGTGAGGATTTGTGAGGAATATTTTTATATAGCTCACACATTTTAAAACTTTTATCGAACGCCCCTGGCGGAGCACATTTTTGCCCGATTCTGTTATGCCATAACTTTTAAACTTTGCTTTTTGACCTCTTCGACTCACTTGTCTAACAGTGTTTTTCGTTTTGTTTTGCAGGTAAGAATCTCCCATACTTCCTCCCTGGTGTTGCTGTCTGACTGGATAAGTAAAACATGTTTGGAACAATTCTAAAATGTTTACTGATACTTTTATTATCTTTTCGTTTCCACTCTAATTGTGGATTTGTTTCCTTGCTGGTGTGTTTACACACATTGTGTAACGGACAAAGGACACACTCTACAAATCAGGGTAGCGCTTTACATAACTAACAGGCTGACTTCTTAAGTCCACGACTGCTGCAACAATTTGGGTTTTAACGTTAACTGTCAAATCTGTTTTCTTCATGGGTTATGCTAAAGTGGCGCGACTGGTTTGACAAGCGCCGCCGTCGACATGCACGAGCTTGACCTGTTACTTTGTAGGCCATGAAACTTTCCTCTGGTTTGTTGCTGATCCCACAACACAGTGGAAGCAAATGACTCAGATATACCACGGACCTCGTGCGAAGATGTGAGAAAATGGGTCTTCAAAGGCAGATTGATCTATATCTATATCGGTGTGAGTGTGTGGGTGCTGCAGAGCGTAGAGGTAGGTGTATGTAAAGAGAGCAACTGTCAATAGATGCAGACAGACGGGGTTATTAAGGTTGAACTGATAACAGGCAGAAACGCGTCGGAGGTTACAGGATTGTCTCATTCCTTTTTAATGAAAGCCGAGACAAGGCACGGGATTTGTGGGGAGATATATATAGCACAAGTTTTTGCCTCTAAAAGTTTTCAACACTCTGTGGAAAATGATGTGCAAATGATGGTTTCTTTACTCAGAGTTGTTATAGTAATTGCTGTATTTGGATGGTATTTTTGACTGTGTCTGTGTTTGGTTTGACTTTACCATCTGGATCCAGGAAAACATTGCAGGATTTGACACGGACTAGTGTCAAAACAGCTATCAAATAAAACAGATTTGGTGAAGAAACCAGCATGCTTAAACACAATGGATTGTTTTTTTGGGGAAAAAAATGTACCTGTCTTCATGACACTGTTGACTGTTGTGGTGTCTATGGCTCAGCCCTCTAATGTTTGTGTGTGTTTATTTGTGCACGCGAACTTAAGCATTATGTGAGTGTCCTCTTTATAGTCAGCTGCAAGCCTGCAGAGCCCTGCAGCTCCTGCAAAATCAGTCGAGCATTCCAACGGAATTTTGCAACCTGTGGGGGAAAGTCAGCGGGAAAAAAAGACAGGGAGACAGAGAGGGGGGGACAGATTACATAAAGTAAACTGAATCATGGAAAGTCAATTTGCATTAATGTGATCTTCAGTTTCATCTTGAGAGAATATTTCAGTGATGAAAGAAGGGTGTTCAAGGGAAGAAATGAGTTGGCATGTATCCGGCGCAGGTTTTTCTCTTTCTCTTATTTTCAGGACAAACTTTGTTTTTATTGTTTATTTATTTTAATAATTGTACGTTCATTTATTGTTATTCTTGTACTGTGTTGTTGACACAGATGCAAAACAAAGACTAAGACAAAGAAGATACTGTAGGTGGATGGTACTCTACAAATATTGTGTCTTTTCTTTGTGTCTTATCTAATCTATCTATGACTTTAGATGCATAATACATTATTATTATTTATTCTCACATAATAATAACATTTCTGTGAAGGTTCTAAGTTGGCAAGGCCCTTCTTCTTCATGCAACTTTCTTTTTCATTCACTGGAAAAGAAAGTTTATGAAACCGGATCCCAGAGTGGACACTTGTTGAGGTCATTTGTTTCACTGAGCCACAAGTTCAGTTTTCCAAATTTCGTAATATCATAGGATCAGCTTGCTTGCTGTTACAGGTAAGCTATTTTCTTGGCTTTATCTCTGATGTTATCTGGTACGTTTGAAGTAAATTTAAAAACCCAGGAAATATTTTACCTATGCAGGCATCGATGGAGCCTCTAGGGGGCAACCTATTCCTGAACCGTTCAGGAGACATGTTCCTGGTCGTATGTCCACACCAGTGTCTCCGATGTAGTTTCCGCTTTGATCGGCACATTTGTGCTGTTGTTGTTCTTTTGCCTCTGCAATTCTTTTACATGTATTTATCTCACATTTTCTCTTTTTTTTTGCAAGAGCATGACAGCGCCTCGTACTGGCCTCAGCACTACATCTGTTTATTTTCTAAAAGAGCACAGAAACATTCAGACAGAAACCCCGTCTGAAAAACAGCCAAACAAAAACAATGCTACTCACACTGACTCTGCACTTTTAGCTCACCTATCAATGTTGAAGCTATTCTTGTTCTGGTTTCTGCAGTAGACCTGACAAGTCATTTCTTTCAAGATAGTCCAAAAAAAGGGCCCCATATTTTTTCAAAATATTATTCTTTGTCCCTCAATGTGTATGTTATCCACTCCATTGGAGACAATTGAAACAGATGTGTTGTCTTGTGGTCCTTTTACTTGTCAACTCGAAAAACATTTTTGCTTGTAAAGTACATGGGTTGCTAAAAATATAATCTCTTCTTGTTGATCAGTTTTGATCTTGCTTTGTGCACGCCTGGATTTCTCAGTTTTTCTATGGAAAGGGAGGTTTCATACATGTCTTATTTGGGTTGGTCGTGAGCATTGCTTTTGTCGTTGTTGCAGTCCCTCCATTGCACAAACAGTGTTTGATTTTTAGGTGATGAAGTGTAAAAATGATGTCAGTATAATGTTAATGTGATGCTGCTTTGTATTCTGCAGTGGACTTCCATGATGCAGATTCTGTTCTCAATAATGAAAATTTCTTCACCTTAAAAAAAAAGGATGCTGTGTGAGGATGATGACACACTTTGGCAATGACACAATTACATCATTGTAAACAAGAACAAGGTGACTTGTTCATCCGACGTGTCTGCTTTCGGTGTAACCATAATAATGATACATTACAGTCTTTCTTCGTGAAACAGAATCCATCTTGACCTGCCAGAGCATCGTGACCTCACTGCTTACTAAGGCATGGAACACTTGAGTTTACCTTTGATGCCTGTTTTTTTTTTTTTTTAAATAAAGGACAACCTGAAAGTTCCCCGCTCTCTTCGTGTGTGGTGTTGGGGAGCGAGGTCAGCGGGGCTGTTGGATGACCTTCCACTCATTAGAGAAGATCTGCGATGAGATTGAGGGAGTGAAAGGTTGCCACTTCAGCTGCAGCCAACTTGACGCTCAGCCTAAAATCACCATGTGAGGGAGTCGGAGATGAAAGAACATGTCTGGCACATGACAGCAAATCAACCACACACCATCCATACACACATCAAGGCCTTGACATACAGAGTCTTCGTGTTTGCTTAGGTTTTTGTGCAATGTGTGCGTTGTATAAAAAAAAAGAACATTTCAATGAAACTTGCTGGAACGTGAACATCCACCGGAGAGCCCTTAATGTGGTTGTTTTTAATTAAGACTATTGAGTTGTGGTGAGGAGGCTGTACAGGATCGATGGAGGAAAGTCAAACAAGTCACATTTCAAACTCTTAATTTGAGTTGAAAGAACGCCGGGTGCCGAAGAAGCTTTTGAACTAGCTTTTTCAGTTGAACATACGAAAAACAAACATCACCTTTAAATACTGGCTGTGACTTGAAGAAATATTGAGATCAAAGGGCAAAAAGTTTCATCTCTTATCTCAATATTGTATCACAGCTTTCAGTTGGAAAGTGTTCATATAGTTTCCCTTTTTATGGCTCAAAAGGAAAACAAATAATAAACAAAATAATCTTGAATGACTTAAGCATATTACAATATATTACCATAGATAAACAAATGATTCATATGTGTATTATCGACATATTGATTAATAATTTTAAAGTACCAAAGCCCTCGAGCAGCCTACATTGGTAGTGTTCCAGACAGTAAAACGCCCACCAACCACCTGTGATTCCAACTCTTTTTCTCCCATTGTTAGAAAATAAAAATTTCATTAAAAATTTCGAGATTTTTTTGCTTCGGATTTCAAACAAAAATCCAGAGCTCGAACGCCCCTGAAAAAAGCTGGAAAAACATAACGTCCGCGGACCGATCAGCTGACCCACGACGTGCTTTTTCTTATTGTGTATAACGCAGCCTCTGTGTGCAGACGTGTCCCGTTAGCTACATTTACTGACTGTTTTTTCTTCATATTGAGGTATAAAACCTTTCCTGTCTCCGCACTGGACCGTGGTAGAGTGTCACAGGGGAGGTGCTCGCTCTCCACACCTCCACTCCAGGGTTTGATGTCCTGTTGTGGGCTGGAGCTGGGACAGGGATGAGGCGAGTCTGGGACAGAGCGTGACTTGGTTTATGACTTTGTCACAGCCAAACTGCACAGAAGCGCACATTCAGAGCTGGACACGCACCGGGCACCTCTTCACTTCTGGAGAGACGTCACTCACTCGGCAACCCCTCCCACATGCAGCGGCCACACACATAGAGGAACAGCGCACCTGCAGCAGACACTCGACATTCACTCCTACAAAAGACTATTTTAAGGCTTGGAACGCATTGTTTCTTTTTCCATTCATTGTAATGGGAAAAATCGATTCAGATTTCAAACAATTCAGCCTTCTGGAACGGATTGTGGTCGAGAACCGAGTTACCACTGTAAAAAAAAAAATAAATAAATAAAATATATATATATATATATATATATATATATATATATATATATATATATATATATATATTTTTTTTTTTTTTTTATGTTTTTTTTATTTCATTTTTTTTGGCGAGAGACATTTCTGGCTTGTAAGAATGCAGATTCTCCCGCGTAGACAACGTGAATGAACCATGATTTTAGAAATGTCTCATGGTTTGGCTGTTCTCCACCTCTTCATACGTCACAGAATGCAATACAGTGCTCATATTTACTCAATAATCCATATTCAGCAATGATATAGACATACAAAGGCGTAACAAAAACATCCCCCTGCTGCCCCACTATCAATAAAAATCACTGGCCCAAACAAGGGCAGCCTCTTCTGTTTCAGCTCCGCTTGCTTTTACAAGGACAGATTCATTTAGATACATTAAATGACAGACAGTCCAACCCATCAAGGCCTTGCACTTGTTCCCCTTAATGAACTAAAGCAATGGGCTGTCTCCTCTGATGGACGACAGCAAAGGCTGCAAACTCACCAGACCTGACAGAGAGATAAAGTATGGAGCAGCATATTCTCTCCCTGGAATGAGAAAAAAATGCTTATTATTTATCGTTTTGATCCATAATTCCTCTTTAAAGGGCCACATGTGGATACAGTTAACCACTTCTGCCTGTTGCTATTGAGGGCTTTCTCTATCTTTCAGACCTTTTGTCCACCATCGAGTGAACAAGGTCGTCCACTTCAAATGAAAAGAGCTTTTATTCCGTGCTCTGAAGTATCTCATTCTACCCTTGCATTGAGTCCTGATTTGTCTGACGCTGTTCTTTCCCTGCACTCTGCAACAAAAATATTTTGTCCTTCGTCTTGGTCTTGTATTGACAAAATGTGCTCAGTTTGCAAACTATGACCTCAGTGGGTTTATTTAAGATTATTATTTGTGGAGCATTTTTTTGCTACTGAAGTTAAAACCATAAACTGAAGACTTTTCTTGAAGCCCCGTGAGTGGTGCCCTCAGATCCACAGTCCCACAGGTGAGGGGCAGCTGAGCAGACGGCTCAGTCTCCCATGGTTCTATCTTGGGGAGGAGGTGGTGGTTGTTTTGATAGTGGAGATTCCTTAATGTTTGCAGTTCTGTCAGGTAGGGTGGGGCTTGGCTGCACTGCTGCTGAAGAAGCAATTTCTACACGCAAAGCTCTGACAACCCACATGGTTTATAAGGAAATAAAATATATGGACATTTACTGTACAAGGCTTCATAGATGATTTTCTCAATGTTTACAATCACAGCTTTTAACTATTATAACGTGCACAGCTCTAGTGAAAAACAATTGTAATAACTTCAGGCATTATTAAGCAGTTAAGTAACTTGAAATAAAAATTAAAAAAAAAAATTTGCTCAGACCAGTGTGAGGTGCTGTCAAACCTAAAGCTGGAAAAATGAATATTACATGTAACTTAAATGTTGCTCCTTCAGTATTATTTGTATATATAACAGGAAATATAATAAGAAAGGAAAGAAAATATGCAATCCTTTAACGTGTATTTATCTCACATCTTCTCAGTTTTTTTTCAGCTTGCAGTATTCCTTCAGTATTATTTGTATATATAACTGGAAATATAATAAGAAAGGTAAGAAAATTATTTATTTTAATTGTCAGTCCATTGGACGATGCCGATGTTTTTATCGCTCAATAATAAATAAAAATATTGTGCAAAAAAATAGATATATATGTATAAAACTTTATGAATAAAGTTATCATTTATTTATAAAAAAATATTTATAAAATACTGTGCAAAAAAATAAATAAAGTTATATATATAATATTTTTATTTATTATTGAGCGACAAAAACATTGGCCTCGTCCAATGGACTGAAAATTTAAATAAATCATTAAAGTATAAAGGGAAATAAAGATCTAATGAATAGCAAGTTTCTATTCAGAATTTGTAAATTAATGATTCACTAAATGACGAAAAACGTACAATGTATTTGACAGTTTTGCTCATGAGCGCCACATAACTACAGGCAAAGGGCTGCACTTGCCCACCTCTGTGTCATTCATTCTATGGTACTAATAATGCATTAGACAGTACATGAGAGCTTACAGTAAAGTGCTACTGCACTTCCATCCCTGGAATTTGGGAGTAAATTGCGTATTTATTGGAGCTTGGTGCCTCAATATCAAATAAAAACTCACCAATTTGCATGGTTTTAAGGTTGGTTTGTTGAATATTATTGTAACATTATGACATTTATTTCTATGTAAAGAAGAAAAAATGTTGTCAGCGGCCATTTTTAGAGTATATGCTTTTGCATATATGGAGCACATACAGTACTAAACTGCTTGAGATAAAATGAGTCAGTTAGATTGATGATGCGAAGGCCAAGGAGCTTTGACTTGACACTGGCAGTCATCAACCATGATGCATGATGTGGATATGAGAGGAAGATAACCAGGGAAGTGGACCAGAGCGCTGACACCAATTCATCCATTTAAGTGACTTCAATGGCTCTGACATGTTCATGGGAGTCACGCCGGCGTGCTCTTCCTTGGGGACTTTCTGAACAACAGATATACAGCAGCATTAGCAACGTCGGCGATACATATCATAACACCTCGTGTCCCATTAGTCATCGCATTTAACATGTTGCAGGTGCAGTTTTATCGCGGCTCATGTTTTCTTTTTGACGTAAATGGCTAAGGGATTGAAGCACTGCATCACCTTACAAGGCCCTTATATAAATTGTGTCCAATATTGTTTTATTGCCAAAGCTTTTCAGGTTGCCTTCAGCTTTAATTGACTTGGTTTTCCTGCATACGTTCACCGGCTTAATTTTTATTTATGACCTTATATAACAAAAATTGACTGATATACAGTTTTATTTTTCAACTTTTTGTCACTGCAGGGCATTGCAGCATGAGTGTGGTTCTACTCTTAGAGAAAGTAGAGGAAAAGCAACAGACTGCAAATCACTTTCTCAAATGCAGTTGCCATGACCTCATCGTTTTCATACTGGAATATAGCATATAGCAGCCTCCTTTGTGTTTTTGATGGTCGTGGATGCATCCAAAAATGATCCAGTTTTGATCCCCAAATCCAAGTCAGGAACAGCGATTATTCTAGAAACTTTCAGAGGTTTTGTCTTGCCAGTGTCAAAATGACGCACTCATTGTTATGAAGCTAGGAGGAAGTCCTCCATGACTTCATTTTCATGATGTGTTTTGGATCATTTTAAGAATAAGAACCTGTCATGATGCCAAGATCTAAAGGCTTAACCGTACCTGACCTTGACTTAGCTTTGCCCTTTCATTCGTAGTGGTCACTGCAGTGGGCAGCAGTTCAAAAATCCTGTTCGCCTCACCTTCAAGTTCCAATAAAGGCGGCGCAGGGCTGAGGTTTTTATTGAGAATTGATGGTCAGTCAACCACCATTTCCGTTCCTAAGGAGGGTTTCTGCACAGCTCTATACTAAACATGCAACTGTTCTATATATTTTGCAGTGAACACGGCGGTACCACGTCAAGTTGGAGTAGAGATAGTTCAGACTATCCGGCATTTGGATTATTTGAGTAGAAATTATTGGCGTTTAGCTGTGAAAGAGCAACATAAGCATCATGTCACAACTTGCAAAGGCGATGGGATTGAGAACAAGAGCGTCACACACAGGAAGGACACACAACATTATCCTTATATCCTTCTTATTGGTTTCTTCAAATATCCGTGTAATATGGCTTGAGACTGGCAAAACAACCACTCCACTTCTGGTGGGAATTGGAGTTTCATGTTTCATGAAAATTCATGTTGAACAGCATGGACACATTATGCTTTGACCGAAAATAAAAACATTTTGTGTCCTGGGCGACGTAATACGCTTTAAAAACATTGTCCGATCAAATGACGTCCGCCAAGATTTGAAAAAAAGCAATCAAAACGTGATAGAGGAACAAGAAACGCTAGTTTTTTTTATCATGAGAAGTAAATCTCTCTCCAATCTGAAGCTTTCCTCATGTGGTCTGTCACCTCTGAAGTCGGCGAGCAATAGACTTCAGTCATTCTGATGTTTGTGAGATTTTTCTGTGAAATGCTTTATGCTGTCACGTTCATGTCCACCTCCAAGATGTGTTATGTGTCATCCGTTTCTTTCAATGTTTCCATGCTTTCACACATTTCACCTAAGATTTCATCTTAAAAATGAGATAAATTTTCTGAAATCGTGGCGGCTCTCATGGTGTTGCGCCACCTTCATGTACATGTAGCGGAAACACTGGAGGTGTCTATCAAGCCCAAAAGCCATTTGTCTGACTGCAGTCAGCTGTTTTAGGAGCCTGAGCTGTGCAGTTTTATGCAAGAGTCTGAAGAAACTGGGGACTTAGTAGTTAGTTTAGTTTGTTTAGCATGTCTTTCAAAATCATCTACCCCACCTTTAAGAAGTTCAATGTGTTATACTGTACCTAGTAACCGAATCGTGTTGTGTCGTGTGTATGAGTCAAGTGTTTTCTATTTGACTCATAGGCTCCAAAGATGAATGTAATTTCATTAAACTCACATTTGCCCTTTTCATGGAATATTGGGTGGTTAGCAATGGCTGGTGGAGGCTTTTGGGGCTCAGCGTTGGGTGTAGTTGTGCACTTATCCAACTTTCTCCTTGTCTTTTGTGGAAGCTTGAAGCTAAAGCGACCTGTTCAACACTGGGCACGAATGAAGTTATCACAAATGTTCTTTGCAGACGTGCCCGTACCGTAGCTGATTTAAACTCACAAACAGAGGCCCAGCTCGCAGGATCCATATGACAGAAAGTCGAAAAGGCCAGTGCCGTGCTTCGCCTGGTTGCAAAGGATTTAAGATGACATTTTGAGCTCTTTCTGAAATGCATTAAAAAGACGTGTGTAATCTCCCCTGTCATCATAATTTCTTATGTTATCTCAGGGAGCAAACACAGCAGTGCAAATGTTGAAACGCCTAAGAACAAACTTTGCTGTTCTACCTGGTCGTGCACGACTGAAACGCTAAAGATTCTGCTGCTAATTGATGAGGTCAGCTTTGTGGAATTTTGAGATGAAAATTGTTGGAAGCAGGCGTGTTTTTAAAGCCTCTCTAAGTGCTTGGATAACAGCTACTGTGTGAAGTGAGATTTTTATAGAGCATGCTGTGCTTGAATGAAGGTGGTTTAGGTCACTTTTATAGATGTATGTTCTATTAAAAATCTAAAGGAAATGCAATATTGAAGCATGTATTTATCCAAGCCATGCTGAATAAACAAACAGGGAGACTGAAGCAAGTGTTGTACTTTAGTCAATGCATCCATTTTTATATGTATTGAATGATCATTTTCTGTTTTTTTAAGGTAAATGTGTAGCTAAATTGAATATCGGTCCCCTTCCCAGTACTGCATTTAAATCCTAACTCCAACATTAACAGCAGGTTGTTTGATAAAGGCAGCAGTTGCAGGAGGCTTGTCTCACATTTTAACGCTGGCGATGCCAGATGGTCTAATGCCTGTGTGTCGGTGGGTTAGAGAAAGGGACTGTGTGTTTGTTTGCAGTAACAAAGTGTGCACGGCGCTGGAAGAGATCGCTGAATGTTTTTCACTTTTGCCTCCAGCAGATAATGGTCCACCAGGGAAGGATACTGGTGTGTATTTACCAGCCAAGAGATTGATTAGAGAAGCTGGAAACCATTCGCCGCCCAAATTACTTTATCAGCTTTGACAGCCAAATGGATGGATAAATGTATCAATAAATGGATGGGTGGATGGATAGTTTGATGAATGGATAGTTAGATGGATAGATGTATGATTAGCTGGATGAGATCGATAGATAAATGGATGGATGGATGGATGGATAGATACATGGATGATAGATGGATGATAGATTGATAGATGGATAGTTGGATGATGGATATATGGATAGACAGATAGATCAATAGATGCATGGATGACTGGATGGATAGCTCGAAAGATGGATAGATGGATGATAGCTACGTGAATGGATAGCTGGATCGATGGATAGATGGATAGATATATAGATAGATGAATGGATAGTTAGATGGATAGGTGGATGGATGGATAGATGGATGACAGCTAGAGGAATGGATAGTTGCATAAATGGATGGATGATAGCTAGATGAATGGATAGTTGGATGTATGGATGATGGACAGATGGATATATATGGATGGATGGATACTTAGATGGACGGATGGATGGATGGGTGGATGGCTAGAAGAATGCATAGTTGGATGGATGGATGGATAGCTAGATGAATGGATCATTGGATGGATGGATGGATGGATGGATAGATAGATATATAAATGAATGGATTGATGGATAGTTCAATGGATGGATAGTTAGATGCATAGTTGGATGGATGCATGGATGATAGCTAGGAGAATGGATAGTTGGGATGTATAGATAGATAGATGGAGAGTTAGATGGATAGTTAGATGGATGGATATGGATATGTATTATTTCAGGACCAATCCTACTCATTGGTTGGACCGTATAACCGGTCAGATGGGAGGATTTAAGTTGTCTGTCTTGTCCATACTAATACCCAAGTAGCGGAATCCAGACATTTGCGCAGTTGTGACCTCACAGTCCTGAAGCTGCAGTGGTGGTGGGCAGGAGGACGTCTGGCTGCCGTTGTGAGAGCATTTGAGCTCATGAATTATAGAACACACCCAACTGCTCCTGTCAGGAGGACGGTGGAACAATGAGCAGATGCACCATGTGGGTTCCACGTGGCGTGGTGTCTCTACCTCTGCGAGACCAGGCATGTCGCAATGACAAGTTTGTGTCTGTCACCTGAGAGTCAAGTTTCTTTTTTTTTTTTTTTTTTTTGGAAGCTGTTTTGCCCCAAGCTGAGAAGCATGTTATGGATGATATGTGGCCTAATTCTCAAGTCTCCCGTCTCACCTTCCTCAAACACCGTGCCAATATTGGAGGTCCCCCTCACTGAACTACAGGCTCATTGACTCAGACAACAGCCGACTGTCTTTCCCCGCAGGTCAAATAAATTCCGATGAAGCTGCACTTTCTGTTTATAGCCATTAATATTTACTGCCGACTTGATGAGCTGTGCAGTGCTTTGACATCTTCTTGATCAGGCTTAACTAGTAGGTGAGTGTCGGCTGTTGAGGTGTTTGACTTGAAGGTGTCAATTAATATGATTTAAATTTCATTCTGGGAGATGGCGGGGCTTTATCAGCCCAAATCTAATTCATATTCCAATTCGCTTTGTGCCACAGCGTGTCCGTCGCCCCTTGGCTTTGTTCATGTGCGGTGAAACTTTTAAAGAGAATCTGAAGCTGAACATTTCAATTTAGAGGCTGGAAAGAGTTACAGAACGGCCCAGAAATGTTTGTGTAAATTGTTGCCATTTTCATTTTCAGGCGAAACTATGATTGGCAGTGGTGCGAGGAGAGGAGGAACAAGGAGTTCATTTCAGTTTTACTTATCTGTATATGTTACAGCTGAAACAGTGAACTATAAATTCTAAACCCGCTCTTAGAGGAGAGACGGCTGAAGCTCAAGGATCAGCATGATCCCAAACTTGGACACATCCAGGACTGAAGTGCAATGCAAACGTACTTTTCGAACAAGTTCGTGACATGAATGAATTAAAATAAAAATATGAATATTCAAAACAATATTTCACTTTGTACAAGAGTCAAGCACATTTAAAAAATATATATATTTACAGCACAACAATCTGACACCTTGATGTGTTTGCCAACTTGTACGCAAAGATCAAAATAGTTGTTACTTGCAGCCTTAGTTTTCATAAACAAATGTATATTCTCTAGTATTCACTTATCTAGTAGTGATAAGTAGATGAGTTATCATGAGACAGGATTGATGAAACACTGTCCCAGCTTGGTTTGGAAATGATGTGAGGCTTTATTGAATGAGTTGTTCAAGTCCACACATTTCACGGCAGGCAGTGCCATCTAGTGGCCTCTGAAAATCAGGACACTGTTTCATGAAACCTCATCAACCCTTCAATATTGTGTCATGAAACCTCATTTACGCTAGTTATTATTATTATACTCGAGTGGCCAAGTCACTTGTATCTTTCAATCTTTCAATCAATATAGCTTTTGCCAGACCTTTCAGGTGAAAGCGAACATTTGCTGGGAAAATAAATTCCTCTCCTCCTATGTAGGCCAATGCTAAAATGTAAAGGTGAAGTGAGCACATTTGGGATTTTTGAGGCTTCACAATAGAGCTCACTTTGATGAAAGTCATAGTAGTATCCAATGATCGAGGTGTTTTGTCTGATAGGGTTTAGGGCTCTGTCAAAACCGTAACCCTAACCCTAGAAAGAGATTGATGTAAAGATGAAGAGGAGAGTGCAGGCTGGGTGGAACATGCAAAGAGGACAGAACATTATGCGTACTAGTGATGGGTAGATGAGGTTTCATGAAACTGTCATTTTCAGAGGCTGTTTGATGGTGGTAGGAATGATGTAAGGTTTCATGGAATTGGTTGTTCAAGACAAAACATTTAGCAGCAGACAGTGCCTACTGGTGGCCTCTGAACATCACAACACTGCTTCATGAAACCTCACATGGTTGGGAATCCCAGGACCAAAAAATAAAATATAATAAGTACAAAGAGCTTGAACAAGTTCATACATATCACACTCATAAATGGTAACATTCCGCGCCTAACAGTCAAATCAGTTTCAAAAGCGGAAATAGAAAGATGCACTTTTCCTCGATCCCCGTCGTCTCTGGAGCCATCTGGATCCTAATAAATATAACAACCAATAAATAATTCAGCCTTATGTATTAAATAATAAAACAATCCGAGCAGTTGTGAGAAGGCAAGTAGCTCTGGAAAGCCATTAAATGTTGATACAACCAATCTTGCGTAGCAATGAATGTCGCGATTAATATTGATGGCGCTCCATCGTATCGTCGTGTTGCAGCGCCAGGATCTCTTGTTAATTTCACGTGTAACATGAGAAATCTTTCAGTTGAGATAAAAAAAAAATAGATGGATGGATGGATAGTTAGATGGATAGTTGGATGGATGGATGGATGGATGATAGCTAGACGAATGGATAGTTGGATGTATAGATGATGGATAGCTAGACAGATATATAAATGGATGGATGGATGGATGGATACTTAGATGGACGGATGGATGGATGGATGAATGGATGGCTAGAAGAATGGATAGTTGAATGGATGGATGATAGCTAGATGTATGGATCGTTGGATGGATGGATGCATAGCTAGCTATATAAATGGATGGATAATTGAATGGATGGATAGTTCAATGGATAGTTGGATGGATGGATGGATAGTTGGATGGATGGATGGATAGATATATAAATGGATGGATAGTTGGATGGATGGATGATGGATAGATAGATATATAAATGGATGGATAGTTCGATGGATGGATGGATGGATGGATGATAGATAGATATATAATGGATGGATAGTTGGATGGATGGATAGACAGTTGGATGGATGGATGGATAGATAGATATATAAATGGATGGATAGTTGGATGGATGGATGATGGGTAGATAGATATATAAATGGATGGATAGTTGGATGGATGGATGATAGATAGATATATAATGGATGGATAGTTGGATGGATGGATGGATGGATGGATAGATAGATATATAAATGGATGGATAGTTGGATGGATGGATAGTTCAATGGATTGTTGGATGGATGGATGGATAGTTAGATGGATTGTTGGATGGATAGTTCAATGGATAGTTGGATGGATGGATGGATAGTTAGATGGATAGTTGGATGGATGGGCTCCGCTTCCTGGCTCAGTGTCCCTGAGCCATGTTTTGCTTTTCTCCCTCTGTTTTCTTTCGGCACACGGCTGGAGCCGATTAACCACTGATCACATGTGCATTAAAACACCTGGGCTCCAGCACCGTGTGCCAGTTGGTTATTTATTGATCCCATTGTTTCCATGTTCCCTGTCATGTGTCCTCTTGTTCCTGTGGATTTTGGACTCCTCGTTCCCCGTGGTAACTCCTGGTTCTCGTGGCTCTCTTTGTTTTCGGTCTCTTATTCTGTGCGCTTGCTTGTTCTTTTGTTACTCTGTGTTTAACCCTGCTGCCTTGAGTTAGTGTTTTGTTTCTTCGTGCTTCCTTGTGCTCCCTGGTTTCTTTTGTGATTATCTGTCCTTTGTGCTTTTGTAAATCTAGTTCCCTGTGATTTATTTTCGTTTTCTCCCGGTTCGGTGACGCTTTCTGTTTTGACTTTTTTACTCATGTTTGTGCACTTCTGTTAGTTTCGTTACTCTGTTTTTACATTCTGTGTTCGCTCTGTTTCTTCCCGGTTCGGTGACGCTTTCTGTTCTGTTTTAGTTTGTTAATTATTAAATATCTATTTTTTTACTTGCTCCTGCCTCCTGTGCCTATCACCACTTGCGCTTGGGTCCCACTCCACGTCTTCCACACGTGGCTTTTAGCTCCCTCGTTCCTTCGTATCTTGACAGATGGATGGATGGATGGATAGATATATAAATGGATGGATAGTTGGATGGATGGATGATAGCTAGATGAATGATAGATGGATATGTATTATTTCTATTTGTTAATTTCACGTGTAACATGAAAAATCTTTCAGTTGAGGTAAAAAAAAAAACCCAAAAAAAACACTTTTTGAGTGGCACCGGCAGTGAGTGACAGGAATTTGACGCCGTTTTTGTCAGCTGTATCTCAAGGTTGTGATTGATTGCCTGTTTCAGCAAGGTGGCAGCGTTTTGTGTCACATATGGCAAATTAAGAAGCAGACGATTTCCCCAGGCACCGCCGACTCTAATAGCTTTTACACAAATTCACTATGTCCAACAGGACGGAGCATTACATTGCCCCAGGGCCACATTTACCTCTTTCATTCTATTTTCCATCTTGCTTTCTCCTACACTTAAACTTCTCTCAATGTTTTCTAAAAAAAAATCATATTCAACATTTCATCAACATTTTATTTTCTTTCGGTTTGGTTGGTCACAATAGTGTCTCCTAAACAAATTATTCATGTCACTGTGAGACGTAAACCCACATGAGAGTGACACATACTGATATCATTTTCAAACAGAGACCTCTGAAAGGAAAGGTCCTCAGTTAAAATGTTTTTATCCTTTATTATATTCCCTCCATCTTTTTTGTTGCAGCAATAAATGTTTAACACTGAGGGTATTTCCTTCAGTGCGACAAGTAGTGATGGCATGACTACGCTTCATGAAACAGTCCTCTCTTTCACAGCTCAGTAGGTGGCGCTCTCAATTTGAAAAAAACAATGTACAGTCAGGCTTCTTTGCAATGGTTGTTAAAATCCAAAGGTTTTACAGCAATGAATGCCATCTAGAGGACTGAAAATGAGCACATGGTTTCATGAAGCCTCACCAGCCCATCATTAGCGATAAGCTGGGAGAAACTAGTCATAAGCCTCAAAAGTTTTGATGAAAACTGAGTGTTGAATGAGATGCAGAGCAAAAGCTCGACGGTGTCAGGTGTCTGATTTTGTAATGGGATAAAAGTTAGCAAGAAGAAATGAGTGATGTATGAATGTACTGGATGGAACTAGGTGTTATTTTCGTTACGCAATGAAGATGCACTGTGAACTGGTTTCTACTGTAGTTTTGTTAATGTCAGTAAAGTCGGCCAGCCAAGGGCAGATTTCTCACTAGAGAAACGTCGGGAAACAACTTGGTTTGGTTTGATGGTCACTGTGATTTTGATGTGAGACGTTGTGCTGGGAATTTTCTCACTGCCATAAAGTCTTTGGATTTGAGTAACCATGTCCATGAAACCTCAAACGCGCCACCTACTCACCTCTGAAAATGAGAACATTGTTTCAACAGCCCATTACTGCTAGAATCTGATCTAAGTCTGTATGTCTTTCTGTGTGTCTGTCTGTCTCACTGTCTATCTGTCTGTCTCACTGTTTTTCTGTCTGTCTCACTGTCTATCTATATGTCTGTCTGTCTCACTGTCTATCTATATGTCTGTCTGTCTCACTGTTTGTCTGTCTGTCTATATGTCTGTCTCACTGTTTATGTTTGTCTGTATGTCTGTCTGTCTCACTGTATCTGTTTGTCTGTCTGTCTGTCTCACTGTCTGTCTGTCTCACTGTCTGTCTATCTATATGTCTGTCTGTCTCACTGTTTGTCTGTCTGTCTATATGTCTGTCTCACTGTTTATGTTTGTCTGTATGTCTGTCTGTCTCACCGTCTGTCTCACTGTCTGTCTGTCGAATTGTCGTCATGAATAAAAACGGAAAAAGAGTGTAACATATCTGTTATATTCCGTTATATGTAGATGGGGTGATGAAAGAATGGACACTTGTGTCCTGATGAAATGTGTAAATTTCCTTATGTTCTGATCCACTCAGTGATTCATCCATCCCCACAAAAGCCATTGAGCCTGCGTCTAGTTATGAGGATTTGTTCACATTAATTCATTCCGTCTCTGTTCATTGCGGTCAGATGTTATGAACTAAATCATCAAAACTTTGCAAAGATCCAGGAAGATTCAATGAATTGAAGGCACCTCTGTTGAGTGGCTTGTACTTTTGTTCTGACTGTTCTTGTGCCAAGCAAAGAAGGCGTGCAGCCGCGGCCAGTGCATCATTAACATGGTGTCCTGCTGAAGCGCAGTCGTGTTTGTCGAGTCGCTGGAGCAGGCCATCGAGAACATTGCTATCCCTTCAACTCATCAGATATACATATGTTCCATGAAAGAAAACACAAGTTGTCGCTCTCTCTGCAGCAGAGACTGGTGCTCTAAAAGACTCCTGGGTATCTGCGAGGTCCAAGTACTCGCAGAAGCCCGGCCGGCCAAGCTTTCAAGTCTTCTCCTGCTTTTAGCTTCATGATTTCAACTCTACATTTCCCTCTCTACTTTGCCGCACCGAGGCTCTGTTTGCTAATTCAATTACCCTGAAACAAGTGACTGTATCGTCACGGTTGAATAGGTGTGTTCTGTTCAAATTCAGCCGAGTAGCGTCCCGTTCCTCAGAAGTGGTCGGCGAAAAAGTTGTTGCTACAAGAGCACTAATGCTTCCTGACTGCGTTGGCAACTTCTGCTGTCTTGCTTCTGAAGTGTGCGTTCTGGAGATGGAGGCCATCTGTTATGTTCAGTCCACGAAGCATGCATAGGTTACAGACGGTGCCAGAGCTTCTCCAGCGAGGCTTCCTGCAAGTGCCCTTTCCAAATGCCACCAGAAACGATAGGTGGGAAGGATACACCGCCTCATTTCCATCTACATGCCTGATCGCTCAGGCGCAAGTGTGGAGCCTCCAATGAAATGAACTTTGTGATTCAATTATGTGGCGTCGGATTAAATAAGCTGCTGGTGGCGCGACACGCGGCTCAGGCATGTCAGCGTGGTTAAAATGATAAATGTTTGATTTGGAATGTACAGTGCTTGATGCCAGAAGCGACTGTTGAGCTGGCACTCCAGAAGTGGCTGAGGAAAACAATACAGTGCCATGAAGTGCTGATCATAAATTTCAAGTCACAATAACCAACTTGAAGTGAACGTTGTTGACGCTATTGAAGGTACAGTACATACAGGATTTTTAATACATGCATCAAATGTAACTTCAATGTATTACAGTGGATTGAAATAAGCATTAATTCAAGCAAGATAATAATAATAATAGTAGTAGCAGTACTGTGCCTCGAGGTTTTTTTTTTTTTTATCCATTTCTATTCTTCATGGAATTCTATTCTAAATATATTTTTCTCCAACCTTTTATATCTTTTTCTTTTCTATTACCTTCTTTAGACCCAAGCTTTTGATGAGTTTTTCTTTTCTTGCTATTTGGGACATGAAGTTGCTTCTGCTAAAATGTATATGTGGACATTAAATTATTATTATGACTGTTGATGTCTTTTCTTTCTTTTCGATAGGAGTTGCTGTACATGTCTTTGACTTGCTGGCCATCTTTTTGTCACTAAGATGGGTGTATTGTAATCGCATCACGAAAAAGCCAGAGTGTGGAGTTTCTTGAAATGTAGTCAACATTTTAAAAATCACTACTGCTACTACTGAGAGGCAAAAATCTGATGTGTGTGGACACTCAGTCTTAAGAGTCTAAAATATAATAATAGAGTTTATACTGAAATGTTAAACTGAACTTTTTTTATTATTTATTATTCATGATCTTTAAATAAAATGTATTAAAAATCTATTCAATATGTTCAGATAGCACATTTTTAGAATATTGTGTCATAGTGCAATTACGCTTTTATCCCTATTTCCTTCTTATCATAAAATATTTTAGTTAAGAAATGCATGTTAAATAAATTTAAGGATCTTTTCTGCTTCTATCTGGTGGCTTGAGACCCCCCTCACAACACTAAACGTGAGGGAACTAAATACCAAATTCATGTTCTACATGATACAGCGAGCAAGTAACAGTGATATGTGTTGTTAAAGTAAATTAAAAAATTATTCATAGATATAAATTTGTATTAATCCGCAGAGAATTGTGGAGGGAGAACCTGCTGACTGCTTCAAAATATTCCTACTTCCTTATCATTCGCTGGAACTAGTGATGTATTGTTAAGGGAGAGATCAATTGGATTTTAACCTAACTGTCAAGAGAGATTTATTCCTTCACTTGATCATTTTCACTTCATGAAATTGGCCTTATTGTCTGTCTCCCTCCCAGTCATTACTCAGTAAAGTTGGTCTGCATGTTCAACTTTCGCTGACTCTCCTTATTTCATTTTTCTTCAGTCAACGACACCCACGCGATCCACCCACACGCACTGGCTCTTTCTTGCTGCTCATCGTTGATAGCAGTTCACTTGAAAAATGCCCTCAAAGTTGTCAATATGTCATGGGATAGTTGTTGGTCCACTGCTTTTGTTTTTGTGGCAAGGTTAATAGCCGCCACAATGCTTGTTGCAGGTTGATATCACGCATATCAGCTGATGTTTCTAAAGACTAAAGAGAATATCTAAATATCTTGAAGCATTTTTTGATGGTGTCACAGAGGTCTTGTATATATATATATATATATATATATCTATATATATATATATATATATATATATATATATATATATATATATAATTTTTTTTTTTAATTCAAATTCAAAGGGCAATTTAGGGATGTAAGAAAATATCGATATTTGATACATAGATAAGTGGATATACTGCTGCATTTAAGATGTGTTTACATTTTCACATATACATGTTTGCATGCAGTAATTTTGTTATGGGAACTGTGAAAACTGGTCTGACAAACTCTTTTCTGTGCACATAATATTGTACTGCTTTATCTTATTTTGCCCTTAAAATTCTGGTTCTTATTACATTATATTGCTGAACGTACAGTAATGCAAATGTATCCCAATGTATCATATCACCACTCCTGTATCGGGATATATATATATATATATATATATATATATATATATATATATATATATATATATATATATCAGAACGCAAGTAACCTGCCAATACACAGCCCTAGCACCTTCATCATATTGTAATTGTGGTGAAGGAAATTCATCCAACCGCATCTCAAGTTTCTGCCGCTTATTCCCAGAGTAGAGTCATAGAGGACCGACGCCTCTCAGCTACATGGGATGAGAGGTGGTGACACTCATTGCCAGTCCATCACAAGGCACTTAAGAGTCCCTGGAGGAAACCCACACAATCGCGAGAAGAATGACCAAATACAGTTTTGCTCCAAGCAGAATTTGAACCTGGGACACTCGCCTCGTGGCCGCTGTTCTGCTGCAGTAGAAAATGTACCCTTATAATGATTTTTGTGAAGTTCTAACTGAAAAAATATATTCTTATACTTCAGTTTATTCCCAGCAACTTGGGGCGAGATGTGGGCGGATTGTCTGGACAATAGCACATGAAGACTGACAACCATTCAAGACAACAAGTTCTGCTGTCAGGTCAGCAGGTACACAACGTTGTGTTCCAGTAGAAGATAAGTGGGTTTAGTGCGATCACCATCCTGTCTGCAGACGGTGTGTTTAAAGCGGGTCTATTTGAAGCATCTAAAGTTCCAGAAACAACTGGTTATTTTTACTGTTCACCTGCTTCCCTCTCCATATGGCCCTGCTTTCCACTCCTAACTTACTTTGATGTTGTTGCTCCACGCGATTGATTTCCATCCGCTTGTCTGCTACCTTTGTGAGCAAAGCAAAGGCTGAAGAGAGAGAGAGAGAGAGAGACACTGATGGAAAGCCCATTTCTCCTTCAAGGAGGGCTTCACTCTCCTCCCTCGAAGGAGCCTATTTGTGCTCAACCCCGTTTGGTTTTTCAACAAGAACAGAGAAAACGTGGGCACAGAAGCATTATGTTCAGTCTGGTGGAGTTGGCTGGTGGAAGACGACATGGAGCCTTCTACCCACTGGATCAATTCGGCTGCAGAAAACCTATTCACTGGGTTTAAATGATAACACACCTTAAGAGGCTTGGTCTTTGACACGAGAGAAAAAATAACTGCGTACAGGAGCCGTTGTGGGAGATGTCAGCTTTTTTGTCGAGCAGCCCAAAACTGAATACAGTTTTGCGATGTGTGGGCTGAAACTGCCTTTGAATATTGCTGTTTGTTCACTTTGCTTTTGTCTTGCCAGTGAAAAATAGTTTAAATGTTCAGCAGAAATGCTCCTCTATTGCTGCTATTTTGTCAAGTTAGCGTAGTTTGTATTGATTCAAACCTAAGGCTTTCTTAAAATTACTTTCATTTCGTTTGACGTTTGCTGTGTTATATATGTGTCGTAATAGTCGACAATGGCAGCCTTTCTGACCTAAAGAAACTTCAATTTTAGTTTACCAAAAAAGTAGTTTTATATCTGAATTTATATCGGCAACTTGTTGAAATCGGCCCAACTTTGGTGTTAAAAACTAAGAGCGTTAAAAATGTATTTTAATTTGTGTTCAATTCTAAGGTAAATATTTAAATGCACATTTAACGCTTTGGTTTTGATTCTACCGCGGTGATATGATGTCAACAAAGTCGAGGGGGTTTGTTGCGCTTGTTTCGTTCCTCTTTCCTGCATGAATGACTTTAATAATTGCAGGCATTTGTTGCCCGTCATGATCAAATGAAAGTGTCCTTATTTCATCAACTTAACTCAAGCAACTGATGTGTTGTTTGTGCATCCTATTTTGCTCAAGCCTCTCAAAGTGCAAAAAGGAAGATCATAAAAAAATCACTGCAAGCGCTTCTTATTTTTCATCATGACATTTCGGATAATAGTCAGTCGTCGAAAAAGCTTGAAACCTTATGAATATTAATGCGGAACAGAATCACTGAAACACGTTGACCCGAAATGAACGATGGATAATGTTCTTATTTATTTTATTCTTCCCCACTGCACTGCGAAGCGGTTCACGCTGCATGTATAGAGACGCCGCGCTCGTATACAGTCCTAAGGTTGCGGGCGAGCAGCTGCTGATTTAGTATGCACAACTCTAAGTGCCATTAGGGTTTTCAGACATTGTGAGTTAGCTTCAATTATCAATGGCATTGGTTTGACTTTGGTCGTTAACTTTCTACACCCAGCGGTGCTGATGCTCGGGAGCCTGTGATTCTTTCTCAAAGTCACTGTGCTTAAGTTGTAAGTTCAGGTTTTAGGAGGTCAAAACGGGCCAATGATGGCGATAAAGCCACTGACAGAGAAAGCTGTGATCACCCTGCACCTCTCATTTGGTTCACTTCCAACTTGGTGGCTCGACTTCCGTTTGACTTCACACTCGGCTATATATATATATATATACATTCTTTACTTTCAATGTTTTCATTCATTCCTTATTTGTCTCTTTGGATGCGAGAGATCGGTGTCTTTGAAAGTGAATAACATGTGAGTCTCTTCAAATTCGCCATGAAGTCAAATACCAAATGCACGTATTGACAAGAACTATGATACTGAGAAAGGTACAAAAATCGATCAAACCTGGTCTCAAGACCACATATATGATGTACGGAAGCAATTCCAAGTCTCAGTGTCAACTCGGTTCACTGGTTTTACTTGAAAGACAGTGAGACATATTCTGCTTTCAGTGTGCCATTTCATGAATACGACTTCCAAACTGACTTGAACTGTTCCACTGGATGTGAACCCTTGAGCAGTTGTTGTGCAGTATTGATGGCGAGTGAGATTAATTTACCCTTTATTTACAGGCATATTTCAAATTACTGTGACTCCTTGAAGGGTAAACCTGAAATCCAAACACCATCTGGAGGCAGAGAACTGGGACTTGGTGCTCATACCCCCATTGTAAAACCAACTTCTGCAGCAGGTGCACTTAAACTGAGCGCACGGTCACCTGCACAGGCGCCAAGTGTTAAGCCGGCTTCTCTGTGCAGTAACTCCAGAACAATTTGCGTGACAAAGGAAGAAAAAAAAAAGAATCAAACGGCATCTCGAAGCTTAAAGCTAGAGCTTTCCAATTATGTATGACATGTGCATGCATAATGGCAGCTAAAATCCACACAGCTGTAGCGACATGTTCACTGAGAGGCATCACGGTTGGAAAGCCTGTTCAGTGCACGAACAAGAGATGGGTTCATTGAGTTTATTTTACTTATGTGATTCATTTTTTTCCCAAAAAATGGTGATTCATGAGCATATAATTATCTCAATAGTTGACACCAGGTAACACAAAACCTGCTTCACGTTCGGCACCATATATTATCCAAAATGTATTTCCCTCTGACTTGTGACGGTGTGTGGAAGAATCCCTGTTTTCCCATTTAATTCTGCACTCATGCCTCTTAAATGGCACTCTCTATTGAAGGTCGGCTTGTAGCGATGTGTTCCTCCCATTGACTCGTCTTCATCTGCTGCTCTGCAACCATTTAACTGTTGCCTTCTTTGAGTCTCACCGGCACTGCGGCACCACCTTAGCGGGCGCTCTGATGCCACTGGTGTGCTGACGGATTCCAATTAAATAGAAAAATGCATGAATATTAGAGATATGTCACAAACATTATTGCCTTCGGTTGGTTTGTTGTTGTCAGGCTTCCCCACTGGTTTTCGCATTTACATAGTTTATATGTCTTCAGCTGCTTTCTCTCTCCACCACTCCCTTTCGAGGCTTCTCTCTCAGTCCCACTGCTGTTTGTGTACATCTGTAAGTAAGTGCTCTGCGTGCTGAAGCTGTCAAACCTAAGAAACGGTCACGTCAATGTTGATGCCTTTAAAATGCAACATGGAAATAATATCTCACCGCCAAGTCACTATCTGATCAACAATTTCTGAAGATTTCGGCCAGGCTGTCATGTCTCTTTTTTTTGTTTTTTTTGTTTTTTTTTTAAGCTCGCTGGTGGCACAGACAGCCGTGTCAGTCAAGCTCAACATTGCACAGCAGTGGAGCTTCCTTCTGACATGTTTCCGCTTACATTGTGAATGATGACAACGTTTTTGCAAGCTGCCATTTCCAGCGAGTGTTTCACACAGTCACCCGTCGCTGGGCTGCAGACTTCTGTCAGGAACTAAACACTGAGAGACAGCAGGCACAAACCCAGGATCTTTTTCTCTGTCCATCACCTCCTCCTGAACGTCGATTGTTCTCTCTGTTTATCACTTTAGACAGCAGACTAAAACAGATACATTATTCACTTCTTAGTTCATTGAACTCCTTATTTCATTCACTACCTGCTCATACCACGAGTTAGAAATTTAAATCTGGACTTCTCAGATAGGGCAAGGGTCAGACTAGTGAAGTCTATGGGACATGGATAACATCCTTAGCTGCCTACAAAAGCAACATAACTGCTGCAGGTTGCCACATTGACTTTTCTATTGAGGCCCATTTCTCCCCTTCCACAGCGCTAGCTGACGCCATAGGCGGTTGCCTTAAGGGTTTATGCCATGAGGTGGCGGACTTTAAGGTTTCGCTCTTGAAATTCAGTGTCATGTCACTTGGTATGTGTGGCACCTCATATGACAATACGCTTCACTTACTGAACTTGTCGGTACCAAGAGTGAAGCATGTGGGATCACGAGGCACTATGTTTAGAGCACAACGTCACTAGTGAATGAATAACATCCGACTTACGACCGGGAAACGGTTCCGGACAACCGGTCGTAAGTCCGATTGGACGTAAGTCGAATGCCATTCAAAATAGCCGACGCGAGGGTTATAGGTGCTACTGTAGTGGTAGATGGCTGTGTGAGAGTGAGATGCTGCGATACTGTGCTGCTGTAACTGTTGTCCGCGTTGCTGGGCTGCTACGTGCTGCGGTGCCGGACAGTGAATAAAAAAATAAGCATCTGCTGGTATCTGCTGTCCGTGGTCGTAAGTACGGGTGGACGTACTGTAAGTCGAGCTGGTCCTAAGTCGGATGTTACTTGTCGATTGTTTGTGGCAGCTTGTTCATCATCTAAAGTTAAGAAGCTACAACTCTGGCTTTCGCGGGGTCAACTCTGACGCCCTGCTCAAAGTTGAAATGGGCAGACACAGAAACTTGGCCCAACACACCGTGTGCGCTCATAGATATGAGACTGTGGTGACAGGTCTGACCGCAGCTGAGAAAACTGATTAATTTCTTCTGCCAGCAACATGGAAAAAAAAAGCGGTTTATCTTCTTCAAACACTTTCCACCAGATATGAAATCAGCATAGGCGACCAAAGAGAAGTGTGTTACTCCAATATGTCCTCCCATCCACTGTATTACTGTAATAATCTGTTGTGTCTGGGATCACGCATGCAGGGTGTTGCGTGCCCTTGAGCACGACTTCACACAATGGGTTTGAAAAAGTTAACAGCACTTGACACAATTTGAGATCAGAAGTACTGTCCGCGCTGACTTTGTGTAATCTAAAAAAAAAATAGGACACACACACACACACACAACGTGTCCCAAAGCAAGTGTTGAGTAAACATTGAATACCAGAGCGCTGTGGACAGATATGTCTCCTTGAGGCCATGAAATTGATGAGAGAACTGTTTTGTTTTGGTGCCAAAACCAGACAGGGCAAGCAGATGAATGTGACTCGTCCACCGAACATTGTTTGTGCCTCTATTTCCATCACCATAGGCAGTTCATTATTGCTGGTGACACCCTGATGACTGCAGCATTGACTTGCCATGATTGATTTATAATTCCTTTATAACATTGACCAGACAGATAATTGATGAGGGAGGGGGAAAGGTGGGGGGCGTGTGGGTCTGCCCCCCTGTTATGCTCTTGAGGGCCACCATTTCTCTCTTCCCCTCTGGAGGAAACAGTGATTCGATTACAGTTTTGCATTATTTTGCAAGGAGCACACACACATGGAGTCTTGCTTTCCAATGCTAGACTCGTCCGAAGGAGCGGTTATTGGCCAGGGACCTGTAATGCTATTAATGTAGACTTCCATCACAGTGTATTCTGGGATCCACGCATGACTGCGCGCACTCACCTGCTTTTGCTTGCTTCACTTGCTACAGCCAGTTGACCTTAGCACTCGGAAAACAGGTTTAGTAATGGGATACATTGCAACTGACTGGCTCTTCCACCCAAAGGCCAATCACTCCCTGCTCATAGTAAATGGATGGGGGATGCACTTGGAGGGAGAGTCATATTAGATAATGAAATATGGCCGAGTGGGTGGGCGGGGGGGGGATCTCAGTGGCCTCCCGGAGTGACTCGATTTTATAAGAGACGCCAAATAAATTGTATTTAAAAAACATTTCATGATGCAGTAGTGTGGATGTAACCCCTGGCGCACCCCCAAACCACTTATCTCTCTTCTTACGGAATAGCCCAAAAACACGTTGAGATCCCCCCCATTTTGTTGAGCTTTGCCAGCTTCTTGATTTCACATGACAGTGGCTTTGCATCGAATACTTTAATACAAACTCCCCTCTCTTGTTCGATGTTAATACTTACTGCTGAGGATGTCTTGTTTTTGTTGGTGTTCATCTGTCTGTTTAGCACAAAATGTTCAGAATATATCTCAATTTAATTTGAAGGAAATGCTGCGAAGGGGACAAGAATTATATTTTGTTGTGTTATTCCAAGTTCTATCTGGGAATAGGAAGAGTATGGAGGACTAGCCAGCAGGCTTTTAGCGAGGAGGGCGTCTGGGCATCTGCAAAACATGAAAAAAGACGCCCCATTCTCAACAGTAGCTTAGCCATAGATGCCGCCATATACCAGCGTAATCTGGCGGCCAAGCTACGGCCGAGAATCGGACGTCCATGTTTTGCAGACGCCCAGACGCCCTCCTAGCTAAAAGCCTGCTTGTCAGTCACTTGTCAGGCTTCTAACTGCTGCTGCTCATGTGCTCCCTTCAGAACTTTATAAAACACACAATAGATATGCAAGCGTGTCATTGGATTTTGTTTGATATCGTAAAGGTGAGACTTGAGGGTTACGGCAGCGCCAGCGCCACTGGTGGCCACATGGTGAGGTCTTCACCCGTGAGTCCTGCTGCAACACATTCTCACTCACTCTTTCCCAAAGGAAACTCATATGTGTCAACATGCAACATAGAAGGCTGATACATTAAAGTCCACTTTCGAATTGTAGTTCACTTGCAAACTTTACGTCTGGAGATGGCGAATGCGTCGCCTTGTGAGGGAACCTCTTTGATTTTGACTGTTTGCTGTGTTTTACGAAGTCATGTGAAACGAGCTCCTGTGCTGAGGTTTGTGCACTCTCAGTCTGGTTCTCATCTTTCTCACAATGGTTTGTTTCAACACTCTCGGGTGTGAACTGCGACTTCAAACAAAGTGTATATTTATATGTAGATGCTCTGTACATTGTTTTTGTTTGAGCACCGTCCTGCATTCGTTTCCTACATGGCTTTTGACTGCGCTTAAAAATACATCAGTGGAAAAGATGAAGCTGCTGGCCTTCAGAGAAACTTGAAAAGGAGAACCATACAGGGTTTCATTGATGGATTTTTTTTTTTTGACATGTTTAAGTTAACAGCAACAAAAGAGGCTTGGGTTGCTCTTTCTTCCTATGACAGTCAAGCACGAAAATAAACGACTCCTCTTTGATGACATAAGTGTTGTTTGAAATGATCAGATGCTAAATTTATCCGTCACAGAAGAGGTTTCTTTTTCTTTCTTGTATCGCTGTTAAAATCAGGATGCAAACAAAACAGAACCTTTTCATGAAATCAATAAACAAATGGCTAAACAAAATGTTAGTGTTTTTTATCACAACCGTCATCCAAGGAGAAAGAAAAGGGCAACCACTATGTCAACAGCAACATTTCGCCTCAGAAATATCAGCTGAAGTCGATTCATTTTGGAGTTATACGACTTGACAAAAGACAAGTCAGGTGGGTGCGGGAGCTGGTGAAGTTAAATCAAATCAGACAGATCGCAAGAGATCATCCTCTGAGATATCGGTGGAACATTTCAGACAAGGACGAAATCTCTTTCATTTATCCTTTTATGCACCCGTCTGGTTTGCTGTTCAAACGGTCTGAATCGGGTCAGCTTGACCGCAGGCTTCTGTGGCATTTTGTCAGAGCTTCGGTGAAACTAAAAACTTGAACTTTAGCTAGAAATATTGTTACAAAGATTCAGGACAGCTGGGAACAAGAATCAATTTGTGATGGTGGAGTCCATTGCAGCGATGTGAGGCTGGTTGTTTGTCTGTTTGTCCACAAAATAACCCAGACATAGAACAGCTTATTTCAACGCAATTGTCTGGAAATGTGGGTCAACATACTGATGTTTTCATTTTGAAGCTCCGCAATCTTTTTAGGAATATGCCACTCTGACTGTATGCTACTGCCACCTGCTGTGCCATTGAGCTCCCATGAATCCCATACATACTATTAACACTTTTGTCTGCAACAGATGTGGTGCAAAAACAAAACATCAAAACATCAATAAAACTTTGATTCACTTTTGTAACTGCCAGAGTACACAGTACTACAAACGGTAAACAAGGAAACTGCGGAGTACAATCTCAGTTTATCTTCTTCCATAATGCCCAAAGGTACTGCAGCATGGTTAGACGTGTGCAGGGCGCTGCTGTCAGTATGGGCCGATGGTGCATTATCTCGCACCATTGACTCTTATATCCATCCCTTCCCATCTCAAAGTGCCCTTGCCAGTACCTCATTTTTCGATGATCAATTCCGACATCATCCGGCGTGGAAAGGTCACCACGTGCTCCGAAACTTTACAACAACAAGAAACTTGACTCAATCAAACATACATTGCTTTCCCAGATGAACATTTGATCACATGAATCTTTCATGGTGAAGACATTCCCGCGCACATTAAAGGACACATCATGCATGGCTACACTGAGGAACAAGAGGAAAAGCATGAACATTTCACATTTGCAGTCATACATGGCTACGAACACCCATTCATCTCTCGCTTTTCTCCTTGCCTTTCACTGTGATGAGATCGGGGTTGCCATGCCGTGACTGCGAAGCAGACACGAGAACAAGTGTTTCCCCTGGAGGAGATGGTTTCTAAATGGGAAAGCAACATGACAGCTTTGCCCCGAATGGTGCCATAATCAAACTCCATGAGGACAGCACAGCTCCCAAACTGAGCGAGGACCGAGGTCCAGACCTGACCGGTGGTGGCTGAGCCTTCTCTGTAACTGGCATCCCGACCTTGGAATGCTCTCTCCAAGCTCCAAGTTGTACACATCAAAGTTGTTTTTAACATAAGCCGGGCCGTGATTTTATGACTTTAAATGCATTTGTTATTCATGTGGATTGCTGTTTTTTGAGGACTTTTTTGTCTTCTGTCAGAAGTAGTTGTGGAAATGTGGTACAGAAATCAGTTTCACCTCGAAATACTATACATTTTAGGCAAACCTGATAATGTATGCGGCAATGCATTTCAGACACCCATCCGTTTTAATGGATGCCTGCAGGACTAAATCCACTGAGATATTTGTGTTTGATTCTCGCGCTTCTGTGTACGCAGACGTTGAGTCATCCACAGACGAATGTCAGCTGATAGTCCTGTAGACGTTGTGGCCGACATGGTAATCACTGCCAGTAAATTGGCAGCTTGACATGTCTGACTTTGAATAGTTTGGCTGAGTTTTCTCCCTTTCTTTGTCATTTAATCGATCACGTTTACTCTGGAGAGGGTTCGACTCACCTGCTTATCTTCTCAGCAAACAAAGTCTCGTCCAACTAGTGTTGTCACATTTTTTTTTAGGATTCAAGCAGTTGAACTTAAAAGTAAAAAGTGTAGAGTGTAGATTGATAAGTGCCGTCTATTTTACGGTCTCTTTTATTGGTTTGTTTGGACTCGAGTTGCACTTAAATTGCACCTGTCATTGACTTGAGACTTGATGTAGATGTTGAGTTTTGGATATTTCCATTCTAAACCCTTGCTGCCCAACACCGTTCCCCCAACCCTCATTTACACATGTGCACCCAAAGACCATCACCTGTCCACCAACAGTAACCAACAGAGGCTGAGATTTTAAGTAGTTTTTTTTTTTCACTTTATTTGTATTGAATTTTTGTACTTGTAATGAATTTTCTCATGATCATTTTTTTAATAGTCTCATTGGGTTTCAAGGGAAAGACACGATGTGCTAACGCGAGTCCTAACTCCAAGTCAAAGGTCATTCATTAACAATGGTGAACGCTAAGATTAAACGTTAAACGTGAACCCTTATTATGAAATCCACTCTCTAATGAACACACAAGTGCTGTTCTGACTCACGCAGAGGAAATGCACTGCAGCACATTGAAAGAAATTTGACCGTTTGACCCTTCTCGATGTGAGCTGGAAGCACGTACCAATTTGATTTATAAAACATTTCGAGTGTAAGACGCGCAGTTATTATTTTATTTTTTTTTACCCCAACAGTAGTTGTGTCAACGGTGTGGCTATGTCTTGCGCTGACACACTTGCTGTGGATCAGTTTCATTTCTGGCTTGGATGTTTTGAAGGCAAAATAACTGTACAGTGTTCTGCTGAAAGGCCTGGAGCCCTTGCTCTCTGCTGGAAAGGTAGGAAGGACAGTTTACGCTACTCATCCCTCATAAAGCTCCATTAAAACGTAAACAGCAACATCAAAGACGTCGAATTGAGCTCAAGTGTTAATTGCACGTATCCGAGCGGTTTGCACCGAGCGTGGAAGTCTCTAAGTGGCGGCGGCTTGCTCTCTCCGCTCAGGTGCGGTGTGCCAGGCACTTCATTAGCCCTGCTCCGCAGATGGACGCAGATGGAAATGGGATTTTTGAGCCTCATTCTTTGTGACTTGTTGTTCATTAAAATCAAATTATGTGTCAGGAAGCATAACTTCTCCGCGCTACCAGGCGGTTATTTCTCAACAAGCTCTTTGTCTTGCGTCAGTCCATGTCGGTGTGTGTCCCGCGTGCTGCCAAAGCACTTCTGTGCGCTCGCCTGGCAGATAGATTTGTAACGTCGCTGCTCACAGAAACAATCATGTTTGTTAATTATCATACCGTCGCACACCTATTCACCCACACTCTGCAAGTCGTGGTCGGTGTGGGCATTGCTATTCTTGTCTCCCTCTCACACTACTGTAGTCCTTCAAGCTGTTTAAGCCGATTCATGCTGAAGCCTGAGATCAGATTCATGAATTCAACGTCCACGCGTGTATAAAGCAACGTTCACTCGCAACGTGAGTCTTTTGAGGGACCCTCCAATGAAGACAAACCCTGGTGACCTTTAGTTGTGGTGTAATACTTGGAAGAAAATTCCCATCATACACTGATACTGTGTACTCAGTTAAGTCATGTATCACTTCCATTCCCTTATATTTTTAACTCGATACACTGTCTTTCCTTTTATCTTTGTCTCCTGACTTAAGTTGTATGTCTGATGCTCTTGTTTCTGACATAGTCATATCCGCTGCTGTGTTTCAAGCCATACTTTGAGGTAAAAAAAGTAGAGCAATACATTGTTTACTCCTGAGGCATTACATGTTAACGATAGGCAAGTGGACTTTTTCGTCTAATGTTGCCACATTGACGTTTCCAGTGATGTAAATGTTCCCCCTCTTGTGGTATTTCCTGACGTTCAGAAAAGAGTAGTTGCACTTAGGTAGAGGACATTTGTGAACTCTCTCAATTGCTCTAAAATTCCCATGTTACTTGCAATTGTCGCGATGTGACGCCTTAAGGCCCATTTACGTACAAAGAGCCCGATACAGACGGAGTCTTCTGTCTGTGCTCTGCATATTTTTCGTCCATATTCCTGCACGTTTCCACAAAACTTTCAGATATGGACCAAACAGAGCAGTACCACTGGAAACCACTGGGGGCAGTGTTGCTGTTACTACCCGATACGTAGCTCTAATGAGACAGGAAGAAGACATCGCAAAAATTTCCCGTCCTACAGTCACAATGTATTGAAGGGCGTCGGTGACCACACTTTCCTACAATGCTGCCTCTGTTTTCATATTTTGTGCAACAGGTACATTATAAATACTTCATCCACAGTCACCATGTTTGTTTAGGAGTCATAAAATTTAGACTATGGGCTGCTCCCCTTGTCGGATATATTGGTCAACAGCAATATGAATGTGCAGAACGCATGTTAGTTTGGGTACAATTTCGTATGTAAAGAAAGCATAAATGAGAACTTGTTTGCACTTCACCACTGTGTCCTACTAAGAGAAAAAGTGGTTGGGCTAAGGGTTAAGCCATGGTGCTGCACTTAAGCTTCCACTGTCCTTTGTTTTCCTGTCACTATATATACAATATACAGTACCTCATGTGTTCATGATCTTAACTCAAGGAGCCATCAACAATGGCATGGTTGCATGAGGTAGTGTAGAATACATACAAGCAACATATCTAGTAAAGTAACTGTAAGAGCTTACGATCGCCTTGTGTCCTGTTCAGAACCAGAACCATTCTTTCTGAACGTCGAGAAATCCAGCAGGAGGGAAATCATTTTAGTGTTAACATGGAAGATGAAAGGGTGATTTCTGAGTCAACAGTGGACGCAAAAGATTTTAAATATCGAGTGCCGTAAAATTGAGAATGCTTTGGTCGGAGTCATTGAACCATACATCATGGCGTGAGTTTTGAAACGTCCCTTTTCTGTCTAGTTCCTACTCCCCTGTCACAGCTCATCCTCTTCATTTCCACGCTCCACACTGCCTGCACTCTCTTCTTCGCCTCCATGTTGTGCCATTGATTGTGTTCTGATTTTAACTTAAATATTCAGAAGTCCAAATGCAGTGGATACAAATGAATGTAAGTGAACATTAACATTCCTGCCCCTGCTCTCTGAACCTAGAGTTGTTGAGGCAGCTACACCACATCATTGAATTAGCATTGATGCCCGCTCCATCACAGCCATTATTGAGTCAGCCGACACTGTTGCAATCGATACCCACGTTATCACGAGCCCCCAGGTGAGGCGGACCTGAAGGCAAAATCAGGCGTGACAACATCTCTTCAATCATCAGTTGAGACCATGCTCTTCTCTTTCCCACCATTGAGCCTTCATCGACTACTGAGGAGGGGGAGCATTGATCTCCTCTGCTTACTCCCACCGAGAGTCGACCTTACATGGGCTGTGAGCTAAAGGCGACGGTGTGATGAACAGAGGCGGAGAATCGAAGTAAAGAGGTGCGAGAGAATTAAGTGATCTAAAGGGGATAGTTTGGGGTCTAATTGGTGGTGTCAGGAGGCGAGGAAGGGTTTTATTTAGGCTTAGACTACTGAGAGTTTGGGGATCTCAGTGGCCAGAATGTACTGACACATAGTTCCCATTTTAAAATTTTTCCTTGTTGATTTTAAGCTGTGAAAAAAAAGCGAAACAGCGTTGATTTATTGTCCGAATCAACATAATCTGGGCGAGACATATAATGGTATTGAATAGAATAATAAAACCAAGCACATGAAAGTGTCCATCTGGCCTCGGGCTGTTTCGACTCCATCCAAAATAATAAACGTTACGCCGCCTGTGAGTGTTATAGGAAAACCTCATTTGCATTTTTAGCAGTAGACTCGTAAACGCAGCTGTCAAATCTGCAGTAAAGTGCATTGTTTTTCATTTCCACGTGTCGAATGATGAAAATGAATTAGTCTCGTAAATAGCATGTGAATGGAATGTGTGTTCCCTTAAAGAATTTATTTATTTCAAAAAACAGTTGGTGGTTATAGAGATGGACAGCCATTAAGTGCATCTATTCATCGAGTTCTCGTGTGAATGGTGATTCAGTGCTGTGTTTCGTGGGAATGACAGAGAAGACTTTATTATAGCATTGTTTTTTTAATCACATTTTAATGTTTGTTATCCAAATTTGAGATAGACGTTAAATAATAGTTTATCATAACGCTGCCAATATATTTGACATGCAGCATATGCCTGTGTAGAATGACCCTCTGAACTTCCTGTTTGCCCTTTCCATCTTCACCTCAGCTTTAAGGGCTCTTTTTTTTATTCATCCTAGGTTTTTCTAAAGTACTTATGTTTCATACTGTGAGTTTCAGTTGATTTAAGACTGGGAATGTATATATTTTTTAAAGAACATACAGTACGTGCAAAACAACACCGATTCCGTATAAACACTTAGGTTGCAGATAACTGTTAAGTCGCGTAACTGCACACTTGCACACTGGAGTTGATCCTTTCAGAGCATGTTCTTCATTGTCGTATATATATATATATATATATATATATATATATATATATATATGTGTGTGTGTGTGTGTGTGTGTGTGTGTGTGTGTGTGTGTGTGTGTGTGTGTGTGTGTGTGTGTGTGTTTTATACTTGACTAAAGTATAAAGAAATAACCATATTCATTCATAAATACAACACTTCTTTTAACAAGCTTCAACTGTTATGTGACCCAAGATGTGAGTGGTGGCCTGCGGACCTCGGGTCGAACATTCCCGTGGCACTCCTCTGGCTTCTGCTTTAAACCATGCAATAGATCCATCACTGGGAGCTAAAACAAGTCTGTCAGATTCATCACAGCTTCTGATAAAAGACGTCGAAATTGTAAAATCAATCCAGATTTCAAACATGTTCTCATGTGCCACCACAGTCCATTTTTATTTCCTCCGCCTCGCCGGTACCTTGATATTCATGCCGTGTCCACAAAAAAAAAAAAAAAAAAAATCCCTATCCGAGAATCATTGAGCCTTGTCAGCCAGAAGGAAAGTTGAGACCATCAAAGATAATTGCATGCTAATGTTCAATAAGGCCTGTGAGTTGCTGCAGAAAAGTGCGGTTGCCAAACAGCCTTGCCAGGGGGAATGAGCGTCTAATCCCTCGGTTATTGCTGAGAAAAATTAACACTAAGCTCCTTTGGCCGGCGCTTCCAATGTAGAGGGGGGAAGCAATTACACAAGGGCCCACAAGGGCCCACCGGAGCACAATTAATAAGTAACTGTTGCGTTCAAGCGAAGAGACATTAGCTCACTTGCTAGACCAACTAGTACAAGTGCTTAGAGTGATGTGTGTATTTGTTCTCACTCTGGCACACTCATGAATATGTAGGAATGTGTTCAAAAGTTTGACTTGTTGACAGTCGTTCTTGACTAAACTCACAGTACAGTCCATTTAAAATGGCTCATTCGTGAATCCGTGAATCACTCCTCCATTGCTGTTACTGTAGGTTGACGTTTGACCTGCTGACTTTTTGGTGTTAGAGCAGCTAATGGAAGGAGTATTTCCCTGTGGCAGCTGACAAGTGTTTTCCGAGTCGTTCTCTTGCAAGTTTGTGGTTCAGAATGTGATGTATTGATTATAGTTTTGGTGCAATCCCTTTCTTTTTGAATTTCGCTCTCTAATTGGAGCGCTTGTTTCTCCTTTCAGAACGCGGTCTGACAGCTTGTTGGAAATCGACACAATCGCGGTGTTAAAAATCACGCTTCACTTGCTGGTTTTTAAAATAGCGTTTTGTTATGTAACAGTCGGAGGTCAAGACAGAAAGGAAAAATAACTTCATCTTTTGACAATAACAATAATAAAAATGTAAAAAAAATAAAATGAAGCATATTATACACAGAGTCATGTCTCTTTCCTCACCACAGCCAGCAAAACACCCATTTAGAAATTTGTGTTTCTCTGTGTTTTGCACTCTCAATTCACTGAATGCACAAGTGACGAACTGGGGTCGCAGGGGTCAAAGGTCTCGATGACCCTGTTAAATGACTGGAGGGGCCACCTTTAAAGCCCATTTTTGCTCCCTTTACGTATAAAATTGTACTGGACTGTTTCAAATTCTTTGCATTGTGATTGCTGTTCACCAATATATCCACCAGGAGCAGCAGCCCAGAGTCAAAAGTTCATAACAACGACACACTCTCAAACAAACATGGCGACTGTGGAAGAACTATTGATCATGGTGGTTGAAGATTATCGTGGTGAAGCTTTGTTTTGATGGAGATTATAAACATCAATCAGTGTGACAGAAAACGGGTGCATTTCAAATGTTTTTTTTTTTTTAAATATATATAGTTATTACAAGACAACTGGGATTGTGTTAAAATTATTGTCCACTTGTATTATTGAACTTCACAGTCCTGGATTGTATTCTAGCTTGTATTTTACCTTAGACAGTATTACGACATTTCTTTTTAAATTTTTTTACAGAAAATAATATATTTAAAAACATACTGACGATAACATTTGTTTCAAATAAATTAATCGGTCAACTTGTGTTTCCTCAGCAAATCTGCGCATCAACACACTAGAAAATTGTTTGGCTTGAACAATTTATGAAGCATTGGACCGCACCATATGGGATTGCAGCGTTTACACGCGCCTTCATGAAAAAGACAGAAGCGCATTCACCAAATCCACCTGTCGCAGACAGCAGGTCCTCGAGCCTGCTGAGAAATAATTTCCTGAGCAAGCGTGCGATGCAGTTCTGTCGCTGCGGAGAGTAAAAGGGTGTTTTCTTTTTCTTTCTTTCTTTTTTCCCCTCGTTTTTTAATGGGGAAAAATGGGTGGTAGCAGTCGAGCTAGCAGTAGCTGGCCACATAATTGATGGCAACTGTTGGGGTATGAGAGTAAGATGCATGGAAAGAGCCGCACATGTGGGTTGGAAGCTGACGTGAGCTGCAGGCATGAAGGATATGAGGCAACACTCTGAGAGCCCTGCTGGCGTAATTGATAGAAAACTGCCCCAGATGCCGTTCTTAAAAAAAGCTTAGATTATCAAAAGGAATTTTGCTTCTGAGGATGTGGATTTCAGCACCTGAGCCCAAATTGAGATGGACCGAGATTGAGAGAAATGGCAGAGAGGAAATGGGGTGTTTGCATATGTGAGACAGATGAAGGTGGTGAGGATGAAGGTGCAGCGTGGGCCGAGCCCTGATGTTTGTCCTTCAGAAGCCTTTTCCAATCGAGCTGCTAATAATAATAATAGTAATAAAAATAATAAAGTTATTTTCAGAGCGCCCTTCTCAAACAGGAGGACACAAACCATAGGACTGAGCTTTGTTCTTGTTAATGTCACCGCTGTTGTTGTTTTCATGTCAGGACCTAACTAGTAGAAAGCAAGGGATTTCGAAATGCTAAAATGCATTACATTTTTTGGATTGTTTCGAAAGGGACTGAGGCTGTTATCATGGAGGGTAGCAACCTTTGTGTCATGAAGAAGTCAGGAGAAGCTGATACTGCAGCAATGGCATGCAAATAAAGTCACAACACCGAGGCAATATTGCCGACAATTCCGTACCGTCGCAACTCAAAATATTGTATTGTCAGTCTGGGAATTTTTCACAGTGGACACATCAAAGACTCAAGTGAGATGCAACATGCCATTTCAAACCACATTGTTCGGCAAATAAATAGTTTCAAAACAACAATTTACACAAACAGTTTATGTTTTATGCCTACTTGTCGACGGATCGCTGGAGTAGTCAGTCGAAAGTCGAGGATGAAAAAAGTTGCTACTTGAATATCTGAATCTTGTCCGCATAGTGCGAATGAAGATGGGACCTAAAATGGAACCTGGCGCAACTATACAGGAAGCTGCGGTCATGGAAGATGAGAACTGCCTTTTCCTCTATTGCGGATAAGAGGGTGGAGGTTTATATACGCAGTAGATGCAAAGATGTATTTGAATGTCCACAATAAAAGCATGTAAAGCTTCGCCTCTGTGAATCGGGAATCGGGAAATTTGTCTATATGAAGGTTATTGTTCACAAAAAAATGGGATTTTCTTGTGACATTTTACATGCAAATCAGCCAGCTTTTACAAGTTGGTAATTGTACATAAATTCCTTGTCTCTACTGATTCCTCAGGATCACATTTGAAAATCAAGTACATCCCGATAAATATGGGCAAAAATGCACAATAGATTTCAACTGTGTTGTCACTGAACCCGTTTCATTTCCAGTGGTGAGGGCACAATCGGTTTGATAGCAACGGCTTGTCATGCACCAGGAGCTAAAGCGAATTATGACCGTGCAGGAAAAACACCACCACTCAGTAGATTACACAAATATTTACTTGTTCTCATCAATCCTGCTCAACAAATCAACAGTCGGTGTCACAGTTAATTACATTTCCTAATATCTTACAGGGCTGAATTTCACACTTCAGAAGATCCTGCCCATTACCCTTATCAGACTGCAATGGAATGTGTTTCAAAGTGAAACAGCATGCTTGAAACAGTCCTCCGTCATCCCGTGTTTTCACTCCGATAGCACAGAATTGGCCGCGTCTTTAATTCATCTTGTTCCAACGCTGGCTTGCATGAAAGAAACTGACCGTACTGAATTTCAAAGTGAAGTTAATTCAACTGTCGCAGACTCTGATTCACAATGTATTCTCGTACATCAAGACCTTCATCGGCCTTTTATCAGCTACTAAACACGGTTCACGCGGGGAGGAGGGGTTTGCAAGTTTTTCTTTAAAGTCATGTAACCACAGAGAGATTCAGAGAAGATGCCTTCTGTCTTTCCGCTCATGGAAGTAAGTATAAAAACGAACACTGTTTACACAGCGAAACTCAGAAGAGCAAGGCGAACGGCGTAGCCAGTATTTATGGTCTACTAGGGGGACACACTTTAGAAAGGCAGTGTACTTCATTGATGGCTGGAACTATGACGTTCACAGTGAGAATCACAGTTGAACAGATGGAGGTTTTTCTGGAGAGGGCCACTTTGCTTCAACTGCTGCCCCCACGACCTGAACAGATTCTGAACTGGGCTAAGAGGAACATATCTAACATTCCAAAAAATATTACAAAAAACATTTTTAAGATCACTTATATTATATTTATTTACATCTATTTATTTCTTTTGTGCGGGAAAAAAAGAAGGCCAAATACCAGCTGAGCGTACACTGTACCAGCAGCATGAGGGAGTCTAGCCCGAAGGTCATTTATAGGTTGGATTCATTGGACCTTGTAACGAACACAACTGTTGTCTGGTTATGGTTTCTGATGGCGCCGTTAAGCAGATGGACGCTAATGTGAGCCTTGATTACCGTCATTCGCGGCGGCCTGTAACTCATACTTAGCCACCGTAGCTCTTCTAGGTCAAAGTGTGGGACAAAGGACCTCGCCGTCCTCAGATACGGCCGTTCATTATCGCGGGGAGCAACTCGTGACCAGAGGTGCGGTGTGAGGCGGTGTTTCAGGTTCACAACGCTGTTAGCCAAAGTCGGGTATTTACTTGTGCAGGTGACATTTGCAACTTTATTTCATGGAATCAGCTGCTGGCTATTGTGATGACCTTTCCCCAGCTTCCTTGGCAGGAGCCTGTAAACCTTCCTAGCTTTACAGGGATTCGATAATTGCATGAGGTTGTATTGACAAGGTTTTGCGTGTGCACTACCTATGAAATGAATTTGGCAGAGCGAGGGCAATATTGATGCTTTCCCAGTGCGTTGGTCGTGATTTATGAAAATATATACTAAAATCCACAACACTCTCAATCATAGATCGAAGAGTCAGTTTTCTGTGGCGCCGCGCAACATGGCTGATCCTTTCCTCCTGGACGACGGAATGAGATGATAAGAGACCTATACATAGCATGCCATGTATTTATGCTTTTAAAACATCTACCTTTAAAAAAAAAATGTCACCGTGATGCTTTTACTCACATCGGCCAAAACAGGAAGTGGCAGTCTCCTGGACAGGAAGTACTTGCAAACGGAGAACCTCACATTGTTATGTTGTTTAGTTAGCAATAAAATCATTGCCACCGTGAAATTTAAGTTTAAGTGAACAGAGTCAACTTAAATTTGATAATTCCTGGGTGATTATTTATAGTAAGTTATGTTTTAATATTTTGTGGGGACCGCTTATTGACATAATGCTTTTCCCCAACTGATAGATAGATATAGTGATAAATATTGGTGGCGTTTGGTCACTTAGATTGATGGAAAAAAAAAAAAAAAAACCACATTTTGGCATACCTGACTTACACTAATATTTAAATGAGGTAGCATATACTTTATACCGACTGATCCTAAAGGCAAAACAAGTGTGAGGCATTTGGTACCAGTTGGTGTATATGACATGAAAGGCAGCTTTAGACACCCAATCCTGATCCTAACCCCAACCATGGACTCCTGAAATGGAATGGTGATAACATCTTGAACCAGATAGGAGGCACAGGTGGAGCCGACTGGCCCATATGGATGGTTGGTATATACTCTGACAACTACCCATCCGATGGGATGGTTGCATCCCTATGTTTCCCCAGCCTCTCACCCTAAACCTAACCATCCAAAACAAATGCATAACCTTAACCCGGACTCTTATCCAAAATGAATAACCCAGATATTACTTAGTTTTAAACGGCAAATAGAGGATTAAACTTGCAGGATCCAAAAAAGGGTCCCCACAAAAACAAGGGGGTGTCTTTCCAAGAATTGGTCCTGACAAGTATACGATACTACCACACATAACACATCAAACACTGCAGTTACTGTCACCTTTTTTTTCTGCAGCTGGATCTTTACCAGGAATGTGTTATAGTGAACTAACAGTCAATGTGTCTGTCAGACAAGTGAAATACACCAATAATTGTCTTGCATCAGAAAATTGTGTGAAACCAGTAGTGGTGGGATTTAATTAAAAAAAAAAAAACTATAATAAATAAATAGAGGTTTCATAATGTATTTATCATATTTGACACAGTCTGTTCCTATGTTTTGTGGGGGCGTTTCTTTGACATAACCCTTTCCGCAGCCTCTCACCCGAAACCAACCATCCAGAACAAATGTCTAAGCTGAACCAGGACCTAAACCACACTGTGATTCAATTATAGTGACAGTTATTTTCAAGTTCTAATCCGCTTCAATTTTTTGGGACCAGCAAAAGGTCCCCACAAGTCCAGGGTTTTGTCAAGAATTAGTCACAACAAAGTAGGATAAACACCACCCCCCCAACATGCACACGTGTATATATATATATATATATATATATATATATATATATATATATATATATATGAAACTAAATGAATATTTTACATCCATGCATCCACCATGTAATCAGATGGCATGCTGGGAAAGGTTATTTTCTGCTGGGATGTCATGTTTACAGCCTGCGCACACGAATGCACACACGTCTACATATATCTCTAGTAGCATCTCCAGGCTTTACACCTTACCTGCAACACTTCGCACCGCCTCATATCCGCCACATGGTCCAGATGGTCTTGTCTTGGTCCACTTGGCAGCCAGCAGCGCGTTCGGAATCATGAATGGATAAGCAAATTCATAGTGTTTCATTAGAAATCACACTTTTTTGGAGGCCAAAGTGACACATGGCGTTGTGTACGGACCACTGGAGATTTAAGGGAGCTACAGTATGGAAAGGCCCGTGGTTCCCGGTTTCTAGGAGAAAATCCACGATCTCAGTGCTATTTTAAGAAGCGGATTCAAGTGAATTGAATCCGTAAATGATGACGCCGTTTATGGTTTTTGAAGCTGCAACTCAATCTTTTCTTTGCGTTGATTTACTATCTTGACATTGAACTGAGTTTAAGAATTATATTTCAGAGTTTACTCTCGACGGGAAGCAGAAGAATTGCTTGAAGAAGCAAATGAGTGGGAAGCAGGCGTCACGGTGCCCCCTTACGTTGATCCCGCTGCCCTGCCCCAAGGGTGCAATAACGGTTTATTATACCTTTCCACATTTTATGACCTCCTACCCTCACCTCACTTCCCTCAGCTGTTATTGAAAACACCCAAGTCTGCCGTATATCACGCCTGAGCAGCGCATTATGTTCGGGCCGGCTAATCACTACCCGCTCGTGTGGGTATTGTCTGGGTCATATTGATATCCGCTTATCTAATATCAGCTTGGAAGTGCGAAAACACAATCGCATTTTTGTGTGAACATGTGCTTCTGCTTGGCAAAAATATTGTTCGCCGTATGTGGTGTAATAACAGGCAGTAAATACAAATTGCAGTGGTAAAACGTTGCCCTGTGAGGAAAGATGTAAATGAGCTCACATTAGGATTGTAGAGGTGTAAAATAAGCGCAGGATTTCAGATTGAGTTGCTCCTTTAAATGTCACGTAATCCGCTTACAGAAGGCTTACATTTTTTTTTATGTATAGGATTATATTCTGCTTAACTCTCAGCCTATACATGACACCTCTTGTGTTGCTTTGTTGTAAGTGTTATGCTTCACAAGCAGCAGGGTTGCAAATGGAGCTGGTCGGAATCATGTGTCGGTGTGTGGTTCCATTTGATAACTTGTCAGGTTGGGAGAAGAGCTGGCTGCTAAATGCCAGTTAACTTGTCTCAGATAGCCTGCAGGTGAAATATGATGGGATGGCGGGTGATGATGTGCGAGTGTCTACCTGGACCCACACGGCGCAGTCACCGGAGCCTAGTTTTGGCACCGGTATATGTCAGCAGTATTGTTGTGTTTTTAATATATTTTTGTTTTGTTTTTTTCTCAGTATGTACCGGCACCGAGAACAAGCTGAGCACGCTGTCGGATCTGGAGCAGCAGTACCGGACCCTGAGAAAGTACTACGAGAATTGTGAAGTTGTGATGGGAAACCTAGAAATCACCAGCATTGACCGGAGTCGGGATCTTACGTTCCTCAGGGTAAGATGGGGTATTTATGTGACATCATGCAAGCAAAATACAAGAAAGAAAATACAAATGGTGAATTGTGTTTTTTTTTTAGAATGAATGAATCAAGATTAATCCCTTTCACTCCAGAATGCTCAAATTATTAGATTTAATCCATGCACATAATCTTAAGATCCAGCGATGAGAGGGCTCTTATGCATGAAGTGTGCACTTTTTTGGGGGGGTGGGGACCAGTTGTATACAAACCCTCCTTTGTGAGGACCTTATGTCTTTCTGGGGACCGGACCCTTCAAAGTCCAAGCCCCAATTTAGGGGTGAAGACATCAAAAATAAAAGAGTTTGGTTTTCAGTTGGTCAGGTTTAGGGTGAGAGGCTTGGGAAAGCATGGCAATGGGCGGTCCCCACAAAGATAGAGATATCTTTGTGTGTGTGTGTGGGCTTCTTTATCCTGTTTTGTGATGACCAATTCTTGACAAAACACTATCCTTGTGAGGACCGTATGACTGTGTGCGGACACTTGACTGAACCCCACAAGGTTAAGCCTCAATTTGAGACTTATAACTGGGTCATTATAATGGGATGTAAGTTTGGTGCAGAGTCCTGGTTAAGGTTAGTCATTTGTCTTGGATGGTTAGGTTTAGGATGAGATGCTGGGGAATTATAAAAACCTCACAATGTCCCCTCAAGGATAAATATGCGTGGGTGTGTACTTGTACAGCTATTCTTGTGGGGGGAAAACACCTACCTGTGGGGACCTTTTGCCAATTCCCATGTGGTTAAGCCTCAATTTGAAGATGAAGTTTCCAAAATAACATTGGATATAAGTTTTGGGAAAGCATGAAAGTCAATGAAATGTCCCCTCAAAACACATGCCTGTGTGTGCGTGTGCCTTCACACACTTTTTTTAAACTCAACTTTTCCGTTCTTTGGCGCAAAATTTCTTTTAATCTCTGTCTTGCTGATCACATTTCGAAATGTGGTTGGACTGGAACTGGTGTCCCCAGCAATATATATGTCTATGCAAACCTGCTTGCGTGATAATGGTTTCATTATTTCAGAAGAATGCCTTTTATGCATGTAAACCTTCCTTAGTATCAAATATATTTTCAGTACAAACAAATGATCATATGATTTACCAGTAAAATCCTATATTTGTTAGTAGTCTAACAACACAGTTTTGAAATATACACATGCAGATTCTCAAGACGTGTTTTGGTCTGACTTTCGTTCTAAAATTCAAGGCAAGGATCCATGTGAGAAAACACGTGCATAACTGTTGAGTTACACTCAAAACTAATCCAGTCTGTTCACTTCTCGCATCACTATTTTTTGTACAATTCGAAAATGCATTTGGTGAGTAAGTCATTGATACTGTTGCAGAAGTTTCCTGTATCTGTGAACAAATTATTTTGGAAGCCTCACCATGGAAGAGGTTTATCATTTGTCAAATTCCAGAAAGGAAAACCTAAAATTTAATCCTGAATCCATTAAAAATATTTCCAGTGAAAGTGGAAACAGCGTTTGTTGTCGTCGTCCCTTTTTCTTTCATTTCATCACACAAACAGTTGTCTGCAATACATTCATGTGTAGGGATTTGCCTTCTGTATTTTGCTCACTGGCATTTTGTGTTCATATCACATTGGTGAAAATATTAAAAAAAACAAGTGCCTCCGGCCTCACAGTTGACATGTCATCAATTTTCAGCAGTTTATTTTCGTTTTGTGTGAAATCAGCGCTACACGTTGACCCCTGTTCACACTAAACTTCTTCAGCTGGTGTTGTCCACTTCCAATCACTTGCAGCTCATGCGGGGACCCCGCTGGGCTCCCCAGGAGTCCCCCTAAACTGCTGACCGCATTAATAGACTGCTGTGTTGAGTGTTGAGTGCTGCTGAGGGTTTACAAAGTAGGTATTCCCTGAACACATCACGCTGTGTCTTCATATTTAGTGACCTGGAGGAAGGATTGACATGATTAATGGTTAAAAAAATGTATTTGTCCCTGGTGTGCTTAGTTTTAGTTCTGTCTGTTAAAGATGAAGCCATGTAGTAAATACTGTATAGAAGCAGAACTCCTCAGTAAATCCATTATTACAGTAAAATACAAGTAACATCAGACTTACGTCCAGGATCGGTTCCGACCAACCGGTAGTAAGTGGGATTGGACGTAAGTCGAATGCCATTCAAAATAGCAGACGCGAGGGTTATAGGTGCTACTGTAGTGGTAGATCGCTGTGTGAGAGTGAGATGCTGGGATACTGTGCTGCTGTAACTGTTGTACGTGTTGCCAGGCTGCTACGTACTGCGGTGCCAGACACTGAATAAAAAAAAAAGTGTCTTCTGGCCATGGTCGTGAGTACAAGTGGACGTAAGTCGAGCAGGTTGTAAGCAGGATGTTACTTGAATCTAAACAGCCCAAATTTGTCATGGGCTGATGAGGCTTCATGAAACAGTATCCTGACTTTCATCGGCCACCAGATGGCACTGCATATTATAAAATGTTTGGACAACCAATTCAATGAAACTACACATCATATTTTAAACCAAGAGCTCCAACTACACCTCATCTCCCCATTTTGAGTCAGCATTTTGTCTGCAGTTTGACAAGCAACCCCCAGTAGGTGAGGAAGCAGTGAGGGTCATGGATCTGGAGAAAGTACAGCGTACATCAATGGGCCGAAGGCCAGCGCAGTGAGGGGTCTCGTGGTTTTGCTGCTTCTTTCCTTCATCTGCTGGTTATCTATTTGCATCAAAATAATCGTTGGTAAATTCACTTAATGTCTATGGTAGCCTCTTGAAGGGCTAAAGAATGGGCTCCTTTAAATAAGTGCACAAGTCATCCAACAAGTCTGACGTGGTCTTGAGGCGTCCCATCGCATGTAGCAGGACTCAAAGGTGTGTTGAATCTTGAATTGTCTTGTACAGTGTCTTCTAACCATCTCACTTCAGACAAAGAGGGGGTCACTGTGAGGGCCGTGCCAAGGCTCAACTTGGTCACAAATGGCCAGTGTGCCACATGTTTGAGATCCCTCCTTTTTCATGAAGAGGTTAGTGTTCTAGGAAATAGTGTTCTGCTCTACGAACCAGGTCTGACCTACTTAGCCCGGTAATTTCACTGGAGTACAAGGCAGCTAAAAACACACTGCAATTCATTCTGACCTTCTCTGTTCTTCTTGAGCACCATCAGCGGTGCAAACAGCAAATCGTTGATGCTGTGTCTGAGCATGAACCCACACTGCTGCTCACCGATGGTGACCTTTCCTCAACTACTCTATGTGGAGTGACTCATCGACTTGATCTTTATAGTTTCTTCCACTCGGTTTCTCAGCCCTTGAGATCTCACAGGAGTCACCAACTTTTCTCCTCTGGTTTGCTTCCATGTCCCAACTTGGGTGGAGGTGTTGTGGGCGCTTGCAAATGCTACACATTGTGTTGTTAAAATACTGGCATCTCCTGTCTATCCAATTCACTTTCTTCCACCTCAGAATTCTGCAATGAAATCTAAAGTGAATTCTACAGTTCCACATCATCTTAACGTTGAAAATAATAACAGTCCTCTTACCTGCCTTTTTCCTGAATGACCTACCACTCATTTACAAAAACGGCTCCCCGTTGGCAACAACTTTCCAGGTTCCTAAACCTTTCCATGGTTGGCAATTAACACGGGTTAATAGAACATGCTAATTGAGAACGGAGGGTGCCAAACAGCAAGGGAGCGAGAGGGCAGGGTGAAGTGTGTATTTTTAGTCAATGTTATTATTATGATGAAACACATTAATAACATTATTTCCCCTGGGAGTGAAAGAAAACTCACCTTGAGGTTGAGGGAAAAATGGGAAAAAGGCAAAACTACTGTGCAGCCGCTTATCATACGACCTGTCTCTTGGAGGTGATTGAAAGTGATGCCCGTGCACGCTCTTTTCAAGATATCGCCGAGATTGATGGCTGCCTCCTCAAACAGCTTCAGCTGTAAATGGAGTCCATCTTCTAAACTGCCTCCGCAACTGATGAATCAATGCTTTCGCCGTGATTAATAACTACTTTTCCACTCGGAAGCTGTCTCTTCTCAGTTATAACCAAAGGCCAAACATTTGGTTTAAACCACACCTGCTTTTCATGCCTCGGACGACCTTGAAAACCCTGTGAAAAGAGTTGTTTAATAATGCTCATGTCGGTTGTAGAAGAGTGCAGCGGAATCCAGCGAGTGATGAAAGGGGAAAGGTTGAAAAAAATGAAATTGTAATAGTCCAATATCTTATTCCGAAAGCCAGGATGATAACCAACCTGGAAGAGATTACTAAGTGCCGGGGTGGCAGTCAAAAACATGCACATAACTCTTCAAAAGCATGAAACCAGAAATGAGACAAAAACATGAACCACAAAAGTACGAAAGACCATATCGCATCATCACTTCATTTTCTTTTCTTATAGCACATCAAACTTAATTTATGGTGAGATACAATATATTATTAAATCAAAATTGCCAATGTTGGACTATAACCTCTGACCGTTTTAACGGCTGTCGCACGTTACGACATACTCAAAACTACCAAAGAGATTTTGTCGTCGCTGACTGCTCTCAATGTTTGTTGACATAATATAAAAAAAAATGGATGATCATGTTCAATGAACTTTGGAAAATGTCAATTTTTTGAACAAGGACTAGATCACAGGCGTCCAAGCACGTTGTTGCCTGTGGTGGTGCAGGTTTTTGTTCCAACCCAAGCACGCCGCTTCACCGATCAAGTCTCTCCTCAGTGGTTAAACTGTGTCTGCTTGGTTGGTTGGATGAAAAACCTGCACCATCCCAGCCCTTTGAGGGCCGGTTTGGACCCCCCAGGAATAGATCATTTGATTTTGGTGATGTTCCAATTTACCCTCTGGATTCACTTTTGAAAATGTGTCACTCTCTGTTTATGCAGGAGCTATGAGGGAAAGGGAAGCAGGATTTTATTGGTGACTTGTAACGCTCCTTGCCCTGGCCCCAGATTACATTGCAGAATTGCTCGTCCCCTATGAGTGAGCCTGCACGCTCAGGACCTCCTTACTGGTTTTCCCTAAGTCAGGACTCAGGAATTGCCTGCCTGAGGACGTCCAAAACCGACTTGTACCCCCACCTTTAAAACTCCTCCTCCAGAATTACCACGTGGTGGAGTACGTGGTGGAGGGAACGCAGAGTTGATGCGGAACCGCAGCAGGGTTTTCTATTCTGACCAGGAACAAGGAAGCGAGGCGGAGTGGTGCGTAGCCGAGTGGTTGTTGTCCACTCGGTCATCTCGAAAATTGTTTATGCGCATAAAGAATGGGCAGACACTCACTACGACTGACCCATCATCCATGTTGTCACGAAAGAAGCGCTGTGTGGATTTCTTCTGAGTCATGTCGCCGGTAATGACGTAAAGTTTACACTCCTCTATCACAGTAAAATGTGAGTAATGTGAAAAGTTTCTGGATTTACATGGCTTTTCACTGGCTGATTTCCTGTATGCGCAAAGCTCTCCACTGCAGTGTTGTGCACCGCCTCCGCACCGCTTCAGGACACGGTGGAAATTGGAGGTTACTTCTTCTAAGTTTCATTAATATTTTTATGAGAAAAAATATTAATGGAAGAAGAAAACCTCCAAACTCTGAGCTTAATTTCTTAACTGAATTTTTCCTAAAAAAAAATTGGAGTGCTGCACTGACGTCCGATGAGGGCATGATAAATATTCAAAATTCAACTGCCTGTGATCTCACCTGCAGTAAACTCTGACAGCTTCATCACCTCGTCTCTTAAATCTCTTGTGGCTCCCACTGAGTTCCAGCATCACGTCTAAAAACCTCCTGCTTGCCTACAAATCTCTCCCTGACCTCGGCCTCCTCCATCCGTCCTGCGAGTTTCTTCGCCTCAGTAAGAGTGTTCCGTGCTTCCCTCCTGACCTTTTGGAACCCACCTGTCGAATGCCAGAATTGCACCATCTTTGGACATCTTCCATCATCTCCTTCCAAAGTTTTTGCCTTCTCTTTTCCCTTTCTTTCTTTTTTCTTTTTGCAATTCTCTTAATCACCCTCTTTTTAATTTGAGAAAGTTCATAAAAATGAACTATAATTACACTTTGATGATGCTTGAATTATGCTGTAGGTGGTGCATTCTCTATTTTTTAACAAGTACTGAAACATGAAACATGTAAGTGACCAGGTTGGAATCTACAGTCGAAGCAATGACATTTGAACTCCTGGTGAGGCTTCATGAAACAGTGTCATCATTTCCAGAGCTCAGTAGGAAGCACTCACCGTTTAAAAATGATGTGTCATTGAAATGCTTGTTCAAATCCAAAGATTTTAGCACACAGACATATAACAATAACAACAGTGTTTCATGAAGCCTCACCAGCGAATCATAATTTCAAGCCCTACACATTTCTATGTGAAGATATCAGATGGAGACCTCGCAGAGCTGTGAAATGTTTTGTTGTGCATTGTAGAGAAACTAAAAGCCTTATTTTCTTGGCTGTTTGGACAAGTTGGAAATCCTTGGTACAATGCTAAATGGAGAACAGAACTTGTCAGCACAGTTATCAACGGTGTTCTGACATATTTCAGAATAGTTCATTCACCTTGGCAACCTCGGCAGAATGGTTGCTAATTTTGCATTCCCACATGTCCCACAAAAAAGCTGCGTCACGTCTCGCTGGTTCGATGAGAAGAACCGTCTTAAAACACAAGAACAAGTACATTTATTGTCATCCTGATGTAACTCCATTAAGCTCTGTTACTGTGGAGGTCCAGAAAGAAAGGATTCATTCAGACAACAGGAGGGATGGAACCGGGTCGTGGAAAATAATACATTCAATAATGTGTAAAATGCTTAAGAATCAATGGAGTGATGGCATCCTTTATTGTCAAGTGTGCACCCTCTTCTCAGAATAAGCCGTCACACCTTCAGAAGGTCTGGCAGTGAATCCTAGCAGCATCCTAGTTCCGACTCCTGAGGTTCCATCAACTCTTTTGGTGGCCCAAGTGGAGCCACTGTTTCCGTTTTCACCAGCATCGGAGTGGTCTTTGACCGCCAGCTGGTGGACTTTCCCTTGCTTTCCCATCTCACTGAGTAGCCTGACCCGAACTCACCTCTATGCCCAGATTTCACCCCGTGCTCCTGGACATGGGTTCTCCGGTTGAGACATTTTCTCTATAAAACTACTGAATTAATATTGGCATTTTTAAGAAAAATGACTGTCATGAATTTAATGTGGTGTCTCTAATAAATTGTGTTTGAAGTGCGTACGGTTGAGCCAAAATAAAAGAGTATTCATGAAGTAAATCATCCACGTGCCATCTGCTTTCAATTTGATTTCCGTCGGCCGTTTGTGTGAAGTCATGGAAGACAAATATAATACATCACTATGCTTTCCAGACAATTCACATCGATTCTCACACGCCACCAATATCTTCTGACATCTTTCTTTATGATTCTTGACTGGCATATTTGTCCCTGGGGCGCCATCGGCGGCCTCCCAGGCTCCCTAATATCCAATGCTCTGTAAGATGAGTGAAGATTACGGCGCCCCCCTGCTGCTCCGCAAACTCCTTCAATATTAATGAAGACTGATGAAGTGCCAGGGAGCCCCTGTCTTTCAGCCATGACCTAGATTGGATTGACAATTGCAATTAGCGTCCCCTCAAGTCCATTTCCATCACTTTAATTTGACACGAAGAAGGACAATGGGTGGCGTGAAGGGAGACCGTTGAGAGGAAGGTTGCACGGAGGGAGTGAGGTGAAAGAGTTTGACCAGAAACTAGTTGAAATTCAGCACAGGTTCAGGTAGCACAGAAGACAAGGGGAGGACTCTGGTGCGACTGGCGATATTTGCTGGAAAATCTTCTGCATAACTCGGGAAAGTGTTGTTTATGATTGCGAGGCTGCGATTAAAATTTATTATGGTGCGCTCTTTGATCTACAGGCTTCGATTAATAGTGTATGATTGCTTTTTGTATAAATAATTAGCTTCTGGAGATGGATTTTTATCGTTTCACAGCCCATTATTCAACAGTTGACGGCGAGAGCTGGTTTTGCTGAAGTAAGTAAGACATTGGAGTTGGTCTAAAACGCTAAGACTTTTTATATATTTGCTTCCTCACTGCAATTAATTTCATTGCTTCTTAACTTGCCCATTAAATGTCATCCACCAAAACAAAAAAGTTCATATAAATATATGTTAGAAATGTGAAGAGGTAAAAGGATATGGATTTGATGACTGCATTTGGTGGTTGTTCCACTACTACTACACTACAATTGCTATCGACAATTTTTAAATTCTCAGATTTGTTTTGCGTTGTGTCAATTAGATTTGTAGTTCTTGAGACCAATTTTTCGTGTTCTCAGTCTTATAACAGCCTCAGAAGCCATAGGTCTTGGTCTTGGTCTTGTCAGAGGTCCATGGCCTTGGTCTTGGATTCTCTCACTCTAGGCCGCCATAATAGTTTCGAAGCATTATTTACGGTGTGGAATATCGGCAAGATCCAATTTAACTTGGTTACGCAAAGATTTTTTGAATTAAAATATTTGAAATAAAAAATATTTATACAAAGATCAAGCAAGAAAATTTTGCTTGAAGGGACCACACCTACTTTCACGAAATACCCTGAACACGAACAAAGGTAATCTCTGCATCACTTCGCCAGTTAGCTTCTAGCAAATTCTAGTTTTCCAAATCTGATGGAACAATTGTTTATAGTATTATTGTCACTTACAAAGAGCATTGTTTTAGGTGAGGACACACTCAGTACACTAGGATAACTTTTTTCTTCAGTGTAGCGGCACATGTTCCGTCTTTCTCTGCGACAAACTGAGCAACCACTGTAACGTCCATTGTGTGAGAAAATAAGCACATTTTTTGCTGTCAGTCTCAAAAAGTCTTGATCTTGACTTGGTATGCCTTGGTCTTCTATTGTCTTGGTATCGGCACAGTTGGTCTTCATGAAAAAATCTACTGTCGGTAGCGGAATGTTCGCAAATATTTTTGAGTAACTTGGGTTTAAAATGAGCTGCACTTTTTTGAGTGCCTTTCTTGTTGGGATGGTCATGAAATACAAATACATGAACAACAAGATCCGCACGCCCCCACACCTCTTTGAGCAAGTGTTCTGTATGCAACCATTGCAACCCACGAAACCCATTGCTTTGCAATGAGAATGTGCCGTTTGAATAAAAACTCATTACCATTACACACCCGTTTAGCTTCGTGACACACAGTATAATTGTATCATCCATCAATTTCCGTGTTATAACACACTCGAAGGAGCTAAACGTTGATTAGTCTTCAGCCAATTTCACCTTTGGGTTTTTGCGAATAAATAGCTGGAGGATAGTGTGTTGGGTTGGAGGAGCTGTGTGGCATCAAGATGAGTTGCAGTCACTGACCCATGCAGGCTGAATTGACTGGTGAGCTGCAAAACACAACAGCTTGTTGCTCATAGACAATATCTCTTTGTCGGCGACGGTGCCTTTTGGCTCTAGCTTTGTCTCCCACTCACATTTCCCCGCTTAACCTTGTGCATCGTGTTCACTGACCTTGGAAATGTTGTTTGATTTCTGGAAGAAAACCACTGATGTTTTACTTCTCAATTCACTGCTGTGTGGCAGGAGGCAGACTGCATGAACTGCAGATGAAGCAGATGAAAGTAGTATTTGATGCGGAGCTGTAATTCTTTTAACTTTCACCAGTGCCTCAACAAATGCTTATGTTTCGCATTTTCAATTCCAAAGAAGAAAACGCGACTTCAAATATCAAAGTAGATTGACTCAAAAATTGGAACTGGAATAAACATAACTACACTTTCTGGGTTTAGTAGGAAGTAAAAACTGAATATAATTTGAAAAAAAAAAAGTCTTTGTGCTTTGCTATGACAATCAGAAAAGGCTAACAGGTCCATTATTTGTTTATTTATTTATTACATATATATTTATATAGATATTTATTTTTTTTCTGATACATTTTGGGTCTGTGTGGATGATCTTTTAAAACAAACGCACGCTCCATAAAGTGTGTACATTTCCAATTTGTTTGCCCTGCACCAAACTCACGAAAGTTTGATACAGACTTTCTTTGAAAACACCTCATTTATCAGTGGGAAATTAAATATTTGTTTGCAATGCTGGAGGCCAGGGTTTTTAATAAATTCATTTTTCAGAACAAGTTGGTGGAGAAAATGCATGGAGGCCGAACCAAGAGCAACAGTCTGCAGGCCTGACCCCACCGCCTGCTCAGAGCTGACCCTGTCATAGAACTTGTCTATGCAATATTTTCCGGGCTTCAGTAAAGTTACACCTGATGTATTAAGAACTATGGCATACAAATGTGTCAGAGCAAAGTTAATCCGCTAAGTAAGATAATATATGTAAAAACAAAGGGGGAGGGGGTTTGATATTTGAGAGTGCATGCTAAAATACTGCGTGAATTAAGTGATCTTTACACGCACGTTTTTCTGCAGTAATCGGATTTGGCATGCTTGTGAAATGGCTTCAAAATGAATTGTATTTACTGAGTTTATTTTGTTTAAGTTTACGAATTGGCCACCTCCGCTCACACACACACACACACACACACACATATATATATATATATTTATATATGCATAGCCCGAGGCTAGCTAGTGACAGAAAAAGGAAAGATTTGCTGGCACAGTGATAGGAGGAGAGGGCTCACATTATATTTTAAATATAGGATTATGAATTGAAGAACTCATCTAGACAGGACACAGTTTCACTTGGCGCCTACATGGACAAAAAATATCCAAGTGGAGTTTTGTCGCTGGTTTTTCCAATTTGGACAGTGACATGCAAGACGCTACAGACTTCAAAAGAAGTCGAGCAGGAAAGGAATTTGAGTCTCTTAGTATAATTACAGCTTTTACCATAAAATGAATGCACTAAAGGGGTCTAACAGCCAGATCCACCCATGTGAACCATCATGTCTTTATCACTAATGGACCAGTGAAATGTAGGCAACTGTAATTACGGAGTCTTTTCTGGCTGCGTGAACAACTATCTGGGAGGCAGAAGTATATCATGGAAACACAGGGGCTTAAAAAGGAAAGATGAGGTCACCCAATACAAATCATTTCATCTGTTCTTGTTTGGAAGATGGAACGTGTTTTGATGTCTTCTGAAAGCTCACTGCTGCTTGGTCATTTGTCTTGTTGCACGTCTGTTTTGTGTTAATATCAGTGTATGGGATTTTAATCGAGGTTAGAAATGAAGCTATTTTTTCCAGTTACACCTGTCTATTCTTATTAGTTCATTCATATCCGCCTGTATTTTCATTTTCATCTTCCAAAAAGGGTTCATTTTTTTCACGTCAGCTCCATCTAACAACGCACAGTGAAAACATTATATTCTCAGTAGAGCCAGTGGTTGCATCCATTTTAGATGGCCGCAGCGCTTCAGTGCTTCAGTGTCATGGCGTGAACTTTCGACATTAGTCAAACATGGTCACACAGTCGACAAAGAAGAGAAACACAGGGAAACACTCAGGCGCTTGAGTCGGAGTTGCTAAATACAACATGCAAACAGGAAATGTCCATTTGACTATTTAAATATTCATCAATATTCTTTCAGTGTTTCCATCAACGCGCAAAGATTTAAAAGATGAAGGAAGTCTGACTCACTTGTACAAGAGGACATGCGTGCAAACAGGACAATGAAATCTTGAAGTGGTCTTGATGTCTTGGATCTGTGGAGTTGGAGTTTTACTTTCCCGAATGGCATCTTCGCACCTCCGACATTATCTTTTTCGAAAATGTTGTACATGCCACAGTCGGTGCAGTTCTAACCTTTATTTAACCGTCTTATTCTACAAAAGTCGGAACCCAAAACTTTTATTGCTTTGTTTAATCCAACTTTTAGTGGAAGCATTTGTTATTCTTTTGCATTTTTATTACATTTTTCCTTCATTTTCAGTATTTTTTAGTATTTTTTTATCTTTATAAATGTATTATTATTATTATTATTATTATTATTATTATTTATTTTTACAGGTCGGGTGTGCTGCAGTTATTGTTTACGTAGCCAGTGCAGCTGCCATTTCCAATGTGATATCAAACATTCATGAAGCCAACAGCTGGCGTCACTCGTTGTCATGATCTGGAAGCCTGGAAGTCCACACTCAAGACTCACTTCAGTGAGTGATTGGAATGTTCCAGTTGTGTCAGCAACTCAGGAACGTCAGTCAATGAACAGCAATCTAATACAGAGTCAATAATGTCCAGCTGTAATAAATAGATGAGTTGATGGAAATTGTGTTGTTGATACAATGTTCAGTCTCCAGCTGTCTGGTATTTGTTCAGTAAAAGAAGCTATATATAAACAAACAAATCCTCAATATCATTGTCTTGTCAGGATCAGAATGGGGGAAAATGGAGATATTGTATCAGAAAATATGCATGATTCTCAAGTTTGGATGGTTTCTATCAGTCCATTCTGCCCTGTGAGTGAAATTCAACAAAGTGTGACCCCCGAATATATGTATATCCATGAAGTCAAATAATACAGATACAAGTTACATTTCTATAAACTTTAATCTTGAAGATCCAGGTATTCTCAGTTTCTCTGCTGCCTAGTTTTTTTTTTTTTTTTTCATTTAATTTTGTTTCATTTTGTTCAGAAGTTTGATGAAAATACATTGCAAATCTCAGTCACTGTCTTTCTCCCCACTGTCAGCACCGTGAGTCATGCTGGGCTTCGTCCTTGCCCGGCACTCGCTGGGAGAACTCGCTGGCATTTATTCCACTTGTTTGGTGAATTTGCATCAGTAATTCTGCATTGTTATTTGGAGATCAGTGTTCAATATTATTCCCTGTATTTGTTTAACTTCATGAGGGCCCAGTAAATTGAGACTCATTACCATGACATGTCCTCTTTGTCTTTTGGCATCTCCCATCAAGTCAGCCTCTTCCAGCTTAAGGCCCATTTATGCTCCCTTATGTACGGACATGTACCCCTCCGTTTGAAATGATGCTTCCATCACTGAACACATGCTTCCATTCGCCTTCTTTACGTTGGTATTGCTGTTCACCAATATATCCACCAATGACAAATTCCAAAACAAACGTGGCGACTGCGGAAGAAGTATTCATAAAGTACCTCTTGCACTAAAGACAAAAATGGAGGCAGCGTTGAAGGAGGCGGTGGTTGGTGAGGCTGTTAAATATATCATGACTGGAGGACGGAGAATTTCAGCCATTGTTACGTCTTCTTCATGTCTCATTAGGGCTACGTATTGGGTAGTAACCGCAACACCGCCCCCGCTGTTTCTGGTGGTACCGCTCAGTTTGTGGAAACATGCAGAAATATGGCGACGTCCATTTCCGGATCAGTATGTAACATTGAGCATAGAGTCAATGGGCGTTTAACTTACCTCCAACAACCCTGTTCAAACCATCCGTCTGGTCTCCCTCACACGGTGCGCAGACTATATAGAACACAGAGTCCAATTTGAGTGCTGAGAGAGCCCCCAACCTCTTTTCCAAATGACGGATCCAAGTTTGATTTAATCAAAGCAAATATCTTTGCTGGGTGCAGTCGGGCTTGGCAACAACACCTGAAGTGTTTATTTCATGCATGAAGGGGGCTCACGACACTGTGCTCATAAACATGAGGTTGATTAAGAAGTTGTTATTGAAGCAAATCGATGGCGCATTTGGGACAGGGAAAAGTGGGTGTGGAAGATGCTCTGCCGTGCGCCCGATGTTGATGGGAAGGCAGTCGGTGGTTTACGTTGAAATGGAAAACCTGCAAAAGAAGAAACGGCCCCTTCATGCTGACAGAGGCGGTGCGTAAATATGAAAGTTAGAGAAGTACTCGCAGTTCCCAAACCCCAGACAAGGGCAATTCCGTAAGCTAAACGCGCCATCCAATTAGCATTTCCTGCCCACAATGCTTTCATGGGTGATTACCATGCAGAATAAGAGAAATACATATATTCTCAGATTCTCATCTGCAACGGTTCAGCGCTTGGTTCGCTCCTGTCCTGCACATTTTATCGAGCCTCAAGGGCCATTAACCTTTATTATCCTATAATGCTGTTAGAGCTGTAAAGTGTGGCCAAGTCTCTTTTGGGCCACAGTTAACAGCCTCGCTGGAGTACTCATTTGGACCTGAAGTGAAGTTCCACATACGCAGGGTTGGAAATGGCTGACCATTTTCCCTTGGATTTTACTCACTTTAACTCGGTGAATGGTTATTGCTGTGGAATTCTTCATTTTCTGTCATAATACGTTTTCTCTACAGTGTCCCCAGTTGTTACATTTGTCTTCTTTATTTCAGTTTAATTCTCATTATCCCAGTCCTTTATTGAGCCACGAACGTGACATCATGCCTTCCTGTACTTCATTTTTTTAAATGCATCTGCTATATCAGTTTTGCTTTGTTTCCTCTTATTTCTTAGCCCAAAGCTGTCTGCTTTAGACCAACCTGTGCATATAGTGACCAGATTCAGAAGACTCCACATTATTTGCCCTGTATCGATGGACAAATTCAGCGATGGCTAAAGTGCCATGCAGTTTCTACCATGGCTGGAAGGTGTTGTTTATGTCATTTTATAATGTTGGATAGATGATAATGATGTCTCGCCGGAATCTTTTGGGTTTGACCTCAGGCATCCTATGAGTAGGACCTCCTGGAACACCCCTCCAGGGAGGCAGCCATGAGGCATTCTGCTAACGCCTCAGTTCCTCAGAATGCGTCGCCAGTCTTCTTTGGCTCGGTGGCTGAATGCTTCAGCTCAAGTCAATGAGAGTGCTTCCCTCGAGCGCGTCGCCTGTGTTTCTGAAGATTTGCTCCCTTGAAAGCCTTGGAAACCTTTGGAGTCTGTCAGTGACAAGCAAAGAGGATCAGAAAAACACATTTTATTGTAACCGGTGGCATGGGCACCAAGCCATCAGATGAACAACAAGCTCTTGAAACTTTACATCGCAGAAAGTGAGGAACAGTGATCAAATAGTCCAACCTTTGCCGAGAGGTTTTGCTATCGTGGGACCGACCCATCCTCACTCCTACGCTGCAATATATTGACATTGGGAAAGTGGACTTTTGCATCCTATACTCACAACAAATGCAGCTTTCAGCGTTGCATGTTGACGCATTGGCAGCACAACAAGTAAAAAAAAGGAGGTTGGGATTGGGTAAGCTATAGAGGCTATAGCCATTCATTACACATGTAACAACTTATTTAATCACGTTGACTTTTGATCTCGTTCCTAAGCTGGAGAGCCACGTAAGGTGTTATAAATAGCAACTCACATCCAATATAATTCAGTGAAGTGAACATCTTTTTGTAAAACATGATTTCTTTTTTTTTTTCTTCAACTCACGTCGCGATACACGACCCCAAATCCACCCACCTAGGCTACCCGGGAGGGAAACCATTCTTTTGTACCATTGAAATGTGTATGTGTCAACACGCAATGTCAAAAAGTCCACTTTCCCAATGTCAATGTATGACACCATGGGAGTGTGGATGGGTTGGTGGGACAGGGTACGAAGTGGGAAGCTTGATGTAGCAGTGGCATAGATCCTTGTGCTCGAACCAAGGGGTAACATGCCCATGCCACCATTACTTTACATGGGACCCTTTCTCCAAAGGAGAATCCAGACCCTCTGTCGAAGGAACTCCACAATACTCTGTTGCTGCCAACTAGGGCTGAAAGATATTTTGTCTATATGGAAACATGAAGCTTCAAGATGTTATCATCGCTAAGTCAACAATCTCATTTTCCCACAGTCGCCCTGCCGTGGCGGTAGCTTTGGCTTGACCTTCAATGTACAGCTAACATCAACCAACATAATCTCCTGCTGATCAACAGGAAAGCAATCTAACTTTTTACATCCTGTGATACTATAATGCTTTAAACCCATACATTATGGCTTTGATATTGAGATCTCTGTCATCCACATTGTTGAGCCCTTCTGCCGACCCAAGCTTGTGATCACAGGTGAGAGTTGAACCATTGATCAACTGGTATTTCGAGAGCTTACCTTTGAACTCGGCTCTTTCTTTCCCAGAGCAGACCATCCCAATAGCTGAAGTCACCACACATTCATCTGTTTCTCCATCTCAAACATGTTTCCATCGCTTGTAATGAAAACCTTGACACACAGTGCGGTGGAACCCCTGCTTTAGGTTGACTAGACCTTTCACTTAAGTGACCACACCCCTCAATACATGTTCTTCATCAATACATACAAGCAGCCGATATATAAACATTAGAAAGAGGGATGCAGGCTCATGCTTTACCTGAAGCACACCCACAAACAATGCAGCAGACATACATCTCTCTTTCAACTTCCAACATTAGTCACAATGCTATTTTACTCCGAGACCCGTGGGATGTGATCGTAGGCCTTATTAGAGCGCTAACCATGAGCTAAATGGATTTTGAATTACCTCCCACCCTCGGTTCCCACACATCAGGTCATAGTAAGGAAGTGTGGGGAAGTGATTACTCACGGATTAAGACTTTCCTCCTCGCCAATATGTGTGGCATAATTGAATAATGGCTTTTTCACCCCTGTAATCCCACTGCAGAAGGACCTCCTCGCAGCGTCAGCACGGCGCAATATTAACCACGACGCCGGCGTAACTGCCATGTTAATTAATGCACTGAATCAATTACAAATTAGTCTATTTGCGGGAATTCCCTCCAGGAGTCCACTCATTACCAGTTCTCAGATGGAGTCTTCCTCACGGGAAGGAGTGTCACTCCGCTCACTTTTAATTTCTGTCTTCATCTCTTCGCTTGAGTTGGGATTCACAAGACAAACGAAAGGTAAAATAGTCACTTACAGCCCTGAAATTGGGCGTGAAACGCTCTTCTGTCAAGAGGGAAGGTGCCTGGAAAGTTTGGTCATTTGCTACATATTTAAGTAAAATTTTTTTTTTTTTAATGTATTTTAACATCTTGATAGAAGCGCACCAGTGTAATTCAAAAGATTGATGGGCATGATGCAAGAATCAAAGGCCGATGCCTCCATCTTCAAAGATGGATCTTCATCATCATCTTGTGTAAGTGGTGAAATATTTGCATGACAGACACACGCACATCAAAGACACCAAGAGAAGGTATTTGATGTGACTCATTTTCAGTCTTCGCAGATATGATGGTGTGTCTGCGGGGGACTTGTGGCAGGACGAATTGGGCGTAGACACAGTCCAAGGATGGTGTCACCGTTGCTACAGGGAGGCGACTCAAGAGGTTGAGAGAAACTGTTGCATTTACTCGCTGCATTCCAAATTCCATGTAAGAGAGTGTTAAAGATCTTTGACAAGCTGTGGAGCTCACACAGACATATTCTGTGAGAACAGATTCATGTCTTTTGTTTGTTTAAGCATTAGAGGGTGTAAAAATACAGTCTCTAAGAGCAAAACTGATGCTCCAACAAGAGTGTGAAACTCAAGAATTCCTTTCTAAATGTTGGCCAACGTGAAAAGTCAATGTGGTTCACCACCATTCTGGTCATAGGAGGCACTCAGGTTGGAGGTTATCTACGTTTTAGTGAATTAAATGTGTCACAGCTACATGTATTTGAAGCTCTTGTAGGCCTCATTAAGTGACTTGGCAGGCTGGATTTGGCCCCCAGGCCGTGAGTTTGACAAGTGCTTTGCACAGTGACTGCTTGGTTCTTTTGCAACTGACAGTAACTGCTGGTTTAAATCGTGTTTGTGGCCTCATTTGATCACATTTCCCTCAGATTTCCATTAGATTCATTGCGTCTCAAGTAAAAATAAATGCACTTTATATTTCCAGGCGAGTCATTTCCCTCCCACAACGTGTTGAACTGCGTTTCTTCCCCTCTCATTTGCGTATCGGACCACAACTCTCCCCACATCGCATGCTCTTTTTACAAAGCCGGGATCGGAGGGCTCCATTTCAAACCTGCACACGTCCCAGCGACTCAAGTGAGGGGTTTGTTCTGCTGCCACACTTCCTTTCACCAGTGCTTGATCGAGGGAAGAGGAGAGGAGGAAAATCCCTGTTAATCTACCGAATCTGTCTCTTTCTCTCTGGTGTGTTCACTGTTTAGTGGAATTTGGTGCATTGATTCCAAGGGATGGATGTGTCTGTTGGAGTTTTTGAGACTGTACTGTGTCGCAAGAAGCAAAACTTAGTTGCAATATCATTGTTACATAAAGGCCACATCCTGCTTCTTATTTTTTTATTTTATTTAATTTTTTTTATGATATTGGGCCGCTGTAGTGACTTCATTCTAATGAAATGTCTACACCTGGATTTGGATGTGTGACCCAAAACCAAGGTCCTCAGAGGGCCGGAGTGGTGCAGGTTTTTCTTCCCACTGATCAAACACAGAAAGTTTAGTCAATTACTTTACACTGGGAATCAACTAGTCATGATCAGTTGGAACAAAACCTGGCACCTACTGTGGCCCTTTCTGAAACCATTTGCTCTAAACTCTCATACAGTACTCTGTTCGAGGCAAACATTCAGAAGGAAACACATGACAGAGACCCACGTTTATGAATGGAAGTTACTTTTGTCAATTGCTTTTGTCTTCAGTCTGTAGTCTATAGCCAAGATGCTCTGAGCAGAATGTTTCAACGTTCTGTATGTCATAGCAAGAACTCATGGAAGGTAAAGAGGCTGAGTGGAACAGGTGGGGACGACTGTCAGGGGTGATCTGTGACCGCGAACTAGCAGCAAAGGTGAGAGGGTGGTTTTAAAGGGCAGCAGTCAGCTGCCATGATGTGTGGTTTAGAGACTGTAGGTCAGACACAAAGACAAGAAGCAGAGTTTGAAACTGAAGGGTTGAAGATGTTATCTTTGGGATGACGTGACGTGGAAGGATGAGTTCAGAAATGAGGCTGTCGGAGGAACAGCTTGTGAGGAGAAGTTTGGACGCAAAGTTTGGGAGGCCAGATGGCTTGGACACCTGGAGAGGAGTGTGTGCTGGAGGAAGAGGAGGAATCAGGTAAAGGAAGAAGAGGAAGATAAACAAGAAGGTTCATAGATGTGATACATGAGGACATGAAGAGGATAGGCCTCAGAGATTCAGAGAAGTCCCTTGGAATTTGTGTCCAAAAAACCTACAAAAAATCCAGGTCAAAGTCTTACATTCGCACGTCAACTTACAGGGGCCACTGAGATGTGTGTTGGGCAGTCATTCGTGTATTTTATTTATTTATGATTTACATTAGAAGTCCGCAAAATCTTGTGAAAGTCTTGTTAAATTCATTTCCGCAGAGTGGCAAAAAAACATAACTAGAGACAACAAACCAACCTCACAATGCGGCTCCTTCCCATTATGTGAGTTTTTGAACAGACGTGCATCACAAATGTTTTATTTATGGTTATTAATGTGCCTTTAGTCTACATATGATTCTTGATGATTTTTATTTTGGTATAATTTTTGCGTTAATTTTCTGCCAACTCTTACGATCTTTTCAGAACATCTCGAGAAGTCAGTTAGAAGGTGGGAGCCAACGATCCTTGCTGTTCATTTCGGGAATTCAGGACGACACCGGGTCATGTTATATTAAGCAGGCAATTTGCTGCTCTAATAGAGGAACAGCTAAAAAGACCATGCTCGGGATTCAGGAGTAAAATTAGCACGTATGTACAAAGACAAAATTGCTTCAGAAGTTGTGCCAGATACCTGCGTATTAACGGCTTACTGAATATCCATTTTCATCGCTCCTTCCTTTTGGGACATCTGGGGGTTGTAATCCAGGTTCCCGCGTCCCCGATGAGAGCATATGGCACGATTGGCCTGCTCCGTTGCCGTTGTGGACGCTGCTTGTTCAGTTGAACTGTGCTCAATGAAAGTGACCACGTGGAGCAGATTTGGCCTGCAATCACTACAAGGTGTTGCCCTTTTTTTTCTTGTTTTTTTTTCAAGCAAGTTATTATGGAGCAATGTGTGTTCACCTGCCGTCTTCTTGCAGCCATCCCTTATTCCCAATCGCAAGGCTGCACTTTGGAAGTATTGATTTAGTGGCTTGGAAACAGCCACACGGTCACGGAATAAATAGGGATAAAAATAAGCGAAAAAGAAATGGTGGGGGGAAAAAAAAAAAGAAAGCGATGCTGGGTGCAACAGGAATAAGCAGCAGCTGCATGATATATATTGCTCCCGGTGGGTGCCACATTCAATTTTTGGAAAAAACAAAATGATAGTTGATAGGAAGGTCAGTTGTTGGCCGAGTCCCTGGGCAATGTCATGTAACTACTTGGAGTTGGAGCTGTTCTTTGACAGGTCTCTGCGCGTGTCTTGTGAGGTCGGTATGAACTCCTGAAAGGGTGAATGTAAGTCACACTACTGGAATATAAGCTGCCGGTCAGTGAGGTAAAAGCATCACTTTGTCCTCAAAACGTTTTTCTGTCTCTGTGCACTTTGTTTCATTATAAGGCTGCAAGCTTGTTCTCACGATGCTGCAAGCTTTTTCCTCAAGTCTGGATTCCAGTATTGACATTTTGGTTCTTTATATCTGCAGAAAACTGAGTAAATGCCTTTATCTAACTGTGAAATGACTGTAATTAAGTCTGTGGATGCTGAACGGAAGCTTTTAGTGGTTGTCAGTGGCGAGATATGCAGCTTTGGAAATCACTTTTGCCCACAACTTATATTTGATTTTATTCACACAAGGCTGTGTTCAATGTCAGACCGGGGGGCCGTTTCTGACCCTTAATCTGACACACATGGCCTTCAGCTTCAATCTACTACAGAGTGTCAAACTTTTAAATCACATCACTAAAATGTTAAAAATAACAATTTACTTTGCTTTTGAGTGACAATGTTAATTCCTGAGACAACTCTTATTTTTAGGAGTTTGGTCAGTTGTCCTTGTTAAAAATGAAGTCGAGATATTTATTGGCTTCTAGGAAGTTTTATTTACCTGTTGAGGCACTTAGATTTCATGTTAAAACAGATCTCGAGCTAGATAGATAAATAGCAGGATAGAGAGATAGAGATAAGCCCTTACTGTTTTCTGACTCTTCTCTCTCTTTCATGACGCCACATATGCATTTCTTCTTGATACCGTGAATTCCGTAATATAGAGTACTCAAGAATATTAGCCCCACCCACCAAATTTAAGAAGGAAAACAGATCTTGTTCACACATTAGTTACACCAGTCTACCAGCCGCGAGTGCAGTGGTTCCTGTCTGCACCGTAGAAAGGTCAGTGGTGCTTAAAAATGCATGAGGATCACTTCTAAACTAGTTTTGAAAATGAGGTCCAGCGCCGAGGACTGACTCATGAAACAAACTTGGCAATGTTCTGAACTTGAATCATGAACTCCTCACGTCTTTTATTGACGTTAAAGCGCTCAAAATGCGCCGTTTTCACCCGCGTGTCCTAAGTTCGGACACCTCAGCTGCTGCTTCTCGTCTCCGATCCTCCAGGAGATCGGCTCTGTTGGCGGAGATGCCGACACGCAGCTGAAAACGGAGCATTTTGAGCGCTTTACGGTCAATGAATCGCCTGTGATTTCATCGGTTTGATGTGACCAGGCTCAATATTTTGGCAGCATGATGCTCTCAAGCCTGTAAAAATCCATATATTAGCTGCGTCGCCGTATAAGCTGCAGGGTTCAGACCGCGAGAAAAAAGTAGCGGCTTATAGTCCTGAAATTACGGTACACAAAGCTCAGATTTACCTTTTGGAACAAGTCTGCTTTTCAGATCTTTAACCGTTGTTAATTCTTCGCACATAAACACAGTCTCACCAGTGATTTTGGACTACTTTAAGCGGGCTGTATAGTCATGCTGCGGACGTATGAAATCCCTCCGGCTGCCTCTCATGAGCACACATACACTTAGCAGACAGACCCGTCTGCTTCTATTAGCGGCAATCAGCCGGGTAACAATAACGGAACTTTGGCTGCGCATGCTTACCACCAGTTGACGTCCATGCTGTCTGACAGCTGTCAGCCACAATGACTGTGCTATGCCATGGCCCTCCTTAGGACTTATTTCAACTCAATCCATCAGTGGCGTTTTACACACAGACTTGTTGATCAGCCGCATCGGTGCGTTCGTGTCGAAGGACTTCAGTGAGCGCCTTTCGGTTAATGACAGCCACTGTGATGGCCGACGAAAAGCGAGGGCACAGCTTGTCGCTTTGATTCATGCAGGAGCGGCCAGACTGGGTGGATACTTGCCAAACTCTCCACAGTCATAATATCCACTTCAAAATGTCATTTAAAGTGTGAAGCAGCGGCCGTCCTTGTGGCTCAGTCATCCTGGGCTGCACTGTGGGCACGAGGGCTCAACTGTACGCCAAGTGTTGCAGAGCTATCACAAAGCCCGCAGCCAGTTCTCCTCGCTCAGATGCTCTAATTCATCTTGCTGGCATGATTAAAAATGTGTGCCGAGTGACCTTGAAGATACATGCTGACATGATCTGAGGTCTGACAGTGGCTTTTCCTTTTTTTATGTTTCACTCCCTCCTCTTTTTACCCTGTTTTTCTTATTAGCAACCATTACAATCTGTTGTACTCTGAGACTGTGGTCATGCGCGAAACAAAGGCAAAAGAAGTTCAGATATAAATTTTTAGATAACTTTAGTATTTATGTTTTAGTTATTCCTGGAGACTGGAGTAGGAAATTCCTTAACCTCACCTGCGTCATTAAGCTCTTTACTATGGCTTTTTTGCACACATTTCTTTTTTAAGCATGTTACGAATACAATTTCCCATGGGATTAAAAAAGTTTTTCTGATTCTGATCTCTGTCTGCAGTCCATCCGAGAAGTGACCGGCTACGTGTTGGTGGCGCTCAACCAGTTTGACTACCTGCCGCTGGAGAATCTGAGAATCATCAGAGGGAACAAGCTGTATGAGGGTCGCTACTCTCTTTCCATCTTCCTCAACTACAGACGTGACGGAAACTTCGGACTGCGACAGCTGGGTCTGAAAAACCTGACAGGTAAGTGTGGATCTTGTTGACCGTGGGTCTCATGCAGCGCTCTAACTGGAGCTCTAGAGACCCGGAGTTTGTCTGATGCTGAAATCCATACTATGAAAGACCTACACAGAAAGCAAGTTTTGCAAAAACTATATTTAAAATTATCCTTGTATGTATGTCGACAGTTTGCCTGTTTGTACAACTACTAGTATTATAATGTCTAATACTTTAATACTGTTTTTATTGAAATGTAAGATGTTGTTGTCGTATGGATCATGGGTAAAAGTTTGAAAGACATGAAGCATCATGGTGCTGAAAGGCAACTATGTCATGTGACCATGTAGGAAAAATCTCCAGTCAATGCATTATTTATTTTCTGAGGTGTGATAGTTATGTTGTCACTGTTTTTATAATGACTGTCTTTTAGTGTAGCTTTGTGTTCGGAAAATTTTTTTTTCCCTCTTTTTTTTCATATATATATTCAGACACAATTTGCCCTACTTTTATTGGTTATTTTATTTTTTATTTTTTTTGTCAACTTAATTTAATTTGTTATTTGTTTTTATTTATTTTGCATTTAATCATTTTCAGCCGTTTATAAAATGTCAAGTCTGGTTAGATATTTATGTTATGCCCCTATTTCACCCCCTCATTTCTGTTGTAATCTAGAAATAATTGTATTTTTTTTTTTTTTTTTACTGGAGTAGGTTTGATCCCCACACAACAGTCTCTCGCATAGAAAGTTTAAGGTACAAAGTAAAAATGTGGCCAAAATATAGTCCAAACAACCCTTTTTCTCACTGACAATTTAAAACATGTCCTAAATTCAGAGCACATCTGACTGTATTCTCCTCGTCGCCTCTGCCTTTCCCAGACTTTTTCTCATATTTTAGCTGACAGTCATTATTCTTCCCAGCCATTTCATTCAATGTCATCCTGGGTGAGTCACACAAAAGCCTCAGTCTTGCGCAAGACATCACAAAGATATATGAGAAGCATCCTCCCACCTCCATCCCTCTTCAGTGGCGTTGCCCACTGTGGGATGTAGAGGTCCAGCACCATGAGCCGTCGTGTCCTCTGGTATGTGTCCTCAGAGTATCGGTGTCATGATGAACATATTACACAAAATTGTCAGCTCCAGCGTATGAAAAATAACTTTTTTTTTTTTCACGTACAGAAGGCTTCTCTGATGCTCAGGTGGATTTCATGTCTCACAGCTCCCAGCTTTTTCCTAGCTTGTCACCCTAGTCTGTTTTTATCCATATAGACATTGAGCACTGTCTTCCAGCTTTGTTCCCGATCAGTTTCTTCAACTCTACGAAGAAAACATGGCTCTATTTCATCAATAAGTCAATGTGTAAAATTCTTATTTGATTATGGAGATGCGCCCCCAAAAGGTTTGTGCTCTGCCAGGAGATCAAGGCGTGAACTCAAAGAGTCTAAAAGAAGCTTTTCTTTTGTGACTTCATAATGGAGCCGTCCGTCTTGTCCATTACTGGGTCTATGATGTCAAATTAGTTCATTGCTTCTGTGCAGAAAGTCCTCAGGAGATGTGCAAAGTGGTCGATAAAATCCATAAGCAGCGTACGTAAAAGGATCAAATGCATTAACTACATAAGGGACTAATCGAGTGCGGGTGCAGTGAAAGGCCCCTTCACTGATGAAACTAACCTGCATTTCTCCTCGGGTTCAAATTGCCTCGGATGAAATCAATTTGTCGCCAGTGTATTGTAGCAATGCACTTATTGATTTTTTCCGCTGCACGCCATGGGAGCCGTGAACGGACCCTGTGGATTTGAGGGGACTTGGAGGATGTGGAGAGGGAGCGCAGCGTCTGAGCTGGGAAGGGCTTCTCTTGGATGCACTTTTCAATCAAGCTTAGGCAAGTTATCCTCATGAATGTGAAATTTGAGCCGAGAAATAGTCCAGGGGATGATGTGTGTGTGTGTGGACGAAAGTGTGAACTGGGAAGAAGGAGATGCAGACGACGTTTTGAAGCCTTATTTATCTTTAAAAAACAATGCATATCGCTACCTTTGAGAGACTAGATATCATACTGAGCAAGTTTTCTGCAGTTATATTTACCAGGAAACAGTTGAGAAATTGTGGAAAAAACAAATTTACCATACCGTGACATACCGTAAATTCTGGACTATAGAGTCACCAGAATGTCAACTGCACCCACAAAATTTAAGAAGGAAAGTAGATGATTGTTCATACATAAGCTGCACTGGTCTATAAGCCGCGGGTCCAGTGGTGCTGTCTGCGCCGTAGAAAGGTCAGTGGTGCCCTCGGCTTAAAATGCATGAGGATCTTCTAAACTAGTTTTGAAAATGGGTCCAGCATGGAGACTGACTTATGAAACAAACTGAGCAATGTTCTTAACTTGAATCATGAACGTCACATTTTTTTATTTACTTTAAAGTGCTCAAAATGCGCTGTTTTCGCCCACATATCTGAAGTTCTGACACCACAGCCAGTCTCAGCTGCTGCTTCTTGTCGCCAGTCCTCCAGGCAATTGGCTCCGGTGGTGGAGCTGCCGACACGCGGGCGAAGCAGTGCATTTTGTGCACTTTAAGGTAAATAAAATGTCTGTCATGCCATCGGTTTGATGTGATGAGCCTCAATATTTTGGCAGCATGACGCTCTTTAGCCTGTAAAAATCCATATATTAGCCGCGTTGTTGTATGAGACGCAGGGTACAGACCATGAGGAAAAGTAACGCTAAATGGCGGTAGTTACTCTCACAACCTTATTTATGATCCACCACTCCAATATACTATTATATACTACTATATTAAAAACTTATACGTGTGGATGACTACTTTTAAAATGTAATTTAGTAATGTAAAACAAGTGGAATTAATGCACCAAAACTCTTTCATTAAGGGAGAAATTAAAAGCATAAACCATTTGAAACTAAAATGAAGAAAGCAAGAAACAAAGATAAAACAAATGAATAGAGATGAGAGTTTAAGAAAATGATGGAGCAAAACTATAAGTACGTGACATTTATTTTGTTCAGAGCAAGCTTCCCTTAAATCTGTTATTCCCTTCGGCAGGTTTGTCAAGCTCACTCTCAACATTTTAAACCGTAAGTCGCAGGCCAGGAAAAAAAAAAAAGTGGTACGAATTTAAAGCTGAAATGACTTGCCAGGCCAGATTTGGCCCTCTGGCCTTGAGTTTGACACCAAGAAGCATCACTTGGGTAAGAACTGTGACAGTAAAACCTGTTAAAGCCGTTCCTCTACATCGTGATATTTCAGAAATGTCCCTCACAACCACAGTCTTTTTTTTATTACCCTCGATTCCTGGCATGACTTGTCCTTCCACCCAAATAATGACAACACACAGATGAGCTTTTTATTTACCGCGTTTCGCCCCCACTCGCTCCCACTTCACGCGCTTCACTCAGCATTTCTCTTTCCAGATTTGTTTAGTGTTGTTGATTTCTGCATTGAACCACCCATACGCCTGCACGGCGTCTGCCCAAAATGAAGCATTCAATCTGAGGCCCCATCTGCTGAATGATCCTCTCCGGTTGGATGCATGCACACAAGCCTGTGTTATAAGCCAAGGCGTTATCCCATCCTTCATGGCCCATCTGCTCTCACTTCATCTATCCCTCCTCTGTCTTTTTTTTTTTTACATCCATTTTTTTTTTACTTGGCTGTCATCGGGTTTCGGTTTTTGATTGTCATATTGATGCTTTCGCGCAAACAAAGGACGATTGAAGAGTTTTAGTTCTACAAAGCCAACTCAAGTCCTCCATCTGAGAGAACTACACTTTACTGAATTTGACTGGCACGAACTGTTGAGCGAGTACAACTGTTCATTAACCGGGGGAGATCAAATACTGTTGGCGGGGATAAGATTGAATATGTGAAAAATGTGTCCTTGTTCGACAGTCTTCCTCCACGCCATCTAATGGAAGAGAAATTAGAGGCTCTGTTACAAGTGACAGATACAAATCTCAGCAATGATTTTTTTTACAATTGAGCAAAACTCGCTCAACTGTTACTCACACAGAATATTATTAACAAAGGTGTTAAATATTGTTAACATTGACATTGATCTGAAAGCACAGTGCTTGTGAAGAAGTCTCATCACCTGAAAAGAAAAAAATACAGATTTTAAAAAAAGATGTGTCAGATATGTTTAACTGTTGCTAAAAAAAAAGGTGCAGAAATTTGTCAAGACAGTGGGTTGCATCTTTTCATGATGCAGAGCAGCTGATCTGCTTTAGTGAATTTATGATGTGTTTTCTTGTGGGGGATAAAATGCATTAAAACTCTTGTGACCACTTTCTGATAAATCCAAATTTTGCGTGGATATTGTGCTCAGTCTGAAGGTAAAGAGTGTCCACATTGTTGTGCGCACTCTATTGTAGAGATCACAGTCATTCTTGTCTCTGTTTGTCTCTCTTTACGTCAATCTTATGTTGATATAAAACTGTGGTGGATTTCCATTAAGACAGACTTGGGCAAAGTGAGGATGGGGGGCATTAGGTCACACTAAAACTATACAACTGGTATGTCGTAATTTTTCTGACTATTTTTGTGCAGATTCTTTGTTTAGCCATTGCCAGTTCAACAACGTTTTTGTTTCGCTAAGATGCCTTTTTTCTTCTTCTTGTCATTTTCCATTTTTGTGTGTATTTCTTGTTCCTCAAACTACATTGAAAGAAAATTGATTTTTTTTTTTTTTTATAAATCCCTTTTTTATCTTTTGTTAACATCAGGTGCATATTTTAACAATTTACACCAATACGAAATATGTATAAAATGAAATATTCTTATAGGTTTCGTGGCATAATTGCACTTCTTATTATTATTTTTAGATCCACTTTATCATTGTGACTAAAGACTAAATTATATATTTTTGAATTTTTTTTCCATCATGTTTCTTAGTCTACGCACACGAGGTGGTGATCCGGGTTAAAAAAGGATGTTAGGATTCTTTAAAATGGTTGTTCAAATCCAAAGATTTAAGAGCAGAAAGCGTCATCTAGTGGTCACAGAAAATGAGGCCACGGTTTCTTGGAGCCTCATCAGCCCACCACGAGTAAAGGCCTTTACTTGTAAAAAAAAATTTGCCCATCCGTCTCCGATCACATGCTTCCATACGTTCTGTAAGTTGCCATTGCTGTTCACCAATATATCCACCAGGGGGAGCAGCCCACAGTCAAAAGTTTATAGCAACGACAAACTCCAAAACCAGCGACTGTGGAAGAAGTTTTCATGATGTACCTCTTGTATAAAAGACGAAACAGAGGTAGCATTGTGGGATGAGGTGGTCGGTGAGGCTGTAGAGCGGAGAATTTCCGCCATTGTCATGTCCTCTTTGTGTGCCATTAGAGCTACAAATCAGGTAGTAACAGCAACACTGCCCCTCTTGGTTTCCAGTAGGACACAAGGCTCCATCTGTATCCAGATCCGGACGTAACATTGAGCATTAATGGGCCTTGAGCGTGAATAAGTGGCTGAATTCCATTTGTAGGATGTTAGGGGACCAATACGACCCAAAACTATCTGGACTATGTGCTAGTCTTTGTTTTGTTTTCATTGACATCATTTTAGTGTTGTCTGTCGTCCTGCGTTGTGACGGGTGGCAAACCAGCAAAAAAATTAAAAGCTGCGTCTCCAACACTTCAGGCTACTTCCGTCTTGGTAAACTGCGTGAATAGAGTCACTGAAACGGAGACCATCTTTAATCTGTTAAATAATGACAAAAAAAGCAGCTTTCGATCAGACTGAATCTTCACAATTCCAACTTAAATCAGACAACGGTTCACACGGTTTTGATTGAGTTTAGAATATGAAAATATAAACCCAAACCTGCAGTGTGATCATGCTGAAAAAAAAAAAAAAGCGGTCTCATGTGCTCCTTTGAAATGCCTTGGCAGCGGAGTCTGTGGCTCCGCCGCCATGTTTGATATGCCTGTGGTGAGATTCACTCCATATTTCCCCTCTTTCTTTCTCAGACCTTGTTTTGCTTGGTTTCCTTCCAGAGAATGTGGCTCATTTTAATGCTGCTGGCAGGCTGATCACACATCAGCCTCGATAAACTAAGTGGCCCTCAGCAGAAGCCATCGAAGGCCATTTGACTCCTTTTTTTCTAATTGCATGCTTCTCTGTAATATTCAAGGTCCTCCCTCTCTTTCTTCATTATTTTCTTTGTCTTGTTTTTTTTTCATTTCTGCTGGTGAGCTCATCTAATCCCCAGGTATTGTTCTTCCTTCCTCCTACCACCCCTCCATCTTTTCCATAAAACTCAGATTACCAGGGTTTTATGACAGTTTAAGCCGAATGTGAGCAAGGATGCAACCCGACACCCCCCCGTAACCGTTCTGTCACGATTTAATTTTTCCTCCTTTCTCATCTTTAAGCAGATGCTTCTCCTTGCCTGACTATAATTCTATAATCCCTAAAACCCAGCCATTTTTCATAAAGACTCATAGGAAACAATTGTGTGAGCGATGGGCAAAATTCAATCAGCAGCCTGCAAATGCAATTGTTTTGCAGTGGAAGGAGCGTGTGTTTGGGGATGGGGGCCACGGTGGACGCCCCAGTAGCATCTTCCACAACTTGATAAAGATAGATAAACTTCATCCCTGAAAAGGGCAGATATTAGGTCCATCGCATGAGTCAGGATTTGTATTTGTTCACATGAAATATCGGGCCACCTTCAGCCAAGTTAGGCTCATAGGGACTACACCAGACAAAACAGGGCAAAAGTGCAGCTCAGGAGCCACAGAGAGGCCCTTGGCTGCAGTAAAATGGCCGTCATGAGGTCAGTTCCAAATGATGGAAATGTCCTCCTAGTTTATACTTTTAAAAACCAATTTTTCGTCTTGGATGATTAATAATCTTTAATGTATAAATTTGTGCTGGGACTAGAACACATTCATTTTTGTTATTATTATTATTTTATTTCACATTGTTATGCAATGTGATGTCGTCTGATGGAGAATTAAAATGTATAAAACTGGAGCTCTTTCACCGTGATCTTTAAGGTTTGAGCTTATATGGATTGATCCAAACTAGAGTTTAGCATTCTGATATCATTGTTTTTCTACTTATAATTTTATTTTTTAATTTATCATTATCATATCCAATCCATGCCTACCAGTAATTTGTATGTATTTAATGATATTTTTTGGCACATTTCAAATAATTATCTTACTTTTTTAATGATTTTTGCCCATATTAATATTGCAGACAATACTATTTTTCTTTCATGTTCATCAGATTTCCGTTTTACCTGAAGTTCTTTGTCTAAGATACTGACTTATTTATTATTTATTATTTATTTATGCATTTTATTTTGCAACTATTAATTTATTAAGTATTAAATACGTTAATAAAATGTTTTGGCTGTCCTGGGATTTTATTGAAAATATATATTTTTTTATGTTTTGCTTTTTTGCTCGTTTTTCTTTTAAACACTGATAATGTTGATTTTTTTTTTTAAATGTTATTTTTTTATTTTTAAAATTTTTTTCAAATGACATTTTTTCAATTCCTTTATATGTATTGACATATTTTTATCATGTTGGTTTATTCTTTATTTATGAAAACTCTCTTTCGATTATAATTTTTTTCTTTAAAGTCACATTTTCAGTAAAAAGTAAAAACGACTTGATGCTGTTTTTACACTTTTTTTATGGAATGGATTCCATGACGCCGCACAATAGACCCAGTATATAACTTGACCCTTCAGAAAAAACAAAACATCCTGGATTGACATGGCAGATATTAGTACTAGTAGTTGTTTTTGTTCCACTTTCCTTTCACTCTATAGTTACTTACACTGCTTGCCATTCGATTTCACTTATCGTTCTCACAATGTGAATTATTATTTTCAACCGAATTTATGTGGCAGCTCACCGAGATGCTCTCTGTTTTTAGCGTCACAGTTGGCTCGGGATAATAAAGACTGACCACATCATGCATGTAATAGCACGGATAGTACTGAGGTGGTCCAAAAATGGCTTCCGTGTGAGGAGCTAGCTATTTCATACATTAACACTGATCAAATTTTCATACCCCTGCTCTTGTATGTGGCTGCAAACATGCCTTTGTTTTCACCGGCTTCACCCGGGCGCATGCTGCGGTCAGTCTGTATGAGCCTGTCCGACCAGCTTCCTCTCTGGGGAGCCACTGTGAAGCTCTTTTATGATGTCGAGTTAATGCGACTGTTATTTTTCAGGTCAATAGTTAAACACATAAAAGTGCAATTACACTCCAATGGGCGACACCCATGTGCAAAGCAGCGGCATTCAGTTTGCATGTGGTTCTGTTTGGAGGGCTTTCTTCTGACCTGAAGGGTGTTGGAGTCAGGGACCAAGACATGAGTCATGGAGAGTTATGGAAAAATTGCATAAGGACATTGAGAAGCTGAATGTTCTAGGGATGCAAAGGCCCTTTCATTCGGCCCTCATGAAGTTAATAAGTTTTGTAATACATTTTAATTTTAATTTTACAACAAGTCAACAAGAATATACTAAGGTGCCTCTTCCCATTTATATACTTGTCAAACGTTATTCGCTTATGTCAAAATCTTTTTATTTTTTCATTATGCCAATTGTTTTTATATCTACTGTAATTCTTTTTTGTAATTGCCATCCTTTCCTTTTTTTTTGAAGAAAAATGATTAATGTTTGGTGCATATTTATTTTCACAAATATTTCATTATTTACATTGACAGAAAAAATCATGAAATTTTAAGCAAGTGAAAAAAGAGAGACAGTCAAATTACCAATTTCCTAGTTATTCTGATGGAATAATGTCAAACTAGTTTCTTTACTGCTCCAACTGTAATGTACATTTTTGTCTGTTTTTTGCCCGTATTTTCTCTCTACAATGCTATCAAGTTTGTCCAGGACATAGACAGTCGCGACTGAAGCAGCAAATCCCAGTCTTTGTGATCAAAAAAAAAAAATGTCATTGACAACTTTCAATGTCAATCTGCATTAGAATGTTGAAAAACACTGCAGAGTTGTATCGATCCTTGCTGCTGGCCAAATGGGGAGGAAAAAAAAAACAACAACAGTAATGAGCAGGTTACTGAACACCCTCCTTTCAAGCCTGAGGGAAGATGGAGGGAAGAAGACATTCACATCTCGGGCAGCTTAGCGTTCGGGATGCTGGAATGGGCTGTGGTTAGTTTGCACACACTCATGTTGAGCGTTTATTTAACATCCGTTTTATTTGTTCTGCCACTGCTCCATTCTGAGCCATCAAAAAAACTGGCAATGGTTTCACTTAATGTTGTTTTGTTTCATTATGGCTGTGTAAAATGAAGGGGTTTGTTTGAGTAAAGCAGCAGTGACATGCCCCCAACATGTTTCCAAATCCTTCTCAGAAATTTAAATCACTGACCTTCTCCATAGAAGCCCACTGATAAGCCAAACTGGTCATTTAATTGGTGCTTGAGGCGAGTGTTGTTTTGCCGCTCTAATTACAGCCAGCCAGAGATTCTCTGTGGTAGCATGCTTTTTCTTCTCATCCTGGAGACTCACATTTTGGCACCTCTGTTCATGGAAAGGATTTTTGCTTGTGGTCGCAGCAGCCATCGCTAATAGAGGCAATAGAGTACCAGGCATGGAAAAATGCCTCAGTGATGCACCAAGTTTGGAAGTGACAAAAACAAAAGCATAAGCGCGTCTGTCTTGGGGTTCCCTCCAGCACATGGAAGGTCTTGCTTCTGAGATTTCTGTCGATCAGAGTCGAAAAGAGAAAACTTGTTGACGTCCTTTGCCAAAATCTGATGCAGAAAACCGGGTTATCGTCGCAGATGGGTTCATTAGTCGACTAGTCGTGGCATCATCTTTCTGTTAGCGCAAACCACTGAGAGAAGAGAAATGGCTGAGGCTACATGGTCACTGTAACCCAAAACGTGCAACCACCCCGTAGAAAACAATTCACCAAGGGATGAGACCTTGCGGAGTAACGACCAAAACCCACATGACCAACGGCCAGCGACCTCAGTGCACTTTCTGTTGACCCCGGCTTTCCTTTAGTAGTGGGAAGGAGTCGGTCAGGTTGTGTCCTCATCCTTCTCTTCCTATCTCCTGGAGGGCCTTCCATCCGCCGCCTCATGAGGATGATAAGGCTAGGCTGGTACACGGTGTGTAGCCCCTGGCTTGCTACGTCAAACGTACAGCCATTCTGGTGTGTGTCTCCAAACCAATCGCTAAGTCTGTTAGAGGGCGGAACATGTACTCATCGAACTGGAGGTAGATCCAGGTATTTTCATGAGGGACAGATCAAAGGACACGTCAATGGAAACGTGCCTTTCACATCACTGTCTGGACAATGGTTTCGTTGTTACGACTCATGGTTAAATGACAATAAAGACTGTTAGACGTATAGTTTAAAAAATGCACCTATCTATTAACATACATTTATTCACAATGCTTCAATCATGTTGCATGTTCATCAACCCGTACATGTCTTATGCTAAAGAGTTGACCAATTGTTAAAGTGGTCAGTGTCGCGTCAATTATCGAAAAAATGGTGAGACGCAGCCCTAGCGGAACTTTTGCTAATCATGTTAAGCTATTTTACTATATTTTGTCTGCATTGTTATTAACTTTGTTTAGTCAAGATATTGCTCAAAGGACCAAAAATGATTTTAAAAAAACACTTACGATTGAGGAATGTATATGTCAAGTGTGTATTAGGAGCATATTATCCACAAAGTACTGGCTAGCATCTGAGTAAGTCTGGTTATATTTTGCCCAGGAGGGGGCACCACAGTTCACTCTAGACACCATAAGTATTGATTGTGAACAGTAGACAAGCAAGTAAATAGTTCAGTGATAGTATGTGTTCCCCTATCTACAGTGTTGCCAAAAACTTCAAAGATAGCTTTACATTTTAAAGGGAAAATACAGTTATTTCCACGACAGTTGACTAAAGCTCAACTGAACTTCACTGTTTGAAATTTCCATCGAAAAAAGGGCCAGAAAAATGGATTGTCTTTGCCTTTGCATGATATCAACCTTTTCTTTTGGATCAAAACGTGGCATTACGCAACAGTCACCTCCACCCTCTGAAGCTCATTCGCCTCTTCTTGCCTCCCAGTCTAAATCAACCTCATTCCCACTTTGCAATAACAATGATTATAATATTACAAAGCCAGACA